>NC_140932.1:53467980-54067980 GCF_014529385.1 Adiantum capillus-veneris
AATTCCCATCTGATGCTGATGAAAAATCCATCGTCTGGTTCTGGTGTGGAACTGAAAAATCCATTGTCTGGTTCTGATGTTGGGATGCAGGAGTTCAAGAAGGACCAAGGATTGCGGAAGGCAGTGGAAAAGGCCAAGGTGGAGCTCTCACCAGGCCAAGGTGGAACTGTCATCTCTCCCTGCCTGTTGAGATGGAACTACCCAGTATCCTTCCATTGGACCGTCTTCCTTTTGCGTTTTCTCTTTGACCGGGATGGTGCTTGAGAAGTCCCAGCACCAGCATTCTCCTTCTGAATCAGTCGGTAAATGGCCTCTTGCTCAAGCTGATCCCGCCGTTCTCTGGTCATCTCTACCTCATAAGGTGTGAGAGAATGATAGGTTTTGGTGTCAGGATCATAGAGTGTACGCCTGCCCTTGGTCAGTCTGGTTCTGGCCAACTTATGACAATGCAAAGCAGTATGGATCCATCCTTCTGGAAGAGGCTGATTTGTTTTGACGCGAGCTTCAAAAAGAATCTCAGCCATCTCTCTGTACGGCGGTGCTAGACCCGGCTTTGCTGCAATGTCTTTCTCAGGCAGTTTGCAAGATTCGACCATAAGCTGTAGCAATTGATTAGTAATCCTAGTCAATCCTCTGACCTGAATCTTCCACTGGCCCATACACAGCTGAATCCTATGTAGCTCTTCTTTCATTGCCTGAATGTCATTGATTTGAAGAGCATCATTGAGCAATGTCTGCCAAGTCTTCCATTCCACAGTTGATCGCTCATACCAATCCTGAAGCTCATCAATTATTTTGAAATATGTGAGTCGATCAACTGGTTCTTGATGTTGAGGATACAGCGCTGGAAAGAATCTTGGCAGCTCAGTTTCTCTTGCTGGAACATCATACAAGAGAACTGGAGAATCAGACACAAATTCCAGGAAATTGAGAACAGCTTGGTTCCCTTGTTGTATCATCTTTCTAGTGATTCTCACTAGCTGGAATAGGGTTCGAAGAGCAGTTGCCTGTGCTCCTACTGACATTCGCGTTTGGGGTCCTCTGCTTGTGGCTGTCTGGTCCTCAAGAATGGATCACTCTCTGATCCAAAACACCTCTGGCAGCTTGCAGTTGTACCAAAACTTCCTTGAGTTGGACCCTAACATCCTTCATGCAGCGGTAAGTTGGTTTGTTACCCAGCAGAAGTTCCAGTTCTAGAGCTAAAGACCGACAATCTGCAGTAGGCTGTCTTTGCCAGTGCGGGTTTGCCACTTTCTCATCAGCATTGAGTATCCATTCCGGAACTCGTTCCAACAACTGAACTGTACTGGGATGCGCAGGTAGTCTACAAGCTTCTTTATCATGGAAAGCAGCGGATTTCCAATGTTCTACCATTTCTCTGGCTCCCACATATAGTCTTTGAAATCTTTCTAAATCAGTCCAGAGAGCATTATCCTCCAAATACTGTCTGGTGATGGAGGCCTGTTGATGTCTCAGCTGCTTATTCAAAGTAATGAGCTGCAATGAATGCTGATGATCAGTCACACTGGTCCCTCATCTTGAACCTTCATTTTTCCTTTAGCCTCTCTGCTGTGATGGGACTGATCAGTTGGCTGATTCCCAGTGTTACTGGGCTGCTGCTCTTCAGTCTGCTGATGACCCGAATGGTGCTGTTTATCTTGTCCTTCTTGTTGACCCTCATTCTGGTCTGGCTGGTCTGGCTGTGACTGGCCTCCTTCATCTGGACCTGTCCCACCAGTACCAGGTCCTAGAGGTGGAGATGGTGGTGGGGCATCATCATCATCCTTTGTATGCCCAGTTTCTTGATCGTCCTCCTCCTGATCAGCTTCATCTTCTCCATCCTCATCCGGGGAAGTCTGTTGCTCAATATAATCCATTATAGCTTGGTTCATCAGAGCATTATTGAACTCACCCATCTTGTCCTGCAAATTGCTCTGCATACTTTCCATCAAGGACTTTAAATTTTTGAAGTCAAAAACAGCATTGCCTGCGGGGTTTAAAATTTCAGACAAGCTATTGTAGATGTATCTGTCAGTCAGCGAACGCTTCAGAGCTGTATGATGCAATAGCAGCTTTCTGAATTCTTCACGCTTCATCCTGAGCATTGTTTCAGCTCGCTCGGCAACTCTCAGTGCTTCATTCCTTTGACTTTTCATGATCATAATTTCAAACTCAGCTTTAGCTAACTTTTTGTTCAACAACTCCTGAGCCCTTTCTGATTGAGCTTCTAGTACCCTGTGTTGTATGTTCTACACTTCCTGGGCTTTCTGGAGTGTTGCAATCTAATGTTGTGCTTCTGCCAAGTCAGCTTTAAGCTTTTTGACTTCGTCTTCTGATCCAGCAACCTCCACCAATTGTCCCATACAACTGACAATGGTATTCCAAGAAGACTGTATCAGTACTGAACATCTGTCTTTGACCGTGGTTGGATCAGAATCAACAGGTTCATATATTGCCACAGGAGCCACGTAGGGTAAAGTTGCATAATCAGTGTTGCTGAGCAAAAGATGCCCTCTCAATTTCTGAGTTTTCATTTACTGCAACTTATCCTTTTTAACCAGTTGTTGCAGAAGGTTTCCAGAAATGGCACGAACTTCTCTAGACAAAGTCGAGGACGCTAGACCTTTCCCTTTGTCCAGTTGACTCTTGCCTTTGTCCCCTGACTTGTCTGGTACCTTCTCCTCAATGACTGGCTTTACATGATCTTTCTCAGAGCAACTGTATGTTTGACAACTAACTGATCAGGCACAGTTTTCTGAGCAAATTACTGCTCAGTTTTACTTTTCTCAGCTTTCTCAGTGCTCACTGCCTTAACCTGGCTTTCTATCTGCTTCAAGAACTCATTGCTTTTTGTCAGTGTAATTCTTGGCTTCTTTGAACTACCAGCTTCCTCTGTAGTGGCTTTCCTTTTCAGGTCATTGGAAATCGTTTGACTGTCTGTTTCCTCGTCGTCTGAAGATAGTTCAATCTTCTTTGGTTCAGAAATGGGCTGCTCACTCCAAGCCTGCTTTACCTGCTCATTAACATCTGCAGCAGTAGCCCAATACAGGAATTGCAAGACATACCATGCCTTGAAAACAGTTTGAGATTTCAGCTTGGCAGTCTGTTGGAGTACATTATGCAAGAGTATTTGACAAAGGTTGATATGGACTTGTGGATCCAGTATCTTGGCCAACAGCATAGCAAATAATTTCTCTGACACATACGTTGGGTTATTCTTAAGACTGACTGCTTCAGCTACAAACCTGTAAGCAGCGGAGGCTTCCAGTCCTACTATACTGGAACTCCTTGAGCACTTGCCTTGCGCTTCTTTCTAGCTGTTTCATCCTCCTTTAGAGCAATACTTATTTGTTGCGCAGTCGCCACAGACGGTTTGGGCTCATTAGGCATCCGAAATGCAAATGCAATAGCTTGTGGTGTCATTGACACCTTCCTATTATTTATCATAGCACTGCTAGTTTCAGCATCAAAGGAATCAAGAACTTGCTTGATGATATATGCATCAAAAGCAATCCTTGTATCTTGAAACACAACTCGCAGATCCCAGAGTTGTAGCAAAGTCATTGCGTGATCAGTAAAGACATATCGCTGGATTTTACTGTATGGAAGAACAAGAAGGCTTGCCTTTGCCTCAGCAACTATAGCCTGGGTTTCTTCAAGAGTTTCCTGCATCTTCTCTGAGCGTTTCCTTCTACCCATACACTGTGAGGTCGACGACGATGAAACAGGCGAAGGCGAAGAGGACTTACTTGTGCCAAGCCGTTTCCTGGTGTCGCTGGTAAGGCTGTCTGACAGTCAGTTGTCTCGTCAGAGGTCGAAGTTTACGGCTATAGTGAAGAAACCTCGGAGCTTGGCGATGGCGAATGGTTGACAGGAGGAAAGCCTCGTGCAGGAGATTTATGAGGAAAAATTCTAACTCTCCTTACTGTTATACGTGTTCGCGCCATAAAAGCTCCACCACTCGCCGCTCATAGACTTATGTGCGCTGTTGCTATCGTGGCAAACATGCATTGGACAATACTGCAACCCATCCTTGTAATAATTACCACTGGCATACCACTTGACCGTTGGCCACTTAAAATTTGGAAAGTGTGTCCATACTGGTTCTGAACTGACTCCCACTCTAGCTGGACCATACTGGTACTGGTTCTTAGGTCAGCCTGATCTGGTTCTTCTGGTACTGGTTCTCAAGATGGAACTGGTTGCACATGGAAAAGACCAAAAATGTCTGATTCCGGTATCTCTTGATCAACGACCTCCAGTTCCTTAGTACCTTGTTCCAACCCAGTTTGTCTGGTCTCTGAATAATAAAGTTTGATCTTTGCTCCATTATATACTCCCGGCAACATCAGTCCAGATAAATCTTTCAATCTGACTGTGCTATTGGAGAAGACCCAATCGACCTCAAAAGGTCCTGCCCAGGCAATCTTCAAATTCGGCTTCTTTGGACCCAATTTAGATTGATATAGAAGCACTAAGTTTCCTTTCTGGAATTCTCGGACTTTAATTCGACGATCATGCCAGTGCTTCCTTCTTTGTTGAACAATTTCCTATTCCAACATAGCTCTTTGCTTGAGTTCATCTAACTGCATCAGTTCATTCAGTCTTTTCTTAAGATTATGGTTGAAGTCTAATCCATACTTCATAGCCATTCTTAGACTGGGGATTACAAACTCCATAGGAACCACAGCTTCAGTACCATACATCATTCTGAATGGTGTCATTCCAGTAGTTACCTTATAAGTTGTCCTATAAGCCCATAGAGCAGTCTGAAGCTTCAAATCCCACTGGTCTGGTTTCTTTTGCACCACCTTAGTGACAATAGTTTTAATTGTCTTATTGCTACTTTCAGCCTGTCCATTGCATCTGGGATAGTAAGGAGTAGATTTCCGATGCTTGACTGAAAGCATATCCAATAGGATTTCCATAGTATCGTTGATAAAATGTGTTCCTTGATCGGTCACAATTTCTACTGGACATCCATATCGACAGAAAATATTCTCAAACAGAAACCTTGCAGTTGACTTGGCTGTGTTGTCAGGAAGAGCCTTAGCTTCAACCCACTTGGTAACATAACAAGTAGCCATCACGATGTACTTGTTCTTCCTGGGAGTCACCTTCTTAAAAGGTCCCATAAAATCCAGTCCCCATTTCATGAATACTCCCAATGGTTGTATTGGCATTAAGGGAGTCATGTCTGCAGCAGTTGGTCGGCCCATTCTTTGGAATATGTCACAAGTTTTACAAAAGCTTTTGACATCAGCAATCATTGTTTGCCACCATAGACCTGCTTGCAGAATCTTCTTGTAGGTCACTTCGTTGGAAAAGTGTCCACCCGACTCGCCATTATGCGCTTCTGAAATAATTTGCATTCTTCCTTCCATAGGGACACATCTTCGAAGTATACCATCCACTCCTAATCGATAAAGTACTCCTCCGATGATGGTAAATTTCAGGCTTTTTATGATCAGAGCTTTCTTCTGATTCTGTTTCCAATCCTCTGGAAAGGCACCTTGGGAAAGGAATTGATAAATATCATACCATTCAGGATCCACTGAGTCTTCTGCTTCTAACTGAAATAAATCAGCATCCACTGGCTCATCTCTCAGAGGTGATTCTGAATATCCTTCTGTACTTCTGGAAAGAAAGTCAGCTTCACAGTGGTTTCGGCCAGGCTTATGGAAAATTCTGAATTCAAATTCCATAAGGAACATCATCCATCTTATCAGCCTGCCTTGAATAATAACTTTGTTAATCAGAAACAGAAGATCTTGATGATCCACATAAAAATGGAATAACTTCCCCAATAGGTAATGCCTGAACTTTGTAGTGCTAAAAACCATTTTGAGGGCTTCTCTTTCAGTAGTGGTATAGCCTTGTTCAGCCTGGCTGAATCTCCGACTAGCAAAATAGATCGGATAGTCTGTTCTACCATCTGGCTGAGCTAATATTGCCCCCATTGCCAATCCTGAAGCATCTACATGTACATGAAAAATAATATCCCAATTCGGCTGCCTGAGGACTGGTTTACTGGTAATGGCTTTTTTCAAATTCTGGAAACTCTCCTCACACTCTTCCAATTGAACTTACTAGTCTTCTTTGTAAGCTCATATAGTGGTACTGCTTGAGAAGAAAACTTGTGTACAAATCTTCTATAGAAATTCACATACCCCAAGAAAGAACTCAACTCAAAAGCAGTCCTGGGTGCTTTAGCTTACTGGACACACTGTATTTTGTCATTGGCCATTTCTATTCCATTGCGGGAAACCACATGTCCCAGTAGCTGTCCCTTCCAAACCAGAAATACAAATTTGAATGGATTCAAACAAATCCTTTTCTCTTGAAAACCATCTCTAGGAATAGAAGGTGTTGTTTCTCATCTGAATAGACAGTGAAGTCATCCATGAAAATGGCGAGGAACCGATGAAGAAATTCATTAAACATCTCCATCATACACCGCTAAAAAGTAGCTGGTGCATTGCACATGCCAAAAGGCATCACCAGATACATGAATGCTCCCCACTCAGTGATGAAAGTGGTCTTAGCCCTATCTTCAGGAGCAATCTGTAACTGGTTATAGGCGCTATAACCATCCATGAAGCTATACATCTCATATCCTACAATCTCATCAAGCAACATATCAGTAAAAGGTAAGGGAAATGGATCCTTAATGGTCTGGGCATTTAGTTTCCTATAGTCAACACAAACTCTTAATTTCCCATTCTTCTTAGGAACGACGACTATGGGAAATAACCAATCACTGCTTGCTACTTCAGTAATGAACCCAGCCTTGAGAAGATTATAAATCTCCTCCTTGACCTTCTTTGCATAGTTGGGGTTCATCTGGTATCTTTGCAATCTGACTGGCCTAGTATCCGGTTTCAGTGGTATTCGGTGCTGACAGACTTCAGGATCTACTCCCTTCAAATCTGTATGTTCCCAGGCAAATACATCTTTATAGTTCTGGAACATTTTCCGTGCCTTTTCCTTCATTGCCGGTTTCAGGTGCTTGTTGACTTTGATCATTCTGGGATTTTCCTCTGATCCCATGTTCCACTCCTCTACTTCCCGATCATCTGGAAGCAACCAGTTTGGTCCGCCTCCTTTTCGTTTGTTCGATTCTTCAGCGTAGTCCCAAGAAGGTCCATTCATTTCTGAATCATTGTTCTGATTCAGTGGGTACTCTTCAGAACATACTGGTTCTTCCATTATACCAGTATCAGCTGGTTCCTCCATTCTTCCAGTTAGCTGAACTATTCTTTCCCCTGTATTGACTTCAGTAAACTGATCATGGAATTGTCTTTTCTACTTGTCAGCTTGCTCTTTGTTCAGCAGGACTGCATTCAAATCAATTTCTGCCAAAGGAAATATGTTCATAGCTGTTAGCATTCACTCAATTTTCTTAGCTCGGTATTTCTGACACAACTCCTTCGGCCTCAGTTCCTTTTTCCAGCTCGGTGTTGTTGGTCTGGATTTTGATTCTGCCCCACTGGCCCCTTCTATGGTTAAAGTTTGGTTTGCGTAGTCATGAACAGCATGTGTTGTTCTTAACCATGGGTGACCTAGTAGCATTCCATATGCTCCCTGCACATCCAAGACTAGGAAACTGGTTTTGAATTTCTCCCTCCCAACTCTTATCTGCATGTTTTCAATCATACCCGTCACTTGTACGACTCGATGATCTTCCATTCTTACTTTGAATGGTACTGGTTTCATGTTAGTGATACCCATTCTTTGTTGAAGATGGGCTCTCATTATGTTGACTCCTGCTCCTCCATCTAGTATGACACTTGAAAGAGGTTTCCACTACTTCCTGACCTTGTAGTCTACCTCAATAAGTGGAACTTCATCATCCCGGACAGCCGTCAGGTCCACTGTTCTGGCCTCTGCCTCAGTCTTCCTACGTTGTATGATAAAGTTGGCCACCTCAGGTAAGGTCTTTCTTATATCCTCCATCTCTACAGTCAGCTTCTGGATTCTATCACAAATTTTCACCTGAATTTCCTCTCTCTCCTAGTTAGACTGATTGTCAGAGCTTGAAGAACTAGTGTCTTCACACTGCCATTCTTCTTTAGTAGTACTTCTACTCTTTCCATCCACTCCCATTTCATCAGCTAGTCCATGTACTATAGCTAGCATGGTCTCTGTCATGGCCGGTACTGACTGATCTTTATCAGTCGATTGGGCTGGTATCTTCTGAATGACTCTAGCTTCGGAACTCTCTGGCTGCTCTGGCAGCTTCTTAGCTAAATCCTCTGTGATTTTAGGTGCTAGTTCCCGCTGCTCTTGCCACTCATTTACCACCTTTTCTTTACCTTTGGCCTTCCAAACTTCCCTTTGTTGGGCCCACTTGCTGCTGTTAGGATTGACTGGTACTTCTGAAATGTCTGGAATTTCTTCAATGATCACTCCCTTGCTCCTGGTAACTACTCTGACTGGGACTGGCTCCGGTGCCTTAGCCTCAGTAGCAGTCATTACCGGTGCATCTGGACATTGGGCTGCAAAATGACCATACTTCCCACAGGTATAGCAATTCATGCTTCTGGTCTGGAAGTTGCCTCTTCCTCTTCCTCTGCCCATTCCTGGTTGGTATTCGCCATGTCCTTGACTAGTACCATTGGTACCTGGTCTCTCCTCTTGAGCTACTTTGATTGGTTCTGCTTTCACTGGTTCAGTGTAGGCAACCACTAATAGATCCTTTCCTTTCTCAAAATGGTGAATTGTGATGCCACAATTATTCCATAGGTGACCAAAGGCCTTGCAGTAGGTACATTGTGGACATTCAGTGGAGATGTGGTCCTTGGATTTACATTTTGAACACCAAGTCTCCATCTTCCGGACCGGCTATCTTGTGTAGCTAATTTCTACAATCTGCCTAGCCATTTCTTCAATTTTCTTGGTCCATGATCCCTTCTTTGATTTCTCCTTTGTCCATTCATTGGAGCTGCTCTCGGAGCTGCTGGACGTTGCACTGGAATCAGAAGCTTCAGTAGCTGAATTACTGCTACTGGTCCTTCGCTTCTTGTGGCTCTTTTCTTTCTTAGCTTGCTGTTCCAGTTTTAATGCTCTTTGGACTAGATCATTGAATTTCTTTGTAGGGGTTGGTACTTCTTGTTCTCTAAGCTTTTTGCTTCTGAACCCATTCAGAAACCATGCCCTCAATCTCTTCTCAGACGGCGGTTCTTGCAACTGCCTGGTCAGTTCTTTTATCTTTTCGACATAACTGCGGACTGACAAATTCCTCTGTTTGATCTGATCCAATTTATAGAGAATATTCTCGTCCCCTTGATTGTTGAAATATTCCAACCTGAAGGCCTTAAGTAATTTGTTATATGATCTCAGCTGGCATGCAGGGTAATGGTAATACCATTTCCTCGCTCCTTCCTTCAAGGTTTGTGGAAAATATTCCCCCCAATCATCTTCATCAATGTTTTTTAGTTCAGCATACTGCTCGAAAGCTTGTATGTGAACATTTGAATTATCCTTTTTCCCTCCTTTGAATATGGGAAAGGAAATCTTCAGGGAAGCGGTGTAATCATTTCGATTACTGTTGATCCCACCACTTCTCTTCTTGGCTTCAAAATGACGCTTGGGAGCCTTCTTGCAATTGTCAGTGTCAGCATCCCAATCAATCTCTGTCTCTGTCTCAGTATCAGTATCTTCTCTGTTTTGTCTGCTAGAAGTACGGTGACTTCCCTTTCTGCCCTTGACATTCTCATCTCTCTGGCGAGACTGAGAACTCTTGGAACTCTTTGCCTTTCGTGCTTCCCGTTCTGCCCGTCTACGTCGAGAATGACTGGAGTGCTTTGAGTCCTGCGCCTCCTCAGCCTGACTATGCTCCTCCTGAGCCTCAGTGTCAGTCATTTTCTCTTGCTTGGGGTTAGACTCTCTTCCTGACTCCTCAGGAATGGGGTCCACACGATTGGTAGATTTCCGGCCACGATTGGACTTTGGTGCCATTGCTGAAAACTTCAACTGGGAGAAGAGTCTTTCAGTCAACGAGCTTCAGCTCGAGCCACCGTGATCGCCAAAATGGAATTGGAGCTAATCTCTTGAGACAGCTAATTCCAGTGTTGAAGGATTTCAGCTACTAGTGTGGAAAGATTTTAGACAGCAGACTAGACAGAAATCAGAGACTAAATTGAAATGTGGATACTGAAATAAGAATCAGACTTATAGACTGTAGTAAGGTTCAGATTCAGATTCAGAAGACTGGTCGAGAAGTAAGTATCACTTAAATGTATACCATGATTGAGATTACCGCGAATATGATTACAGAGAGAGAAAAAGTATAGCCTACAATACTGCCACTGATGCTCAAGTAAAATTATAGCCCAAAGCGCTAATACAAGTGATATCAATTGCCAACCCGATAATAATGTAATGGGCCCTATTTATACACTTCGGTTTTACTGTAGTAATTACTCTAGTAATTACTAAGTAATTCGTTGCCCATTTTCTAAGAACACGTTCCCACATGGTGATTACCCAGCCGTCTACACCTACAAATTTTGAGATTTACCTCTAATTTTGCTAAAAACTTTTTTTTTATCAACACTCACTTAGCACTCACTTATCACTTTTTAGAGTGAGTTGTAATGAATTAGAAACATAAAATATACAACATCCCCATGCTCCAAAAAAGCCATGGATGCAAAAAGTCTAACAAAGTAACACCACAACTTTAAATTTT
The DNA here is from genome assembly GCF_014529385.1 of Adiantum capillus-veneris. NCBI lineage: Eukaryota > Viridiplantae > Streptophyta > Polypodiopsida > Polypodiales > Pteridaceae > Adiantum > Adiantum capillus-veneris. Next base: position 53,478,674 of record NC_140932.1, read on the forward strand.
AAATTCAACGTGAGAATATCTCCAAAGTTCAAAAAACCTAAATTAAAGTTTAGAGAAGCTAAAAAGAAGGTTAGTGCAATAGCCATAAAATATAGTAAATTTGCTTGTAAAGTTTTTGGAAAAAACATAGTATAGCTGAATGATTGAAAAGTCCTCGCTTTAGTGTAATCCCACCTACAGATTTTGAAATTTATCTCTAAATTTTACATTTGAAGGTGAGAAAACCTACAAAGTAAAGAAATTGAGTGTAGTAGCCTTCAAATATAATAAATTTGCCCCTAAAATTTCTCATATGTAATCTTTTTGACTTTTTGGGAGAAAGTATTGTGCCTCACCTTAATTTAGTGTAACCCCCCTTACAAATTTTTGAGATTTTCCTCAAAAAATCTAATTTGTCTTTCAGCGCTTGCAAAAACCTAGGCTTAGTGCAATCCCACCTATGACTTTTGAGATTCACCTTTGAATTTTGAGTCAACCCAACGCAAGAGCAAGAAATCTAGCATAAAGACCTCAAAAATAGCCAAGATTTTTCAGAGTTGCCTCTTGTCGTCCGCCTTTGCTATCTGTTAAGGTCCGCTCTTGCCTTGGGCTCACACGCCTTCTGCCTTGGATTTGTCGGATCAAAATTTTCCAATTACGTTAATTCTCGATTTTGTAGATGTCAATGTTGATTCATGATTTTTGATTGTGGATTCTGTTGATCGTCGCTTTGTTGATTGCTGATTGTAAGACCAATGCTTATTCTCCCTTCCCCCTCTCTCTCATGCCGGTGTGATAGCTCTCTCTCTCTCTCTCTCTCTCTCTCTCTCTCTCTCTCTCTCTCTCTCTCACACTCACACACACACACACACACACACACACACACACAGACGATGAATCACATGGACCATTCTCTATTTCTCATCACACACAAAATCTTGCAATCAATAACGTCGCACTCTCTCTCTCTCTCTCTCTCTCTCTCTCATACACATACACAATGCATGCAGGACATCCACAAAAAATCATTGGACTCCTGTTGTTGAATCATCGAGCTCGCTGCACTTCAGTATTGTAATGCAAATGTGGAAGGCCTTCTTACAACGCTCCAACAGCTCAACGAAATGGCATGTCAACTATGTCTCTCTCTCTCTCTCTCTCTCTCTCTCTCTCTCTCTCTCTCTCTCACACACACACACACACACACACACACACACACACAGATACATGCGTGTAACTATTGAGCTTTGAGCAGTAAGGCTATAGAGAGATCATTTTCGACATGGAAGGTTTGTGCAATCCTACAAAGGGAGGTTCATTAGAACATGGCCACACAAAGCTTAGTTGTCTATAAGCCTCAAAAATTTTAACTAAGACAGGCTCGACAATCCAGAACGTCATAGGTAGCAGCAAGTAGTGAGGGAGAGTGAGACACAAACAATAGAGAGGGAAAACGAGGACTAATCGGCAAGAAACCGATGTAGTTTGAAAATTGTGCTCTTTTAGGCATAGTAAGCCAATGAAAATCTACACGCTAACGAAAATTTTGGGCTAATATAACGAACCACTAAGATTCGCATGACCATAGCCTTACATGACACATGGAGGGAAGTTCCTTCAAAATGCAAAGTAAACCCACCCTTCAAATGGCTTAAAAAAGCAAAAGTAGTCAATGCCCCAAGTGAAATTCCATGCCCTTCCCTAGAACTAAAACTATTATAAATATGGACAAAGTACTAAGTTTTCTACTTTACATTTCTAGGACTCAGAACTCTTCTCATTTTCTACTTTTCATTTCTGCATTTAAGGTTTTCTTTGAAATGCAGCAGAGCGTGACATGTGAATGCCTTCTCCTTGCTCAAAAATTTCAAGCTCCATTATAAAGAGTATAGATGTAATAGAGGGTATGCAAACTAACTATGGCTTGGTCTGACCATGGACGTCCTTTAAGAGGCTCGTCCGATGTTATCCCTTAGGCTTTACCTTACCTTGGACGCATGGCACCAACACCAATGTGCATGAGACACATTTTCCCTTTCTTTTTGACATTGAAAGCGAGCATACTACTAGTTTGACTAGCTTGTTGATTTTAAGTAAGTTAGGTAGAGGCGCATTCAAAACATGTTCTTGAGTTGTCTTTATCCTCTTTGTGTGCAACCTCTTGGGCCTCACTAGCCTCAACACACTAAGTAAGTAAAATGAGATCAAGGGCGGGGAAGTTCACGCACGAAGGCCGGGGAGATTGCAGTTGTAGATGTCAAATCAAAAACTAAACCTGGACATGCACTAAACCTGAACAACTTGGGCAATGCATATCAACTTACAATATTACGTCGTAAAAACGGTTGTGGATACACAATGTGCACACGGGTAAGGTGGTTAGCCTATGTGACCCTAAACCTAGACTGCAAGGTCACGGGTTCAAATCTCTTCGACAAGCCTCGTTTTTCTCGTTGGCCACGTATAGTGCACCTTTTTTTTATACGACACGCCTTGTATTTCCCGCCAGTGTCTCATTTTTTTGATGTCACACCTCGTTTTTCCCGCTTGCCAGGTTTTGTGTGCCTCGAGATTCCGCCCCCAACCCTGATTGTCGATCCCATTACTCTCCCCCTCATTAAGTATAGGTGTTACTTAGTGCCAAGGCCTCACTAGGCTCTTTTGTTTCCTTGTCAAATTTCTCTTTTTGAATTATTTTCTAGGGGAATCACTATTTTACACAATTTACAAGATTCCATCCAACCCTGCCCTAGCTACACGCTCCAAGCATCATTCCCCATGCGAGTGCAGGCATTGATCTCGTGACCTCACAACCAAAGAAGTGGTCATTGAACTGAGTCAGCCTGACGTAGCGTGAGGTCTGTCGCATGTAAGAAGCCATCAATATAAAAAAATAGCTCTAGTAGGGGAGGTCTCGTCTCCTGCGCTAATGTCGAGTTGCGTCATTTAGACTTATCCTCAGCCTACCTGTCACGCTTGTCCTCGTTGACGCCAAGTGCATAAGATAAAGAAGAAAGAAAGGGGGCACACAGTCTATGTTGGCTCTCCCCCTCCAACTTGTGTGTGTGTGTGTGTGTGTGTGTATGTGTGTGTGTGTGTATGTGTGTGTGTGTGTGTGTGTGTGTGTGTGTGTGTGTGTGTGTGTGTGTGTGTGTGTGTGTGTGTGCACGTATTTCTCTTTCTCTTTCGCTGTGCTCCCGGCTCCTCTCCTTCATCTTGTATCAGAGCAGTTTCATTCCCGAAATCGCTTCCGCGCACGCGTGCACTTTCAAGAGTGCAAACAGGGTTCCGACTTCGGCATAGGCAAATTCAGCATTCCAAGAGCGTTTTTTGCAGGTGTGGATATGTTTTACCCCCCTTTCGAAGCCATTTCTACGATCAGAAAACTCATTCGAGCTACGGTTCAAGAGCTGCATTTTTCAGCCCTCTTTTGGTAGTTTGTGATGTAGAATTTTCATAGCCATTACAGGTACAGGTACAGGTACATAGAGCGGCTTGGTTAGCTTTCTCTGTGCTTCTCAGCCTCGATCTCGGCTTCAGCTATGGCATCGGCATCAACTCACAGGCTTCCTCTGTGCTTCTCGGCCTCAATCTTGGCTTCGGCTACGGCATCGCATCAACTCATAGGCTACAGGTTTCACTGCTTGCAATATTCTGGTTCCAGTGGGGGAAATGTTTTATGCATACATGCATATGTTGGCACTTTTGACAGTGTTTGAGCTCTTTTGAGAGCAGTTTAACTCCCCGCAGGAATATTTATTTGCATTCACATGCTTTTGGCGCCTGTTTGAGAGTCGTGACAGACTTGTACGTCTTTGTGCATACTACCATTGTACACTTTTGTGGAGCCATCTATGGCAGTCCCGGCCATTTCTGAGACTTGGTTCGGATGATAGCCATTTCTGAGACTTGGCTATACATTTTGTTGCATAACCTACATTGTTGAGGGTTGATAGCATGAGGTTTTCATTGAGCTGGGGTATTCTCAAATGGGGAGATACCTTCGGTGATACAGGTAGCTAGAGCATCCCTTACGAGGCCTCGCCATAGGACATGTGTAGAGTGGTGTAGGTGCTTTTGACATCGAGTTGGTGGTCTATGGTCAGTTTGACAGTTTATGCACCTCAGTTGGTCTCTATACAGTGTGCTTTTGAGAGGCATTGCCCTCTTTTATGCTTTGTGAGTGACATACTTGGTCATTTTGTCTCATATTTTGGTTGACATAGTCCCAAATACAAAGGAGGCTTTGTCAAAATTTTCCCAAAATCTTTTGGTAGTTTTGTCACCATGTCTACTAGCAAAGACCGTGACATTTATGACATAAAGAAGTTTTATGGCACTAATTTTCAGCTTTGGAATAACGAAATGCATGATGTGCTTGTCCAAAAGAAGCAAAATTTGCCTATTACCTATGCGGCTAGAACTAAAGATATGCACATGACTCAGTTTCAGTGGGAGGAGCTTAATGAGCTATGCAGGTCTATGATTAGACTGCACCTTGGTGAGTTGGTGTATTTTTCAGTGTTAGAATGCGTAACTACTCATGGTTTATGGTAGAAATTATGCGACACTTACGAAAAGGATACGGCTAGCAATAAGGTTTTCCTGATGCGAAAACTTTTCAACCTTCATATGAAGGAGTCAGCTATCGTTGCCAGCCAGATCAATGATTTTGATTCTCTTTTTGCCCAGATTCATGCACATTGCATGACCATTGATGATGAGATGAAAGTAATCTTTTTGCTTTGTTCGTTGCCACCCTCTTGGGATATCTTTTGCATAGCTGTTAGTAACTCTGCTCCTAATGGTACGCTAAAATACGATGATGTTACTAGTGCACTTTTGTCAGAGGAGATGCGTCGGAAGACCATGACTAGCTCACATCATGGCGAAGCTCATTATGTGCAAAGGGATGATAAGCAATGTAAGGGCTGTTCTTCACAACGTGAGTCCAAGAAAGAGGGAAATAGAGATGCATCAAAGGGTCGATCAAAGTTTCGTGGTCGCTGCAATGTTCAATGCCACTATTGTGATAAGTTTGGTCACATAAAGAAGGATTGTTATGCTTGGAAACATGACAAAGAGAAGAGAAAAGGTAAAGGCAAAGATCATGATGATAAAGAGGAGAAACCAAAGAGTTCGGTTAAGATTGAAGAACTAAACATAGTTCAGGATGACAGTGATGCACAAGACATTAATATCTTGACTGAAAATAATGATGTCTTTTATGATGCACATGAAACTCTATCTTTGCAGAGTTTTATGTGCCAGCTGAACTCCTTGTTAGTGGTGAAGTATCCCATACATGGATTCTTGATTAGGGTGTTCCGTTGTAGGTCACACCTCATAGGCATTGGTTTACTACATACAAGGAAACCATTGGCTCTGTTACACTTAGTGACATTTACTCTTGTGACATAGTTGGCGTAGGTGATATTGCCATGGTTATGGCAAATGGGGTGAAGTTTATCATCCATAATGTGCGTCATGTTCCAGTCTTGACACGCAATCTGATTTCGGTTGGACGTCTTGATGACTTGGGTTACAAAGTCACTTTTCATCAGCAATCTTGGCATGTTGCGAAGGGTCGTCTTATTATAGCCCATGGTTCTAAATTTGGTTCACTTTATCCTCTTTATGTATCTGATAAAAACAGTGTTCTTTCTGAAACCGAGCTGCCAACCGTTGCTTTGTGGCATAGCCGATTATGACATATGTCAAAGAAGGGAATGGAGACACTCTCTTGTTTTGGGCTACTTACCGTCATTGTCATTTTTTTATTTTCCCTTTTGTGAGCATTGTCAATATGGAAAGCAAACATAGACACATCGTACACATTCTTTTGACAAAGAAAGAAAACCCTAAGAGCTTCTGCACAGTCATTTATGTGGGCCTATGCCTTCTAAATCCCATGGTGGTGCGTCCTATTATGTTACATTCATTTACGATGCAACACGACATGTTTGGATCTATGCCATGAAGACCTTTCTTGCTTCAAGAAGTTATTATCTAGTGTTGAAACTCAGTCTAAACATAAGTTGAAAGCTTTGCGCTCAGACAATAGTGGAAAATATGTCTCCAAAGAGCTTACATACTTCTGTTCAAGTAGGGGAATTAAGCGTGAGTTTACAGCTCCTTATACCCCTGCACAAAATGGTGTTGTGGAACGAGTGAATATGACCATCCAAGAGCGGATTATGTCCACGCAAGCGTTTTGGGCTGAAGCATTACACACAGACATGTACTTGATCAATAGATCACCACATGCTTCATTACAGTTTTATGCACTTGTCACCACACCATGCTCATACCCACCCCTAGACATGCTTTTTGGCGGTTGGCATCGATGTTTAAGCATCTAATGCATGGTGACATTTGGTGTTTTTGGCGTAATGCATAGTTAAAAGCCATGCGGATTATAAATAAGGCTATGCTCACGCAAGGCTTAGTTGACCGTAACATAGTCGATATTTTTTGATCGTGTGTAACCTTTTCATCGGTTTAGTATTACAACTATGCCTTTTTGGCCTGTGCAAAGGGTAAAGATGCCTTCTCTTTTTGCTAACTAAAATAGGAAAAAGGTTGAGTTATATTTTCAAGCATTTTTTTATAGACCAAAAATGTTGATTGGTTGAAATAAGATAGTGGGCACTCATTTAGATGACTAGTATGTAAATATAATGGACTTCAACAGCTCATTGACCAAGGAAAGTATTTCGGGGTTAAAGTAAGAAATATTGCTAATGAAAAGTGAGAGGTATTTTTTATTTTCTCTATGCTTTCGTGACGAGTGGTGGTAACTGCATGCATGTCGCTGGATGTGGGATTTTCGTATCTGGGGTTAGCAGGCCCTTATCAATAGGTGTTCATTCATGCTATGTTTTGGGGCCTAATCGGCGACTGCAACGCATAGAGCTCTTCCTGTGACGTCAAGGCTTCATTCCCCCCCCCCCCCCCCCCAACCCAAAAACAAATCTTTCCAAAGTTCACCTCTGTTGAGATTCGTTGTGGCGTGTCTCACCGTTGTCCATGGTGCTGCTGCAATCAGCGAGGTGAGGAAAGGCTTTCAGCTCTAAGGTGTTGCGTCGTCAATGGTACTCCTAGGAGGTGAGGGAAGGGTTTTTCCTTTAATGTATGCTGATTTTTCTTTTACGACTTTTGTTGATGGATTTCAACGTGCTGTTGAAACATCAGCGTGGCTCAAGAGCGAATGACAACACGTGTTGGTGGTGTTGTGGTTTCGGATCTAGCGTGATGTAGAAGCATGAGCGTGGCTCGGGAGCGAACGACAGCACGCCCATGTTTTTTGAGGCTCCTGAGGGAAGATGATGTTTAAATTTTGTTATATTTCATGCTGCTACATGTTTGTGCCTCGGTTAACTATATATGCAAACTATTTTCTCAACAGGAGCTGAGTTCGGTGGAGATCAAGTCTACCCCCCGCCAAGGAGAGATCACATGTGGGTGCAACAATATACTGCGCTCACAGCAAGGAGGAAGAGAGAAAATCGACAGACATGCTCAACAATATACTGCGCTCACAGCAAGGAGGAAGAGAGATCACATGTGGGTGCAACAATATACTGCGCTCACAGCAAGGAGGAAGAGAGAAAATCGACAGACAGGCTCAACTTATGGCTGGTGGCAGCTTTCTGCTGTGTCTATCGATGTCCCATAGCGTGGCCGTGGAGATGGATCTCTTGTGCATAGCGGCCCAAGGCTGATGGAGGCCAAAGTCATGATCCCTAGGAGCTTTTTCACATTTGCAAGCAAGGTGGGGAGCAAGTGGAAGAGAAGGGGGAGAGCTGAAGCTTATTAAAAAGATTGGGCAACAGAGGCGACATGAGATACAGTGAGGCTCAGAGCTGGCGTGCAAAGAAGAGGAGGCTACAACAAGGTTACGTCCGAAGTAGATTCGAGAGCATCTTTTCCAGAAGTGGAGCACGTTTTTCCTATCTAGATATGTTTTTCCTATCTAGATATATTTGAAAAAGATAAGTGAAGCTTAGATCTGGACGGAAAGTTGGAAGGAGTACAAAAGATTCTCTGCATTGAGAGTTCTCTCTGCGTGGCAATCTCTCTCTCTCTCTCCCTTCCCTGCATGAATTGGTCTTTCGTTTATTATTTGCATGGCTTTTGAGCATTGGACGGAAGAAGCTACACCACACAATTCCCACCTTTGTTGTGCGAGAAGCTCGAGGGGCAGTAGTAGCAAAAACTTGTGGTGTTTGGTAGTGGTATCCATGGTATGACTAAGCAACTTTTTGCTTCTCCATTGTAACTATATGTCGACATAAACAAGAAAAAGTGATTTAGGGTAGCCCACTTGGGATTTCTGCAGCAGACATTCCAAGAGGATGTTATGGCACTCCCTACTGGTCTTAGCAATGTTAGCCTCTATAGGCAAGTCACAAGAGGTTAGAGAGATGGACAACAAAAAAGGGGGACAAGGGGCATATTCGCGACTTATGCATTTTCCTTTACTTGAGGAAAAGAGACTCGAAAGTCATCAAAATAAATGTATAATTCTTTATTATAGCTATTATAATTGGTTTATTATACATGGCCATGTATAGGCAGGCCTTGTGATTTCATCACTTGTTTAAGGTTACAGAGCCCTTCAAGGCCACTTTTGACCTTAGAGGGAAATGACAAAATTTCAAAGATTTGCTTATGAAGAGCTACCATAAAAATTTGCCCTTCTTGTGGAAGAGCGGACCAAAGACAATGTTGCGCTTGAAGGGCACTTTTTTTTGGGAAAATTCGATATATACTCATGTATATTATATAGTACCAAGTATACTACAATGATTTTCTTCTCAAATCTAGAGGTTGGAGACAAATTTCCAAGTTTGCACTTGAAGTGCACGTGCGAGAGCGTGCGTGCGTGGGTGTGTGTGTATGTGTGTGTGTGTGTGTGAGAAACGATGGAGAAGAGAGAAGAAGAGAGGAGACACATGTTTGGGTGGACTCCAAACACAACAGTGTTAGAGTTATTGAGTCCTTATTGTTTTATGTAGAATGAATGGTCAGTGTTAGTTTTCGGTTAGTTTTCAACCGCCCAACACTTAGGGCGCATTGGGCTTTACCACCCCAACAACACTTTTATCTATGTGACTTGATACATTTTTGTGTTGAATTTGGCTTTAAAAATCAAGTGTAGATTTGACGGCTTCATATTTCTATGGACACAAAAAACATATGTATCATTTGAAGGGAAATTGTTTTAAGCTAAATCTTTCATAGAAAGGAGAGGGCCACCTTGCAAAAATGAAGGCTTCCTCAACCATCCGATCAAGTTCGCAAAAGTTTGTACTCGATTAGTTGTTGTCATAGATCCCGTTTTGAAGGATCCCACATGTCAAATGGTAATGAGGATGTGTTTTTGTCATCCTCTAAACTCTCAAGCCGGAGATTGGGAGACAATCTCGTAGGAATCCCTCTCAAATCTTTCCCATGAACACATTAAAAAGTTGACTCTGATAAAGCAATGGTTTTGTAATTATTATTACTTAGAGTCCTTACTATTTACTTCTATGCTTATAGAACACGTACATATACTTAGATCACTAGGCTACTAGTTGCACAGCTTAGGCTATGAGATAGACACATTATGCAAGCGATATAAGGAGACTAAAATTTATATTTATTTCAATAAAAAGTGTTTTTGCTTCTTTGAAAATAATAGAAAATAATAGACTTGATGTGATAAGGTAATAGATTATGTTATAAGGTTGAGCTTGATTCATTGGTATGAAGTCACACACTCTCCATTGTGTGTCATACATTTATACTATAGATGAAGGAGATAGGAATTCAGGCGGCCACGTGGTAAAAGCTGAATCAATTGGCACGTGTTCTCTAAGTCTCTCAAGTCAGTTCGGCTAAACAGCGAGCGCGACACGCCACTAAACGCGAAGTCCTCATGCTCTGCAATGAACGCTTTAAAGTGAACTTGACATGAGAGAGAGAGAGAGAGAGAGAGAGAGAGAGACTTTGACGATGAGGTTTGCAAGCCAGAGCCGCCAGAGACCCAACTCTATGTCTGTGTGTGCGCACGAGAGAGAGAGAGAGAACCATCTGATCCTTAGAATTTTGAAGTTGATGGCCATGGGAAAGAAATGAAATGATATGTTAACATCAAGATAGAGGCCAAAACTTCAAGAGGCCGTCCAAAGTAATACAGCTAAAATTACCAAAATATCCATCTACTTTGTGGAATTTTCCAAAATAACCCTCAAATTTTAAAAAATTTCCAAAATACCCTTCAAATTTTCCAAAAAACCCGTGGTTGTGAGATTAAATTTTTCCAAAGATAATTTTTTTTGTAGCTTTTCATAAGAAGATTGATTGTCTATCAATACAAGATGCTATAACGAAAATTTGAGTTGGTTATGTAGGCTTTGGAGATGAATTGCTTCATTATTTTCAAACATAATTGCCTTTTTTGAAGGATAATTTGTGACAAATTACATGCTAAGTACTCAAAAACAGATCTCAAATGTCAAAAAAGAATAATGATTAGAAAATCTTGATCAATCCAGCCAAAATAGATACAAGGGTGTGTTTTGGGGATTATTGAAATTTTAGGGGTATTTTGGAAATTTCTACAAATTAGAGGGGTATTTTGGTGATTTTTCCAATAATGTATTAACGTCTTCAAGAGGCCAAAATGACCTATGAGACACAAACTGGTGAATCTGATGCCCTGTTTGGGTACGAAAGAAATATAAAATAAAACTAGAAGTGCTACTAGCTAGAGAGAGAGAGAGAGAGAGAGAGAGAGAGAGAGAGAGAGAGAGAGAACAAGCTAGATCATCATCATCCATAGGTTTCCTCTCCCTCCCTCTCTCTCTCTCTCTCTCTCTCTCTCTCTCTCTCTCTCTCTAATTTGATCGTTCTAAAAAAATTTAATGGTTTTAGAAAAAAATAATGTTTTTAGTAGATTTGTGATCTTTTCTGATGGTTTTGAAGAGAGAGAGATCTCTCTCTCTTCAAAACCATCAGAAAAGATCACAAATCTACTAAAAACATTATTTTTTTCTAAAACCATTAAATTTTTTTAGAACGATCAAATTAGAGAGAGAGAGAGAGAGAGAGAGGACCAATTAAGAGAGATAGACAACTTGGTGTGTGTGTGTGTGTGTATATATATATATATATATTTATATTTATATTTATATTTATATTTACACACACACACACACACACACACACACACACACACACACACATATATATATATATATATATATATATATATATATATATATTAGATAATAGGGAGAGGGATCTAGCACCCTCCCAGGCTACGTGGGAGAAACTAAATCAAACGACGAGTGTGCTCTAAGTTTAACAAGCTAGCCCGGCGAGATAGCTAGTGCGACACACACACACACACACACACACACACACAGAGTGAGTTCCAATGAACGCAACAAGTTGTGACTTCAGACGCGTGCGCACACTTATAGGGTCCATGTTTGTGATCTATGTGAAGCAAGTTGTGAATTGGGTTGCTGCTTGGAGGATATCGAGTTTGGAATTTGTAGAAGTTCTACACATTTTCCAGATTGTGAATTGGGCAGCAGGACGGGGTCATGTCTCTCTTAGAGAGATAGGGTATCAACGGCCCATAAATGCACTACCTTCCTTTGGATTTGAAGCAGAGAATTGGAAAGAGAAAATGTATGTTGTCGATGATACTCCAATGCGGCTTGGACAAAGTGTGCGATACATTGGGCCCTAGGTGTTGTGAGTGCGAATTCACGTCTATCGCAAGCTTCGTTTTAAACCTAAATGATGCCTTCTACAATGGGTTTGGTTTGATGGTGATCTCTGTTTGGGCTTGGGATTCCTTATGTTTTATCCCTTATGTTTCTGATGATTACTATCTTATCAAGAAGCCTCTTTTTTGTAACAGAACTATTGGCTCCTATTTGGAATGAAAACCATGTTGCGCTCTTTGTGTGTGTGTATGTGTGTGTGTGAACCATGAAAAAAACTAATTAAGATCATACAAGCACAACTTATGAATACCATGTGTGTCATTAATTTAATTTGTGTCATAGTAAGAGCGAGCGAGACCCGTCGGTAGGCGGGTCGCGCAAGCTAATGCTTCTAAAAGCGGAGGAAAGCTATCTTGCACATAAAATTAAAGTTACGATATATGTTTACTTTTAGTGGTAAGGTTGTTTTATATCATGTTCAAGGTAATATGGTGATTATATGTTATGCATGGAACCTTGGAGGACATATGTGGATGTTTCATGTGCATGTATCATGTATGCACACTTTTTCATCCTTCTAAGTCAAAACTAGTCTTATGTGAAAGAAGGATGAGGTACAATTATGGTGTGTCACTTGCATGTGAGTAAGAGCACTTAAATTGGTGTTTTGAGATGGTGTTTTACTCGTTAGTAAAAAAAAATTTATGAATAAATAATTTAACACTAGGGCCATAAGCGGCTATTGTGTAATTTTTATTCTCATAAGTTATAGGAATTTGTTCTCAAGACATGAAGGGAGTTGAAAAAAATAGAAAAAAAAATTTTCACATAACAAAATCATTTTTAAGTGTGATATTGTAGGTACAATCGTATAAAAATTGCTTAAAGTTTTTGATATCTCATGTAAACCACATAAAATTCTTCACAGCACATTGAAACATTTTCAAAATTCATGGACATGTATACAATGAGAATCCATACATATACTATTTTTAGAAAAAAAGATTGTCAACTTATTTCAAGCCTCAAAAATGTGTATGTTGTCCAATTTAAAAGCCAGTTTTGTGGTTTTCTATTGTGTTTAGAAAATTATAAATTTTTATTATGTAATATACTAAAATGTTTTTGTATGTAGTAGGATCTCCTATATTCATGGTTTCTTAAAAAAACTAGTCAATTTTATAGAATAAGGTGCCAAGCCACTTTTGTGGCTTAAACGTTAGTGTTAAGAATCATATGAATGTTGTGAGTTTGTTAACAATACGTGTAGCTAAACCCCAAGTGCAAGAGTCATGTTCAGAGATGATTATGGGTTTATGGTTAAGGGCTGAAGTTTCCTTATGGGTATTGTTATGATCTGCGTTGCATTTATACGCCCATATAACAAAAATTATACGTATAAAACGTCAATATACGTTGTATTTACGAATAATTACCGAATAACCGTATAAAACCGTTTTCGATCGAGATATTTTTCGATCGAAAAACTGTATATATATACAATCGTCGCCGTATTCGATCGAAAAGCATTGTGGACTTTTTTGGAGTTTGAGGTTGGAGCTTCTGAGAGTTTGGCAGATAGCGACAGCGTCTTCGGTTTACAGCGGTTTTCAGGTATATTTTTTAAATTTTCAGTAAATACTAACTTTTTCTTTGTGTTGTGCCAGACTTGGGTGGTGCAGTAGTTTCGGCTCTCACCACAAAGTTGGCTTGCAGGTCGTAGGCCACTTCGTGGTGTGTAGCCATATGGCTCACTCCAGAGGTGTGTAGAATATAGTTTCCTTTCCCGTGGTGTGTAGTTATATAACTCACTCCAGGGAAAGCTTAGGGTAAATTTAGATTCTTACTCGTATGGTGTAGTAGTATATCTCTCACCATAGAGATGAGTTAGGATTAGCGGTCGACTCATGGAGTGTAGTAGGCATGATGCTACACCTCTCACTTCAGAGTGGCCTATAAAATTTACAATCTTAAAGTAAATCATTATTGATTATTCTACATAGAAGCACAAAGATTAACGTTCGTCATTTTAAGAGTGTAGAGATGCATACTTTATGCCCTCTTCATCTTAATGCGACTTTCGTTATTTTTGTGCTTCTATTTCTGTAGTAACATCATTGTTCATCAGCAGATGACTTGGTGTTACTCTGAATGTAGATATATACAACAATTGATTTACATTTGAGATTGTTGAGCTGTTTTCTGATGGTTGTGTTGTGCGTTCCACACACTCCATTAGAAATAGCTTATAAAATTTATAATTTTAGATTAAGTTTTCTGTCATATGTGTTACATAGAAACACAATCGTTACCACTCGTTATATTAAGAGTGAAGAGATGCATATTTTCATGCCCTCTTCATCTTAATGTGACATACTGGTTACTTGTGTGTTTCATATTCCAAAAGAACATCATTTTTCATCATTAAATGACTTGGTGTTGTTTTGGACGTAAACACATACGATAGGTAACTTACATCTGCAATGTTAATTTATCCGCTGATAGTTGTGTTGTGAGTTCCACACACTTTATCAGGGATTAGATTGATAAAAACTATCAATATATTTTACAACAGCATCCAGAACTTGTGCTGAGAATATCTCACACTAGCTGAGCTATTCACATGTACGATTTTCCAAGCCGTTAGATGTAATTTCTTTCATCATCTCACACTTCTGCACATAGCAGGGTCGAGTTCTTGTGTTGAGAGCATCTCACACTCCTCCTGGCCTGTTTCTCTCTCTCTCTCTCTCTCTCTCTCTCTCTCTCTCTCTCTCTCTCTCTCTCTCTCTCTCTCTCTCTCTCTCTCTCTCTCTAATTTAATTTTCATGGTCGATTCGCACAATGTTTTTTGTAATCATAAGATTTTCTCTTTAATTTGCAATAATTTAATATTGTTTAATAAATGGGTATCATCATTTAATATATATAGGGTTAACACTCATTATAGAATAACTATGTTACTATGGTGTACAATCTTTGCGTAAGATTCTTAATTTATAATTTTGTCATACAGATATGGCAGACACGAAGCTAGCGAAACATCAACGAAAGTTCGTCTCGGACGTGATTGTGAGACACTTCCATTACACGTCAGAGGCAGAGATTAGGCGTTGTTTAAACCCTGTCGCTTCGGAGCATTTTTATCAGCTTACAGAGACTTTAACCAAGTCTGTGTTTGAGCAGCTCCAGGCAGAGTTTGCACCAGCTATTTTTGACATAGCCCTCCTGACATCATGTGCTTTAGTAAACATGGTCAAACAAACCATTGGACAGATCATGAAAACCTTTCAAGAACTGAGAAATCTTGCAATTACTTCCTTGCCAAACATAGCTGAGCGCATACATCTTGTGCAACAGCTTTACACGGAGTTCAAGAGCAAGGAAAAGTTAGAAAGAGCAGCAAAGCGTGCAAGAGTGGAAGCCACCTCTTTTGAAGCTGCTGTTGAACCAGAAATCATTCTTAGAATAGAGCCTGCAACGTCATCCGTTGCTACATTAGACCTCTTTCAGCTACCACCTATTTTACACCTTTTATCCGACACAGACAGGCTTCAATATCCAAGCTCCATAGCTGGGAGAGGGAAGATGGGCACATGTGAAGCGTGTGGGCGTCACACATCCCGCTTTCAAAGATCAAGTGTATGCTGCAAAAGTGTTCAAAGTACACTTACATGGGCCCACCATGGAGCAACAGGTCAAAGACGAAGCAACAATTTTGGATATTTCACATCGAGGTATTATCTACCCTCTTGCCATGGTGCGCCACGTAGAGCGACCAATGCTTATTTCACGATTTTGGAATGGTGGCCATGTGGAGCAATGGATCAAAGAATGCACTGCAGACGGCAGTCAGCCTGTCATTCGCGATTACGTACTCACTGCAGGAACAGTAGAGCTATTCCAGGAGAATATTTTGCAGATCATCAATGCTCTCCTTCAAACTCTGAAGTATATACATACGCATAACTACCTCCACAATGATCTACACTCTCGGAATATGATGCTGCATTTTGGCGAAAAAGGTGTTTACGCCGGCATTGTGGATTGGGGTTCATGCACCAAAACAAATACGACAGCCGGTTTTCCTCCTCTACGCGATATGCAGATAGAAACTAGAAAACAATATGAGAGAGATTATCCATGGGCAGCCCCCGAATGTATATCTAGTAATCCTCCCTCCTGGACCAAAGCTATGGATATTTATTCCCTGTTTCATACATGTAAACGCATTTTGAAGTGCTTATCAGAGCCCCAAGAACAAAGCAAGAGACATTTTTTGAGTAATGTACTTGCTCATCTTGAAGCCGGCAAGCGCCAAAATCCCAAAACCCGGCCTAATGCTTTTGATCTCTCCTTATGTTTAAATGGTGCCCATAGAGTGGGTTACAACATTGTAATGACATCTGGCTTACGACCAGCTGATGATTAATGAAAACACAGTCTCATGATTTCATCATTGTTTTACTTTTGGTGTCAGATTTAATTGTATGTTTAATTGAACAAAATATCTATGTTTGTCATTCGATATACTATCCAATGTCAAATTAATTGAATGGGTATTTAAAAGTAATGACATGTTCACCTGATATGCAGATATAGAAGAAGAACTCAACCACTCTGAAGCTCAGGCAATTTTTAAAGAAGAACAAGTTAGATGTGGACAAGCAGATCTTTCTACTATTGCCAACATTGAAGAAGATGAATCTGAGCTGCAGGGCGAACCATTAGAGTGTAAAAGCTTTTCCCTAATCACTTTGTACGTCACCATCAACTATTTCAAATAAGTGGCAATGCAAAAGATACAGCTCCGTTAAAGCTCTCTGATTTGCAACATAAAGGACTGGCACGTGTATTGCTGCAAAGGTTTATACGACAAGAGAGATGCCTACCAAACAACAACCAAGTAGCAATTTACTTTATCCAGCAATGCTATGTTCGATATGTTTTGCTGAAGAGAGTGGATTGGTCAGATCGTCCAGGCACCGCTGGCGTTGGACGTGGACGCATTGCAGAAAAGGTGGCAGCACGCAATGCAAATAATCCAATTCCTCCTCGCAAGCGTCCTATTGTTTTACTTCCTGAAGAGTCAGAAACACTAACTGAATTAGCTAGCCAAGGACAAGACCTTGCCAGCCAAGGAGAAACACTGGACATGCTTCGTGGCCGTATTCTTGAGCTTGAAATGGAGTTAAGTGATGCACAAGCAAAGCTTCAACGATATGAATCATTGTATGGACCTTTTCCAGATGATACTACCACTTCACATAAAGATGTTTCTCAACCATCCCCTGAGCTAGGAATTATAGATTTTACCATAGATGAACTTATAGCAAATCTATCAAACTCATAAGTCACTCAGAAGCTTTTTGTAATCTCAAAATTATATCAAACTCTTTTCGATTGAGTAATTTCCCAGAACCTTGTTGTAATTTCAAACCTACATCGACTTTATGTAATTTTTATTCGACAAGATATTATCGGCAATTTATATTTGAGTGTGAGTGAATATGTGCATCTGAGAGAGAGAGAAAGAGAGAGGTTTTGATGTGAACGACAACGAGATAACACTTTCTTTCATCATATACAAAAACTTGTTGAGTAAGTATTACAATGGTACTCTCACAAATCATCTCCATCTTCAAAAACTGCAACCATATCATCTACTTCGTCCATATCTGAGCATTTTGAAACTATCTCCCATTCCATATCATCATCATCATCAACTTCTGCAGAAATAGCTTCATGCGTTTGGAAGACTCCATATTGCTTTTGAGCGGCTCTAGTTGCAATGTTTTGAGGCTTATAAATAAGTCTCATATTGCAAAAAACATACACCAAATCAGCAGCCCGTTTAGTATGAAGTCTGTTTCGCTTTTTAGTGTGCACAAAGTCGAATGCTGACCAGTTTCGCTCACAACTTCCACTTGATGAAGCTACTGATAAAGCTCTAAATGCAATGTGTTGCAACTCCACTTTCTCTCCACCATACTCCTTCCACCATAAAGGTGCACTTGTTTTGCCAATGGCATCTATATGCCACGGATCCTGAAACATACCAGTTCTGTTGGCATAATCTACTCGCTAATGAAAAGTTGTTTTTCCATCTTCGTGCCCTAAGAGTTGGGAGCACATTGTTTTGAACTTCTTTGTTGGCAGATTGCTCATGCATTTGAAACTTAGGATCCAATACAAAAGCCGCACCATGCAATGGCGTATGCAACTGCACCCAACGCTTGTTAACAATTATAATCATGGTAGATTTATCCTTTGCACCAAAACTGACATTTTCTCTTAGCTTGCGTATAGCCTCTGACATATACCAGTAGACCCAACCAAAAATAAAAGAATCTGTGTCAACTGCTCTCAAAAGATCTACAAATGGCTTTGACACAGTTACTATTCTTTCTACATTACGCCAAAAGACTGGCGAGTTTACTATTTGCGCACATCGACCAACTGCTTCCTGATAACTTGGATACTTGCTGAGCCATCCATCCCATCTTCTTTCTGCTAAGGTTTCCATCAATGCAGGCTTCAACTCTTGCAAAGCAGCAAGAACATAGTATGCCGTAGCAAACCTTGTCACGCAAAATATTTGCAAAGCTTTATTTGGTGACTTGGTTCGAAAAAGAGCATACGAAAATTGATGCTCTCTAATGAATTTCACCACATGATTTGCATCCAATAAAGTTTGCTTCACACATGCCATTTTACCAATATCTTTTAAAAGCAAATTTAAAGTGTGAGATGCACATGGTACCCAAGAAATCTCCGGATACTTGACTTGAATAGCTCTTCCTGCTCCTTTGTAGTTGGCCGCATTATCTGTGACAATAGCAGTCACACTCTTTGGTCCACCTGCCTTTGCAATTGCACGCTCATACACCCCTGCTAGGTAGGTGATAGTCTTCTCTTTCAATGAGCTGTCAATTGCTTCCACGAACATAGCCCCTCTAGGGTTAATAAGCATTACATTGATTAAAGGTTTTTTCTGACAGTTAGTCCATCCATCCAATGCTATGGTGCATCCATGTGCTGGAACAAACTCTAGAACTGTGCGTTTGAGAATGGCTTCAGTATTGTCTTTGACTTTATCAAGATATTCAGTTCGCATCTTGTTATAGTCAGGAAGCACAAATCCTTTTTTGGCTGTACTCATCAAAGCATCTTGAAATATTGGATTGCGCATAGCATTGAACGATATGCCACACGCAACAGATGCTTGTGTCCATTTTAAATGCAACTCAAGCAACCATTGTTTACCTAATGCTTCAGGCATTGTCTGTCCATTGGATGACGCTCTGCCAGATTTGCTTGTGCTAGGAACTCCTCCTGATGTAGAAGCATGTCCATGAAGAGGGTTCAATTGAGAACTTTGATCGTTTACTTGAGTGGTACACACCTCTTCTGTTGCCTCATTGCATACAGATGGTTCAATATTCGCATGAATATCTTTAGAAACATCACCTTTATGTTTAGCTGCAAGAATCAACTTTACTTTGCGAGAATACATGGCAAATTTTTCATGAATATCTTTTGGTGGTGCCCCGCACTTTTCGACATTGCCAGGGACTTTAAATAAATGCTCTTTAATTTTAGTTGCATTACCACTGAACTCGTGGCCACAGGATTTACATTTAAGTCGAGATGTATTTCTCCCAGCTTTCAACTCATGCACATAACTCCACTCTTGTCCTTTCACCATGATGCACAAAAGTAATTTGCTAGTAAAAACAAATTCAAGGATCATTTTCATAATCAAAACCAATTAAAACATTAAATTAATTTAACTAACAATTATTGAACGAAATTAAAATAATTAAAAACAATGATTGAACAAAAATACAATAATAAAAAACAATACCATTGGATTACATATAAATTGCATCGATTTACCTAAAGTGCAAGCTTGTAGCTTTAACACATTATGATAATCAATAATTACGATTAAATCAAGTATTAAAATGATTATCATTATAAATTGCTATACATACAAGAGCTATAAAGTGACATTTTTAAATGTCAAAACGATAATCACTTACAATACTTGATAATTATCGTATCTATGTAAAGTGCGAACAAAAAGTTCTTACACTTTACCATAGATTTTTAAGCGATTATCTATCTACAATGCGACCATGTGTATGCTCTCACACAGTACGGTAGATTATGCAGTCCAAATAAAGATAAGAGAATATCAATATTTTTGGACATGTTTTTCCTAAATTTTTACTCTAGTGAGAGCATAGCAGTGTGAATAGCTCTATACAAAACGTAAAAATATAATTTTGTTTCATTATATTCATTTTGAAGTGAGAGAAAATCTTTACACATCAAAATCGAACTTTAAATTACATAAAATTAAATTTTATATAATTATATTTTTAAACTAATTATCTCATGTGAGAGTTCACTCTACACACAACGATAATATCTTACTTTTTTTTTATTAGTCACTTTCAAGTGTCAATTAATTGAACACATTGACAAGTGAGTCTTATAATTACAGTTTGTATCAGGTGAGAGATTAAACTCTTCACAAAATACAAACTTTCAACTATTTACTAAGTTTTTCAAAACAAATTCATATATTTGAATCACAAAACTTAAAATTCTATTGAATTTTAATTTTTATTAAATTCATATGTTTTACTTTTTTACAAATTGCTTTTTTTTATCGTTTGGTGAGAGTACTCACATGGAAAACACTGACTGTGAAAGCTGGTGTAAGGGCTGTCGCGTGCTGCTATATATACGAACATATTCGATCGTTATAATTTTTGATCGAAAATAATTTCGTTCGAAAATAATTTCGATCAAAAAATTAAGAAGTTATACGGTTAGCCGTTTATGGTGATGTGGCACCGTATAATACGGTCGTATAATTGAGATAAACGAATAATAAGCCCATTATTCGCGTATTATATGTCTCCCGAATAACGAATAATGCAACTCAGGTTATGATTTTGGTGTGATAGCCAATGTGGCTCTTGAATTGTTTTTTTGAATATGGTTGTGATGCCAACAATTTTATCGCCGTGTGATGTACTAAAGTGGTTATGCAGGGATGGTTGTGCATCACCCAAAGAGGGATGCTAAGGGTAGAGACCCAACATGAATGATCGTCTTGGAAGGAACTGTTTGTGCATATGTGGTTGCATAAAGAGGACTCATGTTTATATTGATATTCACTTTCACTGGTGTGGATAACCACCTAATGATCCGCACGCCAGAGCAATAAAAGAGAGCCATTGGGGCCCGGCTCCATTGTGTTCATGTAAGAGGGGTTGGCGAAGGTAAGATTTTTGAGAGGGGCCTACACTACGAGGACACCGTGGCGGAGTCTGCCACAATAATACGTGTCACGTCCATACAACTCAATTCAATTTTGACACGATGTGGTCACCAAAGAGGCATGGCACCTAAACTTGTTCCATTGGTGTTGATATCCTACCACAGCCAAGTACTTGGAATCCTTTTAGAGCTCGGGCTCATGGAGGGAGGAAAAACGGCTATTCAAAGTGTGCCATGGGAAGGCTCACTCCCAAAAAATTGATGTTCTCTTTTTTTATGGTAAGAGTGGCTGGATGGGTGGACTAGTCAATCCAACATATGGTTTGGTGCTCTTACAAATCATTTTTGGTTTATGGTTATGATGTACTAATTTTTAATAGCATAAATTCATGGTTCATGATTGTTGCATTTTAGTTGAAAGATTTGAAAGTTCTCTTAAATTCTCATGTGTCCATCTATGCATTCTATTTCACTCTCCACTATTCTCTCTCTCTCTCTCTCTCTCTCTCTCTCTCTCTCTCTCTCTCTCTCTCTCTCTCTCTCTCTCTCTCTCTCTCTCTCTCTCTCTCAAGACTACCCTGTACTCAACCTCACAACTAGAAGTGGCCACAGTAGGTTACTTCTTGCTCAACCATGATATACATGAACTGCAAAGCATGAAACAAAAACCACTTGTGGACACTCGCGTGTCAAAACAACCAGCCCAATCTAAGTCCGAAAAAGCATGCAAGTCTGGTGTCAATGATCCCCCCTTGGTATAAAACAAGCCAAGATGTAAAGTGCCACTAAGGTAGCGGAAAATACTCTTGACATCTTGCCAATGCTTAGACGCGGGGCTATGCATAAATCTACCGAACTGTGAGACTGCAAATTGAATATCTGGCCTCGTGTTGCATACATAAATGAGGCATCCAACAACAATTTGGTAAAGAGTGACATCTGCAGGATCACCAGCATCATGAAGACTCAATTTTAAACCTGTTTCCATGGGAGTGGCAATAGGTTTGCAATCCTCAAGTACAAACTTACAAAGGAATGTCTCTATGTAACTTTTTTGATACAAGGCAATACCACCATCACACTGCTTAAACTATATGCCCAAGTAATGATGCAACAACCCCAAATCTTTCATCTTGAAAGTAGCATTCAAATGAGACTTAAAATCAGCAATATGTCTCTCATTTGTTCCAGTGATGAACAAATCATCTACATAAAGAACAACAATGAGAAGTACATCACCCTCACGCTTTCCATACAATGTGCTTTTCTATTGGACTAATACAGAAGCCTCGTTTGACCAAATGAGTGTCAGCTTTCTCATACCAAGCACGAGGAGACTGCATTACATAAACTTTCTCAAATATGTCACTATTCAAGAAAGCACTAACAATGTCTGATTGATGTACATCCCAACCAAAATGAGCTGCCAAGCACATAGAAAACGCACAATAGTCATACGACAAGTGGGAGCAAAAGTCTCTTAATAATCTATGTCTTTTTGCATAACCCTTTGCAACAAGTCGAGCCTTATGGCGATCGATCTCACCATTCAGCTTGCATTTCAACTTGTAAACCCACTTCATACCAATGGCCTTTTTGCCAAGAGGAAAATCACATAAAGTCCATGTGTCATTTTCTATAAGTGCATCATATTCTGATTGCATGGCAGCCATCCAATTTTTTGAATTCTGTGCTTTATCCAAAGACAGAGGTTCCTTAACATCATGTAAGCTAGACAGAGCCAAAGCATAACAATCTGATGCATAAGATGCATGGCCAGAGCTTGAATGAGTACGACTAGACAAAGGTGCATCCAATTTACTGTCACGTAATGTATGCACCAGCCATTTTGGTATACCTCTAGCCTGCTCGTTTTCAACCCTTTACTCATCAACTACATCATGTACATCTGCATCAGTAATAGGCTGATCTATAACATTTTTGAAAACCCCCATAGGCTGTACATTTGCCTCATTGGAATTTACATTCGAACTTCCACCACTAAAAAGAGGCAACAAAGTTTCATAAATGTCATGTGAGCTTACATTACTATGATACAACCTGTAACCTTTGCTTTCAGCAACCAACAAAAATACATTTGACAGCCTTATCATCCATGTTTCTGCGTTGTGTTTGTGGCACCAAAGCGTATGCCAAACATCCAAAAACATGCATGTGCTCAATAGAAGGCTTTTCTATCATGCCATGCTTCATATGGAGTAAGAGACTGCAAAGCTTTCGTAGGACACCTGTTAAGTACATAAGTGGCACACATGATGGCCTCAAGCCAAAAAAGAATGCGGCAAAGCTTGAGTTTTGACCATACATCGTGCCATTTCCGTAATTGACCTGTTTATCCTCTCAGCAACACCATTTTGCTAAGGTAAATAAGGCACTGTACATTGGTGTTTTATCCCACGACTAGCCAGAAATGCATTAAAGTCATGAGACATATACTCCCCCCCTCAATCCGAATGGAGGGTGCCCATAGTACATTTCAATACATTTTCAGCCATAGTCAGAAATTGTTTGAAGCACATAAAAACTTCGGACTTCGCTTTAAGCGAAAATACCCATGGATGCCTGGAGTAATCACCAATGAAAGTCACAAAGTATAGGTAGTTGACCAAGGACGGAGTTTGCATGGGCCCACAAACATCAATTTTCACACGCTGCAACCAACATGTGGCTCTCACTAAACCATCCTTTGGAAACTTCAAATGCTGCATCTTACTCAAAATACAGCCTTCAAAAACATGTTTGACAGGTGCTTCAAGAGGCGGCAAAGAAGCAACCATATCAGATTTTTGCAAACGCAGCAAACTGGCAAAATTCAGATGCCCAAAACGTGCATACAATTTTGCATCTGAAACAACCCTTAAATCTACAACTACATTTGCAAAAAAATTTCCACACTTGTCATACAAAGTGAGCTATACAGTCCACGGCACAAAAGACCATATGTAACAATTTTATCACCAAAACTGAGATCACGAACTGTACATTTGTCATCCACAAATTTGACTACAAGTCCAAGTCTAGCAAATGCAAATACAGACGAAAGATTCTTCTTGATCCCAGGTACATAAAGTGCATCAACAAGTGTGAAAGAACTACAATTTGTAGCAGTAAGCACAGTCTTATCAACCCCCTGAACCGGATAAGACGCATTGTTGGCACAAGTGAATGAATTCCCATGATGGACAGACTCAAGAGAGGTGAACAATTCACGATGTGAGGTAATGTGCTTTGTAGCACCATTGTTGAAATACCACACATGTGAATCTGCAGCAACTAACATGCATGCATCATGGACAACAGGATTGTAAGTGCACTCTACACTAAAAGCCCATTCTGCATCAACATCAACATCACAATCTTCTTTCACAGAAGACTCAACAATGGCTGCATTTGTAGTGGAACCAGCATTTGCAAGGGAACCACCCTCTTTCTTATTAGCCTCTTTGGACTTCAACTTAGGACACTACTTGATCAAGTGATCATTAACTTTACAATAATGACAACGCATCTTCTTTTTGCCCTTATCACCAGAATTTCCAGACAAATTGCTGCCAATAGAAGCATTAAGAACATAAGTTTTGCCACTCGCAGGAGAACCATAAGAAGTGGCTACATTGCTATTACCAGCTTTTCTTTGAGAAGTAATAAAAGCCTATTCAACTTCACGCTGCCTAGTCCTGTTTTTCTGGAAAGTGACTCTTGCAAGAGCAATGTGCATAATGCATCAAACTTGACAACTTCAAGATTTCCTTGGGTCATAAGTCTCCAAGTACTAGAAAAAGTCTGGTAAGAAATTGGTAAGGCATCAAGAACAGTCTGCACAAAGGAGCTGTCTAAAATGACTTCACCTGCAGAATTAAGTTGCTCATTGATATCCTTGACACTGACGAAGGAAATTTAGAATGGCGGCCTCTACACCAAAACAAACTCCATTGCGCCACAAGGGAAATGAGATGAGGGCACCACCTAGTCTTGGAAGCGTGGACTAGGACCGCTACGCAGAGAGAGAGAGAGAGAGAGAGAGAGAGAGAGAGAGAGAGAGAGAGCTATCACTATGAATGAAGCATTAACCTCAATGTGTGTACAAGGAATGGATAATTTCAAGCACTCCCAACACAAATAGCATGTAGATTACTAAACAACAACTCAAGATTTAGCCAAAATCACATCAAGCACTCTTACACACACATAAAAGATCTCTCTTAATTAACATAAATAAGAGGAGGGGAGGTTACTAGCATAAAACAATTTGCACTCTAGAATGTGCAAAGAATAGAGTGAATGAATGAGCTTTATGGGCTCATGATGAGTGATACAAAGACTCAACGAGGCTGAGGGAGACTTGAAATTACAAAGGGGGGGGGGGGCTCTTTATATAGGCAAGAGAGTGATTAGGAATGAGGTTAAGATCCAAGTGCAATTTGTACAAATGAAGCTTGATTAGGGACATTCCACCAATGAAGAAGCTCCTTCCAAGTGATTTGTTGACCAATTTGCAACTAATTGGCTCCATCATCACTTGTGTTGTCTTCACTCCTTCCTCCATAGCTCGAGTCCAAGAGCTTCCTTATTTTAAAATGTAAAGAATCTACATAAAATCAATGCATATCTAGTAATAATAGAAAGGGGTTGAATGAAAACTTATGAATTACAACAAGATTAAGCATGATTTGAGTGGTGATTAGAAGAGGAATTTGTGATGGTTTTATGAGCTTGAGAGAGAGGAGGAAGGAGGGGAGGGTGAGGAGACTAATGGCTGATTTTTAGAGAAGGACTCAATGTGGAAAAGGAAGGGTGTGTGTGTAAAGGTAGAGGGGGTGGTCTCCACCACAGTTGAAAAAATTGGCGTCCACTATTTTTGCCATATCTCCTAGACCGTAGCTACAAAAATTATAAACAAAATATGGTCAGAATCTCCAGCTCATAAGCTACAACTTTGATGAAGACAAATTTTCTTGGATTGGAGTGGACGTATTTTTTAAAAATCTAGCAAAATCATGTGTCTATTTCCTTCCTTCGCCAAGTCTTCCACTTGGGTCCCATCTGTTTGAATCATCATATGGCTCCAAAGCCATGATGATATGAGCCCCTCATGACCCTTGAATCATGGGTGCATGGCTCCACAAACACATCATATCTTTTCTTTTCACATTTACATATTTTCCCTTCCCTTTACCACTAGGTTCTACCTTTCACCTCCTGTGAACTAGTCAAGGAAAAATTCCCATCAAGTCATTTTTTGAATTTTTCCAAGAGGTTTTTCTCACTCTTTATTTTATTGTAAACCTCTAGAAGTAGGGAAAACCAACAAAATATAGTAACCAAAAAATTTGTGATAGGCTCGGATCATAGCCCCCCCAAACCTGGCTAGAGGTATTTATGTCTCTAACCTACTTTCTTTGATCTTGGGCTGACCTTATTCTGATGTGATAAGGCTTTAGACGCCATCCATTTGTCCTGGTCTTGTGCACTTTACCATCAATGTCTTGAAGTCTGTAAGAGCCATTTTTGAACTTTTTGGTGACCAAGAACGGGCCTTCCCATCGAAAAAGAAACTTTCCATCCTTACGAGTGTCGAAGCGATTGTCATATCGAAGCACTAGAGATCCCTTTTTGATGTCTTTAGATGCTAGCTTTTTGTTGAACTTTTCTCTGCGCTTCTCTGCTTCTTGAGAGTAGTGGTTGATGGCTTCTTCACGATCCAATTGCAGCCTCTCTAGATCCATGATCCTTTGATGTACTTTCTCCTTTTGAGAGCCTACCTGGCTACCCAATATTCGAAGAGTTGTTAACTTCACTTCAATGGGAAAAAGCGCCTCCTTTCCATAAACCAAATGAAAGGGTGTGTACCCTAATGCGGTTTTGAAGGAGGTTCTATAGGCCCATAGAGCTCCATTCATGTGTTTGTCCCAATCTTGGCACCTGGCATGTACCTGTTTGGTGAGAATTTTGCAAATGATTCCATTTACCTTTTTCACCAAGCCATTGCACTGAGGGTAGTAAGGAGTAGAGTGTTGATGCTAAATATTTAGCTTCTGCATGAGTTCTCCCACCAAGTCTGCTCTAAACCCTGGTCCTCTATCAGATAGTATTTCAAGAGGGGTGCCAAACTGGCAACAGATGTGGTCAAAGATGAACTGACTCACATCCTTAGCAGTAATTCTATTGGTTGGAATAGCCTCAGCCCATCTAGTCATGTAGTCTACTCCCATAATGATGTACTCTTTACCTGACTGAGTGCATGGTAGAGGCCCTATGGCATCAATTCCCCACTTCTCAAAGGGCCCATATACCTTTATTGGGTTCTGAGGTTCAGCTATGAGCCGTCGTGGTCCTGCTTTCTGACATTCATCACATGTTTGACACCAGTATTTGACATCACGATGAAGACTTGGCCAAGTAAACCCAGCTTGTAGAACCTTTCTACTAGTGATGTCGTGTGCAAAGTGTCCTCCGCACACATCATCGTGACAAGATTTTAAAATCTCTTCAATTTCACTCTTCAAAGGCACTCTCCTAAGCACACCATCCTTACCAAGACAATACAAATTATCATTTACCATGCGATACATGGTAGCCTTCCTAGCTAACCATCGCCTTTCCCCTGCATTCAAGTGTTTAGGAGCCTCTCCTTGCTCCAAAATGTGCATAATATCTTCTAAGTCCTCCTTGCCTTGCTGAAGTGGAAGTTTGATGGCCACTGCTCCCACTATTGACTCACTTAACTTCGATGATGCTAGGTGGTCTGCATCCTTGTTCTGGTCTCTTGGCACATGATGTACTTGTGCCTCCCTAAATCTCCTCATAAGAGCTTTGGCTTCTCTCATTTTAGTAGAGAGACTGGCATTTTTGCAAGCCCATGTACCTTGCATTTGCCTTACCAAAAGCATGGAGTCACCAAAAGCATTTAATCTCTCAATTGAATTATCCAGGCACCAACACAGTCCATGAATTACAGCTTGATATTCTGCTTCATTGTTGGAGTGGACATCTTCTAGAGTGATCCCTTCACCATGGATCCTCTCTCCCAATGGAGATAAGACCACGATGCCTGCAGCTGCCTTATCCTTGGTTCTCTTGTATGCTCCATCAAAGTAGAGGCTATAAGCATTGACCAGAGCCTCTAGAGTTGGAGGTGGTGGAAGTTCCTTTCTCTTCAAATGGAAAAAATTTTCATAGCACTTGTTTGTTAAAATGTCGGCTAAGCATGCTCGAGTTGTTCTTTCAACCTGTATTGTATAATCAAACTCTTGAAGTCGCACCACCCACTTTGCTATTTTGTCATAGATTTCCATATGTTGTAGTGCATAGGGAAACATATCCTCCACAGTGATAATTACAAACCTCTTTGGCAGCAAGTATGGCCGAAATTTGGTTACCGCAAACATGAGGGCTAACACTAGCTGTTCCATCAGGGTGTAGGCCATCTCTGTGTTTTCCATGAGGCGGCTAGCAAAATACATAGGCCTCATAAAGGATGTTTTTGGATATTTTTGTAGGAGGGCAGCACCAATGGCCTCATCTCCCACACTAGGGTTTACAAAGAATGTTTCTTCCCAACAAGGTTGGAGGATTACAGGCAGTGACCCTAACATTTTTTCTATCTCTCTAAAATGCCCATCACTTTCTTCACTCCAAACAAGCGTCTCTTGACGAGTTAGCTGTTGTAGAGGAAATATCACTTGGGAGAGTAAGTGTATGAATCTACTCAAATATCTTAGCTTTTGCAAGAAAGAGATTAATTGTTTGATGGAAGTTGGGGAAGGTAGATTTAGCAATGTTTCTATCTTTTCAGGATCTACCTCGATTCCATCAATGGACACTACATGCCCCAATAGTGTAACCTTGCTTTCCCCAATGTGACATTTGTCCTTGTTTAGTTGTCCACCCAGCTTAGCTAAACGAGTAAATCCTTCGTCAATCTTGCCGAGATGCATACTTTTGGAGCTGTAAATACAAAAGTCATCTATGAAAACCCTTATGGACTTACCAAAGTAAGGTTGGAAGACCATATTCATGAACTGTTGAAAGGTGGCTGGAGCGTTGGTGAGACCAAAAGGCATGACTCGAAATGCAAAACAGCCCCATGGTGTGATGAAAGTAGTCTTTTTATGGTCCTCCTCTGCAATGAGTATTTGAAAGTAGCCGGAGTAGCCATCACACATTGTGTATCGCTCGTGGCCTGCTACTTCATTTAGAATCTCATCTTGAAATGGGAGAGGGAAGTGGTCCCTCTTTGTTGCAGCATTTAGTGGCTTGTAATCCACGCACACTCGCCATTTACCATTCTTCTTTGGCCTCACCACTACTGGGGAGACCCATTTGGAATCTTCTACTGGGTATATGAATCCTGCTTCTAAGAGTCTCTTCACCTCGGACAATAGTGCATTTTGTTGCACAACTCCTAATCTTCTTAGTGTTTGTACTACTGGCTTGCTCCCTTCTTTTAGATGGATATGATGCTTCACTGCAGTGACACCTGTAATGTGAGTGTAATCAGAAATAAACAATGATGCATGCTTCTTGAGAACATTTACATAACCCTCCCTTTCTTCTTCATTTATATCCTTGGATAACATCGTCTCTAGGCTGGCATCCCACACATTCTCCATTTGGATCCTTGGGTTGTCTTCTGATGAGGTAGTTTCCTTTATGGTGACGCCCATGACTTCGAGAGTGCTATCACTCTCTTCACTTGAACTCTCTTCCTCGTCCATGGATGAGGAGCATCCACTTGAGCTCCACTCATCAGTTGACGTCTCTAGTTCAAGGTTCTCTTATCGCCCATTCTTCAAGTTATAAACCACCTTCCGACTATGGCCACCCACACGAGGCCTCAACTCCAAGTCTCCTGTTGCCCAATCTTGCCTAGCTCCCATGAGCCAAGGTCGTTCTAAAATAAGGGGGTATCGTTCTCCCTTCACTGGCATCACATAAGCATCAACCTCTGTAGTGATTCCAAAAACAGAAACTCTCAAAGCTTTCACTACACCCACACAAGTGACAGAGATAGTATTGGCCATTTTTTCCCTAAAGTTTGATGATTCCATTACCTCTAAACCCAATTGATGCATTAGCTTTTCTGTCATGACACAAACCTCTGCTCCACTGTCAATGTAAGTTTTTGGAATCCGTTGTCCCTTGATTTGAGCCTCCACCAAAGGCACTATATCCTTGAGACCACACGCTTTGATTACACTTACTAGCTTACTTCGCTCTTCCCTCGTGCTCACCATTTTTTACCACTGTCGTCGCAGCTTTGGGGAGATATGAAGTAGTTGTGGCCAAGTAATCTTTGGTCCTTGAGAACTCACATCAGCTGTCAAGTCATAAGGTTGTGTCCGAGATCCCATAGGGAAATCAGAGATGTCAATTTGAGACCTAGTACGGGTCCTTCTCTTCTTGGGTTCATCTTGAGTTGCCTGAGATGTACTTGCTTCATTGCTTGCATCCTTGCTTGTTTCTTTACTTACTTCATCTTGGACAAGCACACGCTTGATAGGCATTGTAGCCACTTCATCTATCTTCATCTTCCCTTTAGCTATTTCTTCCTGGTTGCTTCTGCCCTTGACAACTTCCTCCATCCTTATGATGCTCACATTTGGTTGAGTAGTAGGGGCTTGAGCTTGAGCACGAGGTGGCTGCAAAATTTGAGGTTGCGGTTGCTCTTGTGCTTGAGCTCTAGCACGGGGAGGACTTACTTGTTGTCGAGGACCTCTGACAGGGTAGTCATATCTTCTGGGATGAGGGCAATTATACATGCCGTGGCCATTTTCCCCACAATTGTAACACAACATTTCCCTTGCTTGACGTCGCATTGGTGGCCGATTCCCACCATTCCCCTCAATAGGCCTTCTTGCACCCTGCACAAGATTTACTCTCAAACCCTCTAGCTGGTTTGTGAGATTGTTTATTTGTTGGAGCATATCTTCTTGTTGACCTCTATTGAGGTATGGTGCATTAGGCACATTTGGAGGTACGTGAGAAGCTTCCATAGTTGTGATATTGCCTCCCAAAGCTAGCTGGCCAGCTTGGGCTTGATAGAGAATCTTTCGATTCTTTTCCCTAGCAATTCTTAAGGCATCTTCAAAAGTATTTGGAAATTTTCTCTTTACCTTCTCCCTTAGCAAGGGGTACAAACCTAAGATAAATCGATCCTTTTGGAGGCAATTGGGAGCTCGCTCACCAGGGTTTAGTGAATCTGACCATTGCCCCCAAAGTTTCAGAAAACCTTCCTCATAGGTTGCATAACCACGAGGGTCAACTTTATGAAGGGCCAGAATCCGTTGTCATAGTTCTTCTGCCGAATTGGCTCGTTGAAATCTTCGTAGGAAAGCCGCCTTCAATCCCTCCCATTCAGCTCTTTGGGTTGGATCTAGAGCTTGGAACCATACCCTAGCTTCTTCTTTGAGCACCAAAGGAAAAGCTCTCAATTTCAATGCTTCGTCATCCCTCCCAGAGACAAGAAAATCCATCTCCAAGTTATCCAAAAAATCCCCAGCATTTTCCCCACTACGCCCAAAAAAATTAGGGAAAACTATGATAGGATGGGTTGCCTTCCTCTCAATACATCACAAAGATGAAAACTTCTAGGCCCAATTTATATCTTATTAAGGGTAGAATAAATGGATTGATAGATGCATTAATCTCAGCTAGACGACGAGGGCCTAGTAAGTTCCTTATGATGTTTTGGAACCTAAGCTTTGTGCTAGCTATTATATGCACAGTTTGTCTAGCAAGAGGTTGGATAGGTCCATATAAATCCCTATGATTCATGGACTGTGCTTAAAGAAAGATGAAGATGTGAACATCAAAAGATACATTATACTCCAAAATAGGAAATATTATAGGGTCAGGGGACAACAATATCTCTCTCAACCTCTCAACTCCAAAATAGAAGACCAATCTTTGTTGGAAAAAAATCTTTCTATCAATGCGCACATTCACCCTAATATTCTGAACTGATTGGAAGTTGTAGAAAATGGGATTATTCATTTGTGCATTAACTACAAACTTCCATGAAGCACTTCATTGAAGTTCAGCTCTCTTGGATCCCACCATTTGAGAGATGCGAAGAATTTGCTCACCAGTGATTAGCCTAGCTTTGGTGTGACCATCGTCAGCTTTGTAGAGTTCATAGGTTTCAATGGCTACCTTCTCAACCACGTTGAGCCTTCTTGCTAGTAGTAGTTGAAGTGCATCACCATATGTAGCCTCTTGCCAATACCGCACACCATTGATGTGTAGCTCCCCCTCCAAAAACTTGTTAATACCCGAGTTTGAGCGTGCTTTCACCACCTGAAGTCGAGGCTTTAAAGGAAGTGTCTTCACACTAGCCACGAAGCACTCAACACAATTCTTTGACCTAGGGAATTGATGACTACAAGATTTTCCTTGAAGCAAAGAAGGGTGTATGTAGTTAACTCTCTTTACCCGCATACGTGCCGTTTGTCGATAGAGACGCTTCTTCTCTCGAGCTTCTTGGGAAGACCATAGTGGAAATCTTGGAGAATTTGATGGACCTTCCTTCATAGGATTGGCAGAGCGCTACTTGAGAACTCCTCCGTGGGGGCACCAATTTATGACGAAGGAAATTTGGAATGGCGGCGTCTACACCAAAACAAACTCCATTGCGCCACAAGGGAAATGAGATGAGGGCACCACCTAGTCTTGGAAGCGTGGACTAGGACCGCTACTCAAAGAGAGAGAGAGAGAGAGAGAGAGAGAGAGAGAGAGAGAGAGAGAGAGAGAGAGAGCTATCACTATGAATGAAGCATTAACCTCAATGTGTGTACAAGGAATGGATAATTTCAAGCACTCCCAACACAAATAGCATGTAGATTACTAAACAACAACTCAAGATTTAGCCAAAATCACATCAAGCACTCTTACACACACATAAAAGATCTCTCTTAATTAACATAAATAAGAGGAGGGGAGGTTACTAGCATAAAACAATTTGCACTCTAGAATGTGCAAAGAATAGAGTGAATGAATGAGCTTTATGGGCTCATGATGAGTGATACAAAGACTCAACGAGGCTGAGGGAGACTTGAAATTACAAAGGGGGGGGGCTCTTTATATAGGCAAGAGAGTGATTAGGAGTGAGGTTAAGATCCAAGTGCAATTTGTACAAATGAAGCTTGATTAGGGACATTCCACCAATGAAGAAGCTCCTTCCAAGTGATTTGTTGACCAATTTGCAACTAATTGGCTCCATCATCACTTGTGTTGTCTTCACTCCTTCCTCCATAGCTGGAGTCCAAGATATTCCTTATTTTAAAATGTAAAGAATCTACATAAAATCAATGCATATCTAGTAATAATAGAAAGGGGTTGAATGAAAACTTATGAATTCCAACAAGATTAAGCATGATTTGAGAGGTGATTAGAAGAGGAATTTGTGATGGTTTTATGAGCTTGAGAGAGAGGAGGAAGGAGGGGAGGGTGAGGAGACTAATGGCCGATTTGTAGAGAAGGACTCAATGTGGAAAAGGAAGGGTGTGTGTGTAAAGGTAGAGGGGGTGGTCTCCACCACAGTTGAAAAAATTGGCGTCCACTATTTTTGCCATATCACCTAGACCGTAGCTGCAAAAATTATAAAACAAATATGGTCAGAATCTCCAGCTCATAAGCTACAACTTTGATGAAGACAAATTTTCTTGGATTGGAGTGGACGTATTTTTTAAAAATCCAGCAAAATCATGTGTCTATTTCCTTCCTTCGCCAAGTCTTCCACTTGGGTCCCATCTGTTTGAATCATCATATGGCTCCAAAGCCATGATGATATGAGCCCCTCATGACCCTTGAATCATGGGTGCATGGCTCCACAAACACATCATATCTTTTCTTTTCACATTTACATATTTTCCCTTCCCTTTACCACTAGGTTCTACCTTTCACCTCCTGTGAACTAGTCAAGGAAAAATTCCCATCAAGTCATTTTTTGAATTTTTCCAAGAGGTTGTTCTCACTCTTTCTTTTATTGTAAACCTCTAGAAGCAGGGAAAACCAACAAAATATAGTAACCAAAAAATTTGTGATAGGCTCGGATCAACACCAACAAGGAAAGTGTCCATATCATCTTCCTCATGCGTAATCTTCGATTCCAGCTCTTTACGCAGCAAAGCAATTTTAGCCTCATTGTGGCTTGCATAAAGACCTGCTAGAATATCCCAAGCCTGTTTTGCAGATTTCGTTGAACGAACGTGAGGTGTAATGGTGCGCTTCATAGACAACACAATCAACGCATGAGCCTGCGCATCCTTTACATCCCAATGAGCTTGTTCTCCCGTAGGCAAAACAACTCTAATAGCAACAATCCTTGCAGCAAGACACCTGTAACATCCTCAACATCGTCTATGTCCTCAGAACCAGGACGTACATCAATGCACTTCACAATATTCTAGATACCCTTTGACACAAGAACTTGTTGCATCATGTATGCCCACATAGGGTAATTGTCCCCTTCCAATCTATCCTCAGCAGCAAACATCTTGAACAGATCTGTGTTGTTGTCAGCCATGGAAAATGCATGCACTTGATGTGAAAATTGCCCAAAATGAGGAGAAACTCAGTGAGACCAGCACATGCTATATAGCACAACCGGCAGCAGATTGTATGGGACCTGTTATGCAGTAATTGGAGTTGAGAGAAATTTTGCACAAAATGACAAAATTGCCTGTGCAGACCTGGCTGTAGTGGAAACGAAGGTCGAAATGAGCCCAAATCAAAAATCTGAGCAGACTAAGCTCTACGAGTTGGCCCGAAATTTTGGGCAACCTGCAAACGCTCGCCAAAGCTCACAAAAATCGAAGAAAGTGAGTAGGCGTGTGCTGGAGCTGCTAGCGGCTAAGCCCGAGAGGATGCAACCTACTCTGATACCAATTGTTGGAATTAGGGTTGCAGAGAAACACACACAGCTTGGAGAAGACGAAGGAAGCTCAAGGCACACAACTGAGAGTGTGTTATTTAGTGTTCAATGGAAAAGATAGATAGCCCTAGAGTGATGAGCGTATATACAATGCACGGGGGGAAAAACCCCCTAAAGAGGGAAAAAATGCCCCGGCGATCCTAGTGTCTTCACACACATCACTACCACATGTATATGGTAACACGAAGTCTTCCAAATGCAATGAAAATTTTTCACCTATCTACCT
The DNA here is from genome assembly GCF_014529385.1 of Adiantum capillus-veneris. Classification (NCBI taxonomy): domain Eukaryota; kingdom Viridiplantae; phylum Streptophyta; class Polypodiopsida; order Polypodiales; family Pteridaceae; genus Adiantum; species Adiantum capillus-veneris. The sequence continues at coordinate 53,513,859 of NC_140932.1, forward strand.
TGTTTTTCATAACCATTATGTATGCGCAAAATTTTGATTGGACACTTGTAGCCATTCATTTCTTATTTTTACTTTTTTCAACAAAATTAGTAAAAATAGCAAAACTATTCTAAAAATTTACAAGACAACAGAAAATCAACACGCAATTTTAATACAAACACCTAGGGCCTTACATATGTTATTTGTCACCAGTTCTTTGTATTGGACTCACTCTTATGGACATAAATTAAAAATGGAAGAGCAAACACAAAGAAATTTAGCAATTTTCATCCCAAAAACATTGCCCATGTATAGATCGTCATCCAACTTGGTCACTTTGCATCCACATTTAGAATGCCTCCCTCCCTCCTATTTGAAGTCCTCTTGGACAATAGTGAGCCATGAGGATTGTGTTGTGTATGTCTATGCATATTCTTAATTGGCTCTACCATGCAACTGAAGTTAATGCAATTGAAAACACTATATGTGTAAGAAGAGGGTCTTGAGTTGATTGCCCAAGTGCGTTTGATGGTGAGGCTTCATAATGAAAAGACACCAAATTTGCTAGTTAGTATGTTCAATATGCTAAGTAGCATACCTCGTATGCTATGTAGCATACCTAGTATGCTATTTAGCATGCTACTTAGCATACCATGTATATACCTCAAAGCATGCTTAGTTGGCACACCAAATATGCTAGTTAGTATGTTCAATATGCTAACTAGCATACCAAGAATTCTATGTAGCATACTAATACTATGCTCATAATGCTCATTTTAAGTATATGTAGGTTAGATAGCATACCCAATATGCTAGTTTGCATACCAAGTATGCTAGTTAGCAATTAGATTGCATTTTTAAATGGATAGCCTTGATTCTCGGATTATTGAAGTCTTTGTCTTTGAATTCCATATATAGGTAGGTGATTGATGATGTGGCTTGAAGCTTGGTCTATCTCTAACTATGTTTAGATCTTAAACCTTGATTGGTTCCATAGTCTATGGCTTCTTCTTTTGTTTGCATACCATCCTAGGTTTCTTAAGATGAAAGGCAAAGAGGCCTTCTTGGGTGATCACTAGCACTCCTCCTAGCCAACCCCTCCCCAGCTTTATAGCCCTCTGCCTAATAAGAGTGCGGTTGTCCGTGTGTGGCCATGCCCACTTGTTAGGACCATTGTCTTGGCACTCCTCCCCCCTTGGATAAGATTTTTTATCCTCAAAAACATCATAAACAAAAGTAGGGAATTGCTTCTTAAGCACACAAATGTTTTTCCAAGTTACACCTTCCTCAAATCTATCTTTCCACTTGGCAAGAACTTACTGACAAACATAATTACAAGTTTGGAAAATGTGATGATCCAAAATTGTTTTTGGCTCATGAGGTGTCAACCAAAATACATGAATCAATAACATTATATGTATGTCCATAAATGAATGGCATAGAAGATAGGATGAGCTCATGAATATGCAAGCAAATGTACTTTGTAAGCATGCTCACCAATCTTCTGTGAGTGCGCGTGTGGTGCGCGCAAAGTGTAAGTGTGAGTGAGGGAGGAGACGAGTGCATAGGTGTTTGTGGAGCTTAGTGTGAGGATTGTACCCTCACCTCTTCTTATTGTTCTATATAACCAAAGAATAGATAAGGTTAGCACGACCAATGAGATGGATGTCCGGTCAATTGGCTAGAGCCCTAACAATCTCCCACTTGAAGTCCAACGTGGCCCAAGTGGCCTATGTATGTACAACCTGTACAACCATGAAGCATTCTGTGGATTCACCCTACACCCATCATCTCCATGCAATGTGCAAACCACCATGAGGGTAGGCTCTTTATGAGAGCATCTTTATGGTTGTCATCCATATGAACCTTGACTGCTTAATGTGCCTGCTAGCCAATACGTCCCGTATCACATGATAATGGATCTTTATGTGTTTTGTCTTGGAGAGAAACACAAGTCTCTTTGCTAATGCCATCACACTTTGACTATCACAATGCAACACTGGAGTCTGAGTAATGCCAAGATCTCCCATTAAGCAAGCTAAACACGTAGCTTCCTTGCTAGCATCAAAAACTACCACATACTCTGCCTTTGTGGATATACTTTTCTTATGACAACTCTAGTATTCCACGCTTTCGATCTCTCTTGATTCACATAACAAGAAAGTGATTTGAATCTCCTAGATCCTTCATAGAAATCTCTGTGCTAAGTGAATTTTCCAAGATGGAAATCTTGCCTTTAGACTTCCCGGCAATGTGCATATCATTGACATAAAGAATCAAGATGATAAGTGAACCAACTTCTGAGTATACAAGCAATGCTCTTCCTAGCTCCTTTCATACCCTTGGGACTACATGTACTTGTAAAACTTCATGTACCACTATCTTGAGCCTTGTTTTAGGTCATACAATGCCTTACACAATCTACACACCAATTTTTCCCTCTTAGGCTTCTCACATTTGACTTCAAAACCATTTGGTTGTTTCATGTAGACATCCTCATCAAAGACCCTCGTCAAAAAATGTTGTCTTCACAACCATTTGGAACAATTATATGTCCTCGGTGGCTATTATTCCAAGCACGAGAAGTAATGTAGTCATTTTGACCACTAGAGAGAAGATTTCATCAAAATCCATGCCTTCCTTTTGCTTGAAACCCTTAGCAACCAATCTTGCCTTGTACTTAGGCTTGGGATCCCTTGCCATGTAATTCTTCTTGTACACCCATTTGCAAGGCAAGGCTTGTTTACCCTCTGACAACTCTGTCAGTTCCTAAGATTCATTATAGCATGCCTGCTCCCACTTCATGCAATATTTCATCTCAATAGCCTATGGGTAGTAGGTAGGCTCTCCACAGTCAGTGACCAATAGATAATCTAATCCTAGCTAAAAACACTTAGGGGTACAAGTTACATAAGTAAATCTCCTCATTGCTTAATTGCTCGACTTTTCTCTCTCACGAGCATCACTAGCTCTCTTTGGAGCACTACTAGCGATATGTACATGTGAGTTTTTTGGGTAACTGGACTTGAGGCTATGTCTTACAATCTCACTCTACAATAATCAAACCTCTTTCATTGGTTGTTTGTGCATCTTTGATTCAATATTAAAAGATCGCTCTTGAGCCGCAAATAACTCTGTGAGATTCTAGGTGCCAAAGACAATAACCCATCTCTCCATCTGCACCATAGCCAATGAAGATGTATTTGTGTGACTTGGGGTCTAGTTTCTTTATAAGCTCTTTAGGAACATGTGAGAATGCCTCACACCCAAACACACATAGTCTATCATAATTAGGCTTTTTGCTTGTCCACATCTCTTGTGAAATCTTGTAGTTCATGTTAGGGATCGGGCAACTACAGTGGGCGTTGCCAGAGAAAAGCAATGGGAGGAAGGGTGTGTAGTAGACGAGAGAGAGAGAGAGAGAGAGAGAGAGAGAGAGAGAGAGAGAGAGAGAGAGAGAGAGAGAGAGAGAGAGAGAGAGAGAGAGAGAGTTGACAAGCAGATGAATCAAAAGAAAACCACATGATATTCTAATTTTACATATATATAGAAACGGGCCAACTATACCAACCATCCCTTTTACCATGCAACCTCCAAACTAAAGGGTGGTGTGCATCTATTCTCTGATAGAGTAGCTTCCCATAGGTTAGACCAAATGGGGATTGAACCCAACAATCCCCCCCTCAAGTGACCCAAACCATTGAAAAAGGACTTGAAACAAACCTACAAAAGAGTTCATAGACCACTTGAAACAATGAGTAGGACCCCTTCCCCCCCCCCCCCCCCCCCCCCCCCCCCCCCCCTTGACAACAACATTGGGTGTGTGTACTTCCCTTGAACAACAATAAGGGTGGGGACAAGAAGAACTCTACCAAACAGATTTAGGAAGGTCTTACCACCTTTTTTTGTGTGGCAGTGTCTATACCCGCACAACTAGGACATGATAATAATTGATGACATCAACTGACCAACCTAAAACAAAACTATGTGTGGTACAAGTACAAATAATTTTTTGGCATTTGTATTGGTGTAACAAGTTCTTGAAACAAACCGTCTGCAAAACCAACAGTGATTATGTGTCTCCAAAAAAATGTGGTGACCCATGTATTTTCTTGCTTCATCAAGTTTCTTACCCATTCAACACCCGACTTCTCATACCTCTTGCATGCTTTATATGTATCATCCACAATTATTCCAATATGACCTTTACTCGGGATTTTATTTTGTATCCATATTGTGTGTCAATTCTAAAGTAGCCTTGCACTTGAAAGCCCACACAACTCACTCAACCATGTCATCTAGAGCAGTATCTACATTCTCATACCTAAGAAACTACAAACTGAACTTCATTTTTGGAAAATTGAATCTCTCCAACAATTTCATTCCCAAGACATGAGTAAAAGTCGAGGCTGACTTTTGGATCTTTGATGTATTTTTATTGTGGTTGCAAGAACTAGCCTTTTTTTGCCAATCAGCAACAACAAAAACAAAACGCTTGATATGATTAGCTTGATGAACCTTGTGGGAAGTTCTTTACAACAATAGTATTGTAAAACAATATGCAAATGATAGCAACTCACAGCCCTTCCTCTAGCACAACTTTGCAAGGAGTTTCAACATGTCTATTGATTGCTAGAGTAGGTCATCGATGAGGCCACCAATGGGCTGTGTTGTGATAGCATTTTAGAACGTTGGTGTTGCAAAGGTGCTTGTCGACTTTAACCTTTGTCACAACTGCCATCTACAACGTTTTAGAATGTCGACACTATGCAAGAGGCACAAGTTGCTGACAAGCCTTGAGCCAACATCAGCATTTTGACATGTTGTGCCCACCACTGCCAACGCCTGCACTTTGATACCATTGTTAGTGACCAGGCAGCTACGGTGGGTGTTGACGAAGAATAGCCATGGGATGTGCACAGAGAGAGAGAGAGAGAGAGAGAGAGAGAGAGAGAGAGAGAGAGAGAGAGAGAGAGAGAGAGAGAGAGAGAGAGAGAGAGAGAGAGAGAGTTGATGAATAGATAAACCCAAAAAATCCACACGCTATTCTATTGATTATTGATGTTAGCAGCGGCTAACACATCATTAATTTGTGCATAACCAAAGATGTGCACCATAATATTTCCTACTTAGTATAGGTTCTTGGGCTCATTTGAGTTCCAATTTGTATAAGATATAGGCTAAAGGGCTCAATTTAATTCTATTGTAAAACGGCTTGAAGTCCATGCCTATAAACATAGCCTATGATAAAATATAAGGCTGAAGGGCTCAATTTAATTCTATTTAAAAAGGCTTGGAGTCCATGCTTATAAATGTAGCCTATGATAAAAGTAGCCTATGCTTATAAATGTAGCCTATGATAAAAGATAAGGCATTCTTGGTTGATGTTCATGAGGTCGTGGGCTTGCAATGCCCTTGTAACTCTTGATTCTTTTAATCAAATTAGATTTCTTTCTTGTTATCTACTTTGTTCTTAATTATTTGCATGTGAAGTTGTATTAGTGAATCTAGATCTCTAATCCCTCTCTTCTAGCCACACCATTGGCCATGGTGGTGTGTGAGGGCTATGCCTTCCTTCTCTTTCTCTCTCTACAAAGTGTGTAGTTAGTGTTTGTGCATGCAAATTAGCATTGAGGGTTAGATCGGGGAGTAGTCATGTTAATTACATTGCTTGTGTATGTGTGTGATTAAGAGTTGTGAATAGGGTGATTAATATAGAAGTTAATTTCAATCGCATAATGTGTGCAAAGTGATTAGTAAATAGGTTTGTGTGTTTGATTAGAGGAAGCTTGTTCCATGGCTTCTCTCTATGATGGGTGGAAGGATCCCTTGAATCCTCTATTTTGATGCATCTAATGAAGCTCGTGCCTCTAGGCCCTAGCCGGGTTCTCATGCCATAGATTGATGATTTTGTTGGGCTTAGGTGTTAAGAATAGAGTAATTTCATTACAAATTTCATTGGATTTGAGTGATTGTAACTCAAATTAGTGTGATTTGATGATGCCTGTACAAGTAATTGAAGCTAATTTTTGAGTTATGATACCTCAAACCTCCATATTTACTAGATTTCACACTAGCCATTACAAATTTTGCTTTATTTTCATGTTATTTTTTACTAATTTCATGTTAATCTCCACTAGATTTTTAATAATTGGACTAATCTAATTGCTAAATTTTGAAGTGTAATGTATCTATAATTCCCTAATTAGAGGATGGTTCATCACTTGATCAAGATTTTTGTCCGAATCCATGCCTAATCTTATGATTTGAGTGATTGATTTTTTATCTCCATTGGAACCAATTTAGTGGTGTACACATGTGTGTGTGCAAAGATGCATCTTCACATGGAGCAAGGAATGGCTTGGAATTCACTAACAATGTAAGTGCATTAACTTGCTCAATTGAATTCTTGATTGGTTAATGTGGCTCCAATGTGTGCTAATAATTCGTTAAAATTAGGAGTGTAAATCAAGTAACCTACACATTATGCATAATTCCATTGAAGTGTAATGAAATTGATGGTCAATCTTGAAAATGAATCATGTGTGTGTCAAGGTTGAGCTTGATTTCCAACAAGGATTCATGTGTGTGTAAAAATCAATGTAGAAAAGAAAAAAGAATTGCCATAAATTCAAGTGTGTGTGCACTTGATCTTGAGTGTGTGCACTTGATCTTGAGTGTGTGCATGCATAGAAGTTGAGAAAATTGATGATATGTGAGTGTGCAATCATGTAATTGATATGATGGGCAATACCAATCATTGGATATGCCTAATTGCCAAAAAATTAGGCAAGAATTGAGTGTGTGTGCACATTCAAAACCACTTGATTTTTAATGATTGATGGTCAATCCGGACACCCAAATGGTTTTTGATTGTTGAATGTGTATAAAATGTTGTGCAATCATTAGGAATAAAGCTAATTGCATTGATAATTTTCTAAGAGTCTAGAGACTAGCACATGCACATCTCCACCCAACCATGCCATATATGGCCCTTGGCTTGCTAACCGCATGTGAGTCCTTATTACCATATACATGTGTTAGTGATGTGTGTGAACACACTTGGGACCGCCGGGGCATTTTTTCCCTCACTAGGAGGTTTTTCCTCCCGTGCATTGTATATACACCGATCACTCTAGGGCTATCCATCTTACCATTGCACACTAAGTAATACACTCTCTGTTGTGTGCCTTGAGCTTCCTTCATCTTCTCCAAGCTGTGTGTGTTTTCCTACAACCCTAATTCCAACCATTGGTATTAGAGTAGGTTGCGTCCTCTTGGGCTTAGTTGGGTTGCTACTGCCAGAGCTATTTTGCCTACGTTTGAGCAAGCTTGTTGGGATGTAAAAGATACACAGTCTCATGCTTTGATTGTGTTATCTGTGAAGCGCACTTTACTCCTCATATTTGTTCAGCAAAATTTGCAAAGCAGGCTTGGGATATTTTGGTTGGTCTTTATACGAGTTGCAATGAGGCTAAAATCGGGTTACTGTGTAAAGAGCTGGAGTCAAAGATTATGCATGAGGAAGATGAGATGGACACTTTCCTTGCTAGTGTCAAGGATATCATTGAGAAAATTATTGTTGCAGGTGAAGTCATTTTTGCCATTTCCCTTGTGGAGATTGTTCTTGATGCTTTGCAAGATTCTTACCAGAATTTTGCTAATACTTGGAGACTTATGACCCAAGGAAATCCAGAAGTTGTCAACTTTGATGCATTATGCACATTACTATTGTGCAAGAGTCACTGTCCATAAAAAATAGGGCTAAAGAGCATGTTGTTGAACATGCTTTTATTGCAGCTCAAAGAAAAGGTGGTAACAGCAATGTAGCCACTTCTTAGGGTTCTTCTGTGAGTGGAAAATATTCTGTTCCTAATGCTTTTGTTGGAAGCACTTCGTCTGGGAATTCTGGTGTGATAAGGAAAAAAAGAAGATGCATTGCCATTATTGTAAAGCTAACGATCACTTGATCAAGCACTATCCAAAATTGAAGGCAAAAGAGGCTGAACCAACTACAGGGTGCAATACAAGTGCAGCTATTGTAGAGTCTTTTGTGAAAGGAGATTGTGATGGTGATGTAGATGCAGAATGGGCTTTTAAGTGCAGAGTGTAATTATGATCCTATTGTCCGTGATGCATGCATGTCAGTTCCTGCAGATTCACATGTGTGGTATTTTGACAATGGTGCTACACAGCACATTACCTCATATCGTGATTTGTTTACCTCTCTTGAGTGTGTCCCTCATGGGAATATTGTCACTTGTGCCAACAATGCTTCTTATATGGTTTAGGGAGTTGGAAAGATTGTGCTTACTTCTGCGAATGGCAGTTCTTTCACACTTGTTGATGCATTGTATGTACCTGGGATTTTTTTGTTTGTATCTGCACTTGCTAGACTTGAACTCGTAGTCAAATTTGTGCATGACAGATGTACAATACATGATCTCAGTTTTGGTGATGAAATTGTTGCATGTGGCATTTTATGTTGTGGGTTGTATAAGCTCACTTTGTATGACAAGTGTGGGAGGAATTTTGAAAATGTTGTTGTGGATTCAAAGGCTGTTTCAGATGCAAAACTTTCACTACAAGAGGTTGTGTGCTCTTGTGACACTGTTAGCGACGGAAATACATTGGGTTTTTATAACCCCCGGCGTCGCTAAAACCGTCGCTACAAGCGTCGCTACGAGAGCGTCGCTATATAGAGACGCTCATAGCGACGCTCATAGCGACGGTTATAGCAACGTTTACACTGAAGACTATAGCGACGCTCATAGCGACGCTACAGAGCCATAAATAGCGACGGTTATAGCGACGCCCGAGAGAATTTTTTTTTGGTGACAGGGGATTGAATGCCCTGCCACCCATCAACCATATTGTACTTGATTCACTTTTTAAAAAAAGTGCAAGGGTAGATAATAGACCCAAAATAGTCACCCACAAGACGCATTGTTTGCAAAATTGACAATTGTACACATCATAGGCAAAATGAATTGATTGGCAAATGTAATAATGACAATTGTACAACATCATAGGCATAAAGAATTGATTGGCAAAAGGAACTGCGGTGACAAATGTAATAATATACATGGTTCAAAAAGACGTATAAAATCCGTCTCATGATACATAAGCTATGAGAAACCCTAAACTAATGCTATCTAGCTACGGCTAAACTGACGTCGTCTAGTCAGACGTCTCATCGCGTCCAAGCGGCGTATCTGTCGGATTCTGCAAAAAAAGACAATAAGACAACTTTCAGTAAGTATAAACATATAACGACATTTATAAAACAATACAAAAAATAAAAAAGAGTAAACCCTAATACTAACCATGCCGTCGCGAGAACTGAGAATGTCCATCAGGGCATTTAAGCCCTTCCTGCCTGCGTACTCGCGCTCGTACGGTGTGGGATCACGTCCTGTCATCGACCACTGTCAAAACATACAAAGATTTCATTATGTTAGAATTAAAAAACTCATAAACCCTAAACTATCGAACATAAAGAGCAATGTGAAAACACTTACAAAATCGGCCTCAAATGATGCCCATCCACCGCTCCCCAAGTGGTGCGAGCTCCCTGCCTCTACTCGCGCTGTGGCTACATCCTTTTGTTGCTTCCACTTGTCGGGATTCTCGCGCGCTGCTTTCTTCGCATTCTTCCAATCTTCTTTGGCCAGCCAATCTGGCCTGTTCCACCCATTCTTGATTGCTTTTTGCACTTCGGAATGCTTGTGTTTGCAGTATTCGCGCATTCGAATCTTCATCAGGTCTTCATTGAAGCGCTGATCCCGTGTTGGAACGGAAAACTCATCATGAAGTATGTTGATGACTCTGTTTCTTAAATCACTTGGTACTTCACTCCATTTGTTTAGTATGTAGTGTCTAAACAGCTGAGAGCAAAGACCACGCATGCGCGAGATCACCTTCTTGTCGTCATCATCCATGATGATGCCGCCGCTGAAGTCGATGGAGTAAGACAAGCCCTCTGGCCAGTGACGCGTGAACCTGGGTGTCCCGGCAGGGGTCTCTAGCGGCGTGTCGATGGGGGTACGGACGTCAGGTGTCTCCACCGGCGTCTGGGCCCCGAAGCGAGGAGTGTCGAGTGGGATGGCTCCTGGCGGAGTAGGTAGAGGTGTGTAGCTTCTAGGAACAGTCAGCCGTGCAAAACCTGGCGTAGATGGCGATGCTGTGGCTGGTGTGGGGGTGGGCAAAGAAGGGGAGGGTAAAGAGCCTCGTCGAACACGAGGCGGTGTGGAGGCATCGGTGGCGGAATCCCCACAACAACCGCCACCGCCACCACTAGAGCGCCGGTGTCTAGACGAGTGTGAAGCTCGTCTCGTCGACGCCGAAGCTTCGGAGCGCGCCGAATGCTCCGAAAGAGAGGGAGATGCGGATGGAGTAGGAACGCGCGATGATGCGCCAGAGCGATGACGCTCCACGTACCACTGTCTCTGCTGCGGTGACAAAGAAGAAAGAAACTCCTCATCATCCATACCTGCATTAAACACACGAATATTTAAACTTAATACTGAATGAATAGAGTAGACAATGACGCAAAGCCCATTAAATACAATGACGTAATGCCGCATATAAATACAATGACGCAATGAATTGAGTGAAAGAAGAGGCAAGTCGAAAACTCAGAATTTTCAATCAAAAGATGTGAGCGCGAGTAGAAAAGAGCATTATACACCATGGAAGATACTTAGAGAGCCAGAGCTTTTACAACACGGAGCAAAATTGTTCAAATACAATATTTGTGGCTTTAAGAGATCTCTCTCTCATCCTCGCATAACTCAGCATAACTTCCTATATCTATATAGAGCTCTCCGTTTAAACACATATCCTCTGTTTCATTTTGTAGCTCCTCTGCATGCACCCCATATAGAGTAGTAGCATCTTGATGCTCGTCTGGCACCACCGCAGCGGCTTCTGATTGAGCATCTTCTCTGATCTCCTCCATTGATGCCGTTGTGATTGGCACATGGTAGCCTTCATACGTCCTTGCACTACGAGGGGCTACCTCTATGACGTACCACCAGTTTGATGTAGACTTTGTAGGATGAAATATTACCTGCCAGAGCCACATAACTTACATGAGAGCTTTCAAGCACATAACTTGTAAAAGGGGGATGTTAACTATTTACATACTTACTTGTTCACAATGCTCGGGTAGTACGAAAGTGTCTCTTAGGTCAGTCCATTTCTTAGTAGAATCCACCTCAAGAAAACCAGACTCTCCTCTACGCACAGTAGCGTTGCGACCCTCCATGATTATCTTGAACCATTGCACGTCGAACAAGTCGACAAAAAATCCTCTGTAATCGATCCTCAAAATCTCTTGCAGCGTGCCGAAGTAAGTGAGTTCCACCACCACAGGATCTGCATCAGAGGAACGTCGTCGACTAGACTGTTCAAATTTTGCCATGATTCCACAATCTTGAGTAAAACGCTTTTTGTTGATTCGTTCCACCCTAAAATGTCGACCTTTACACCATGCTGCTGTGTATGACTTATACTACAACGAACAAAGATTATGAGTGGCCGTTCAAACGTTTATAAATAAAGTCACTTGCTAGTCGTACATTGCAAACTTACCTTGGTCGCGCAACCCCGAGAGTACTCCCACTCTTCCTCAGTCACTTCGTCACCGCATTGTTGTGCGCTTTTCAATTGGTTGTGCAACCATCTTAAGCTCATGAAGGTTGGTACGCTCTCCAGAACCGCTGGATAGTGCATCGGTGGTCGTCTTCCCCGTCTCCACTCGATTCATGCCCTTTGTCGCTCTTGCTTTGCATCCTCATATTGTGAAATCCACTTTTGCATCACTGGATTGTGAAGCATGCAAAATCGGTTGATTTTAGCCTCTAGCTCTTCCGTCATCTTCTTCTCAACACCGAGATTGCACATGACAATCCCAGATATGCGCTCATCATCTATGGTTCGCCATAGCGTGTCCAGGGCTTTATCAAATCCGTCTAGCCACTCTCCAATGTACACTAGGGACTCTGATACCAACCAACCTTCTGCCATGCTACCCTCCGGACGTGCCTTTTGACGCACATATCCCTTAAGCGTTTTCATGAAACGTTCTAAGAAGAACATCCATCTGGAATGAACTGTGCCAGCTATTTCCACCTCATCAACTATGTGAACAAGAAGATGCACCTGAATGGTTAGCATTGTAGTAGGAAAATGTTTCTCAAACATGCACACAAGCTCCGCAGCATTTAGTTTGGCGAATGGTATGGAGTCTACGTTGATCTCCTTTTGTGAGATCCATTGCTCCAGCTTTGCAAGTTTGTAGATTGTGTTACGGATGTCGAGAGACAAACATCCCTCAATGGCAACCGGTAAAATAAACTGTAAAGTATGTGCAGCAATGATATTAAAGTCCACATTTTATGCAATGATATTAAAGTCCACTATGAACGTACCTGACACATTTTATGCCAATCGTGTGACTTCAAACCGGTAAGCTTTCCTTCTTTAGTAAAACACGTTCGGAGCGAGTGCATTACGCCAGTGGGGGTCCGCAAAGATCGAATGGTCTCTTTTACTTTGCGTTCTTGGGCTCCTGTGAAAATCCATGGTGCTTTAGGGAGTTTTATCGATCCATCAGACGCTGTTTGCGGCCAATATTGCTCCATACGATCCACATTTCTAAGGTCAACTCTGGCTCCCAAAGTATCTTTCTTGCCGGTCATATGGTCCCATAGTAGATTACCCACATTCTTGAATATGTGCATTGGATCGAGCAAGTGATTGATCAGGAGTCGGGGCCAGTATGGTAACTCGTACCATAGAGATAGTCTCTTCATCCCTGGAGGCAATCCGTCATCGCACATCTCCTTCTGCTCTAACCATGCTTGTGCAGACATCCTTGGTGGCTCTCTTCCCAAAAAGCCGTCGCGTAACACATGATTCTCTGGAAGATACGCTTGATGACCTTCGTAGATTTGCTTCTTCAGTGAGGGTGCCCTACGTGCATTCAGTCTAGGTCCACATGTGACACATGCTCTGTATCCGCTTGTTTGAAGCCCTGCATGTATACACATGATAATAGATCAACTATGGGAAAAAACAAGATTTACAGTGTCTGAGTGAGGAGTGTCAATAGATCACCTGAGCATTCTGTTAGCCCGGGATAGTCATGCATGGTCCACATTAGAATGCCTCTGATCAAAGCATTCTGTCGTCCTGTGTGTCGGCTCATATCCACCACCTCTATGCCAATCCACAATTGTTGTAGCTCTTCCAATAGTGGACGAAGATACACATCCATATTCCCCACTTTATATCGCCCTGGCACAATCAAGCTTAGCCATAGGTGCCCCTTCTTCGTAGTCAACCACGGGGGAATGTTGTAGTTGACGATGACCACGGGCCATACACTGTAAGATGTTGATCTTTGACCAAATGGATTTACGCCATCCATAGCCAGGCCTAAGCGCAAATTTCGAGCTTCCCTGGCAAAATCCGACCATGTTCCATCTATATGTTTCCAGGCTACGCAATCTGCAGGAATTCGTAGCACACCATCCGAAGATTTATTCTCCTCATGCCATGATGCTAGGGCGGCCATGGACTTACATTCGAAGAAATGCTTGATGCGAGGAAGCAGAGGGAAATGTCGCAAAACCTTTTGTGGAATTTTTGTCCCGTGGAGATCTACTCGATATCTTTCGGAATCACATTTCGGACACTTCTCCATGTCTATGTATTCCCCTCTGAAAAGAATGCAGTCATTAGGACAAGCGTGGATAGAATTGTAATCCATCCCCAAGTTTCGCAAAATCTTTCTTGCTTCATCTCGGGAATCTGGCATCACATTGTCAGTTGGTAGTATGTGCTCTTTCAGCAATCTACACAACATAAAAATATGATACAGTCGTGTAAAAATCTATCAGATCATTATACATTTAGAGTTTTATTAAAGTAAACTAATTGTAATAGATCACCTGAAAAGCGTTGTGACGCTAGTGTCACTCCATCCAAACTTTGCCTGCATGTTGAGAAGAACCAGGAGTGCTTTCAATCTAGACATACGTGCTCCATTATACAATGGCGTATCGGCTTCACTTTTCATATCATCATAGATAAGCCTTTCTGAATCCATGATCGTCTCGATCATTTCATCAATCTCGGGCTCAAACATTGCCTCGTTGGGAATGTGCTCTGCATGATCATCCCCCGAGCTGTCAGAGGCTACATCTTGTGGCCTCACATATGCTGCTTGACCAAAGCGCCTGCGAACACGTCTATTGGGTTGCAAGATTGCTGCTTGTTGGCCAGCGTCAAAGTCCGACGAGTTATAATTGGCAACAACTCGATCTATAATAGATGGATCGAACTCGCCAAATTCGCGAACGTGCTGCAAAGAAACACGTCTTGTCCGTCGCACATCATGCTTGCATTGATTACAAGGACATAAGACCCTCATTGAGAGATAGGTGTTTCGGTTGGACGGTCCCACATCCTCGTCACTACTCATAATGAGGATAAAAAACTTATAACCTGGACAACAAATTTAATATTCTATTGGCATTCTTCGTCTTATCTCTCTCTCTCTCTCTCTCTCTCTCTCTCTCTCTCTCTCTCTCTCTCTCTCTCTCTTTACCTCACATTCTCTAGTCATGTCCAATCCCCGCACACCTCGGTCTAGAGGTGCACGGAGATCAGAACCACCGGGTTATAATCTCGTCTTTATTGGTCAATACCTATATTTGTGGGTACAAGAAATCTACACACCCACGTCTACATGATACTGCATGTAGTGGACAAAACCCCTTTGCCTCTTCTCTAGCTGTAGCACTTCACAGCATCTTAACATCTTTTCACAGTAGATCTTTTCACTGTTCGTCTAACTCTAAACCCTAAACCGTAAGTAATTCTTGCGTGGACTCGATCTAACGTAAATAAGCGTAAATCTAAATAAACGTAAATCTAAGTAAAAATAAACCTAAATCTAATTTAACGTAAGTCTACATCTAACCTAATCTTTAACGTCTTTTGGGATAGTTTCCTACGACGTTAAAACTCTCTTCTTCTTGTGTGTGTGTGTGTGTGTGTGTGTGTGTGTGTGTGTGTGTGGGTAAACCTAAATAAACCTAAGTCTAATCTAATATAACATAAATCTAAATCTAACGTAAATTATGTTATATTAAAAACAAAGAACTAAACTAACAGGGATTATAAGAACCTTAAAACTGATTTAACACATAATTTTTCACATAACTCGGCAAGAGTTGGCATTCTCATCACTAAAGATGTGAGAGTTAACTTCCGGCGGTGACGCTTCCTCATCTCCATCCACATTTGACGACAGCAATTGGCCCTTTAGACCGTTCTTGCTCTTGTTACTAACTTTGAAGTTGCTGTTGAATGACTAGAGGTTGTCTAGATGGTCATTGTGTCGGGGATGTAGTGACTCTTGCCGCCCTGAAGATCCACCTTCTTCCCTATCTTCTGAAGACATTTCACCAGTACTTTTGGATCGACGGAGCCCACCATGAGTGAAGGCAGCAATACCCTATATTCCATTGAGGGCTTTCTTCACCCGCTTCATGCAGGCATCGCAGTCTATGGAGACCTAAATCTAATCTAATATAACGTAAATCTAAATATAGCGTAAATAAACGTAAATCTAGTTAAAAATAAACCTAAATCTAATTTAATGTAAGTCTACATATAACCTAATCTTTAACGTCTTTTAAGATAGTTTCCTACGACGTTATAACTCTCTTCTTCTTGTGTGTGTGCGCGTGTGTGGATGTGTGTGCCAATAAAAAGAGATAAATGGTATAACCTTTCTATCACCCATGCCAAGTATGATAGATTGATTATGCCATTTCCCTCTTGAATAATAGGTCTTGAGTTCAACTCCTCGTCGACTAGATCTTTAGGTCTTTTAATTTTAATTAGTTTCCTACAACGTTAAATTAGTTTCTCTCTGTTTCTCTCTCAATGTGTGTGCGTTTTTTTGGATCGTATGCATGTTTTCTCTCTCTTTTCCTCTCTCAATGTGTGCGTTTTTTGTTTATGCATGTTCTCTCTCTCTTTTCCTCTCTCAATGCATGCGTTTTTTGTTTATGCATGCTCTCTCTCTCTTTTCCTCTCTCAATGTGTGTGTGCATTCTTTGTTTATGTATGTGTGTGTGCGTTTTTGTTTTTGTTTGTACTCTCTCTCTCTCTCTCAAAAACACTATGTGTGTGTGTATATGTGTGTGTGTGACAGAGAGAGAGAGGGAGAGAGAAAGAGGGGAAGGGAACATGAGAATGAGGAGAGGGAAGGAGCATACCTGGCTCTCCTTCCTCTCCTCGTGTGTGTGTGTGTGTGTGTGTGTGGAGAAGAAAGAGAGAGAGAGAGAGAGAGAGAGAGAGAGAGAGAGAGGGAGAGCGTTACCTGCTCCTTGCTTGAGGGCGCCGAAAAACTCAGATCTGAGATCTGAGTTTTTGGGCGCGCTCGGTTATTTTTTTAGCCCAGCCGGCGTCGCTATGAGCGTCGCAAATTTACAAAGAAAGTTGCGACGCTCACAGCGACGCCGGGAATTTTTTTTTTGAGCTTCGCTGTGTGAGCGTCGCTAATATGAATAGCCTCCTGTAGTGTTTGGCATACACGTTTTAGGCATCTAAAGTTTTCCAGTTTGCTACGTTTGCAGAAATCTGATATGGTTGCTTCTTTGCCGCCTCTTGAAGCACCTACCAAACATGTTTGTGAAGGCTATATTTTGGGTAAGATGCAGGGTTCAAAGTTTCCAAAGGATGGTTCATCTAGGGCCACATGCAGATTGCAGCTTGTACATAGGGATGTTTGTCGGCCCATGCAAACTCCATCCTTGGGCAATTACCTTTACTTTGTGACTTTCATTGATGATTACTCCACACATGCATGGGTGTATCCGCTTAAATCAAAGTTCAAAGTGTTTATGTGCTTTAAAGTTTTTTGACTATGGCTGAAAATGTCTTGAAATGTACTATGGGCACCCTCCGTTCCGATCAAGGAGGGGAGTATACGTCTCATGAATTTAATGCATTTTTGGCTAGTTTGTGGGATAAAACACCAATGTACAATTCCGTATAAATGGTGTTGCTGAGAAAAAAATAGGTCACTTATGAAAATGGCACAATTTATGGTCAAAAGTCAAGCTTTGTTGCATTTTTTTTGGCTTGAGACCATCGTGTGTTCCACTTATGCACTTTACAAGTGTCCTACAAAAGCTTTGCAGTTTACGACTCCATAGGAAGCATGGCATGATACGAAGCCTTCTATTGGGCACATGCATGTTTTTGGTTGTTTGGCATATTCTTTGGTGCTACAAACACAACACAAAAAATTGGATGATAAGGTTGTCAAATGTATTTTTGTTGATTATAGTGCTGAAAGCAAAGGTTATAGGTTGTATCAACCACAAACAAAGTGTATCTTGGTCTCACGGGATGTTGTGTTTTTGGAAGATTCTGTTCAACCCTTGTTGTCATGTACTAAATGTCATAAAATCTAATATCTAACCAACCCAAATGATTTTCTCATGTTAAACTGATCATTTAATGTGGGAGAATAAACGGGAACAAGGGTTAGAATATAGACATGTGCTTTCAGATCTATCTCACCATGGGGCCAATGGTAAAGGGGTTTGAATGAGAGATGGTTTGTCAAAGAGCAAGGCTACCCAATGGAGCTTAAAAGACCTTAGAGTTAGCTTCATTGAAGACCTCACAAAGTTAGTGTTAAAAAGTCCTTTGACCTTAGGTAAGCTAAGGTTGAGCTTGAGGTGGGAACCGGACCCAAGCTTGAGGTGCTTGTCGTGCTTGATGGCTAAGGTTCTTGAGGTGCTTATCGTGCCTAATGTCTGAGCTGATTGAAGTACCTAACGATTGAGATGCTTGAGGTGCTTGAGATGCTAGGGTTGTACTTGATGTGGGAACCCATCCCAAGCTTGAGGGGCTTAAGGACCGAGCTTGTGGTGAGAACTGGGACCAAGGTTGAGGGGCTTGAGGTGTCACAAAGTCAATGCATATCCCTACAAGGAGGGGAAGAGCCATGCAAGTAGGGGGGTGGTTGATTGACCACTCTCTCTCTCCCAAAGGGCACCCCTTGCTCAAGAGGAAAGTAGGACACATGTCAAGCCCCTAGCTAGGTTACCCTCAAGGAGTGTCCAAAGCCTATTGGTTGGCATCCAAGAGAGTCAAATGATAATTAAGTAGATTTAATTAATTGTTTTTGTATTTATCAAGTCCTCTCTCTCAAAGAGGAAAGGGGGACCCTTGTCCCAAGACTACCCTTGTTGCTTGTAATGCATCCTGCATATAATTGGCTAGGCTTGCAGGGGTCCAATGAGATTCAAGTATGAGCTACAAGGTGGGGGTCGACCAAATCAAGAAGGGGGCTAGCTTGGGGGAGTATACTCTCCCCCCCCACACACACACACACACACACACACATACACTCTCTCATTGTATGGAGTGCACAAGAGCTCCATATCCTTCTCCAAGCTAGTAGAGAAGCTGAGAGCCTACACCAACACTCTTGGCTATGGAATGCAAATCCAACTAAAATCCATGCTTCAATGCTTAAGCTTGCCATGTTCTCCATCTTCATTACTATGCTATTATGTATGCTAGCAAGAAGAGTGATGATAAGTGAGGAACTAATTCTTTCTCGTATGAAATGTTTCTTCTTCCTCTTCCCTACCCTCATTCCCCGCTAGCTCTCTCCACCTTCGAAGGTGTTTGAGGCCTTGGGACTGAGGCTTGGGATAGTTAAGGCTTTCTATAATGTTTATGTTATGCTCGTGATGCATGAAGCTTTCCATCTTCATTGCATCACCGCGAGGTCACAAGGAACACAAAGATTGTATTGTACCAAAACTCTCTTAATGGGAGAACCTATAATACAAATGCCTATTGGAGGGGGGACTGGATCCACATAAATCCGGTCCTCAACTGTTGTCATGTTCTCTACACTCTTTCTCTTGCAAAAGTATTGTTCATGCCAAGTTAACTAAGTACCATGTTTATGTTTCTACCATCAATTAAATTCACCCTCTATGCTCACAAAGTAATCTCACAAAAGTGCTTTATCTACTTTCCTAATTCCACTACTCTCAAAGTTCATATGCCATTTCTATTACATTGGTATCATAGCATTTGGTTTCTCTTTTGTTCCTTAAGAAGAGAGGTCCTTACTTGCAAGCCATACAAAGACAAAGTGCTTACTGAATGGTGCAGTTTGAAGCTTCTCTCTCATGAATCTATCCAAGACAAGTTTTGGGATTTACATCTCAAGGCCACTGTCTTTCAAAAGATAGACTTCCTCAAGCAAAAGCAACAATTTTGTGCCGGATTACCTGAAGAGATAGCCAAATATGTCAACTCCCAATGGCTTGGTTCTATCACCGAAGTAATCCATCACACCAAGGTTGCTTCATGCATCAATTTCCAACAAGGGGCTAGACAAAATGTCAAGCCCATGGAAAACAAAGACAAAAATGATGCAAAAGGGAAAACCAATGCCTAAAATTCTTCCCAAGGCACTTCCAACAACAACAACAAAAATCGGTCCAAGGAGAAGGAAGTTTACAAAGGCAAAAACAAACTCTCTCCTGAAGTGTTGGAATTAGGGTTGCAGGAAAACACACACAGCTTGGAGAAGACGACAAAGGAAGCTCAAGGCACACAATTGAGAGTGTATTACTTAGTGTGCAATGGAAAGATAGATAGCCCTAGAGTGATGGGCGTATATACAATCCACGTGGGAGAAAATCTCCTAAAGAGGGAAAAAATGCCCCGGTGGTCCTAGTGTGTTCACACACATCACTATCACATGTATATGGTAACAAATCCCCCCTTGAGTGATGCGGTGAACAAGAGCTGGCACATGAGTAAAGGGAAGTGCCATGACCTGAGGACGTGATCATTCCACAAAGGGGAGTAAGCCTAAAGCTTTGCGGAAAGATTCGAATTTCTCACAAGACAACGCCTTTGTGAAAAGATTTGCAAGGTTGTTCTGTATTGGCAGATAAGCCAAGCTGATCTCTCCTGCTGAGAGCCTCTCCCTGACATAGTGGTAATTCACCTCAATGTGCTTTGTGTGAGAATGAAAAGCTGGGTTCCTTGCAACTGCCAATGCACTCTGACTGTCAGTGTAGATAGTGTTGGCAGTGTCCTATCCAACATCCAAATCATCCATAAGGCGTCTGAGCCATACACACTTCACCGTAGCTGTGAAGAATGCCCTGGACTCAGCCTCATAACTCAAAGTGGCCACAGTAGGTTGCTTCTTGCTCAACAATGATATACAAGAACCACTTGTGGACACTCGTGTGTCAAAACAAGCAGCCCAAATTATGTCCAAAAAAGCATGTAAGTCTGGCAGCAATGAGCCCTCCTTGGGATAAAACAAGCCAAGATGTAAAGTGCCACTAAGTTAGCAAAAAATCCTCTTGATAGCCTGCCAATGCTTAGACCCTGGGCTATGCATAAATTTGTTGACCTATGAGACTGCAAACTAAATATCCGGCCTCATGTTGCATACATAAATGAGGAATAGTAGTTTGGTAAAGAGTGACATCATTAGG
The DNA here is from genome assembly GCF_014529385.1 of Adiantum capillus-veneris. Classification (NCBI taxonomy): domain Eukaryota; kingdom Viridiplantae; phylum Streptophyta; class Polypodiopsida; order Polypodiales; family Pteridaceae; genus Adiantum; species Adiantum capillus-veneris. The sequence goes on from NC_140932.1 coordinate 53,534,414, forward strand.
ATCACCAGCATCATGAACACTCAATTTTAAGACTTTTTCCATGGGAGTGGCAATAGGTTTGCAATCCTCAAGTCCAAACTTACATAGCAATGTCTCTATGTAACTTTTTTGACACAAGGCAATACCACCATCACACTGCTTAAACTGTATACCCAAGTAATGATGCAACAGCCCCAAATCTTTCATCTTGAAAGTAGCATTCAAATCAGCCTTAAATTCAGTAATATGTCTCTCATTTGGTCCAGTGATCAGCAAATCATCTACATAAAGAACCACAATGAGAAGTACATCACCCTCACACTTTACATACAATGTGCTTTCTGTTGGATTATTACGAAAGCCTCATTTGACCAAATGAGTGTCAGCTTTCTCATACCAAGCACAAGGAAATTTCTTTAACCCATACAAAGCCTTCTTACATCTGCACACTTTGGCGTCTTGTCCTTTCATGACAAAACCGCCAGGCTGCGTTACATAAACTTCCTCAAATATGTCACCATTCAAGAAAGCAGTAACAATGTCTGATTGATGTACATCCCAACCAAAATGAGTTGCCAATGCAGATAGAAAATTCACATTAGTCATATGACAAGTGGGAGCAAAAGTTTCTTCATAATCTATGCCTTTTTGTTGTGCATAGCCTTTTGCAGCAAGTCGATCCTTATGGCAATCAACCTCACTATCCAGCTTGCGTTTCAAGTTGTAAACCCACTTTGTACCAATGGCCTTTTTTCCAGGAGGCAAATCACATAAAGTCCATGTGTCATTTTCTATAAGTGCATCATATTCTGATTGCATGGCAGCCATCCAATTTTTTTAATTTTGTGCTTCATTAAAAGAGAGAGTTTCATCAACATCATGTAAGCTAGACACAGCCAAACCGTAACAATCTGATGCATAAGATGCATGGCAAGAGCATGAACGAGTATGACTAGACAAGGGTGCATCCAATTTACTATCACGCAATGTATGCACCAGCCATTTTGGCATACCTCTAGCCTGCTCATTTTCATCCCTTTCCTCATCAAGTACATCATGTACATCTGCATCAGTAATAGGCTGATCTGTAACATTTTTGGAAACCCCCATAGGCTGTACATTTGCCTCATTGGAATTTACATTCAAACTACCACCGTTGAAAAGAGGCAACAAAGTGTCATATATGTCCTGTGAGCTTACATTACTGTCTCTAGTACATGACAACAAGGGCTAACAAAATCTTCCACAAACACTACATCCCATGAAACCAGAATACACTTTGTTTGCGGATGATACAACCTGTAACCTCTGCTTTCAACACTATAACCAACAAAAATACATTTGACAGCCTTATCATCCAATTTTCCACGTTGTGTTTGTGGCACCAAAGCATATGCCAAACAACCAAAAACACGCATGTGCTCAATAGAAGGCTTTCTATCATGCCATGCTTCATATGGATTAATAGACTGCAAAGCTTTCATAGGACACCTATTAAGTACATAAGTGGCACACATGATGGCCTCAAGCCAAAAAGAATGCGGCAAAGCTTGACTTTGGACCATACATCATGCCATTTCGGTAAGTGACCTGTTTTTCCTCTCAGCAACACCATTATCCTGAGACGTATAAGGAACTGTACATTGGTGTTTTATTCCACTACTAGCCAGAAATGCATTAAATTCATGAGACATATACTCCCCCCCCCATGGAAACGGAGGGTACCCATAGTACATTTCGAGACATTTTAAGCCATAGCCAAAAAAAATTTGAAGCACATAAAAACTTTGGACTTCACTTTAAGAAGAAATACCCATGCATGCCTGGAGTAATAATCAATAAAAGTCACGAAGTAAAGGTAATTGCCCAAGGACGGAGTTTGCATGGGCCCACAAACATCACTATGCACAAGTTGCAACCTGCATGTGACCCTAACTAAACCATCCTTTGGAAACTTAGAACGCTACATTTTACCCAAAATACAGCCTTCACAAACATGTTTGACACGAGCTTCAAGAGGCAACAAAGAAGCCACCATATTAGATTTTTGCAAACGCAGCAAACTGGTAAAATTCAGATGCCCAAAACGTGCATGCCATAGTTTTGTATCTGAAACAACCCTTGAATCTGCAACCAACTGCATTTGCAAAACGTAGTCCACACTTGTCATACAAAGTGATCTTATACAGCCCATGACACAAAAGGCCAGATGCAACAATTTCATCACCAAAATTGAGATCATGAACTATACATCTATCATACACAAGTTTCACTACAAGTCCAAGTCTAGCAAGTGCATATATAGACAAAAGATTCTTCTTCATCCCAAGGACATAAAGTGCATCAACAAGTTTGAAAGAAATGCCATTTGTAGCAATAAGCACAATCTTTCCAACTCCCTGAACAAGATAAGAGGCATTATTGGCACAAGTGATTGAATTCCCATGAGGGACAGACTCGAGAGAGGTGAACAATTCACGATGTGAGGTAATGTGCTTTGTAGCACCATTGCTGAAATACCACACATGTGAATCTGCAGTAACTGACATGCATGCATCATGGACAACAGGATTGTAAGTGCACTCTACACTAAAAGCCCATTCTACATCAACATCAGCATCACAGTCTCCTTTCACAAAAGACTCAACAATGGCTGCATTTGTAGTGGAACCAGCATTTGCAGGGGAACCACCCTCTTTCTTCTTAGCCTCTTTGGCCTTCAACTTAGGACACTGCTTGATCAAGTAATCATTAGCTTTACAATAATGGCAACGCATCTTCTTTTTTCCCTTATCACCAGAATTGCCATACGAAGTGCTGCCAGTAGAAGCATTGGGAACAGAAGTTTTGCCACTTGCAACACAAACCTAAGAAGTGGCTGCATTGCTATTACCACCCTTTCTTCGAGAAGCAATAAAATTTGCATGCTGTCTAGTCCCATTTATTCTAGAAAGTGACTCTTGCAATAGCAATGCGCACAATGCATCAAACTTGACACCTTCAGGATTTTCTTGGGTCATAAGTCTCCAAGTACTAGCAAAAGTCTAGTAAGAATCTGGCAAGGTATCAAGAACAATCTGCACAACGAAACTATCTAAAATGTCTTCACCTGCAGAAATAAGTTGCTCATTAATATCCTTGACACCAGCAAGGAAACTGTCCATATCATCTTCCTCATGCATAATCTTCGATTCCAGCTCTTTACGTAGCAAAGCAATTTTTGTCTCATTACGGCTTGCATATAGACCAACCAGAATATCCCAAGCCTATTTTGTAGATTTCGTTGAACAAATGTGAGGAGTAATGGTGCGCTTTACAGACAATGCAATCAATGCATGAGCTGTGCATCCTTTACATCCCAATGAGCTTGTTATGCCGTAGGCAAAACAAGTCTAACAACAGCAATCCTTGCAGCAAGACCTGCAACATCCTCAATATCGCCTACATCCTCACAACCAGGACGTACATCAACGCCATGCACAATATTCTAGACGCCCTTTGACACAAGAACATGTTCCATCATGTAAGCCCACATAGGGTAATTGTCCCCATCCAACCTGTCCTCAGCAGAGCAACATCTTGAACACATCTGTGTTGTTGTCAGCCATGAAAAATGTATGCATCTGATGTGAAAATTGCCCAAAATGAGGAGAAACTGAGTGAGACTAGCACGTGCTATATAGCACAACCCACAATAGACTGTATACGACCTGTTATGTAGAAAACAACATTGACTAAAATTATACACTAAATGACAAAATTGCTTGTGCATACCTGTCTGTAGTGGAACTGGAGGCCGAAATGAGCCCCCATATGAAATCTGAGCAAACAACTCTATGAGCATTCCCAAAATTATCATCAACCTACGAATGCTTGCCAAAGCTCACTGAAATCAGAGAAAGCGAGCAGGCATGTGCTGGAGCTGCTGGCGACTAAGACCTGGAGGATGCAACTTGCTTTGATACCAATTGTTGGAATTAGGGCTGCAGGAAAACACACACAGCTTGGAGAAGATGAAGGAAGCTCAAGGAACACAACTGAGAGTGTATTACTTAGTATGCAATGGAAAGATAGATAGCACTAGAGTGATCGGCGTATATACAATGCATGGGGGAAAAAACCTCCTAAAGAAAAAAATACCCTGGCGGTCCTAATGTGTTCACACACATCACTACCACATGTATATGGTAACATGAAGATCTTGAAGCTTTCTGCAAGGACCATAAGTGTTTTAAGTGTGGGGAGCAAGGACATGGCTATCATTCTTGCCCCAAGAAAAATGCTCGCAATGAGACTCCTAGGGCTTCCACCATCGAAGCTCCAAAAGAGGATGCTCATTGCAACGGATCATCTCTTTCCTATGCTTGGGGAAAGGTAAGGGAGCATGATGCCTTCATCTTGTTTGACCCTGGCTCTACTCGCAACTTCATATCAACGGAGTTGGCCACCAAGTTGGGCATTCAAGCTTTTGAGATGGGAGACATTGTAACGGTTGACACAGCTTTCAAGGGATAGCCAGCCTCCATTACTACCTTGATTGGGAAGTTGATGCTCCATGTCCAAAGCTATGTCGACAAAGAAGACTTTTTCTTCTCTCCTCTCCAACATGAGGATGCTATCCTAGGGACACCATGGTTCAACCGCATGGCTTCCAACATTAAGTTCCCTAAAAGGAGAATCTACTTCACCTACAAGGGAAAGAACATGTATATAGATGCTAGTGAGTTTGGTCATATTATACCACTTGTAAATTCACCTACTTTTGATAAATCAATGAAAAGCTCAGTTTCAACGTACATGATTTTTGTCAAAGAGTCCCTAAAAGGTCCTAATGTTTCATCAAATGTAAATGGTAGGAATCAAGAAGAGTTAGACTTGTCTAATTTTTAAAAGGATTCCAAGATGTGTTCGTCGATGATATCCCTATGGACTTACCTCCAAAACAAACGAGGGGATGATGACCTTTGAATTGAGCATCCTTATCAAGTTTCCCAAGCTCAATAAGATGAGATCATGAGGCAAGTACAAGAATTGGTAGACAAAGGGATGGTGAGGCCTAGTTTCTCTCCCTTTTGTTCTCCAGTCCTTTTAGTGCAAAAGAAAGATGGTACATACCATATGTGTGTGGACTATATAGCACTAAACCATATCACTTTCAAAAATATATTTCTCGTGCCTCGGGTAGAAGATCTCTTTGATAAGCTACAAGGCTCTACCTACTTCAGAAGGATTGACCTTAGAAGTGGCAATTATCACAAATAAGGATAGTGTATTAAGATATCCTAAAGACCGTGTTTCGTACAATATTTGGCCTGGGGATAATAATTTTGCAAGCTTTTAACTTAGAGCTTTTGGCATAAATTTGGAGCTTTTCTAATTGTGAGTTCAAATAGACTTATTGTACATGAGAATGAGGTGTGGCACTTGGTCTGCACATGACCTTACACCTGACTTCCGGGCATCCCTTCCAGACAAACGCATAGCAGCATCACCCCTGCAAACACCCCTCGACTCTCCAGCCCCCCATCATGTGCTCCTCGCATTTTGCTATACTCCATGTGGTGCCCCCCAACCTGCTTCTGAGTTGCTCTCCTGAGCTCTTGCTCCTTGCACTGCTCCCCTTTGTCTCTGACGATTTGCCAAAAATAATCTCAATCTCTCTCTCTCTCTCTCTCTCTCTCTCTCTCTCTCTCTCTCGTGCCCTCCTCCCCCTTTTTTACTCGAAAGGCTACCTTTCCTTTCCCAATCTAGCAAAGTGGTATCTTCTGAGATTCGCCCAAACCAGACATGCGTGCAAACCTACTCTAGATGCTCTCAGATTGCTCGTTTTACTTGTGGAGTTTTCAAAGCATAATTCACACCTCCCGGGTCTACTTTTGTAGAAAGCAATTAATTTCTACACGAGATTCCGAACAAATCGCAAAATTTCAAAGAAAAAGACCCAAGCTATTGCCATCGTCTCCTTTGTAGAGTCCCCGATTTTTGCCATCTCCGCTTCTATGCAGGGAGCACTCTCGTACTTAACCTCTCTCTCTCACCACTTTCATCCTCACACAAAGAAACTGCCTCCCTCTCTCTACCTGCTACATGTGCCTCCTCTTCCCTCCATCACACCTCGCAAGGTATGGGAATTGAACTCTATTGTTGAAACTTCCTTCCCTACGTGAGAAATAACTTCCATCTTCTGTCCCCGCTCCGCAGGATCCCTCCATGGAGAGCAGAGACCCCTCCCCTTCCATCCTATGTGCCTCATGTCCTCCAATTGTCACAGAACTATACTATCATAGAACTATCACACGCAAAAACTCCAGATCGAAATTATATAAGAGTGAGGGAAGCAAGCATAGACCGTCCGAAAACATCCTTCTATCTCCCCCTCACTGCAGCAGATGGCATCTTCCTTTACGCCTCTGGAATCTCCGTGCAGCACCCTGATTCAGTGTTCCTCCGTCTCTGCACTCTCAGTCGAACTGCCTTCTCCCTCGCGCATGTCCTACAGCTAATACACCCCTATGGATGCCTTCCTGTGCAAGACAGCACCTCCTGTGCCGATCTATGTCCATTGCACTGCCTCTTGCGTATTGTGCAGGGTAGAGAGAGAGAGAGAGAGACAGAGAGAGAGAGAGAGAGGGATATTAAAATCCCTTTCATTAATTAATTAAAAAGCATTGCACAATTTGCTATGCCACCTGCCATGCTGGCGGCCAGCTGCCCAGGCTGCTGTCACATCCTTGCCCCTAGCGGCATGGATCTGGCTGCCATGCACCCTTCACTTGCCAATATTTTCTGAGATTTCTGCTAATAAACTCATTGCAGAAGTTGACACCTACTAGCGCTTTTGTTAATGGATTTGCAATTCGCTCCTCCAATATTTTTAATGAAGTGCTTTGCATGGCCGAGGAAAGCCCACCTTGCCTCTTCAATCCAGAGCAGTCACCTACTACTCCTGTATTTGATAACTCCTCCTACCTCGCTCCTCTTGCAACTGGTTACCTGGCCACCCCTTCCCGACCACTTGGAGACTACCCCATGCAACACATGCTTGGCGACTCCTTTACCAGCCCACCATGAATGCCGTTCAGCGCCAATTGCCGACAAAATTCCTGATTCAGCATGCAGCTCTCGTTTATTTCCGATTTATTTTCTTCTGCTTCTGTGTAAAATTTTATGCTCTGCAAGCGATATTCTGGCCCTTGGTCGTGCCAACACCCACTGTGACAAGGCACGGAAGCTAGCTGCTGCGAACTGCATATAAGCCAACTGCATCTCTCTCTCTCTCTCTCTCTCTCTCTCTCTCTCACACACACACACACACACACACACAGCCAGCCGCTCTCTCTCCATGAAGCAAACCAGAACTATGGCACCATGCATGCGTATATGAGGAGTCTATCTTGACCCCCGAGCCAAGAGGCGAGAGTTGCAGTTGGTAGGCAAGGGCCGTGGAAGTGCAGCTCGCACGAGGACTGTTGCCCTGAACTTAATACCTTTGAAGCGAAAGCCTTGCCCCAATGACGCATAGCTGCATGCTAGCAAAACCAAACAACGGCTATGAGCACGCTGTTCGTCTGCGCGCGCGGACGGTTAGTGAGCTCGTGCTATGTAAAACGAGTAGCTATAGCCCAATTAGGCTTAGCACGTTCAATCGTGGCAGCAGACACTCTAAAGATCTTAGCATAGGCTCACATGGGGCGGGGGAAATGACCTCACCTTGAGCCGGTTGGAAATTCACGATAATCAGTTGGGAGGGAAGCAAAAAGGAATTAATTTCCTCTTGGATATCGTAAGAAAATAATATGAATGTGCTAAAAATGTAATATATTTTCAAAAAAATGGAGTGCTTTTATTAGACACAAAAAAGAAACACATTGGCAGATGAGCACACCGTCCGTCCGCGTGCAAGTGCTCATTTGCCAACATGGCTATTTTTACATCTAGCAAAAGCTTTCTATTTTTTTACATTGTCATCATATTCGTACTATTTTCTTGCAAAATCCGGCAAGAAGAAATTTACAACAATGCATGCACGGACAAACTGCGTGCTCAGTGTCCTAATCTGTTCTTCTAGTGATTGTATAAAATGCTGTATGTTCTGTATACAATTAATGATTGTACAAAAAAAATTTTGTTCCTTACACAATTGAGACTGTTGACATGGAATCAGAGGTGCCACAAACCATTGGATGCATGAGATACAACATGACGCTCAGGATCATCCACTGGGGGTTTAGGGCTGTGACTTGGAAATGCCAAGCATCCTACAAAAAATAACGTAGTTGAAAATTATATATAGTTGAAAATCCTACAAGATTACATGCACATGCGTGATAAATGATAAGCTTTGATCCTAGTAAAAAGGTAGGTTAACAACCCTTTTCCTTTGCAGTGAGGATGAGATTGTCTCATATGTATGAGATTTTTTTTTTCTTGTTTGATAACATTAATTTCTCACAGGTTGATATGCTCTTGGTACCTACATGTTTAAGTTGTTGGTTGCATTGGCTGCAATGTAGTAGGAATGTTTGAGATGAAGAGATCAATCTACAAGCAAGGTTTCTTGCTTACCCCAATTGGTTCAAGGACTAATGCTACAAAGGGGGGATTAGTGGACTCTCACTATAGGGGGCAAACAATTTGGAAAGATCAAAACGTTCATATCTTTGATAGAAACTTTATGCTAGCTTAGTTCAATGATATCGCACATGAAAGCATTGAGCTTATATATTTAATAGGGTATAGGGACAACTGTACAAGCCAAAGAATGGAAAAATGGACTGGCTACATTGGCTACTCTGATGGCTACTTGGGTTGTGCTCTCTAGGGGACAAGGAGATAATTGACCTTTTGTGGAAGCTACTAGATAAGGATTAAGCAAGGTCTTTTGCTATGAATTTTGCACGATCACCTTTTTGTAAATGTTCTCCTTTCATAGCATCTCCGCTGACAATTTTTAGTATGTCATCGAAGAAAAAAAAACTTGCTACAATAATGGAAGACATTTCATGCCACTCTAGCAGCCAATGGTTTTTATCGTCTTTGGGCATGCAACGGAATTGCTATGATTTAACATCATTTCATACATATGAAAATATATGTTTATCTTGTAAGATGTGAAATAGTACTTTAGTTCAAAAAATTTAAGCTCTAGTTTGTATCCTCTTTATGTATTGTCCTATCTAATAATTTGCACAATGGGTTATTATGTCTCTCCTATCCCTCAAACAAGGAATCACAACACACTAGAAAACAAGAAATGTCAAAAAATGCTAGAGTATTTGTTCCTTTTTGCCTCAAGGACGGAAGAGTTTACATATTCATTGTCATTAAGTATCCCCTAAAGATCTACTACCATATGTCATTTGCATCAAGTAGAAGGCCCCTCCAAAAGAGAAATCAATTCGTATACAATTAAATAGATGATAATTTGTTGTCATGCCCTTGCCTTTGAAAGTGGCGACATATGTAGAAAAATTGATGTTGGCATCCATCCCATAGTGATTTTATTAGGTGGTAAATCTTGAAAATAGCATGTCATTCTTACACCATTTCTATCTGTTCAAATGGGTTTTTGTGGAATTCTCTGGAAATTTCTTACCCCTTATTTGCAACCTTCACACACTATATCTTCATTTAAGCTATTTTGCTTACTTATACAAAGAATTTATTCCTTTACCAACCAAAAGACTAAATAAATTACTAAAGTTAATCTAAATAAATGAATCATGATGACTCTAACCTTAGTGTTTATGTTTCCCCTTTAAACAAGGAGTGCCTGAGAGTATGGTTGTGTTAGTAGATGAAGGTCAACATCCATGTACTCAATATATTCCTCACATTTTTATACTTTGTAATCAAGGTTATTATCAAATCATGGATTCTTTGGACATTTGTATTCAAATCCCCACTACCAACTTTAGTGCGTATTCAAAATATATAAGTGTAGCATGTGAGTTCACCTTGAAGGGGATTTTAATATATCAAGTAGTTACAAAGTTATATTTACAAGAGGCGTTTAAAAATAGAAAACTTAAATAAAGGTACAGATTTATGAAGAAGAGAAGTCTTTTAGTTCATGTTGAAGTGTGTATGTAGAGGTGTTTTATAAATACCTCTTGAATGCACACACTATAGGTAGTTTTGAAAGGTGGATCCCTTGGCTGAAATCTTTTATGTAGATTTTAGACATGTTGCACTTATCATTGGGTTTCCCTGGACTTGAATATCTATCACATGAAATAAGGGGAGTAAATTGTTTGTTTCCAAGAGTTCAATAAGTCTCCACAATTTGTAAGAGGAAAAAAGTATTTGTTTCTTTAGGCTATAACATTGAGAGGTGGGATGGAAAAAATTGTAAGCTTATATGAAAATTGGAAGGTTGAACATGAGTACCTTAAGGTTGATAATAACAAACTAAAAAGTCTCATGACATTGAGAAGTCAAAAGATTTTGTACAACTACAAGATTTTGCAAAATTCTACCCACAACTTGAAAAGACCAAAATATTTTTTCAAAAGCTCTAAATTAGAAGCTCCCAAAAATAAAGCACTCATTTGGCCTTTATGAATATATAGTCATGTCTTTTGGCTTGACTAATGCACCATCCACGTTCAATCATCTAATGGAGAAAATATTTAGAGCCTACCGTAAATTCACTGGAGTGTTCTTTGATGATATCATCATCTATTCCAAGTCTTTGGAGGAACATAAGCAACATCTCCAAGTGATTTTTCAAGCATTGAGGGAGAACAAGCTTTTTCTCAACCAAAAGAAAAGAAAATTTTTCCTACAAGAGATTCAATACTTAGGTCAGATTATCTCTCAAGATGGTATCCGTATGGATCTATCAAAGTTAGAGGTAATAAAAGCATGGCCGAATCCAAGGAATCAACATGAGCTAAGAAGATTTATTGGTATGTGTGCATACTATAGACGCTTCAAAGCAAAATTTTCTCAAATAAGAGGACCATTACATGACTTCACAAAGAAGAACGTTAAGTCTGTATGGACTGCTAACGAGCAAAATGCTTTTGACAAGCTCAAAGAGAAGCTTACCTCCCAAATAGTCCTCATGCTTCCGGATTTCTCAAAGCCATTTGAGATCCAATGTGATGCTTGTGGTGATTGCCTTGGAGCAGTCTTGCTTCAAGAAGGGCATGCCATAGCATATGAGAGCCGAAGGATCAATATGGATGAACATATCTTAGGAATTTATGAGAAAGAGCTTTTAGCTGTTCTACATGCCCTAGACACATGGAAGCACTATCTACTGGGGACTCCATTCATTTTATGAACAGACCACCAAATTCTCAAGTACTTCATGACACAAACCAAGATTTCTGACAAACAAATGAGGTGGAAAAATTTTCTTTCGCAATTTCATTTTCATATTGCTCTCATTACGGGTAAGCACAATCAAGTGGCCGATGCACTTTCACGATGACCAAATGCTAATATGGTGTCTATAGCTACTCACAATGATCTATCTTCTATGATAGATGAGTATGCTACTAACCCTGACTATAGAGACAGAATGTCAGTCCTTGGTTTGGGGAGAAAGATGAACCATTCACCTTGAAGGATGGTTATCTTCTCCATGGAAGTAGGCTATGTGTTACCCACTCCCTTCATGAGAAAGTCATGTATGAATCCCATGCTCCTCCCTATGTGGGACATAGAGGCATTCAACCTACTCTTCGAGGAGTAGAGACGTACTTCTAGTGGCCTACTATGAAAGTGGACATACAAGAGTATGTTTCAAAATGTGTAGTATGCCAAAAGACCAAGTATGATAGAGGAAAGAAACATGTATTACTCCAGCCACCATTTCCTATCCCAAATTCAGCATGGAAGAGTATATCTATGGATTTCATCTTTGGATTACCCAAGTCTATCGATGGGAATACGAGAATATAGACAATAGTCGACAGGTTAAGCAAGCAAGCACACTTTATTCTTGTCAAAAAGACTATTAAGGCACACGAAATGGCAACTCTCTTCATATCACGGATTTTCAAAGACCATGGATTACCAACTTCCATCGTGTCAGATAGAGATCCTAGAATGACCAATAATTTTTGAAAAGGTCTCTTTGAAAAGCTAGGAACAAGATTGAAGTTTTGTTTGGCCTATCACCCACAACAGATGGCCAAAGTGAGATAGCCAATCTTATGATACTCGATCTACTAAAGACTTATGTTACCGAAGTAGATTAACGTTCACAATGGAAAAGTACTTACCTCTTATAGAGTATGCGTACAATAATGTTGTACATACATCTACGGGAAAAGCACCTTTTGAAATCATTGAGGGAAGACCTAAAAGTCCCTTACTACTCAAAGTACATGGGAAGATCTTCTCGCTACCGATGAGTATAGTTGTGACCTACAAGAATATTTCCAAAAGATTAAGGAGGCTATATCCATCCCTCAACAAAGGCAAAAATCTAATGCTGAGACAAGCACAGAAGGGCCTTAACGTTCAAAGAAAATGATTGGGTCTTAATTAATATTCCCAAGGCTTGATTGAAGCAAATGACGGGGAAAAATCCTATCGGCAATCAAAAGTATAATGCCAAGCTAGCAAAAAGATATTATGGCCCTTTCCAAATTTTGAAGCCCATCAATGAGATGGCTTATCAACTAAAGTTACCCAACCATTGGCTCATACACAATGCTTTTCATGTGAGCCTACTTAAGCCCTACAAAGGAGAGCCATCAAGTGAACCAATTATTGAAGACCCTCCCGAAATCCAAGACCAAGAAGAGGTGCTACAACACAAAGCTATCCTTCCGGCATGAAGACAAGGTACTACGACATGGTAAGATTATCTGACGATATCTTATTAAGTTCAAAAATTATCCTTTTGAAGATGCTAGATGGATGCAAGGAATACACCTAAGGATATAATGAACCTTGTCAATGCTTATAGTGCTACATTAGAGTAAGCAAATGTACAAATTTCTTTTAAATGACCAATGTTTTTGTCTTATAAGACTAGTTCTCTTTTTATGTGCACAAATAATATCATGTTTGAGCAAGAAGAAACCTATTGTGGACACTTCTAGTTGTGAGGCTGAGTACATGGCAATCTTCACGACTATGGTTGAGTGTGTATGGCTCAGATGCCTTATGATGGTTGATTTGGGTGTTGGACAGGACACTACCAACACCATCTACACTGATAGTCAAAGCACACTGGCAATTGCGAGGAGCCCAATTTTTCATGCTCGCAAAAAGCACATTGAGGTGCATTACCACTATGTCAGGGAGAGGCTCTCAGTAGGAGAGATCAGCTTGGCTTATGTGCCAACACACGACAACCTTGCAGATCTTTTCACAAAGGCATTGTCTCGTGATAAGTTCAAAGATTTCCGCAAAGCTTTGGGCTTACTCCCCTTTGTGGTCTGATCATGTCCTCAGGACATGGCACTTCCCTATACTCTATGTGCTAGCTTTCGTTCACCACATCACTCCCAGGGGGAATATGTTACCATATACATGTGGTAGTGATGTGTGTGAACACACTTAGGTCCTCCGAGCCATTTTTTTCCTCACTAGGAGGTTTTTCCCCCCGTGCATTGTATATACACCCATCACTCTAGGGCTATCCGCTAAGTAATACACTCTCTATTGTGTGCCTTGAGCTTCCTTCATCTTCTCCAAGCTGTGTGTGTCTTCCTGCAACCCTGATTCCAATAGTCCTGGCCCTTGGCTTGATATTACTCCCTCCTTAAAGAAGTGTTTTCATCCTCATAAACACAAGTGGTGATATCGTCATAATAACACTAATGTTTTCCATAGTGGCATTCCTCACGGATCTAGCTTTATACATGATTGGTAGACGGTTTAGTAGGAGGTTCAATGAAGCCAAAATATCTTGATTTTCTAGATTGCTGTCCCTTTTCAACCTTTTGAGAAACCGACCTTATATCCAAAATAGTTGTAGAATTGATTTATAGCTCACTTGAGTATTTTAAATGAGTTACCACAACTAGGAGGTGTCTAAATGAATGGTTAGGTTTCAAAAATTTTGAAGGTACTAGAACATGCAATAATACCTCTTCTCAACTTTCCATGCGAGTAACATGCTGACATAACTCATTGACAAATATTAAGTCCTTGACTTGCTATCAATTCTCATCAGTAAACAACCACATCATAACTGGTTGATCGAGGTTGAAAACCTGGCCTAAACATGAAGGGACTAAACCTAGTTGCAACATGGGAAGAAAACACCAACTAGAGAGATAATCTTGCCAATTGGATTTCTTTTTGCTAACGCACGCTCTTAGCATATCCTCTAGCATAAGTTTAACGGTTTGTAAACTGTTTCTGGATGACTAGCAATACTGATTTATGTTTCCAAATCATTTACAAATAGTCCTCTAAGAGTGGCTGGTAAAATGGGGTACATTTACTTGCAACATTGCTCAGTGAACTGCAGGGTGCAAAAATGTATTTGGTACATCACTATCCCAAAATTCTTTGCTCCTACATGAAGTTCAAACCTAAAGGCTAATATCACTTTTGGGCAGCTGTTGGCGTTAAATCCCAAGCTAAGGCAACACTGTTCGACTAGTGTTAGCATGAGGCTACCACACATGCGGTGCAAAATATGGCCTTGAGGGTGGGGAGTCCTACGGATCATTCTTCCTCTTGTGGAGGTAGTCATTGAAAAGAAGATATAGGTACAAGCTTATATAGATGGAGGAGCCCAAGTTTGTGTCATGATGGAAGCGGCTATGAATGAGGCAGGTGTTAAAGTGGTGGCTAAGTCAAACATATGCATGAGGATGGCCAACCATGCCAAGGCACGGTGTTTAGGTGTCGCTCAGGACGTTGGTGCCTCCAAAGTTGGTCCGCACTGGGAAGTGTGCTATGCAATGCAAAGGGTGCTAGCAGGCACATGGCAAGGGCTAAAGCAGGTATGAAAGCTTTGGACAGGCCAATGATAGCACAAATGTATGCTTAAGACGGGTTTTTAGACCAGGAGGGGCCCTCCAAAGTGGGCTAATTAGGATGGTAGTTCAAGGTGTCCAAGATGCGGAAAATGTGTCCCAAAATGTGGTATTCGAGATGCACGAGGAGCCCGTCTAGACGACTCATCAAACGGAGCCCCGGTGTGAAAGATATGCCAGTCCGAAGTTAGAAGGCTTTGCAGATCCCAACAGACAGGGCAGATACAGACACGCGGCCAAAACTAGAATTAGTGGATACACGTGTAAAGCTTGAGCTATGGAGCATGCCGATCTTTTTGGATTGCCATTCGGAGCTCAGACGGGAAAGTTATGGCCTGTGGAATATTTGCAGGGGTTCGGGTATGTGCTCACCGGGCCACGTGGTAGGCGCACTAACATGGACTTTTTTGAGCTCGCTAGGGTTCTCGAAAATTGCATGCAAGGTGGGGGTCAGTCAAAACTTGCGCATCGTCGATCAGAGTCATGGGCATCACGATACGCACATCAGGTTGGCAGGCAATCGTGATAAAAAGAGATCGGAATTGTTTTTTCATTTTTGGATGCGTTGTCTGGGGCTAGCGTGGCATCGAGTGGTGGACAAGAGATGGAATTCGAAATCAGTACAATGAAGTTTCCATGTGGCATGACTGGGAAAATTCTTTTGGCAAATTCGAGCACATGGAGCACCGATTGCATGGAAAATGAAGACTAAAATCTCTTTAGTGGTGAGTTGTAAATGAAAGGGAAAAGGGAAGGCTGGACTTGGAAGAAGAAAAAGAAGATAAGCTCACAAGTTTTAAAAAAAGGGTAGAGAAGGCAATAGCACCCGGCGCTATTGCTCAAGAAGACTTTTTTTAGAAGTGGGAAAAAGAGAAAAGAAGGAGAGCAGCGGTTTTTGAAAGAAAAAAGAAGGGCTTTTCTTTGGGGAGAGAAAGAAAAAAGCTTCGAGCGCTCGAGGAGTCGAAGCCGCACTAAATTGTGAATGGTCGTGAAGTAGTTAGGGAAAGATGAGCGAAGGCAGCCAACAAGGGCTACCAAGACGTGAAGTTGTCGTCGATGCAAAGCTAGTGGTGAATTTTCTCATTGAGGCGCGTGCCAACGTAGTCGAGTTTGGCGGGAGGTGTGTGCCCCTTTGTGTGAAACAATGATGGCCATGGTGCGGCCTAGAGAAGACTGTACGGATTTTGTACAGGGTGTTTTTCATTGAAGGAAAGCTATCATTGCCGGTTTTGGCATCGTCTCTCTCCCTTTCCCCCTTTCTTCTTTGCTCGTCTCTAGTGTGTGTGGTGCCGGTGTGTGTGAGCATGTGCGCCCCCCGGGTCCCCTATGTGTGTGAGAGAGAAAGAGAGAGAGAGGTTTTCAGTTGTGGAAGAGTTGGAAGCGGGCAAGATCGGTGTGATCGCTGTCTAGCGATTGTGTAAGGCCTGAGTGCGTTGGACGAAATGCAGGCAAGGCCTTGCTAGTGTGAGTTGTTTATTTTGAAGGTGTTTTCGAGAGGACAGGGGTGTTGTGAATACCCTGAGCTATATAGGGGTAGTTGTTTGTGTGTCGAGTGCGTTCCCCATTCCCCCTCTCCATCTCCTGGTGCCCCCACTAAGGAGCACAATGATTGCTCTTTGGTGATACATTTGTAAGCAAAAATGTGGCAGAGTGTTGGCCCAATTTTCAATGGTGATGAAGATGCAGATGAGTGACTGGCAGATTTTGAGTTATTTATGCTCTCATTGCAAATGTGGAGTGATGAAGAAAAGCTGGAGACAGTGCCGGTGGTGCTGCGAGGTAAAGCAAAGGCATGGTTTAAAGGTCTAGAAGCTACAAATAAGCAGGATTGGGTTGGTTTCTGAGAGCAGTTTCTCTGCAAGTTTCGCAAGGTGGTGTCGGCTATTGAAGCAGATACGAAAATTAAGTGCCTACAACAGGATGTAGGTGATGATTTTGATGCTTCTATCAATAAGTTTGAAGCTTGTTGGAGTGATCTGGTTGTTGCCACCCAAGTGGTCAATGCGGATGGTTTCAAGTTGGAGAAATCCTAGCTTGCCTATGTCCTCGAGTTTGAGATAAAGTGGATGATGAAGAGCCAAAGACTTATGCCGAGGCAGTCAGAGTTGCCCAAGTGAAGAGCAGGAAAATGAAAAGAAAGCTAGAGTTAGGCTTGTTAAAGCATGCAGATTGTGTGCATGTTGAAACAACAGTTTGTTCTATGGGCCAGTCGAGGATGGTGCTAGGGATGCGAAGTGTGGAGCCTGTTACGGTAAGACCTATGATTGACTATGTTCCTTGGGAATTACCTGTTGATGAAGCGTCTATGCCGATTGTGGATCTTGTCAACGAAGATGAGCCTTTTGTTAAAGAGAGCCTGTGTGTAGAGGAGTTAGCAGATGCCAAGTGTACATTGCAACTTGAAGAGGTGGAGCCTGTTCTCATGGAGTGCTTGTATGAAAGGGTAATAGATCGTGGTTAAATGGTAGGTGCCGAGAGCTTCGGGTTGGATGACAAAAGTGGGCACGATGATGGTCCAGCTTTTGTGGAGCAGCTAGAGGATGATGATGATGATACCAAATTGGCCTATGGTGAAGATGATGAGGCTACAAGCTCAATCTTTTGGGAAACGAGCGAGGAGGATAGAGATACGAGCTCGGAGATAGAATCCTAAGGGTCTATGTTGGTAAAGGTGAAGTTACCCTGTTATGTGCATAAGGATGTGGTGGTTGCCACTATAAAGGATGAGCAGGTGATAGCATCAGAGCTTGGGAATGGAGACATGCAGGTGAGGTGTTGTGTGGCACCATGCTAATGATGATGCTCATCAAGGTGGCTATGGAAGGTGCTTTGATTGTACAACAGATACAAGGGTTTCCCAAGAAGGAGAGTGTTGTTGTGGCTAAGAAAGAAGAAGAGGTTGAAGAAGATGGCAAGGGAGAGGCATCGGATACTTGTCGAAGGGAAGAGAAGCTGCAATCGCCTATGGATTTCATGGGTGGTGCCTTGGATACACGTTCTTTTGGCCAGGAATGCATTGAAGATGAAGATGATCGGGGGTTTGATGACCTGGTGGATGAGATGGATGAAGAGACACAGGTGCTTGCTGGGAAAGCTTTGACTAGAATGCAGGTGATACGAGGGTCTATCCCTCTAGAGCTGGCAGTTTCATTGGGAGAGCAAAAGTCTACTGCTATGATGGTGTCGACAGAGGCATGTATGGAGGTGAGTATGGAAGTGATGGTGATCGGGGTGCCTAGGTTGAAAGAGTTGCCCGCTAAGTGGAGTGGTCCTTTTGAGCATGAAGAAAATTCCAAGGGTGTGAACTTGTTCGAGCTATCAAAGGAAGTTTGTGTATGGTGGTTGAAGGGGATGCTGATAAAAGCGGCTGTGCAGTGGGCTGTTGAGCAGGCACATGATTTGCTCGAAGAGGATCTCGCTTTATATGGTTGGGAGGGAGGGCATGGTATGTTCAATGTGAATAATGATGTGCACTTGGAGAGCAGTGATACTTCTGGTGGTGTTTTTTTGGAAGTGGACAGTATGCCTATGGATGCTTGGAGGGATGGAAGCATGCCGAGGGCAACTTATGTGGATGATTGGCTATGTGCTAGGATGCTGCACTATGGGAGGTTTTTGCAAGTGAACAGGGGTGACCAATGCCAAGTGTTTGACCGAGGTGGTAACCATGTTGTAATGCAGGGGGTTGGGCAACCCGCATGAACAAAGGCAGCGGGTAGCAGATGCCAAGTTTTGTATATATGCTAGGTGGTTTTGTGATGTGCAGAGAGTTTGTTTTTGTGTGGCAGTTTTTTTAGTGCAATAAGCCTATTTGTGGTTGAACATAAATGTTCAACAAGGGGGTGGGCAATGATGGTGCATCCAAAGTTGGTACATGCTGGGAAGTGTGCTATGCAATACAAAGGGTGCTAGCAGGCGCATGGCAAAGGGCTAAAGCAGGTATGAAAGCTCTGGGAAGGCCAATGATAGCAGAAATGTATGCTTAAGACGGGTTTTAAGACCAGGAGGGGCCCTCCGAAGTGGGCTAATTAGGACAGTAGTTCAAGGTGTCCAAGATGCGGAAAATGTGCCCCAAAATGTGGTATTTGAGATGCACTAGGAGCCCGTCCAGACGGCTCATCAAACGGAGCTCCTGTGTGAAAGATATGCCAGTCCAAAGTTAGAAGGCTTTGCAAATCCCAACGGACAGGGCAGATACAGACATGCAGCCAAAACTAGAATTAGTGGATACACGTTTATAGCTTGAGCTGTGGAGCATGCCGGTCTTTTCGGATTGCCATTCGGTGCTCAGACGGGCAAGTTATGGCCTGTGGAATATTTGCAGGGGTTCGGGTATGTGCTCACCGGGCCACGTGATAGGCGCACTAACATGGAATTTTTTGAGCTCAATAGGGTTCTGGAAAATCTCATGCAAGGTGGGGGGTCAATCAAAACTTGCACATCATCGATCAGAGTCATGGGCATCACGATACGCACATCAGGTTGGCAGGCAATCGTGATAAAAAGAGATCGGAATTGTTTTTTCATTTTTGGATGCGTTGTTTGGGGCTAGCGTGGCATCGAGTGGTGGACAAGAGGTGGAATTCACAATCAGTACAATGAAGTTCCCATGCGACGTGACTGGGAAAATTCGTTTGGCGAATTCGAGCGCATGGAGCATCGACTGCATGGGAAATGAAGATTAAAACCTCTTTAGTGGTGAGTTGTAAAAGAAAGGGAAAAGGGAAGGCTGGACTTGGAAGAAGAAAAAGAAGATAAGCTCACAATTTTTAAAAAAAAGGGTAAAGAAGGCCAGAGCGCCGGCATTAATAATTGCTCAAGAAGACCTGTTTTAGAAGTGGGAAAAAGAGAAAGAAGGAGAGCAGCGGGTTTTTGAAAGAAAAAAGAAGGGCTTTTATTTGGGGGGAGAAGGGAGAGAAACAAAAAAGCTTTGAGCACTCGAGAGTCAAAGCTGCACTAAATTGTGAATGGTCGTGAAGTAGTTAGGGAAAGGTGAGCGAAGGCAGCCAGC
Source organism: Adiantum capillus-veneris (assembly GCF_014529385.1). NCBI lineage: Eukaryota > Viridiplantae > Streptophyta > Polypodiopsida > Polypodiales > Pteridaceae > Adiantum > Adiantum capillus-veneris. Next base: position 53,554,361 of record NC_140932.1, read on the forward strand.
GAGGGCTACCAAGACGCGAAGTTGCCGCCTATGCAAAGCTAGTGATGAATTTTCTCATCGAGACACGTGTCGTTGAGTTTTGCGGGAGGTGTGTGCCCCTTTGTGTGAAACAATGATGGCCATGGTGCGCCCTAGAGAAGACTGTATGGATTTTGTACAGGGTGCTTTTCATTGAAGGAAAGCTATCATTGCCGGTTTTGGCATCATCTCTTCCCCCTTCCTCCCTTTCTTCTTTGCTCGTTTTTAGGGTGTGTGGTGCCGGTGTGTGTCCCCTGGCCCCCCTGTATGTGTGAGAGAGAAAGAGAGAGAGGTGTTCAGTTTTGGAAGAGTTGGAAGCGGGCAAGATCGGTGTGATCGTTGTCTAGCGATTGCGCAGGGCATGTGTGCGTTGGACGAAGTGGAGGGGAGGCCTTGCTAGTGTGAGTTGTTTGATTTGAAGGTGTTTTTGAAAGGACAAGGGTGTTGTGAATACCCTGAGCTATATAGGGGCAGTTGTTTGTGTGTCGGGTGTGTTCCCCATACCCCTCTCCAACGTAAGGGTGAAAGTAATGGGAGTAGAGTGTTTGATTGAACTATTTTTCATGAAGGAAGGGGACAATGGCTAGCCCATTATCTTGGGGAGGCTGTGGTTGTTAGCGATAGGGGCTAAAAACAAGATTGGAAAAGCAGGGTGAAAAAAGGAAGGCAAGTGGTGCTAGATCTAAAGACTAAGGAGAGTTGGTGTCATCCTATGGTAGCAAAAGGTGAAGGGGATTTGACAATGAGCTATGAATATGAGATTGAAACAGCTTATGATGAAGGCTACACTAGTACTACATGAGAAGAGGATAATGATGATGATATGTTGAAAATTGATGCTGATTTTTTTGGTGTCACTATGGAGGGTCCCCCTACTGAGAAAGATGTGCAGCCTCAGGTGCATGGTATAGGTGGAGAGCAGGTGGTGGATATGCTGAGTGAAAAGCTAACCAAATAGGAAAGGGAAAGTATGTATAGCTTTGTGCTTCATATCCAAAATTGTTCGCGACGGAGTACAAATATTTGTGGGGAGCAAAGGGAGTAGAGAAAAAAATCATACTTAAGGAGAAGTACAAGCGGAAGGCATAGAAGTTGAGAAGGTTAGCTGAAATTCAGAGGGAGGCGTTGTTGGGCGCATTTTTGACACCCTGTTTTTTGTAAATTTGTAAATATGGACACGACATCCGATGTCAAAGGGTGTGTGGATTTCTTTTGTGGGTTTTTTATCTTGCTTTAGCAAGCACATGTACATGTAGGGCAAGTGGCGAGTGTAGCGCCAGCTATCGGGTCATTATAAGCGCCCGTTAGTGAGTTTTGTAAAGTGAGACTTGTATATAACAAAAACTCATGTAAAAACAAAAAAGAAATTCAGCCAAAGATAAGAAAATGTAGGTTTTGGATCGTTGTGCCTCTTGGATGCTTTTGGATGCAGTTTTTGGCCCTCGTTTTGTCTTCTCCACGTGTAGTCATACCAGGATAGCTCTTTGTTCACATCAATTTTGCACATAGCGCTATGTAGAGTCAATTTTGATCATCTTCATCTTTCTCTCCATCCATTTTTCAAGATTTCTTCCGAGATTTAGAGTGCTCCAATTGGATTTATGCTCTTCAAGTTATGACTAGTTCTCTACAGGGTTGTGGCTATGACAGCTTAGTGGGAACTTACTTGCAGACATATTGGGAGGGCATGTATCTATGAATTGTGGAATTGATGTTGAAATTGTGGGTTTGTGATGTTCAATGGTAAAAGAGGAGTCCCTTGTCTTCATATGCATTGGTCGACGTGTGTGCTATAAATCCGTGCTTTGACATGGTTTTGCTCCTATGTGCTATGGTCCTTTGGGTGGACATTGGTGCAACCAAAAAGTGTCGGTGCCAAAAAGCATAGAAATCAATATCAAAGGTGGTTACAGATATGTGCCCAGATATCAAAGCATATGTGAAGATTCAAGACAGACGAAGAAGTTCGTGATGTGTATGACTTATGCGGCTATGTGAATCAAGGTGGAGATTAGATGCTTTAACGAAGGTTATTCATGTGGAAAACCTCTTAGGACATGAAGAGCAAGTGGAGGAGTGAAGGCGATGTGGTTTGTGATAAGAAAAGACAGTCGATGTGTGGGTCAAATTTCTTGCATGAAGACAATCAAAAAGTCCTATTTTGTAAAAAAATTGCAAAATGTGTTTTTTCTAAAAACAACCCACTGAAATTAATGGAAAACCCCTTTTTGAACGTTGTTGCCTCTCACACACGTACGCTAATTCGGCATCGTTTGAAAGATATTTCAATTTTTGTAAATGGTTACTTTTTCAGTGTACGAGAAGGACGGAGAAGGGGAAAAATCTTTGAGTATGCTCCATCATAGTCAATCACTTGTTGTCTCCCCCATCCCTTCTTCTATTCTCTTCTCTTGTGCAAAGGTGTTGGTGTGTGTAGGCTGTGTGTGATCCCCCTAAACCAATTGGTATGTGTGCAAAGAGAGAGGAAGACAGAGGTGTTTTGTGTGTGATTGAGAATCGAAAGGTGATTATAATGGTTGAGATGCAACAAGCTTTGCTTTTGTGTGTGATTGTGGGCTTAGGTATGTGCAACCGAATGTTTGTTGTAAAGTTTTTCCATTTGGTGTGTTTCTTCGAGTGGATCAGGGTGTTGTGATTCCATATGAGCTATAGACATGCTTCTATGTGTTTTCGGGTGTGTTTCCCTTTCCTCCATTCCATCTTATGGCGCCCCCACTGAGAAGCATTTGATTGCTCTTGATTAAAGGTTAAAGCAAGATTTTGGTGAAGTCAGATGTGCGGTTTTTGAAGAGCAGGCATTGTTGAAAAAAGATGTGGATGGGTTTTCCTACTTTCACTAGGGTGGAGTATGTGGAAACCTGGTTGCAGGATTATGGTATGTTTGTGCTAGAGAGCAGACTAACAAGAGAAGAAGGAGCGGTTAGAGTTTTTTTGTTGTTGGTTCGAGGTAAAGCAAAAAGATGGTACGAGGGATTGCGAGATGAACAAAAGGCGGATTAAATAGCTTTAGAAGTGGCTTTTTGATGACAATATGTGCCGGATGTGCAAGTGCATGCACTGAAACATAGTTTGGATGGTCTAAAGCAAAGCTTGGACGTTGATTTTCAAGCATTTGTGTGGGAATTCAAAGCCCTTTGAAGACAGCTGATGGAGGTAGTTGCTTCCGAAAGTGTTGATTATTTGAAATTGAGCAAATTTTTGGATTGCCTGCATGAGAAGTTCGAGACAAGGTTGAAGCCGACGGGTCTGTGACGTATGCGGAAGCGGTAAATTTGGCAAGAGGTCGGACCAAGAAGACCTTGAAGAAGCAGCAAGCGAGGCAAAGTCTGTCAAATCCTGTGGTGCCTAGGTAGGTCCAAGAAGTGGTGGGAGTGAAGCAAATGTTTATGCAAAGAGAAGTATCGATGCAAGAGGAATCGGGGGTTTCATGGTTGCAAAGAGGTGGATCAATTTTGATGCCAAAGATGCCAGTCAGGTAAGCTCCAATTATGAAAGAAGTACAAGCGATTCCAGATCGAGTAGAAGATGCATGAAAAAACTCAGGTATGGTTGGTCAAGCTCCATTGGCAAGTACTAGGGATCAAAGAGTGCGCTTTGTAGACGGTATTGAAGCGGTGAACGTAGAGAAAAATCCCAGATATTGAGACGGAAGAAGAGGTGGAAACGGAGGATATCAATTCCATGGATGCTGATATGACATGTGAAACCGATTCGTCCTACTCAAGGTATGAGGAATTTGATCTCTTGCATGTGGACAAAGATGTGAAAGTTGTGTTGGAGAAGTAGAAGGAAGTAAAAATTGAGATGCTTGATGAAGTCCAAGTGGAGAAATCGAGACCTACAGAGGTAAACATGCAATGTTATGTGGTGCCATGCTAATGGCCATGCTTGTGAAAGTTGCTATGGAATATGCTCTAATAGTGCAACAGGTACGGAGTGTTTTCATGAAAGGAAAAGAAAGCTTGGCTTTGGGAGGAGACCAAGGCAATGCGGTAGAGGATGATTATCTATCTTCTTTGACCGAGGATGAAGCAGAAGAGCGGACAGATACAGTTCATAAAGCGGTGGTGCTGATTGATCTTGAAGGGCCAATTGATGATGAAGGGCTTGATGATGCTAGAATTGAGCTCAAAGAGGAGGTGCAAGAGAGCATGAAGCCAATGGTGGAATCAGTGCAAGAGGTGTGTTCTATGGCATATGAAGCATAATATCCTCATGCAAGATAGAATGCGAACACACCTTTGCAGTGGTAGATTTTGGGAAAAGCAGCAACTTTGATTTTATTTTGGGAAGACCGTTGTGGCTATGACCGTCTCTATTTGCGGCACCAAGGGGTGACAACCAAAGTGAACACCAAGGACCACAGTTACCGGGATGTCAACCACACTCTAATAGAAGACTTTGTTGTAACTACGAATGGCGGAATGCAATTACCCACTTGGCTAGTGAAGGATGCTCACATTTGGAAATGTGGAGCATCAAAATGCGGGAGCCTTAAGAAGGAGGACTATATCCTAGAGCGTGCTGTAGAAGACGAGCACTACATCAAGGAACCATTCCCAGAGGAATCGTTTGAATCCTTTGGATGGGATCAAATACTGACAACTCTCGACGTCTGTGTAAACAAGGTAACCAATACCACGTTTTGCGACAAAGATGGTTATTATATAAGACCCTTTCTAATGCTTTCAATGGTCCAAGAAACTGAAGATATTTCGGTGACTACAAAACCAGAATTGGTAAGCGACTCTAAATGGATAGTGGAAGAGGTTTCTATATGTGACCTTTCACATGATGATGCAGATGAATATCACGAGTCAAGGAGCAAGGAATTAGGAAACGATGCAGAAGACGGATTTTTAAGTAATTTGAAACACGAAAGTGCGAAAAAGGGGATGAGCCAATTTTTTATAAGTTCCCTAGCCAAAAATCGCAAAGACAAGAGAGATATCAAAGGAAACGAACAAAGAAACAATAGAACAAAATTGAGAAAAACATGCAAAAGTTGGTAAACAAAACGCAATATCTTATGCTCGTGGGAGCGGATGGTTGTGTTCGAGACAAAATAACGAGGAAGTCAGTGAAATCAACAAGTTCTCGGGCAAGCTATAAAAAACAGAGCCAAATTTAAAATAAAAAAAACCAAAAAATCACCAAAGATGTCCAAAACGGAGCGCAAGAGTGAATACCAGAAATTAAAACGGACATTGAAAGAGGTTTGCACTACAAAAATGGAGATTAAGGGAGAATCTAACTCAAAAAAGTCCTATGCACCCTCTCATTACAAAAAATACACCATCCAGGATCGAGACATTGTGGTGGAACAACCTATGCGAGAACCGAGGGAGCCAAGTACGTCGTACGATGGACTTGAGAATGCAAAGAAGATAGATTTGGCAGCAGCAGGAGAAGAACCAAAGCTAACTTACATCGCCATAGACCTTATTGAGGAAGAGGAACGGTTGTTGATAGCTACCCTCAAACAATACAAAGATGTATTTCCCTGGTTTTACAAAGATCTTAAAGGGGTAGATCCTAACATTTGCCAACACACAATACCTTTAAAGACTGATGCAAAACCGCGCCGACAACGTCTCTACACCTACAACAAAACTTTTGCAAAAAAATTAAGAAAGAGATAGACAAACTGAAAGAAGTAGGGTTTTATCTATGAGATTGAACATAGGGAGTGGGTGTCGCCAATTGTGGTGGTGCCTAAAAAGAACGGCAAAATGTGAGTGTATGTAAATCTCAAGCAAGTAAACACTGCTACAATCCGAGACAACTTTCCCTTACCCATCACAGATCATGTGATTGAAGGAGTTGCTAGAAAGGAGGCCTACAACTTTTTGGATGGCTTTTCAGGTTACAACCAGCTCATGAACACGTTGGAGGATCAACACAAAACTATCTTTGCGACGGAATGGGACATATTCTTGGGGTAAAGGCGCTCCGCCTTTTGTCCACCCGGACGTCCAGTGTCCGGCCGCCCGCCCGCGTGTGTACATATCCTTATTCTTCATTACATATGAGAATAAGGAGCTCCTCATCTTAAGTCTTGTGAGGCTGCTCCACCCATATCTTGTGTTCTCTCTCTCCCCTTTTCACTCTTTGCACGCGCACCGCATCCGAGCACTCACAATTGGTATCACAGCTACGGCTAGGCGGCAACGGCGATCTCTAGGTGGCGATGGAGTTCCATGCTTGGTGGTCATCGGATCGGAGACAGTTCGACACGGATTCAAAAAGTAGACCTCAGAGATCAATGTAATAAGAGCTTACACTCTACCAGGCAAAAGAGGAGAGAGAGATCAAGTTTTCTATGAGCTAGGGACACTGAGAAGCAGGTTGCTCAGGTTTGGCAGCTTGACAATTGTTCAGTATTTTGGCCATAACTTGAGCTAGGAAGCTCTGATTTCAAAACCTTTTTTATCAAAACATAGATCTCTTCAAGATATACAACTTTGTAGAAGAAATTGTTTTCTGGTTCAGAGTGCAACTCGGTCAAAAATCCAAAACACAGAGACTGTGTTTTTCAAGATAGTTTGGTGTACAACTACTTGGAGAGTGAAAGGAGATTGAGAGAAGGCAAACTGTGTGAGAATACACTGGCTACATGCGGGTGAGTAAGCCCGGCGTTATCCGGAATTGACCCGAGTTCGACCTTCTAGCATCATCTATGATCTCGAGCATTGATGGCTCAGCTTGGCGTATCGATTTCGACACCGATTTGCGGCTATTCGACTAGCGCGCTTTCGCCCAGCGCGGCAGAAGCCGACATCGAGCATTTTCTCGACTTTGAGCACAGGCATCCATAGCATTGGCACTTCCGCCCCGCGGCGGAAGATGGCTTTGACGGCCATCCCCGGCTTTCCGACTTCAACGGTCATCTCCAGCTTTGGCTTCGACGGCACATACCGACACATACGACTCTGACGGACCATTCCAGAGCAGGTTTTTCCTTGGGCACACACAGCTCTTGGAAAGATTTTTTGATCGACGTGTTTACCGAATGAGGTAGTAGCTACCAGTTTCTCAGCGATTTTGCTCACAGGTTGCAGTGCAGCTTGTGTGGAGCACTAGAGAACAGTTTTTGTGCATACTTTAGTGCAGTTTCATGCTATGTATGCATATGTGGATACATCTTGAGCTAAGATAGCTTGCAGGTAGTAGATTTACAGGTTTACATGAATTTTTGGACAGGTGCACGTCCATAGAGCCACTGTAGACCATTTGTGGATCTGTTTACTGAGGCACTGTGTGTCTAGCTTTCATGCGATTTGCAGAGATTTTTTGAGTTTTTGATGAGTTTCTAGGGAAAAATCTGCCGAATTTTTTCCAAATTCTTGCCATGGTTTGTACGTATTCACAGTTTGTTCTCTGATGTTTAAGTGGTCGAGTTGACTCCCACTCTAGCAGTTATCTGCAGTTTTTTAGCTTGCGATTTGCGTTGAGTTTTGACTCGTTTTACACAGGAAATTCTGTTTGTTTTTCCCGTCTTCTCACCATAAAAAAGTTTGCAGTGTTATGCCATCTCGTACAGTGGTCAATATATTCCCACTTTGACATCGATCAAGTGTTTACTCTCACTTAGACAGATTTTGATAGGTTTTGTCAGTTTGGACACAATTTGGTGTTCCTGTACCCACTCTTGCAGGAGTGAGGATTGTCATTGTGTATGCTTGTGTGGCTATAGATAAAAAGTCACAGGTTTCACACATTTTTGCATATATTTTGCAGGCAGTTTCTCTCGTGGGATGCGTTTTGAGCTAGTTTTCTCTCTACTTGCGTATATGGTTATGCATGTTATGTTCATTTGAGCAGTTGTCCCAGTTTATGCTTGCAAAGTTTACAGATTGTGAAGTTGCTTTTAGGCATATGTGAGCGTCAGTTTTGATGCGATTGATCATGCTTTTGACCATTGTGTAGTGATCGAGTTACCTCCCACTTTGTTGCTAGTTTAGCATGGTTTATGGTTGAGATTGTACTTGAGGTTTTGCTCAGTTATTACAGGGGAGATTCTCATATTTTTCCCTGATTTCTCGCCATACTTTGGTTCTTAGCCATAATGTATGGTATGCTCATAGTGGTTACAGGTTTCCTTTGATTTTGCTTCATATTCTCACATCGACACATATTCCGAGCTTGAGACTACAGCATGCAGGTTACAAGTTTTCACTATTGAGCTACTGGTTGGTTTATGCTTGCCATTTTGGCGTTCACTTATGGCAGCAGACATGTGTGACATTGAGAGACAACTATCTCGTACTTGCTAATACTTGCGTTCTTGGCATTGCGGTCACACAGGGCACATTAGACATTGTTGTTTCAGATGTATGAAACAGCAGTGGAGATGTATGCGTAGTGCAGATATGATTTTAACAGATGTAAGAGAGGCAGTTCCAGTGGTAGTCTATGCCAGTGACGGTGATGTCATGCTTGCCTCGAGTGTACCTCTTGCAGATTTGTCTATGGTTAGCACACTTTCTCCACAGTGGTTACTGGATAGCAATGCAATTTTCCACGTCACACCATGTCGTGAGTGGTTTAGCACATTTTCTAGTGGGAGACTTAGCTGTGTGCACTTGGCCGATGGTTCGGCGTTTGACATAGAGGGTGTAGGAGACATTTGTTTGTCTTTGCCCAGTGGTGTGTCATACATGCTACAACATGTGCGCTATGTTCCTCAACTGATACAGAGCTTGATCTCAGTGAGACAGTTAGCAAATGTTGGTTGTCAAACACTTCTTCGAGAGGAGTCTTTCCAGATGCATTGTGGTTCACTAGTGATTTCCAAAGGAGCCCGCAAACAGCCTCGTATATCATATGCATGTGTCTCCAGGACATGCTAGTAGACCCTGTAGAGACAGAGATAGAGTGGAAGTGCTCTAGTGAGACATAGTAGTGTTATCAGACTTTGTGCAGGCAGAGGTAGAGCATTTCTACTCCCTAGAGACACAAAGAGAGCTAACAGATATGGAGTTTTTTGGCATGCTCATGTTAGAGGCTGATGAGTTGGTGCTAGGATGCACAGTTTTGCCTATGGGTGAGAGAGATGTAGCTACCCCAATGTCGGTGTTGACACATCTATGCGTGATGGGTAGTTCTAAGGATGTAGTGATTGCAGATAGAGCAGGGGAGGCAAGAAAAGCCAATCTTGTGTAAATTTTGTCAGCGTTCATGCGTCTCATGTTCGACTTGTTACTATCCAGGCCCAACCAAGCAGCTGCTGCAGTGGGAGCATTTGCAGTAGGGATTGTCAGTCGTACGGTGGATGACACTAGCATGACGCTTCGTGGAGCTTTGTAGACCATACAAAGTTGTCTGTGCGGGATTTACATGCAGGCTCTAGTGTGGGTACTCACACTCACCTACCATTAGAGCCGATACGACTGCGTGTAGATCGATAGAGTGAGCCAGTGGGCATAGGTTGAGAGAGTCTCTCACCTAGTTTCTTTTACATACTAGTAGTTTAGCTAGTAGGCCTCACTTATCAGCACATCACCTTTAAGTGGTATTTTTGTTGGGGTAAAGGCGCTCCGCCTTTTGCCTGCCCAGACTTCCAGTGTCCGCCTGGCCGCCCACCCACGTGGGTACATATCCTTATTCTTCATTACATATGAGAATAAGGAGCTCCTCATCTTAAGTCTTGTGAGGCTGCTCCACCCACATCCTGTGTTCTCTCTCTCTCTCTCCCCTTCTCACTCTCCATACGCACACCGCATTCGCGCACTCACACATATTTGCGTATCGAGTGATGCCATTTGGTCTAACCAATGTGCGTGCCACATTCCAAAGACTGATGAGTCATGCATTCAAGGAATATCTAAGAAAATTCTTAAAATTTTATATGGACAACCTGTGTATACATTCTCTTCGTAGTAGAAATGAACATGTAGATCAATTAAAGAAAGTCTTTGAGAAATGCATAACTTATCGTATCTGCCTACACCCTAAAATTTGTGTTTTCTTGGTAAGACATGGCAAGATTCGAGGACATAGTGTGTCCAAAAATGGCATTTGTACAGGTCTTGAAAAGATACAGGTGATTGTTTCTCTTCCACAACCACCAAAAGCTAGAGAGGTACAAGCATTGATGGGTCATTGCACGTATTATCGCAGATTCATTTACATGTACACGATTAATGCAAAACCTCTCTACGCACATATCGCTAAGTTTAAGTGGAATGAGAAATGCGAGAAAGCATTTCACCAATTGAAGCAGAGACTTATTTTTGCTCCAATCTTGAAAGCTCCTAATTGGAACAACATCTTTCATGTTCACATAGATGCATCGGCTCACCTTATCGACTGTATCTTGGCTCAACCTTGGGAAAACAATATGGATTTTCCGATCTGTTACTCCAGTAGACACTTTAATAGCACGGAACACAATTACACCACCATGAAGAGAGAGAGGGCTTGGGGATAATCTACTCTGTGAAAAAGTTTAGACATTATTTGCTCGCAAACACATTTTTGTTCTTTATGGACCAGCATGCATTGTTACACCTAGTAAACAAACCTTGCAATACTGGTCGCATCGTGTGATGGTCCCTAATATTGCTTGAGTTTGATTTCACAGTGGTGGTCAAAAAGAAAACCACATATTAGAGATCAGATCATTTGTCACAAATGCTACATGGGGAAGCTTCTATAGGGGTTGATGTGATGATTTTCCAGACTCTTACCTCTTCAACAACCAGATGGTCCCAAGATGGAGCAAATAGACCATACCATTGCTCACCATAGGTTCACTGTAGATAGAGAGACATCCATTAATCATTGAGCAATCTCACAATCTACTGTTGATTGCAGGATGGCTATATAAACAAGGACAAGACGACATACTTATTTTTTGCATCAAGCGATGAAAAAAAGAGTTGTATATGCAATAAGCTCATGTGCAAATCACGGACATACATAATGCCAAAACATCAACATATTAGAGACTGATGCTACTTGGGGTATATTGGTCAAACATGCAAAAAGGTGTGCACGACTATTGTTTGCTCATGTAATGATTGCACAATCATAAAACCAATCAAGCATGCTATATTGTTTAGGGTAGTCGTGGCACCCAAATAGATGAATTACGTGTTGGACTACTTAGAACAAGGAGTTTTACCAGATAACTTGAGTGGAGCTAGAGTACGCTTGATACAACACGAATCCAAAAACTATGCTATAATTAGAAACCAACTTTATCGGAGAGGGATGGATAACAACTTACAAATTTGTGCTACAGAAAGTGAGTACCAGTAGGAGGACATTTTTTGGCAAACAAAACCGTGAAAACCATACTCCTAGGAGGGATTTGGTGGCCTACTCTATTTATCGATGCGGAACATTATGTGAAACACTGTGAAGCTTGCCAACGTACTACAGTACCAACATGAAAAAATGACATGCCGCTAAGACCAATGATAAGAGCATGCGCTTTTGCCAAGTGGGGATTAGACTTTGTCGGACCTATCTCTCCACGGGTCTAGAGAATACATGCTCAATACATTATAGTTAACGGACAATCTGACAAATTGGGTTGAAGATAAGGCAACCCACAGAAATGATGCTCGCACCACAACACAATTCTTATATGAATATTTTCACGCATTATGGCCTTCCTATTGAAATTGTGAGCGATCAAGGCACACATTTTGCCAGTGACATGATTGAGTTCTTGTTGCATGAATTCATGATCATTCATTCTAAATCAGTACCGTATCACCCTCAAGCCAATGGACATGATGAGAGCACCAACAAAGTTTTGTGCATAGTTCTAACAAAAACTATCAATGAATCTAGAACGGATTGGGAATTGAAGCTACATTCATCCATTTGGGCATATCGGGTAGCATTTAAAACACCACAAAATACAATTCCTTTCAACTTAGTATTCAGAATAACTGTTATATTGTCAGTTGAATTCTTAATTCCTACACTACGCGTAGCTCAAAACTTGGATTGGACTGGACATGAGTTGTTTGACAGATTGAACCAATTGATGCAATTAGATGAAATCGGACTTCAAGTAGTTATAGCTATGTATGTGCACAAACGACAGTTGAAACAATTCCATGTCCAACATGTGAAAAACAAGGAATTTGAGAAGGGTAACTATGTATTAGTTTATACCCTTAAACAACATTCCAAGAAACTTAAAAAGCGGGGAAACGGTCCCTTTGTGATCAACAACATATCGCCCAGTGGAGCTGTCCAACTCGCACATTAGAGGGAGAGGTAATGTCTAACTGAAAATGGTTGCATATTGAAAAATTATCACCAACCTCTCATAGCGGACATGCTAGAAAAGACACATTTAGCTAAGGAGCGATAGAAGAAAGCTCAAGAAGTCAAAGACCAAGCACTAAAGGAAGCAAAATTACAAATTTTGAAGAGAAAAAATAAACAGTCCCCACCACCTTCTATCACCGCAGTTCAAGTGGAACAAACTTGGCTTGGTGGAATGGATGTTTAGATCAATGTACAACTAGCGGATGGCACAACAAAAAGAGCACTGGTGGATACCAAAGCACGTGTAAATTCTATGCAATATTCAACATACCTCAAACTATCAGATTCAATGATTGAGACAACCAAGATTGAACTCAAAGCGGCCAACAGGGAAATCATAGTTAGTTTGGGACAAGCCAATGTCTCGATTAACATAGATGGAAACCACTGCCCACATAATCTTCATATCATGGATGATACAGACCTCAACAAGTACATCATCTTGGGAGTTTCATGGATGCGCACTTAGAATGCTATTCCAGATTGGAAGGATGACACGCTTTATTATCATCTCAATGATCAATCTTATGTTATGCCATTCACGCAAACGGACCACATATGGGATGCACAAAAATATTCGAGTGACTCTAAAACAACAACAAAATTGTTTGATTCAACAACCACAATACATGTCAGTAAATGCCAAAGAAGGATACATAAATTTTGGATCAGAAAATCGGTGATGAAATCAAAACCAAGACAAATTTGGATTTCAAAGACAATGTTGACTAAATAATCTTTCAATTCAATGCACATCACATTCCACACTGCCAAAACCAGTAAAGCTTCAAATTACCAACGAAAGCACTTCAATGAATAAAAAGTTTACAAATGGATTCCAAAAGACAACACCCATAAACCGAACCATCCCAATAATGTCACATGGGTATGGAGACCAAAACCATCGCAGACTCCAACCCACAAACGCAAGTGGATTTAGAAATTCTGATCTAATAAAACAGTGGCGAGCACGCCCATTCAAACACAACCAAACCGGCCAACTATTTTGGAAAGGGCTGCTCATCTTTAATTACTATTGTTTGGACGATGTACAAAGCAGGAAACCTCAACAGCAAAAGCCACTGAATAGTTGGTTCAGAATCCATATCTTGCACATCACAATGTTACCCAATGCATCTCTTCTTTAAGCATCACAGGGCCAAGTTACACGGCCATGCATAGACATGATGTTTTTGCCCATGCATATTACACAAACCTTCGTGCGGGATGACTCAAAATGGGAAGGGGGGAGTAACAATAGTACTTACAGTAGTTGATGTAGCACATTGCAAGATAATAGGTTGCAAGATGATGAGAGACCATGTGTACAGTGTATAAAGTGTGTTTGATGCTTTTTTGATAGTTTTAGCAGAATTATACTCTTATTTGGCAAAGTATTGAGCTGAGAACATGGATGTGCATAGGTCAATCGTAAGTGTTTGTCTTGAGGTTGTGCCACTATTTTCTATGGCATCATCAGGTACTCGACGACCTAGGAGTGTCATTGAGTCCATTTCATGCAGTAATGTACAAGACGATAGTGGATGTGGGGTGAAGATGGAGTTCAAGGGATCCAAAGGGGGGGCCATCTGCAAAAGAGCCATGTGAAACAACGGGCTAAAAAGACCCTAAGGTTCAGCCCATTAAGACTTCCAAAATGCTAAGGTTCCAAAATTCAAAGGTTGTGTCCAAAGGTCAACCTTAGGGAAAATTGGATGCTTAGTGTGTGTGCCCAAAAAGTCTTTCTGCATCCCTACATGGGAGGGGGCGAGCCCCAAAGCTAGGGGATGAGAGAGAAAACCACACACACACACACAGGCTCCCTTTACACAAAGGGAATGAGGGACACATGTCAGCTCCCTAGGCCAGATGCCCACAAGGTGTGCCCAATTCCTATTGGAAGACCCTTGAAGTGGACCAATGAAAATTAAGCTAGAGTAAATCTAGTTTAATTAATTTAAAAACATTTAATAAAAGAAACCAATAAGAATTAAGTGTCCTAGAAGACTATTGGGCAGTCTCTCAAGGGGTCCAATGAGCATTCAGAAGCCCCATGGCTTGCCTGATTCCTATTGGCCAGGAGGCAAAGGGGTCCAATGAGAGTTTAGTTTAATTATTTAATTATCTAAAGCTCTCACAAAAGGGGAAAGGGGGACACATGTCAGAAGGCTATCACTTATGCTGCTTAATTCCTATTGGCTTGACCTGGGGAGGTCCAATGAGGAAAAAGCCAGCCTAACTTAGCAGCTAGGGCTCGCCCAAGAGAGAGGGGGGGCTGATTTTTGCTGAGCATTCACTCTCACATTCTCACACTTGACCATGTGTGAAGGGAAAATACTCTATCTCCTCCCAAGCTTTAATGGAGAGCTCATCACCTACTCCAAGCTTGTGAGATAGAAGCCTACATCAACACTCTCTTGGCATGTGGATGCAAATCCAACCAAGAGCCAAGCTTCAATGCATGCTCATCTTCTCTACCAAGCTAATTACTAAGCTAAGCTATGCTAATATGAGTGATTATGTGAGGAGATGTACTTCTTTCTCGTAAGATACTTCTTTTTCCTCTCAATCTACTCTCATACCCTGCTAGCTCTCACCATCTTCGAAGGTGTGTGAGGTCTTGGGTCTGAGAACGGGGATAATTCAAGTTGTGTTTGATTAAGTGTTTTGCTTGGTGTATGAAGCTTCCATCTTCATTGCACTAGCTAGTCTTGAAGGAACACAAAGAATTGTATTGTACAATGTCTCTCTTGATGGGAGAAACCATAATACAAAGCCTTTTGGAGGGGGGACCGGCTCCATGCAAATCCGGTCCTCAACTGTTGTCAATAGCTTAATCACTCTCTCTTTTGAAAGTATTGTCGATGCTATCTAACTAGGTGTTATGCTTTTTGTTGCTCTCTCTCCACCCAAGCACTCTTGTAATTCTCATTAGGAATCAACTCTAATGAAATGCTCACTATGTTCATGCTAATTTCCGCTACACATAAGATTTTAGGCCATTAAATGTTACATTGGTATCAGAGCTCAAGGTTTCTCTTTTCTTGCTCAAGAAGGGAGGTCCTCAAGCTAGCTACAAATGGTTGGTATTATTAATTGCCTGTGAGTAAGTAGAATAGGGATTTTTCAGCCTTTCAGTGCGCCTGCCTTTGTGCAGTTAACGGGGCATCACCGTCGAGAGCTATGGTCTTAATAGTGGAGTCCTACGGGGCTTGCCTACGGCTTAACCACTATTGAGCTATTAGAAGCTTGACAGGAGCCGGTGCTATTTTGGTGTCGAAAGACCCTCTCTTCTATTCCTTGCAATTAATGGTATTCGAGCCGCGGGTACAGTAGCTTGAGTGCTTTTTCTAAAGGGGTAAAGAGGAGTAGCAACTAGGGCTTGAAGTGCCAAAGTACACCTAAAAAGTTTACACCTAAAAATTGTTAGAATGGCTGACAATATTAAAGAGAGTGAAATTAATGTTGATAACTTTGATTTTGCTCATGAGCAAGCTACTAATGATGCTTCAATGCTTGTTAATTATCTTGTTTCTAGGCTTCAACAAGCCATGGGCAATCCATCTCTCCAAAGTGAAGTGCAACGGCAGCTCCGTGCTCACGGGATTCTCCAAGTTCATCACCATGACGAGAGAACACCTAGGAAGCCTCCTTGTGAGACTACCAAAAGAGGTCTCTCTCCGATTCGGGAAGAAGAAGAGAATCCATATGAAGGGCTCAAGAACTTACTTCTTGATGATGCATCTCCTTCCCAAAGGAGAACTCAAGAGCCTCCACCGAAGGAACGAGAAAGAAGCGAGTCTCCCGCCACCTCGGCGGAGATGGCTCCACGAAGACGGCGGGCTAAACGCTCTCCATCACCACCAAAACGGAGAAGACCATCACACTCTTCTCCACGTCATAATTCAAAGAGGGATGATAAAAAGCAAGAGAAGAAAAAGGCGAGAAAGAGGACACCCTCTTCTCCATCTTCTTCATCCTCTTCCTCTTATGAAAGCTATGGTGAAGACGACAAAGATCAAGACAAGAAAAAGGCGAGAAAGAGGTCACCCTCTTCTCCACCTTCTTCAAATTCTTCATTTTCTGAAGAAAGTGATGGTGCAACTTTTGAACCATCAAAAAGAAGAGGCCATAGAAAATCCTATGCCGCATGGAAGAGGTCGTCCAAGCTGAAGAAATTCAAAGAGGGAGGGAAGAGCATCTCTTTCCTTACCTATGATGGCACCTTCGGTGCTACAGACAAAGTTTTGGCCTTTATCCAGCAATTCGATGCGGCGTTTGGAGATGAGGGCTTCACGGAGTCCTCTAAGCTACGCCATGTAGCTATGCACTTTCAAAAGTCCGCCAGACAATGGTGGTCTAGCCTACGAGCCAACGGTGAAGCTCCACGAACATGGAAGGCTTTAAGAGCTTCCATTATGAAGCAGTTTTTGGCCACCGATGCCAAAGACAAAGTACTCACCGAATGGCGAAGCTTAAAGCTCTCTCCCAATGAATCCATCCACAAATATGTAGACAAGTTTTGGGACCTACAACTCAAAGCCACTGTCTTCAAAAAGTTGGATTTTGGAGAGCAAAAGCAACAATTTTGTGCGGGCTTAACCGAAGAAATGGCGGAGTATGTCAACTCCCAAAGGCCACGTACCATATCGGCGGTAATACACCATACTATGGTGGCCTCGCGAATCAATTTCCAAACGGGGGGTAAAAGAAATAATAAGCCCCCGGAAAACAAAGGTTCCAATGAGCCTAAGGGGAAGGACAATGTCCAAAAGTCTCCTAAGGGCAATTCCAACAAAGCTAAAGAGAAGGGAGTTTACAAAGGAAAGAATAAACTCTCTCCTGAAGAGCTTGAGCGTTATCGTAAAGATAACCGGTGTTTCAAGTGCGGCGAACAAGGGCATGCGTACCGCGCTTGTCCCCAAAAGAACAACCGCCAAGATCCTCCTAGAGCTTCTTTGGTTGAAATCCAAGAGGAGGAGATTCACCAAACTCACCACAAAGGATCTCCTCTATGCCATGCTTGGGGAAAGGTAAGAGAACATGATGCTTTTATTCTCTTTGACCCTGGTTCTACTCACAATTTTATATCTATGGAGTTAGCCACCAAGCTAGGCATACAATCCTACGAGATGGGAGATATCCTACCCGCAGACAGTGCCTTCAAGGGGCAAGAAGCTTCAGTCACTCCCTTAATCGGGAAATTGAGGCTTCATGTCCAAGGCTATGTGGACAAAGAGGATTTCTTTATCTCTCCTCTCAAGCATGAGGATGTAATCCTAGGGGCACCATGGTTTGACCGTTTGGCTGCCCATGTTAAATTTCCTGAAAGGAGAATCTCCTTTAAGTTCAGGGAAAAGGACATGTATATAGATGCTAGGGAGATGGGTAACACCATCCCCATTGTACATACACCAGCTTTCAACAAGTCAATAAAGAGCTCTATTTCCGTGTACATGATTTTTGTTAAAGATTCTCAAAATGAACCTAATGCTTTAGCAAAAGAAAATAAAAGCAACCAAAAGGAATTAGAGTTATCCAATTTTCTCAAGAGGTTTCAAGATGTCTTTATTGACGACATCCCTTGTGAGCTACCTCCTAAACGAGGTAATGATGACCATGCAATTGAACTTCTTCCAGGAAGTTCACCGCCTAACAAACCTCCTTATAGAGTTTCTCAAGCTCAACAAGAGGAGATTATGCGGCAAGTGCATGAGTTAATTGAGAAGGGCATGGTTAGGCCTAGCTCATCTCCATTTTGCTCACCTGTGCTATTAGTGCAAAAGAAAGACGGCACATATCGTATGTGTGTCGACTATAGAGCACTAAATAGGATCACTATCAAGAATAGGTTTCCCGTTCCACGGGTAGAAGACCTATTTGATAAGCTACAAGGATCGACCTACTTCAGTAGGATTGACCTAAAAAGTGGCTATCATCAAATAAGGATAGTTGATCAAGACATTGTAAAGACCGCATTTCGTACTACATTTGGTCTTTACGAATACATTGTCATGCCTTTTGGCTTGACTAATGCACCAGCCACATTTAACCGCTTGATGGAGAAGCTGTTCAGACCTCATCGAACCTTCACTGGAGTGTTCTTCGATGATATTATCATCTACTCTAATTCACTAGAGGAACACAAGTAACACCTCCAGGTAATATTTCAAGTTTTAAGAGAGAGTAAACTTTATGTTAATCGAAAGAAAAGTGAATTTTTCTTGCAAGAGATTCAATATTTAGGTCACATTATCTCTCAAGATGGAATCCAAATGGATCCATCCAAGTTAGAGGTAATAAAAGGATGGCCTAAACCAAGGAATCTTCATGAACTAAGAAGCTTTATAGGTATGTGTGCATACTATAGACGCTTCATAGAAAAGTTCTCACAAATTGCGGGACCATTACATGACCTAACAAAGAAAAATGTTAGGTATACGTGGTCTGCTAAGGAGAACAATGCTTTCGAAAAGCTTAAAGAAAAGCTTATCTCTCAACCTGTGCTTACACTACCGGATCTCTCAAAACCATTTGAGGTCCAATGTGATGCTTGTGGTGATTGCCTTGGGGCTGTTTTGCTCCAAGAAGGGCACGCCATAGGCTATGAGAGTCGAAGGCTCGACCCTGTTGAGCAAGCTCTAGGCATATACGAAAAAGAACTCCTTGCAGTTTTACATGCCTTAGACTCATGGAAGCACTATTTATTGGGGACTCCTTTCATTCTGCGAACGGATCACCAAAGTCTTAAGTACTTCATGACGCAGACCAAGCTCTCCGACAAACAAATGAGGTGGGCAAATTTCCTTTCGCAATTTCATTTTCATATTGCTCACATTGCTGGCAAGCATAATCAAGTAGCCGATGCACTCTCAAGACGACCGAGAGTGAATGCGGTTTCCATAGCAACTCACAATGATCTATCTTCAATGATAGATGAGTATGCTATTGATCCCGATTTTAGAGATGTGATTTCAGCCCTTGCATTAGGGAAGAAAGAAGAACCATTTACTTTACAAGATGGTTATCTTCTCTATGGCAATAGACTATGCGTTACTAACTCACTACGTGAGAAAGTAATGTATGAGTCTCATGCTCCCCCATATGCGGGGCATAGAGGGATTCAGTCTACCCTAAAGGGAATTGAAACATATTTCTATTGGCCTACCATGAAAGTGAACATACATGAGTATGTTTCCAAATGTGTGGTATGTCAAAAGACAAAATTTGATAGAGGGAAGCAACTTGGATTGCTTCAACCCTTGCCATCCCTAATTCACCGTGGGAGAGCATATCCATGGATTTTATCTTTGGATTGCCTAAGTCTATCCATGGGAATACGGGAATATGGACGATAGTAGACAGGTTCAGTAAACAAGCTCATTTTATACCTGTCAAAAAGACTATCAAAGCCCATCAAATGGCAACCCTCTTCATTTCACAAATTTTCAAGTACCATGGCTTGCCAATGTCCATAGTGTCGGATAGAGATCCTAGAATGACCAGTAATTTCTGGAAGGGTCTCTTTGAGAATTTAGGAACAAGGCTAAACTTCTCTTCGGCCTATCATCCACAAACTGATGGCCAAAGTGAAATAGCTAACCTAACTATTCTCGATCTACTAAAAGCCTATGTTACGGAAGTAGATCAAAGATCCCAATGGGAGAAGTACTTACCCCTAGTAGAGTATGCTTACAATAACACTGTACATACTTCTACAGGAAAAGCACCTTTCGAGGTAATTGAGGGAAGATCAAAAAGTCCCTTGCTACTTAAGGTACATGGGAAGATCTTCGCTGCAGATGAGTATAGCCGAGACCTACAGAATCTTTCCAAAAGATTAAGGATGCTATCTCTATCTCACAGCAAAGGCAAAAGGCTGCTGCTGACAAGCACAGAAGAGCCCAAGCCTTTAAAGAAAACGATTGGGTCTTGTTAAAGTTTCCCAAGGCTCGATTAAGGCACACGACGGGCAAGAATCCTACGGGCCACCAAAAGTACTATGCTAAACTAGCAAAAAGGTACTATGGTCCCTTCCAGATTCTTAGGCCAATCAATGAGATGGCCTATCAACTTAAGTTGCCCAATCATTGGCTCATACACAATGCTTTTCATGTGAGCCTCTTAAAGCCTTACAAGGGAGAGCCACCTCAAGAACCAACTATTGAAGACCCACCGGAGATCGAGGACCACGAGGAGGTGCTGCAGCCCGAGTCCATTCTCCGACATGAAGACAAGGTATTAAGAGGCGGTAAGACTATCCGACGATATCTTATTAAGTTTAAGAATTATCCTTTTGAAGATGCTAGATGGATGCAAGGCATACAATTAAAGGATAACCTAAACCTTGTCAATGCTTACAATGCTTCCCAAGAGTAAGCAAATGTACAAAATGTTAAAAATGAACAAAAAATTTTGTCTTATAAGACTCTCTTTTTCTTGATTTGTGCACAAAAATGAAGTAGTATGCATGCTTAGATCAAGTTTGCGGAGACGACGTCTCCCAAACACCAAGTAGAGCTTGTCACTCTACTATGGAAGACTGATAGGACTAATGTGCAGACATGCTTGCGGCAGCCTCAGGCTCTCAAGCGCCAAATGGACTAGTCATCCATTATGGAATGATGTCGTAGGGTAACATAGGGATCCTCTACCCGCTAAGAAAAGGACTCATGCATATGCTTTATCTTCTCTACACCATAGTCGAGGACGACTATGATTTCAAGAGAGAGGTAATGTCATAATAATCAATATCTAATTCTCCTAAATGATTTTCTCATATTAAACTGATCATTTAATGTGGGGAAGTGCCAAGGGAGAAAAAGCTAGAATATTGGTTAAGTTAGCAGACCGGCCACAGTAGGGATCCAAAGGAGGGAAAATAGGGATCCAAAGGGGGGGCCATCTGCAAAAGAGCCATGTGAAACAACGGGCTAAAAAGACCCTAAGGTTCAGCCCATTAAGACTTCCAAAATGCTAAGGTTCCAAAATTCAAAGGTTGTGTCCAAAGGTCAACCTTAGGGAAAATTGGATGCTTAGTGTGTGTGCCCAAAAAGTCTTTCTGCATCCCTACATGGGAGGGGGCGAGCCCCAAAGCTAGGGGATGAGAGAGAAAACCACACACACACACACAGGCTCCCTTTACACAAAGGGAATGAGGGACACATGTCAGCTCCCTAGGCCAGATGCCCACAAGGTGTGCCCAATTCCTATTGGAAGACCCTTGAAGTGGACCAATGAAAATTAAGCTAGAGTAAATCTAGTTTAATTAATTTAAAAACATTTAATAAAAGAAACCAATAAGAATTAAGTGTCCTAGAAGACTATTGGGCAGTCTCTCAAGGGGTCCAATGAGCATTCAGAAGCCCCATGGCTTGCCTGATTCCTATTGGCCAGGAGGCAAAGGGGTCCAATGAGAGTTTAGTTTAATTATTTAATTATCTAAAGCTCTCACAAAAGGGGAAAGGGGGACACATGTCAGAAGGCTATCACTTATGCTGCTTAATTCCTATTGGCTTGACCTGGGGAGGTCCAATGAGGAAAAAGCCAGCCTAACTTAGCAGCTAGGGCTCGCCCAAGAGAGAGGGGGGGCTGATTTTTGCTGAGCATTCACTCTCACACTCTCACACTTGACCATGTGTGAAGGGAAAATACTCTATCTCCTCCCAAGCTTTAATGGAGAGCTCATCACCTACTCCAAGCTTGTGAGATAGAAGCCTACATCAACACTCTCTTGGCATGTGGATGCAAATCCAACCAAGAGCCAAGCTTCAATGCATGCTCATCTTCTCTACCAAGCTAATTACTAAGCTAAGCTATGCTAATATGAGTGATTATGTGAGGAGATGTACTTCTTTCTCGTAAGATACTTCTTTTTCCTCTCAATCTACTCTCATACCCTGCTAGCTCTCACCATCTTCGAAGGTGTGTGAGGTCTTGGGTCTGAGAACGGGGATAATTCAAGTTGTGTTTGATTAAGTGTTTTGCTTGGTGTATGAAGCTTCCATCTTCATTGCACTAGCTAGTCTTGAAGGAACACAAAGAATTGTATTGTACAATGTCTCTCTTGATGGGAGAAACCATAATACAAAGCCTTTTGGAGGGGGGACCGGCTCCATGCAAATCCGGTCCTCAACTGTTGTCAATAGCTTAATCACTCTCTCTTTTGAAAGTATTGTCGATGCTATCTAACTAGGTGTTATGCTTTTTGTTGCTCTCTCCACCCAAGCACTCTTGTAATTCTCATTAGGAATCAACTCTAATGAAATGCTCACTATGTTCATGCTAATTTCCGCTACACATAAGATTTTAGGCCATTAAATGTTACATTGGTATCAGAGCTCAAGGTTTCTCTTTTCTTGCTCAAGAAGGGAGGTCCTCAAGCTAGCTACAAATGGTTGGTATTATTAATTGCCTGTGAGTAAGTAGAATAGGGATTTTTCAGCCTTTCAGTGCGCCTGCCTTTGTGCAGTTAACGGGGCATCACCGTCGAGAGCTATGGTCTTAATAGTGGAGTCCTACGGGGCTTGCCTACGGCTTAACCACTATTGAGCTATTAGAAGCTTGACAGGAGCCGGTGCTATTTTGGTGTCGAAAGACCCTCTCTTCTATTCCTTGCAATTAATGGTATTCGAGCCGCGGGTACAGTAGCTTGAGTGCTTTTTCTAAAGGGGTAAAGAGGAGTAGCAACTAGGGCTTGAAGTGCCAAAGTACACCTAAAAAGTTTACACCTAAAAATTGTTAGAATGGCTGACAATATTAAAGAGAGTGAAATTAATGTTGATAACTTTGATTTTGCTCATGAGCAAGCTACTAATGATGCTTCAATGCTTGTTAATTATCTTGTTTCTAGGCTTCAACAAGCCATGGGCAATCCATCTCTCCAAAGTGAAGTGCAACGGCAGCTCCGTGCTCACGGGATTCTCCAAGTTCATCACCATGACGAGAGAACACCTAGGAAGCCTCCTTGTGAGACTACCAAAAGAGGTCTCTCTCCGATTCGGGAAGAAGAAGAGAATCCATATGAAGGGCTCAAGAACTTACTTCTTGATGATGCATCTCCTTCCCAAAGGAGAACTCAAGAGCCTCCACCGAAGGAACGAGAAAGAAGCGAGTCTCCCGCCACCTCGGCGGAGATGGCTCCACGAAGACGGCGGGCTAAACGCTCTCCATCACCACCAAAACGGAGAAGACCATCACACTCTTCTCCACGTCATAATTCAAAGAGGGATGATAAAAAGCAAGAGAAGAAAAAGGCGAGAAAGAGGACACCCTCTTCTCCATCTTCTTCATCCTCTTCCTCTTATGAAAGCTATGGTGAAGACGACAAAGATCAAGACAAGAAAAAGGCGAGAAAGAGGTCACCCTCTTCTCCACCTTCTTCAAATTCTTCATTTTCTGAAGAAAGTGATGGTGCAACTTTTGAACCATCAAAAAGAAGAGGCCATAGAAAATCCTATGCCGCATGGAAGAGGTCGTCCAAGCTGAAGAAATTCAAAGAGGGAGGGAAGAGCATCTCTTTCCTTACCTATGATGGCACCTTCGGTGCTACAGACAAAGTTTTGGCCTTTATCCAGCAATTCGATGCGGCGTTTGGAGATGAGGGCTTCACGGAGTCCTCTAAGCTACGCCATGTAGCTATGCACTTTCAAAAGTCCGCCAGACAATGGTGGTCTAGCCTACGAGCCAACGGTGAAGCTCCACGAACATGGAAGGCTTTAAGAGCTTCCATTATGAAGCAGTTTTTGGCCACCGATGCCAAAGACAAAGTACTCACCGAATGGCGAAGCTTAAAGCTCTCTCCCAATGAATCCATCCACAAATATGTAGACAAGTTTTGGGACCTACAACTCAAAGCCACTGTCTTCAAAAAGTTGGATTTTGGAGAGCAAAAGCAACAATTTTGTGCGGGCTTAACCGAAGAAATGGCGGAGTATGTCAACTCCCAAAGGCCACGTACCATATCAGCGGTAATACACCATACTATGGTGGCCTCGCGAATCAATTTCCAAACGGGGGGGTAAAAGAAATAATAAGCCCCCGGAAAACAAAGGTTCCAATGAGCCTAAGGGGAAGGACAATGTCCAAAAGTCTCCTAAGGGCAATTCCAACAAAGCTAAAGAGAAGGGAGTTTACAAAGGAAAGAATAAACTCTCTCCTGAAGAGCTTGAGCGTTATCGTAAAGATAACCGGTGTTTCAAGTGCGGCGAACAAGGGCATGCGTACCGCGCTTGTCCCCAAAAGAACAACCGCCAAGATCCTCCTAGAGCTTCTTTGGTTGAAATCCAAGAGGAGGAGATTCACCAAACTCACCACAAAGGATCTCCTCTATGCCATGCTTGGGGAAAGGTAAGAGAACATGATGCTTTTATTCTCTTTGACCCTGGTTCTACTCACAATTTTATATCTATGGAGTTAGCCACCAAGCTAGGCATACAATCCTACGAGATGGGAGATATCCTACCCGCAGACAGTGCCTTCAAGGGGCAAGAAGCTTCAGTCACTCCCTTAATCGGGAAATTGAGGCTTCATGTCCAAGGCTATGTGGACAAAGAGGATTTCTTTATCTCTCCTCTCAAGCATGAGGATGTAATCCTAGGGGCACCATGGTTTGACCGTTTGGCTGCCCATGTTAAATTTCCTGAAAGGAGAATCTCCTTTAAGTTCAGGGAAAAGGACATGTATATAGATGCTAGGGAGATGGGTAACACCATCCCCATTGTACATACACCAGCTTTCAACAAGTCAATAAAGAGCTCTATTTCCGTGTACATGATTTTTGTTAAAGATTCTCAAAATGAACCTAATGCTTTAGCAAAAGAAAATAAAAGCAACCAAAAGGAATTAGAGTTATCCAATTTTCTCAAGGGGTTTCAAGATGTCTTTATTGACGACATCCCTTCTGAGCTACCTCCTAAACGAGGTAATGATGACCATGCAATTGAACTTCTTCCAGGAAGTTCACCGCCTAACAAACCTCCTTATAGAGTTTCTCAAGCTCAACAAGAGGAGATTATGCGGCAAGTGCATGAGTTAATTGAGAAGGGCATGGTTAGGCCTAGCTCATCTCCATTTTGCTCACCTGTGCTATTAGTGCAAAAGAAAGACGGCACATATCGTATGTGTGTCGACTATAGAGCACTAAATAGGATCACTATCAAAAATAGGTTTCCCGTTCCACGGGTAGAAGACCTATTTGATAAGCTACAAGGATCGACCTACTTCAGTAGGATTGACCTAAAAAGTGGCTATCATCAAATAAGGATAGTTGATCAAGACATTGTAAAGACCGCATTTCGTACTACATTTGGTCTTTACGAATACATTGTCATGCCTTTTGGCTTGACTAATGCACCAGCCACATTTAACCGCTTGATGGAG
This sequence comes from Adiantum capillus-veneris, assembly GCF_014529385.1. Classification (NCBI taxonomy): domain Eukaryota; kingdom Viridiplantae; phylum Streptophyta; class Polypodiopsida; order Polypodiales; family Pteridaceae; genus Adiantum; species Adiantum capillus-veneris. The sequence goes on from NC_140932.1 coordinate 53,580,074, forward strand.
AAGCTGTTCAGACCTCATCGAACCTTCACTGGAGTGTTCTTCGATGATATTATCATCTACTCTAATTCATTAGAGGAACACAAGTAACACCTCCAGGTAATATTTCAAGTTTTAAGAGAGAATAAACTTTATGTTAATCGAAAGAAAAGTGAATTTTTCTTGCAAGAGATTCAATATTTAGGTCACATTATCTCTCAAGATGGAATCCAAATGGATCCATCCAAGTTAGAGGTAATAAAAGGATGGCCTAAACCAAGGAATCTTCATGAACTAAGAAGCTTTATAGGTATGTGTGCATACTATAGACGCTTCATAGAAAAGTTCTCACAAATTGCGGGACCATTACATGACCTAACAAAGAAAAATGTTAGGTATACGTGGTCTGCTAAGGAGAACAATGCTTTCGAAAAGCTTAAAGAAAAGCTTATCTCTCAACCTGTGCTTACACTACCGGATCTCTCAAAACCATTTGAGGTCCAATGTGATGCTTGTGGTGATTGCCTTGGGGCTGTTTTGCTCCAAGAAGGGCACGCCATAGGCTATGAGAGTCGAAGGCTCGACCCTGTTGAGCAAGCTCTAGGCATATACGAAAAAGAACTCCTTGCAGTTCTACATGCCTTAGACTCATGGAAGCACTATTTATTGGGGACTCCTTTCATTCTGCGAACGGATCACCAAAGTCTTAAGTACTTCATGACGCAGACCAAGCTCTCCGACAAACAAATGAGGTGGGCAAATTTCCTTTCGCAATTTCATTTTCATATTGCTCACATTGCTGGCAAGCATAATCAAGTAGCCGATGCACTCTCAAGACGACCGAGAGTGAATGCGGTTTCCATAGCAACTCACAATGATCTATCTTCAATGATAGATGAGTATGCTATTGATCCCGATTTTAGAGATGTGATTTCAGCCCTTGCATTAGGGAAGAAAGAAGAACCATTTACTTTACAAGATGGTTATCTTCTCTATGGCAATAGACTATGCGTTACTAACTCACTACGTGAGAAAGTAATGTATGAGTCTCATGCTCCCCCATATGCGGGGCATAGAGGGATTCAGTCTACCCTAAAGGGAATTGAAACATATTTCTATTGGCCTACCATGAAAGTGAACATACATGAGTATGTTTCCAAATGTGTGGTATGTCAAAAGACAAAATTTGATAGAGGGAAGCAACTTGGATTGCTTCAACCCTTGCCCATCCCTAATTCACCGTGGGAGAGCATATCCATGGATTTTATCTTTGGATTGCCTAAGTCTATCCATGGGAATACGGGAATATGGACGATAGTAGACAGGTTCAGTAAACAAGCTCATTTTATACCTGTCAAAAAGACTATCAAAGCCCATCAAATGGCAACCCTCTTCATTTCACAAATTTTCAAGTACCATGGCTTGCCAATGTCCATAGTGTCGGATAGAGATCCTAGAATGACCAGTAATTTCTGGAAGGGTCTCTTTGAGAATTAAGGAACAAGGCTAAACTTCTCTTCGGCCTATCATCCACAAACTGATGGCCAAAGTGAAATAGCTAACCTAACTATTCTCGATCTACTAAAAGCCTATGTTACGGAAGTAGATCAAAGATCCCAATGGGAGAAGTACTTACCCCTAGTAGAGTATGCTTACAATAACACTGTACATACTTCTACAGGAAAAGCACCTTTCGAGGTAATTGAGGGAAGATCAAAAAGTCCCTTGCTACTTAAGGTACATGGGAAGATCTTCGCTGCAGATGAGTATAGCCGAGACCTACAGGAATCTTTCCAAAAGATTAAGGATGCTATCTCTATCTCACAGCAAAGGCAAAAGGCTGCTGCTGACAAGCACAGAAGAGCCCAAGCCTTTAAAGAAAACGATTGGGTCTTGTTAAAGTTTCCCAAGGCTCGATTAAGGCACACGACGGGCAAGAATCCTACGGGCCACCAAAAGTACTATGCTAAACTAGCAAAAAGGTACTATGGTCCCTTCCAGATTCTTAGGCCAATCAATGAGATGGCCTATCAACTTAAGTTGCCCAATCATTGGCTCATACACAATGCTTTTCATGTGAGCCTCTTGAAGCCTTACAAGGGAGAGCCACCTCAAGAACCAACTATTGAAGACCCACCGGAGATCGAGGACCACGAGGAGGTGCTGCAGCCCGAGTCCATTCTCCGACATGAAGACAAGGTATTAAGAGGCGGTAAGACTATCCGACGATATCTTATTAAGTTTAAGAATTATCCTTTTGAAGATGCTAGATGGATGCAAGGCATACAATTAAAGGATAACCTAAACCTTGTCAATGCTTACAATGCTTCCCAAGAGTAAGCAAATGTACAAAATGTTAAAAATGAACAAAAAATTTTGTCTTATAAGACTCTCTTTTTCTTGATTTGTGCACAAAAATGAAGTAGTATGCATGCTTAGATCAAGTTTGCGGAGACGACGTCTCCCGGACACCAAGTAGAGCTTGTCACTCTACTATGGAAGACTGATAGGACTAATGTGCAGACATGCTTGCGGCAGCCTCAGGCTCTCAAGCGCCAAATGGACTAGTCATCCATTATGGAATGATGTCGTAGGGTAACATAGGGATCCTCTACCCGCTAAGAAAAGGACTCATGCATATGCTTTATCTTCTCTACACCATAGTCGAGGACGACTATGATTTCAAGAGAGAGGTAATGTCATAATAATCAATATCTAATTCTCCTAAATGATTTTCTCATATTAAACTGATCATTTAATGTGGGGAAGTGCCAAGGGAGAAAAAGCTAGAATATTGGTTAAGTTAGCAGACCGGCCACAGTAGGGATCCAAAGGAGGGAAAATAGGGATCCAAAGGGGGGGCCATCTGCAAAAGAGCCATGTGAAACAACGGGCTAAAAAGACCCTAAGGTTCAGCCCATTAAGACTTCCAAAATGCTAAGGTTCCAAAATTCAAAGGTTGTGTCCAAAGGTCAACCTTAGGGAAAATTGGATGCTTAGTGTGTGTGCCCAAAAAGTCTTTCTGCATCCCTACATGGGAGGGGGCGAGCCCCAAAGCTAGGGGATGAGAGAGAAAACCACACACACACACACAGGCTCCCTTTACACAAAGGGAATGAGGGACACATGTCAGCTCCCTAGGCCAGATGCCCACAAGGTGTGCCCAATTCCTATTGGAAGACCCTTGAAGTGGACCAATGAAAATTAAGCTAGAGTAAATCTAGTTTAATTAATTTAAAAACATTTAATAAAAGAAACCAATAAGAATTAAGTGTCCTAGAAGACTATTGGGCAGTCTCTCAAGGGGTCCAATGAGCATTCAGAAGCCCCATGGCTTGCCTGATTCCTATTGGCCAGGAGGCAAAGGGGTCCAATGAGAGTTTAGTTTAATTATTTAATTATCTAAAGCTCTCACAAAAGGGGAAAGGGGGACACATGTCAGAAGGCTATCACTTATGCTGCTTAATTCCTATTGGCTTGACCTGGGGAGGTCCAATGAGGAAAAAGCCAGCCTAACTTAGCAGCTAGGGCTCGCCCAAGAGAGAGGGGGGGCTGATTTTTGCTGAGCATTCACTCTCACATTCTCACACTTGACCATGTGTGAAGGGAAAATACTCTATCTCCTCCCAAGCTTTAATGGAGAGCTCATCACCTACTCCAAGCTTGTGAGATAGAAGCCTACATCAACACTCTCTTGGCATGTGGATGCAAATCCACAACCAACCAAGAGCCAAGCTTCAATGCATGCTCATCTTCTCTACCAAGCTAATTACTAAGCTAAGCTATGCTAATATGAGTGATTATGTGAGGAGATGTACTTCTTTCTCGTAAGATACTTCTTTTTCCTCTCAATCTACTCTCATACCCTGCTAGCTCTCACCATCTTCGAAGGTGTGTGAGGTCTTGGGTCTGAGAATGGGGATAATTCAAGTTGTGTTTGATTAAGTGTTTTGCTTGGTGTATGAAGCTTCCATCTTCATTGCACTAGCTAGTCTTGAAGGAACACAAAGAATTGTATTGTACAATGTCTCTCTTGATGGGAGAAACCATAATACAAAGCCTTTTGGAGGGGGGACCGGCTCCATGCAAATCCGGTCCTCAACTGTTGTCAATAGCTTAATCACTCTCTTTTGAAAGTATTGTCGATGCTATCTAACTAGGTGTTATGCTTTTTGTTGCTCTCTCTCCACCCAAGCACTCTTGTAATTCTCATTAGGAATCAACTCTAATGAAATGCTCACTATGTTCATGCTAATTTCCGCTACACATAAGATTTTAGGCCATTAAATGTTACACACATGGCTTTTTGAGCACACCATTGAAAGGGAAGGATCATTGAGTTCAAGCAAACCCATGACGGCAAGCAGCTTGTAAAGGTGCAACATGTGTATGTTGCTTCACCTAAAGCTAGAGATAGCAGTGGCTCCATCGAGGTTTCCTGCAAACTATAATTTCACTCCTTTGTCAAGTTTTTAGATTGTTTATTTTGTATTTCTATCGTATATGTTGCTTTGATGTCTATAAGGTTTTCATTGCTTGTTCATGTTTACAGATTTTTTTCAATCCGATTTTGTAGAGTGGGAGTCAATAGAGTCCTTCACAGAAACTTTTGAGGCCATCCACGTTGACCTTGGCAAGCTGCTCTATGTTGGTTGTCCATCCGCGGAGCTTGTCTCACGGGACTTATTTTTTAATAACCATAGTTATGTAGGCAAACTGGGTATGGTAATCCTTCTTTGATTCACCCACTAACCTTGCACATTTTGGAATGGCCTAAGCCACATAATGCCTTGATCACAATAACCAAAAGGAGAAATGAGGCGGATGTGCATTCATCAATGAAGTGCACCTATGGTTCCCACAAAGCTTTCCTAACTAGGTTTATGTCCCTTCATGTGTTTGTGTTTATCTTTCACCTGCAAAGTGTTCACAAGACACCAACAATGTGGACTTGCAAAGGGGAAAGTGCAATCAACGGCTTCCTTGGAGTTGGATGGGAGACTAAGGTGGTTAACCACTAGGGAGATATAATCAAGTGCTCTGTAGTTGGTGAGAATGTGGTGTGCAAATACCATATTGCGAAGCAAATCTTGTCGATTGTCTTTCTCTACAGAAGATGGAAGCTGACGAAGGGAGAATGGGAGACACTAGACTCTGATGTTATTGCTAGAGAATCAATTGATCTGCAAATATGCCTCCATGATGATGCAGTGCACGACATCTCGATGAATAATGAGTGGAATCGCAGTCACCTTCGCGAGTATCTTAATCTTAGATATACCTTGCCCAACCAATATGTCTTTGTGATCAATGAAAAGGTTGCTCGTTCCAGAAAAGAGAAGAGATTTTTGTGTGCAAACATTGGTTTTCCACGATGTATTAATGTAAAAGCTTATAACTGAAGCGATTTTGCTCCCATTAATACATATGGTGTTTTGAATCTCTTTTTGGCTTTCTAAAAGAAACCCTTAGTGTTGTGTTGGGTTAGGGAGACTTTCATTGTTTTCACTGCATGATGGAGACTTACCTTTCATTTCACACCCTGACATGTTTTACTTTTCTTGGATTCTATTGTTTTAGAATGCTAAAGTGAAGCTTCACCTTGCATAATTTTAGTAAATTTTACACACACACACATATATGTTTTTTTTTTATTCTATTGTTTTAGAATGCTAAAGTGAAGCTTCACCTTGCATAATTCTAATAAATTCTATACACACACACACATCTTAATTAGTTCTTTTTATTTAACCTTTCATTTCACAACTTCACATGGCTTTACATTTCTTACATTTAATAGCTTGATTCTAGTCAGTGTTAATGTTCAAGAAAGTGTCTTTTATTAAGCGGCTGCTGATCGAGTTTCCTCCTCACAAAGAAGAAAACCGGAAATACTAGCAGAAATTTTGAGATTTGTAGAATTTTTTGACGACTTTCTTACATATTTTTCGTTTACCATGGTTTGCAGCTAGCTAGTCTCGATTTTCAATGAGCTCAAGACTAAGCTGAGGCAATCCTTTCTCAAACACTGGTACCACTTTAATTCAACCTAACAATTTTATCACTTTCTTATTGCTTTTGAAAGCCGTCGTGACCCTTTCACTTGTTCATTCTTAATTTGTTCGCAAGTTTTTTAATTTGGAGCGTGAATACTTTCAATGTTGGTGTCTTTCAATGTCTTGTCACGTGATTCTGTTTATAAATATAGTTTTATGTTAATTTGATGTTAATTTTAAGTGCTTTTAAAAAGTGACATTGAGTATAAAAGTGAATTTTTATATTTTAAACTTTATTTCTCACATTCACAAGACTCTAGATTTCAGCTCTCTTCCCATCTTCTTTGCGAACAAACCCGAGGCAACATCTTCTGATGCACTTCCCACACAACTAGAAAAGATAGGACTTGTAAATCGTGCATATGAACTAGTCAGTGTGTTTGAGGGGACGATTGACATGGATGCCACTGTTAACCTTCATGTGGACGGAAACCAAAGCTTTCTTGACCACATCACGGAGCACATGGAATAATATGCAATAGTCTTTGAGGGATCCAACATGGCATGATTGCTAGTGGATTTTCTCAAACACCTCCATGTGGCCGACAAAAACTTTCGCTATCACTTGGTGAGGTTTATTAAAGGGCTTACTGAGCGGGACTACAAGACAGAGGATGAGGATGATCTCATACAATTCATCTCTTGGGACATGGTTTTGGTCTTGCTTGTGCTTGAGGGCATGGAGAAGGGAAAATCAAAGGAAAAGGCCAGCAAGAAACTGCCTGTGACCATTGTGGAGGAATCAAATGAAGTTATCAAAGAGGTTGATGAGCAGGCTGAAGCATCTATGTCACTCTTCCTCCTACAAGATCCAGGTCCACTCGGGAGGAAGATCGGATGATACAAGGAGACGAGGTGTTGGAGGAAGTTCCAGACCTCCAAATTCTCAGTTTGCATGCAATGGTGGTGGATGGTCGTCACTTTTTGTTCCTTGATGACATTGCAAAGACACTAGGACTCAGAGAAGATGAGTCGCTCTCAGTGCTTGCTATCTATGCGGGCATGAAGGATCCCTACTAAAAATGAACAGAAGTTCGTACAAATTGTGGCAAATACACTTATAGAGATCAAATCATGTGCATCATTTTATGATAGCATCCCAGAAAGCGCTTTCCATCCACACAAACGACTGATCACTATGGGAGAGAAGATCGCTCTAGCATCAACCTTACAAGGAAAACTCTTGAAGAGATGGATGAAGAAATTGAGGTAAGAATTTTTTAACCTAGTCGATAGCCTATTGTTCCTTACATCAAGTGTTGAAGTTGTTTAAAATGTTTTGCAGACAGCATACCATGTGGATAAGTTCGCAATGTGTACAGGAGGTTCGTGCAATGTTCCTATGCCCTATGGCACTGCCTTAGCCACCTAGGGCCATCCATTCTTCGAGTTGCTCACACAGAGTTCTCCAAGCATGGTTTTGCGGAGCTGCTCAAGTGCAAAGCATTAAGTGCTATCCTTGCTGAAGAGTCCCTTACCCTTAATGCTCACAAGTGTACCTTGGTGGACCGGGAGGCGACATGCCTTTACAGGCAAGCACCCTGGGTCAGTCCTCTCCCATTATGCCTTTAACCTAAGTCAAGGGGTGGCAAACCCAGAGAATATTGTAAAAACCATTAGTGTCACGTCTGCCATTCGCCGTATACCCACAAATGTAATTTACAAGAAAACCAACTAGCCACAATGTAATATGCAAAGCAATATACAATAATTTTATACTTTTTACTGTTTTTTATCACTTTCTGTACTTTCTTTTTTTTATGGATCATATTGGCCAATAAATTTTCATTTTTGCAACGCTTCACTCCTCCTCGACCATCCAAGCACCCAACGGACGTTGGGCGCCTCCCAGTGACTTTTTTGCGAACGGGGCCATTTTCGTGGTCCACAAGGCCTTTTTTGGCTTGTATGGCACCGCTAGGCGTCACTGTGCACCGTGGCCGTCCCTCAGCCTGTATGCGCACCCGAAATGGTCCTATTTTGCAAAAAATTCATCGAGAGGCGCCCCACGTTCGTCGGGGTGCTTGGATGGCCGAGGAGGTGTGAAATCTAACAACTTGATTAATTCAAATGCTTCAAGAACACAAAGTACACAATTAATTATTACAGTTGCACCAAATGGTAGAAATTTGACTCATTGATATTATATAAAAAGATTACAAATCTCATAAACAAAAGATACATGGGGTAAACTAATTCTTATGGAGGCACCCTTCATTTCTCAGATCGATCCCTAGAGCTAGATCTGTATTTTTCAGTGTAACTCGCTTATCATGCACCATACATGAAATGCCATCTTGGAATAGCTGCACCAAAATGTTCTCGGTCGCATCTTGTAAGGCCAATAGAGCTGCACGCTCTATACGTGTAACTGAATCTGAATATCCATGTCCATTATTTCCCTCACCACCCAAGAAAAGGTTGCTTTTGGTCTTATTGGCTCGTTCGTCTTCTGATATTTTCTGAAACAGGATCACATGGTATTACTTTGATCACCCTTTATTTGATCCGTTAGGGAAATTTTTGTGGTGTAGTTATCGTGATTGCTTGAGCTTCAGGTCTAGCCGTTGCTTGAGCTCCAGGTATCGCCGTTGCTTGAGCTCCGCGTCCTATGACAATAGGTGAGGGCTCCTCATTAAGCAACGGACCTCGGTATTCCTCTTCACTTGATCTTGTTTCTTGTGTGGGTTTGTTTAGAGATGCGATTGGTGTGTGTTCCGGCAAAGGTGTGCGATTCGCATGATGTAGTGATTGGAGATCACATAAAATTGATTGCGTGGTGTTTTGATCCTCTGGATTCAAAGGTTGGGGGAGCGGTTGGGTGTTTGGAGCAGGTTGATATGTTGAGTTATCCACTTGTAGTTGAGGATGTGGATTTGAAGCGGTGGATTTTGTATGAGGTGCTGGCTGCGGATTAAATATGAGAGCTTTATGAAGTTGAGGTGCAACCTTTTGACACCATAAATGGTGGATTTGGGGATACCTATCATGCTTTGCCACCTCATTAGACGTGCTTTCCAACACATTGATTTGAAAGAAAAAGCCAACATGATTAGATAGCACCCAAGAAAAGCTAGGGTAGGGACTAGGGTAAGGTCAAAGTTGTTTAAAGGACTATTCCATGCCATTTGTATTCATGCAAAATGGGAAACTCAAAGTACAGTGATGACATATAAAGATAGAAGGTGCAGAATGATGCACATATAAGTCCATAAAGTGGTTTTTTTACATGGAAGTCCATAACCCTTACCACATAACCTTGATCAAGATCCAACCACATCCACCCTCAGGTCTTATACAACCACAAACCAAATCAAACGAGTCTTGAGACATGCGAGCCATCCCCTTAAGGGTTTGGTCACCCCGGTTAAAAGATGCACACAACTCTAAGACAAGCTAACACCCCACATATCAAGACAACCTAATCGATACAGAAGATGAGTACCTTCATTAACCACACCCAAATAAGATGATCATCAAGAATCGGGGTTTTGAAATGAGCCATGCACCTTTGAAAATCAAAGAAAAAGTGCCCAAGGTTGCCACATATTGGAATGTTACTGTCACCACCGTGCCACTCCTTTCGCCACTTCACTTCAAATGCAGTAGTATTCTCCAAGCAAATTTTTCCACACTTTATGCTCTTTACAAGGCTTGGAGGGCCAGCATCCACAAACTCCAAAAAGGATGGGGGGTGGTCCAATGGAGGGAGAGCAAGAGTCACAATAAGATATTTGAGGGCCATATCCATGTCTCATGAGTAGCTTAACGCCTACAATCCTACCTAATCTCGCTTCCACCACTTGAGGATGCCTCCACCCAACTCCCATCATATGACCCTCCCTAATCGTGAGGGGGAGGGCGGGCACCAACACCCCTAAGATAACCCAAGCTCAAGGGCACAATACTATCCTTTGGTCAAAGGTTTGTCCCTCATGGTCTGATTTGCCTCTTGCTTGCTAGTGGGAGTGATGCTAGCAGTAGTATGGGGCATTGAATCTAGTGCATGGATCAGCATAAAAGCCTATAGATCAATGCATTGGCTATTGCTTGGATTTAACTCCTTCCGAGTGAACTATGGTGGTTGATGAGGTCCTTGCAAATAGTTATGGAATGTTTGTATCCCATTTATTATCATGGATCTTCAATTTATTTTTGTCTAAATTATGCGACATTCGAAGGTTGTATTGGATTTGGAATCCATGTAAAAGCCAAGGATTGAGTGTTGGTGAATGATTTTCTATGCACTGATTGTATCTCATGGCACTCAAGGTGCATGAGGTTGTAATGTCATTTTTTGGTTTGCTCACTATTTGTGAGCAACATCATCTAGAAAAGAAAAAACATTATGAAGTGAATGGGCTATAGGAGAGCCTCTTTATTCTGTAGCTAAGAAAATGCTTAAGGCTTAATCCAAGTTTGACCAAGCAAAAGAGTGGGAAAAGAGTCCTATGCTAGGCTTTTGAAAAAGGCTATTTCTATATTTTGTCTTATAAAATATACATTTTTACTAAAAAGAGAAGTGGTTAACTTAATTTTATAATGTACGTTCTAGAATTTTAAATTGAATTTTTCCAACCCCTCTCCTCTCTCTCTCTCTCTCTCGCTCTCTCTCTCTCTCTCTCTCTCTTACATTGCAACCACTCTCTCACTTTGAGATTATTAAAGGAAGCACTTTTTAGTCCTCCACTTGCTAGAAAAGCAAAATTTCCATATTCTCTCTTTGTACCCTCTCTCTAAAACATGAGGTAACATACACACACTCTCTCTCTCTCTCTCTCTCTCTCTCTCTCTCTCTCTTTCTCTTTTGTATATCAAAGTCACTTTCCTATCGCAATCATTGAAGGGACATTCTTTACTGCTTAGATCTGACAAAAAGTATAGATCTCCTAAGGTTGTAGATTTGCTCACTCTCTCTTCCTTTATTCTCTCTCTCTCTCTCTCTCTCTCTCTCTCTCTCTTTTCCTCATGCTTCTCCATATCCACCTCTAGCTTAGAGCAATGGGGGACTCTATTCTACTTGTCTGCAACAACATTTCTTGCTCTAGCACATCCATGAGCAACCACTTGAATTTAAAGAATTCTAACCAACATTTTTCTCTTTCTTCCCTCCACAACATCATCCAAATCTCATCTCTCTTAGTTCTCTCTGGTTCTTCCTTCCAAAGGCAACATCCTATGCTTGTAGTTGCTCCTTTGTGAATCACCATTACATCTTGTCTCTTTAATTAGCTTGATCAAGCTCACTCTAAATGTCATTCAATCCCCTTCTATTTCAATACATTACTTGCAAGCCAAAATGGTCTCATCTAAATGCTGATTTGGATCAAGAATATGAAAGTGTGTGAGTTGGCATATCCAATTACAATGTTGTATATCAACTATAGAGCATTGGGTGCAAAGCAATCAATTTATGCGTTGATGGTCATATTTATCCAATCGATCCTCTAAGCAATGTATCACCACCATATCAAAATGCCATTGAGCTATTGAATTTTATAAGTGATGGAAAAGAAGGCCTATTTGGTTATTGCAAGAAATTGTATTCTATGTTCTTCGAGATGAGATGGAATCAAGAAAACAACACTTTGGTGTATACTCTTCACTATGAGAGACGTATGTCAAGGACATTGAACAAGTTCAAGAGGAAGCCAATGACAAGACCAAACAACTCAACAAGGAAATGGCAAAGAGCTCAAACACAAAGTAGGCCATCAAAATCAAGAGCAAGAGTTAGGATTGCACAACTATGTTCAACTCTAACAAACTACACATAATATGCGATGTTGAATCAATCATCTCACAAACATTCCTCTTGGCTTCCACATTTGCAAAAGAAATGGTTATGTATCTTTACGTGGTGAATCACAAAATAAACATATCCATCAAACCAGGTTGTCAACCACCAGGTCAACGTTGTGTGCCAGCCACAAAGGCTATAAGAACATAACCTATGCACATACAAACTCTATAAGGACAAATGGTGTGTCACTCACCTCTTGCATCACCGTCAATAAGGGAATCCCATGCGCATAGAGAGGAAGAAATCCACTGCTGCCACTCAACCACCTCGCCGCCACACTGTATTGTTGTTGTTGCTCTATCATTGCACCTTCTCTCTCATGCTCACACATTCATGCTCATAGACACCAAGAAGATAAGATATGAGAGAAGGATATGAGAGAAGGAGAACAAGATTACTACTTTAGTACTTTGAGAATGAAAAAAGAAGAAGGTTACAAGCCTCTTATGTGGGTTGCCCCGTTCACGTATGGGGACCCACACTCGGTCAATCAACACTAAATAAGTTTGTGGTGCACCTGTCATGGACAATTACCCAATCCCTGACCTTGTACCTATGAGATTGACAAGCTCGAACCCTGACTCAATATAAGACAATAATAAAAGTACCATCCTAAGTTAACATGCCCCCCTTCGTGATGTAAAGTCTGTCCTCAAAATTTATGAGTGTGGCAACTGGGAAGCAAGAACCTGATCCATTCTCTTTGTATGGATCTTGTAGTATTTAAACATCTTGATGAGAGTAGTGGCCCATGGACATGCTCACAATCAAGAAGTTAAATTGTAGAGTAGAAGAGGCCATTAATGAAGCTTTAAGGACCCACTAATATGTAGTCCTTGTCAAGTCATGTTGAGTCTTGGGTGCAACAATCTTTGCTTTAGCCATGGAAGTTGAAGCTTTTGAGAGTTGTGCCACAGGTAAGGATGTTCTAACCTCTCAAATATGCAATTTTTCCTCATTGTGTGTTCCCTCAAGACGTGATAGCTTAGTAGCCATTCCTTGAGTGGTAGGGTTAAGAGTGGTTTTTGTGTTGTGATACTCACAGTTCCCCAAATCAATAGTACATTTAGCTACAAGCATCCACATACACCCTAGGTTTATGTTACCTCCATAACACCAACATGCATGACCAAATAGCTTTGGGCCACAATCCCATTGTCATAATTGATAAGAGTGTGTAGGATTCCAAAGAAAACAGTTTTCTTCTTATTGGTACTCTTGACTTGGATGGTACTCTTGGATAAAGGTGGATTCCCTAATAACTGACATCACACTCCATAGGATAGAAAATTATGTTGAGCTCATGTGTCCAATAATGCATTTTATAGTAATTTCCATAGGAACTATTTAACTCAGTAGGGTATTGTAGAGGCAAGTCAAAGTCTACAGAATTGTCATCTTGTTTTAGGTTGGAATGTACATGTAACTCTAGGATTAGCAGCTTGTTGACAGCTAATATGCTACTGTAATTCTCAAAAATCAAATTGGGCTTGTACTTTTTTCAACTCTGTTTGTGCCTTGGTTGCCTTCTTTTGATGGACGGTGCATAGTTCCTCTTGGCTTAAGGGATCATAGTATATTTTGAGTTTATTCCCCGATCAAATGGTTCAACTCCTCTAGAGTCTCCACATGAATGCTATCTTGTGAGGTAATTTTAAATACTCTATATGGTCCTTCCCTAGCATATTGCAACTTTTATTTCTTGTTATGCACTCCATACATAAGGACTTTGTCTTCAATCTTGATATCCTTGTTCTTTAAATGGTGGTCAAAAAACTTTTTTCTTCTATCCTGCTCCACAAGGACGCTCCACACAGCCAATTGCCTCTCCTATTCTGGCCTCTCAAGGATATATAAATGCTCAACTAATGGGCTACCATCCCAAACTTCTTGGGAAGCTACTTGAAAACTAAAAATGACAAACTCCCATGGCATAACGACTTCTTGGCCATATGCCATCTTGAATGGTGTGCAATTAATAGACACTTCATAAGCATACAATAATCCCATAGAGTTGATGTAAGCATCAAGTCCCAACCTGTAAGATGAGCCTCCATCGTCTTAGTCAAGATAGAAATCAGGGAATTGTTGGTACTTTTGGCTTGGCCATTTGATTGTGGATAATAAGGCGTAGAGCTATGGTGGGCTATCATGAAACTTGATGTGAGTTCTCTAATCACCTCATTTCTAAAATGGGTATTGTTGTCACTCACTTTCAAAGGGACATCCAAATCATGTAATAATATTCTCAAACAGGAACTTAGTTGTTGTCCTTGTGTCAACCTTGCATGAATCCTTAGCTTCAATCCACTTTGTCACATAATTAGTGGCAATGATGCTATATCAAGATTGAGTGTTACGAGCTACAGGGCTAATGAACTACAAAGTCTAAGCCCCACTTTTCAAATGGTTGGGTGACTTTAATAGGATGCAAGGGCATTTTATCTTTTTGATGTACTATTTTGTAATGTTGGCATTCATCACACCCTTTTACAAAAATTGATGCATTCTTAAATAAGGTGGCCCACCAATAGCTTGATTGTAATACCTTTCTAACAGTCAAGTCTCCTAAAAATTGACCTCCAACTATGCCCATATGTGCTTCTTGCAAGATGTACACATACTCATCCTCAAGGGCACAACACCTAAGAATGTCATATTTTCCTTGCTTATAGAGAGCCTGAGAATCAAGCAATAAGGTTCACATTCTCTTATTAACTTCTAGCTAAATCCTTTTCAAGCTTTTTGGGTGGAAAACCATTAACTAAAAAGTTAACAATCTTCTCACTCCATTTGAGCATGGTCTCAACCATGAAGAGGGAAGTATCTCATCATCGACTCCATTGAGGGCATTTCCATTGGATATGCGAAACAAATGATTAGCCATGGCATGTTTTCTTTTGGGCCTTCAACCATTGGTACAACATCTGTTTTGCTTGTTAGTTCATCTATGCTAACCCCTGCATTGCGTGGGTATCCATTGAAATTCCAAAAGCATACTTTCAATTGTAACTTGGCCTCATAGGGCACACATTCCTATTTTCTCGAGGGACTTGCCTCCTCCTTGGGCACATTCTCTTCATGAGAGATCTCATTATTTTTCTTATTCTTTATCTCATATACCTTGCGATGCACATTTCTTTGCTTAACAGTGCGATCTTCACATACAAAACATTTTGTATCCCTCAAATAGATTCAACTATTATGAAGGTTTGTCGAAGAGAAACATAGGCAAGAGAATGGGGATGAAGGCCCTTCAAAACGGGCGACGAGGAGTAGAGGCAAAAATGACACAGTGCCTCCTAGATCACCTTCCACGCAATAGATACATGTTCCCGAAGTGCCTATGCAAGAAGACTCTAAAGAAAAGAAGAAGGATGCAACGAAAGCTAAAGCAAAAGGTCCGGCCTACAAACTCCAATCTTATATAGAGGCAGCACAACTGACCTCAAAAAGGTTTTGGAAGAGAGGATTTTGAATAGTAAGGTAGAATTTACCTTGGGTGAGGTCCTTGGAATAGCAAAGAGGGAGTTCCATGAAGAGATAATTGATATCATCAAGAGGAAGTGACAGTCTCTTACTAATCTATCCATGTACATGGTAAAGAAGAGACTTTAAATGCACATGGAGTATAGGTCTATGGCGAGCAAGGTGATGAAACTATTGCTGGATGCTACAAGTCTAGGGGAGGAGTAAAACAGGTTCACTTCTTGGATGATGAGGATGAAGTCGAGACCATTCACAAGAGTATTATTTGAATTTATTTAATGCATAAATCATAGGTAAACCTTCTCACTCTATAGTGGTGTAGTCCATCTCAACATCGTTTAAGTGGGGACTAGCAAAGCTAATAGGGTAGTCCAATCATGTTCTCTTGGATGAGTTGAAATACACCCAATAGAAAAGTTTGATGCATCAATATGCACATGGAAAATTACATTCCAATTAGACACTCGTAAAATTGGGGCAACATTTTTTTAGAACCCACTATGAACCCATGCGCTGCAAACGGTGGGCACTCAACTGCAAGGGCAAGTTCTAATCAAGAGAAACGATGAAGCTAACACCATGTGAGGAGGGGTTTGGATGTGTCCACTTGGAGGCCTAATTAGTTGCAGCCCGTCATGGGTGCCTCCTCCTCTATTGTCTGGGTTGTTTGCACCCACCTGACGGGGGTACCTTCTGGTGACGGTTAGTCTTGCCATCGTAACCTTAGTCTTAATCTTGATGACAAGCGTTCTCCCCTCCACCCTAAAATCCAACTGTGGTGTACTTAATTACATTGTACTCTACCAACTCTGCACAGAGACAAGATGTCTACAGCATGCAAAGTGTAAATAGCCACGGATGCATAGTTTATGCACAAGGACCAATACATGCATGTGTGTGTGTGTGTGTATGTGTGTGTGTGTGTGTGTGTGTGTGTGTGTGTGTGTGTGTGTGTGTGTGTGTGTGAGAGAGAGAGAGAGAGAGAGAGAGAGAGAGGGAGAGTACTCCATAAAATGTGGAGCATAATGATGGTGCAACAGTTAGCTTTTGAAAAGGATTACATTTGTTTATGACCTGATAAATTTGCAGTGTTGGTGTGGGCTAGAAGGCAAAGAACCACTTGGTGTAAGAGTAGGGCTATTAGATAG
Organism: Adiantum capillus-veneris; assembly: GCF_014529385.1. NCBI lineage: Eukaryota > Viridiplantae > Streptophyta > Polypodiopsida > Polypodiales > Pteridaceae > Adiantum > Adiantum capillus-veneris. Next base: position 53,596,546 of record NC_140932.1, read on the forward strand.
AGGGGTGAGCAAGCAAAGGCTGTTGGATGGAAGGGGAGGCACCCACATACCAGTACCAGCAAGAAGGATCGTTAATTGAGGGGCGAGCAAATCGAGGCCACCAAATGGAAGGGGAGGGGGTCATGTACTAGCATGTGCTACTACCTCAACCACCTTCAATATGCATCAGCTACTACAAGACCTACAAGACATGCACTAGTAAAAATGGGCTATGCCTCAACTAGAATGGACAAGCCTACTACACTGTTGGAGAGAAAGCGGCTATAAATGAGATTAAAGAAAGAGGGCCAGAAGCTACCTCATCGTCCGCGCACATGCAGACAATGGTGGTGTTTGTTTTTGAAACTATGTCTTTTGAGCAGATCACGATGACCTGAAGCATGCATTACATATCACTTTCACCGAGCATACAACAACACGCCACATAGAAATGGGCTACGCCCCAGCTATTTCAGACAAGCCTATCGCACTACTCGAGAGAAGGCGGTTGTAATGAGATTAAAGGAAGAGGGCAATAGCCACCTGATCGTCTGCGCGTGGAAACAATGAGGTGGCTTTTGCCCCCTTTTAAACAATTTTATTTTGAGCAGATTACACGTGAAGCATGCATTACATATCATTTGCACCAAACTTACAACAACACGCCGCATGAAAATGGCTACACCTCAGCTAAAATAGACAAGCCCATTGACAGTTGTAACGAGATTAAAAGAACATGGGTAGAAGCCACCCAATCATCTGCGTGCACGCAGAAAATGGTGTGGCTTCTGCCCCCTTTAAAAAAATATAATCTTTTGACGATATCATGATGGCCTAAAGGATCCCCCCCCCCCCCTTTAAAAAGTTATCCTTTAGCAGATCACAATATCTTGAAGCATGCATTACATATCACTTGCACCAAACTTATAGCAACATGCCTATCACGTTGCTGGAGAGCATGCAATTACAATGAGAAATAAAAAGGGGACAGTAGCCCCCCCCATCATCTGCATACACGCAGATGATGGGATGGTTGTTGTCTCCTTTTTTTAATTAATTTCTTTTGAGAAAATTACGTTGGTCTAAAGCACCTTCAACTAAGAGGAGTGAGCATGTAGGTCAACGCAGATACACAAAATTTACACCAAGAAGCATGTTGTTGTAACATTTAATGGTTTAGTAACTTGTGTGTAGTAGTGGAAAATAACATAGACATAGTGAGCATTTCATTAAGAATAGATTCCTAATGACCATAGCAAGAGTGCTTGGATGAAGAGAGCAACAAAATCATAACACCTAGTTAGATAGGCATGAACAATACTTCAAAAAAAGAGAGAAATTAAGCTAGTGACAACAGTTGAGGATCGGATTTACATGGAGCTGGTCCCCCCTCCAAAAGGCTTCGTATTATAGGTTTCCCCCATGAAGGGAGACATTTTACAATACAATACTTTGTGTTCCTTTGATAACTTGCTAGTGCAATGAAGATGGAAGCTTCAAGCACCAAGCTTACACTTGAAAACACAACATCAATTCCTTCACGGTCTCAGGCTCAAGACCTCACACACCTTTGAAGATGGTGAGAGCTAGCGGGGTATGAGAGTAGATCGAGAGGAAGAAGAAGTATTCTTACGAGAAATAAGTATTTCTCCTCACATAATCACTCTTAATAGCTTAGCATAGCTTAGTAATTAGCATGGTAGAGGAGATGAGCATGAATTGAAGCTTGGATATTGGTTGGATTTGCATCACAAAGCCAAGAGTTGTTGGTGTAGCCCTCCCTTCTCAGAAGAGCTTGAAGAAGATGATGAGCTTTCCATTGAAGCTTGGAAAAGGAGAGAGAGTTATTTGCTCTACACATGAGTTGTGTGAGTGTGTGTGTGATAATGCCTTGCAAAAATCACCCCCCTCTCTCTCTTGGTTGAGCCCTCTTGCTATTTCCTCATGCTTGCATCCCATTGGCCCCTGTAAAGCTTAGCCAATCATAATTAGAAGCATAATTTCTAGCCTTGTGACATGTGTCTCCCTTTCCCTTTTTGTGAGAGCTTTAGGTATTTAAGTAATTCAATTAACTCTCGTTGGACCTCTTAGTTTTCTGGCCAATAGGAATCAGGCAAGCCATTGGGCTGTTGAATGCTCATTGGACCCTTTGGTAGACTGTCCAATAGTCTTCTAGAGAACTTAATTTCTATCGGAAATTTACTCTAGTCTAATTCTCATTGGTCTACCTCTATGGCCATCCAATAGGATTTGAATGCACCTTGGGGACAATTCGCCTAGGAGCCTGACATGTGTCCACTATGCCCTTTGTATAAAGGGAGCTTGGAAGAGTGTGTGTCTGTGTATTTCTCTCTCATCCCCTACAAAAATGGCTCGCCCCCTCCTTGATAGGGATGTGGGAAGACTTTTGAGTCTTCCCACAAGCATCCAAATTTCCCTAAGGCTTGACCATTGAGCATTTCATTTAATTTTGGAACCTAAGCTTTTTGGAAGTCTTAATAGGATAAACCCTAAGGTCTTTGAAGCACCATTCATGCACATTGCTCTTTTGCAGATGGTCCCTCTTTGGATCCCTATTTTCCCTCCTTTGGATCCCTACTGAAACTGATCTGTCAGCCTTACCAATATTCTAGCTTTTTCTCCACTAATACTTCCCCATATTAAATGATCAATTTAACATGAGAAAATCATTTAGGAGAATTAGATATTAGTTATTATGACATTACCTCTCTTTTGAAATCATAGTCGTCCTTGACTATGAGGTAGAGACGATAAAACCTAGTCATTAGTTCTTTTTCTAGCGGGTAAAGGACCCCTATTCTACCTTACGCATCGTCCCAGAATGGATGACTAGTCCATTTGGTACTTAAGAGCGTTAGCTGTTGCAAGCATGTGTGCACATTAGTCTGTATCAATCTTCCATAGTAGAGTGACAAGCTCTACTTGATGTTCGGGAGACGTTGTCTCCACAAACATGATCATAAGCATGCATACTCATTAACATGTGTACACAATTTTATTTTTTTTAAGTCTTATTAGACAAAGACTTTGTTCATTTAAGCATATTTGTAAAGACAAACTAGGTGATTGGAAGTTAGAGCCTAGAAACACCCTATACTACTATACTAGACACACCGATTTTAAAAATCTTTTATGTGTGCTTTTAGATGTACACCCACAAAAGGCATACATTGTTGATCTAGAGATATGCAAGACACCTCTTTTCTTACACTAAGAATGCTTATGTCAACTTGCCTGAAACAGGTATTACCAACGTTTGCATTAGATAGAATCTAAAGAAATCCTTGGACATTGGGAAAAGTAAAAAGGACTTTGAAATGAATGAAAGTTCTCCTTTGACTTAAAAGGTAAAAGTGTGAATCATATTAAATCAAGGGAATAAAAATTATTTGTTTCTATGTGTTCTCTTTTGACGCGTACAAGAAGGGCTTGAAAATCCCTTTAGGGATTGAAAACAGAACGAAGGCACATGTCCACGCAGGACATGCAGACACAGATGCGATCAAGGCTAGAAAAATACTTTTTTTCTAACAAAGGGCAAACTTGAAATTCTATCGGTTTTTTAGGTCAAAATTTGAAGCTTTTGCCGGTATTTACACTAAAACTTGTGTAAATTTTTCGGTTTTCTTAAAGGCAAGCTCAAAATATAACCGGGATTTTATGATTTTAGCTGGTTAAAATACACTATACCCCAGTTTTTTTTCTAACACTGGATGCGATGCATGAGGGGTTGGAGGTAGGCAGCCTATTGGTGGGGTCGAATGCCACACAAGACGGGTAGGGTGAGGCCATTGAAGGAAGATGGATGATTGTTAGGCAGTGTGTAGATGAAGGTAGTGGCGAGCGCAGGCAAGTGGCAAGTGGCAAGGGGAGGGAGGGAGGGAGGGAGGGAAGGTGGTCTGCAGGTGAGACAAGGCCAGCACGCAGTAAGAAGTAGATGAGGAAAGGGGAAGATAATCTATTTTTTTAGAAGCATGGATCTGATGCGCAGAGTGCTAAGAGGTGGCGTGAGATGAGAGATGGAGGAATCGATGGATCTGCCGTTGCTCAGAGAGAGAGAGAGAGAGAGAGAGAGAGAGCGCAATCACTGCTCTGGGAGGAGGGTAAAGAGATCTATGATGTCGTATGTGGGAGTGCGATAGTGCAGCTTTGTAGATTGCGACTCTCCCTCGACGTTAAATCAAGCAAAGAAGGGAAGCTTCCTTTCTTTTAACCAAGCCTCAGGGTGATTCCTTCATGCGCAACCCAACCTGGCTCATTTTTGCACTAAGGAAGCAAAGCCTTATGGCTGTCGTGTCCATGCGAGGAAATCCTCTCTCTCTCTCTCTCTCTCTCTCTCTCTCTCTCTCTCTCTCTCTCGCTCTGCTTGCCTTGGCTACCACAAGGAATGTGCATGCATGTGTTTTCCTTGCTTCTTGCGCAATGTAGATGAAGGTTATGTGGAAGATCTAGGGGTCTACGCTTGCAAACGCCAATGTGCAGGGCATAGCATGGGAGCCAGAGGCAAGGACTTGGTTGTGAGCAGGAGGTGACAAAGGCAACGAGCATACAAGAGGTGTCACGGGGTCAGGTTGAATTGGTCTTGTCTATCGCGAGAAGGGGCGATGGAGGTTGTGGTTGAGAATTAGTTTTCTTTTTGTAGAAGAAAGAGCATCTAGTGAGATTCAGCTTAATGAAATGAGAGTAGAGCGTATAGGTCAATTTAGATGAGGGGAACTTTTCCGAATCTAGGTCTATTTTACACCCATTAATTAATTTCCTAGGTAGATTCCCTCAATATCTTAACTCTGAACACTAGTCTCCTAGTTGTAGTCGGTGCACACGCTTCCTTCTATTTGCATGTCGTCCTTCTTGTCTGCATTCCCACTCATGAGACAGAGCAGGCAAGGAGATAAGACGAATTGGGAGGGGACACTCACATGCACCTTCTACCCTTGCGCATGGCTTCTGGCTTGTCTGCATCGCCCTCAATGGTGGCCCTGTTTCTTTGAATGATAATTCAAGAGATAAGAAAAAGTAAAAGGTATTCACCTTTTTTCTCTGAACCCAAAGAGTATCTCCGTTTAAAACAAATGGAGAAAAGATTGTAGATTATGAGCAGTGAGGTGCAAAACTAGGCTACAAAAGAAAGTAGAAAATAGTCGGCACACATGGATGCAATTGAGGCTAACCATAGATATAAGGACATGAAATAGTTCCAACATTGATTGCCAGTGTTGGACTTGTTGAGCATGATGGCATTTTTTGTCATCAACAAATTATTGAAGACATAGATGCTTGACTGCACCTTCAATTTCAATACCCAATTGGAGACTTTCCTCATATCAATTTTCACTAGCTTCCCTTGCTCAACATCATCATTGGCTATATGCCCACCATTTTATCCCCAAATAATGGAACCACGTCCGATATTTTATTTTCCTTTCAAAGGTTAAATAACTCTTCATAAGGTATCACAAGAAGATTTAGAGATTTTTTCATGTAGGAAAATGGAGTCTTTCTCAGTGTTTTTCATACAATGCATAACATCATGAGCTTCTGCTCGAGAGGTATTGCATACCTAGCTAGGTATGCAGTGCCTCCCTCGCAGAAGCTCATGATGTTGAGGTAAGTCACAATGTGAGAATTATTGTGAGAATCTATCCAAAACTTCTTGTGTACGTCAATCTTCATAGCCCAAAAGTCCCTCACTAGATTAAGAGTTCTATAGGAATCAAGAGCCCCTCCCTTCTAAGTTTTCCCATGTTAGCTAAACATTATAACACCGGATCCTTTCGAATCCTATCATAGGTTTTTTCAGAGTCTATTTTGAATAATATGTAATCTTGATTAAACTATCCTAGATAAATATCCATGAGAAGGCTAAGTCTTGCATCAAGTGTTAATTCATTGAATTTATACCCAAAAAACGGACATGTACTACATCCGTACTTATGAATGCCTGTTGTGTTAGCATAGGTAGGTAGGACTTTGAGGCTCACAAAGTCTTTTAAAACCAAAAGATGTTGATCCTTAATACAAAAAGTATTAGTGATACCAAATAGTTTGAGAGTTCTAATATCTTCTCATAGTTATGTGTGTGAGAAGGGTTAATCTAGTTAAAAAGCATTATGCAAAAACATTGTTTTTGCATTTGTAAAGAGCAATCTTGGCTTTTGGTTTGCAAGGTGGTGGATTTCGTGTGAATTCATTGGAGGACAACTTGGGAGGCTTTATATTCCACGAGAAGGCACCTTAGGATGTGCGTGTATGTGTTCATGTGCATGCGGAGAGGGGGGGCGGCCTTGAGAGCTTGGATAAATGGCCAGACTTTTAAACATTGTGGCAAGCATATGAGGAAAAGCAACAAGCCATAAAGAAGGGCCAAAAAAGCATAACTATTTTGTGGTCAGAAACTTTGGATTATTGAGGTAAATATCAACATGTTCCCTTGATGGCTCAAGATGTTAACCTCAAAAAATGTAAATGTAGCATGCACATTCAACTAAAGGGGCTTTTATATTGAAGAAAAGGTATTCATTTACATTTGCTATTTAAAAAATAAAAATTGAAGACAGTAATAGATTTATTGAGGCAAAAGAGTCGTTCAATTCATAATGGAGGGTGTGTAGAGATTACGTGTTGAATGCACTATCTTGGAAGGTGGACACCTTGGGTTTGATAGAAAGAACTCTTTTCACGCAAGTTGTATGCATAAAGTAGCTCACCTTTTCTCACACATGAGTGCCAATGCAAGAATGAGGCTAAACCATTTTTTATAAAAAGAAATATCAAACTTAATTTAGAACATTACACTCAATATTGTGACAGGTGAGCGATGAAGAAACCCAAGTGACGAAGATCTGCGATGAAAAACCAAAGAAACCCAAAGCAGTGTGTTCACCTCATCCAGACTCGTCAGCTACAACCAAGCTGGTAAGCGAGCATTCGCACGCAGAGGTTGGCATCGTTAGTGTGACGCCATTGTCTCTTGTCGTTTGGCTTTCGAATAAAAAGGTGTAGGGTAAAGGGGCTAGGTTAGAGCCACCTAAGCAAACACACAAATTTCAACCCGAATTTTGCACTGTTTTGAGCTTTGAGGCGGGCATCACATAGGTGAGGACATCATGTACCACCTGTAAAAACTGCAGCTCAAGCGGCGATACAGAGGCAATGAATGAGACCACGACAGATTTGCAGTGTAACAAAATTGGGGGTGAATAAGGAGCCATCCCCAAGGGGTGTAAAAAGCCAGCGCACCAGCAGGGATAGAACCGACGATCAGAGATTTATTTACTTTTGCGCTAACCACACAGGCATAAAACGCTGTTGCCCCATTACTACTCACATACTCGTAGGCTCTCTATTATATTCATTTAGTGGCTAGATTCCTGTTAACCCTCACGGCTCACGGACCCTATCACCTACGATAGACGCCGTATTATTTATTTGGTAGAGTCAGGTACCGGGCTTGTCGGTCCAATAGAAATGGTTAAGAGTGATCGCCAATGAGAGGCGCACCCTAAAACTGGAACCTATAATGTTTAGGTAGGATTGGCTAAGTGTGGGCGCCCAAATGTGAACGGGCAAGCCCATATAAAAGTCAATCTAAACCTAAAATACTTCATTCTCTCATTTGTGCAATACAAGAAGAGTGCTCTTGCTCCATCTCCTTCTTTGTCTCCCTTGTGTACTAGTGTGTGTGTGTGTGTGTGTGTGCGTGCGCTTGAGAGAGAGAGAGAGAGAGTGTGTGATCGAGCATTGCGGCGGCGAGGCGGTTGAGCACGGCATAGTAGCGTCTCCCTCTTCTTCGCGGCGAGAAATCCTCCATGACAGCAAACGCAAAGCGGTGAGTGACACACCATCGTCATCTTTGAGCTTACTAGTTTAGGTTAGTTGTGTGTTTGGAGCCATTTGTGGCTTGCACACAGTGTATAAGCAAGTCCTTTGCATTGACACGTGCGATAGACACTCACATTTTTGGCGTCATTGCCGGAGAATCGCCCTGCACTAAGTTCAAGAGGCACTCTATGCTGCGTTGTGGTGCAATTTCAATTGTAGGAAAGGTAGAGAAGGAAGGTGTGTGTGTTGAGAAGGAGTTTGTTTTGCTGCTATGAATTGTTTTGTTAATAAGGTATTGAAAGGTACTGTGTTTTTTTCGTTAATAAGGTGTTGAAAGGTACTGTGTTTTCTCTGTGTGATAAGGTGTTAGAATTAAGGTAGTAGATCCATAATGTTAAGTCTATGTAAAGTACAATAAGTAGATCTGTTAGCTAATGAGTTATTGTAGTAGTGTGTTAGTGTGTAACAGTAGCTGTATTAGTTGTAAGTAGGTAGGTTAGGTTTGTGTGTGCTCGCGTGCACATCGCAGCCGCGGTGACCTTTTTTTTTTAAATTAAAATTAAAATTTAAAAAAGTAAAAATTTTTAAAAAAGTAAAAATTTTAAAGGTAGGACTATCCCCCAAACCCAAGCCCAGACCCAAGCCCAAGATCACGTCTCAAGCTCAGGCCTCAGTCCCCCTTTAAAATTACGTATTTTAGCCTCACGCGTGGGTAAAAATCGACCTTTTTGAGGATCAACGAATCTTTGGGTAACCGAACGTGGTGCTGTAAAGCACACCACAACCTGTTGAGTGATATGCTCGTTTCGAGCTATTACACGCTCTAATCCAAAAACCGATCATTAAAAAACATCAAAAAATGAGTGAAAACGGACACCTAAAAAAGTAAGCGGTTAATCTTCGAGGTTATTTGCCGATGCTTATAGAGTGCCAAAGGCACATGCATCTGCGCTCTGGTCGCATTCTAGAGACGGAGCAACTAGCGAGCATTTCGACTTACGCGAGTTCTGAATATCCACTTACCTTAGGTTCCGAGCCCTCGACGAGGACCCAAGGTAGTACCACTTAGGACCCGCATAATCCCAATAGCTCAAGCCAAGACATGCATGCCATGTTGTTGGGGCATAAAGCCCAATGTGGTCGCCGAGGTAAGTGGGCGGGCCGCCAGGTATGTACACATATTCTTTTGTAAAAACCTAATAAGAACTCACTATGCTCTACACATTACAGTAGAGCGAGTTCACCATATCGTCGTGCTCTTCTTCTCGCACTCTCTCTCGCGTCGCACTTCCGCTCGTACTCCTTCAACTGGTATCAAAGCTCAGATCGAGGCTCGGGGCAGCACTGCAGGAGGTTAGAGTCACCAGCTCAGATTGGAGTGAAATTCGACAGGCGAAGACACGGCCCCAAATCTCGTGGGCGAGCCCAAAGGGCTCGGTGTGCTCAGAATTTCATTCTGAGGTCATCTCGGTCACCGTTCGGCTTCGACAAAGGTCTGCGCAGGCCATTTTCGACTACGTTGTCTCGGCGGGTGCAGATCCGACTCTGCAAATTTGGGGTTTTCGGCCTATGACTGCAGGTGTTGAGGATATCGACACTCCCAGAGTGTTGATTTGTGGTTGTCTACACATCGAAGGACAGCTCACAGTTCTTGGAGGCGTGTCACATACAACACGGGCGCATCTACACACAGACTGTAGGCGACATCCACTGGTTCATCAGGTAGCTTGTGTTTGCTGCTTGATATTCCAGATTTCATCCTGACATTGCAGGTACTTCTACATGGGATGTATTGTCAGAGATGATGTATGTCTATTGAGGGTTTGCTCGCTGTGAGTCATGCAGCAAACAACCGCCGCAGCGGTTACAGCATATAGTGGGAAATTTGTGGATGTATGACTTTGTGGGAAGTCTATGTACTGTCAGATTTACTGCAGCCTTTGTTGAGGGTCGAGTGAGGTTTTATTGAGCTGGGGGATTCTCGAATGTTGAGATCCTTTCGGTGATACATGTCTTGGAGCGATCCCTCGAGCACCCTTAGATAGGCAGCTAGGATGTATTGACTGTGAGTTAGACAGTTGGGATTGCATCTTTGCTTTACTGCCATTGAGGCATTGTCACAGCCTATGCTTACAGGACAGTGAGAGACAGTACAGGTGCAGGACAGGTTTACCCGCAGCTTACTGTGTCAGAGAGACAGTGTTTTTTGAGCTGTTTTTTGGTCTGTTTTTTGAGTACACCATAGCCATTTTACAAAGGAGACTCTACCGAAATTTATGCAGAATCTGAAGCTTTCTTGGTTCATTTGAAAGGTTGATATTGGTTCAGAGGTCAGTTTACAGGGGAAACTCTGTCGAATTTTTCCCAGGAAAGTAAACCACTGTGAAGCGTAGCTATGGCTGGATCACAGGACACTGCTCTTTACAATATCAAGAAGCTGGATGGAACCAATTTCCCATTGTGGAAGAAGAAGATTTGGCACGTGTTGGTACAAAAGAAGCAGATAAAACCTATAAAGCTCAAGGGGATAAAACCAGAAGATATGGGCGAAGATGAATGGAGCGAAATGGATGAATTGGCACTTTCTACCATTATGCTGACTTTGGCAGAAAGCGTTTACTTCAATGTAGCAGACGAGATGTCGGCTTATCAAGCATGGTTAAAGCTCAGTGATCTTTATGAGAAGCAGAGTGCAGCTTCACAGGTATACTGGCTTAAGAAGCTTGTTGACTTGAAGATGAAAGAAGGGACACCTATGTCCAATCATTTGAATGAATTCAACACAATCTATAGTCAGTTGTCAGCTCAAGGTGTCAAGTTTGATGAACCTGTTAGAGCTATGTTCCTGTTGATCACATTGCCGGAAAGTTGGGACACTTTTCGCACAGCTTTGAGTAATTATGCACCTCCAGATGGTTTGAACATAGCAGGTGTAGAAGGAAGTCTGCTTATTGAAGAAACCAATAGAAAGACAATGGACAAAGTCAAACGAACAGCCTTAGTTGTCAGGGGAAGGACCAAAGAAAAGTACAAAGGTAGAAAGAGGAATCAGCCTCGTAGCAAGTCCCGCAGTGCTAAAGGCAAGAGTGACATAGAATGCTACCATTGTGGTAAGAAGGGTCACATGAAAAGAGACTGCAGAGAATGGAAAGCAGAAAAAGGCAAAGAGAATTCTGAAGACCATGGTGAGAAGAACAAGTCCTCAGTGAAGATTCAAGAAATAAATGTGACAAACACTGTTGCAGAGGATGACAGTCTAGTGTCAGGAGACATTTACTTCTTGAAGAATACAATGGACTCAGCTCTTCTTACAGCATCTGATGGAAATGCACTGAGTGACTGGATTATAGACTCAGGGGCATCACTTCATGTGTCTCCAAACAAGGAGTGGTTTACTTCTTATGTGACCACTAAAGATCATGTTCGGCTAGGCAATGGGCAGACATGTGAGATCTTAGGTGTTGGAGATGTTCAATTGAAGTTTCAGAATGGCTCTTCTTTCACGCTGAAGAATGTGAGACATGTTCCCGCAATTACAAAGAGCTTGATCAGCACAGGTTTACTTGATGATGCTGGCTACGTCACCACTTTTGGACAGAACATGTGGAAGATATCCAAGGGTTCTATGACAGTAGCACATGGAGTAAAGTCTCGAGGACTTTACATGATTTATGTATCAAATGTCTCTAAAAATGTAATCAATGTAACCGAGCAGCCGAACGTTTCTTTGTGGCATTGCCGGTTAGGACATATGTCCAAGAAGGGAATGGAAATCTTGTCTCGTTCTGGTTATTTGCCTGGCTTTTCATTTAATGATTTTGAATTCTGTGAACATTGTCTGTATGGTAAGCAAACACAGCAGCCACATAAGCATAGAAGCAGTAGAAGAGATACACAGTTGGCACTTGTTCATAGCGATTTGTGTGGACCTATGCCTAACCTATCTCTAGGGGGAGCTTCTTACTTTATGACATTTATAGATGATTACTCGAGGAAAGTATGGGTTTACTTTCTCAAGCACAAGGATGAAGCGTTTAGTGTTTTCAAAACGTTTGTGACACTTGTGGAGAATAAGAGTGGCAAGAAGCTTAAATGTTTACGCACTGACAATGGTGGAGAGTATGTTTCAAAGGCCTTTCAGGACTTTTGTGAGTCAAAAGGTATAAAACGTGAACTTACTGCTCCTTACAATCCTCCTCAAAATGGTATTGCTGAGAGGATGAATAGGACCATACAAGAGAAGGTCAGAAGTATGTTGTCTAATGCACAGCTGCCAAATGGGTTTTGGGCTGAAGCTGGGCTGAAGCTGTATCAACAGCTGTTCATCTTGTAAATAGATCTCCTAGCAACTTTTTGCAGAAGGATTCAGTGCCAGAGATGGTATGGTCAGGCAAAATGCCCTCATACAAGCATCTCAAAGTCTTTGGCTGTGAGGCATATACTCACGTTCCAAAGGAATTTAGGAACAAACTTGAGCCAAAGAGTAGAAAGTGGATCTTTCTAGGCTATGGTAATTCTGGTGAGATGGGGTACAGACTTTGGGATCCCGAATCCAGAAAGGTTGTCCGCAGCAATGATGTTCACTTTAATGAATCCAAATATCATTCTAAACCAGAGAGGGTTGAGGAGATTAGAAGATTTGTCTTCCAAGAAGATGGACCTGCACGTGCAAGACAAAATGTCAGGGCTCAAGAGGAGCAAGGACAGGATAGATTGGAACCACAGGTTGTGGCTGAACCTGAGCCACCTATTGTGCGTAGATCTGGACGTGTAACGCGACCTCCTGATAGGTTTGTTCCATCTATGAACTATGTCATGTTGACTGATTGCAATGAGCCTTCATGTTACAAGGAAGCAGTGCAAATGAAGGACTCCGGGAATTGGCAATTGGCCATGCAGTCAGAGATGACAGCTCTGCATAAAAACAAGACATGGAAGCTAGTTAAATTACCACAAGGCAAAAAGGCTCTACCTTGTAAATGGGTTTACAGTTATAAGATCACCGCTCATGATAGTCAGCCAAAGTACAAAGCAAGGCTTGTTGCCAAGGGTTTTAAGCAAGAACAAGGCATTGACTTTGATGAAGTCTTCTCTCCGGTGGTCAAGATGACTACATTGAGATGCTTTCTTGCATTGGTTGCCATATTAGATTTGGTGTTGCACCAAATGGATGTCAAGACAGCGTTCTTGCATGGTGATTTAGATGTGGAAATTTACATGCAGCAGGCAAAAGGGTTTGTTGAGAAAGGCAAGGAAGATTGGGTATGCCACTTGTTAAAGAGTCTTTATGGCTTAAAACAATCACCGAGGGCATGGTACCATAAATTCCACAAGTTTATGCTTTCTCAAGGCTACAAACGTAGTGAGTTCGATCACTGTCTATATACAAAGAAGGCTAAGGGTGGTAGTTGGCTGATCCTTATTTTGTATGTGGATGACATCTTGATTGCTGGCAAGCACTTGGAAGAGATTTCAGCTTTGAAGTCAAAGATGGCAAAATCGTTTGACATGAAAGACATGGGTGAGGCAAGTCATATACTTGGTATGCGCATTGAGAAAGACAGATCAAAGAAGTTGATTTGGTTATCTCAAACAGAGTATATTGACAAGGTTTTGCAACGTTTCAATATGGAGAAGGGAAAGGCATTGAGTGTTCCATTGCCACCATATGTGAAACTTAGCAAACAAGATTGTCTTGTGTCTGAGGAAGAAAAGGCTGAAATGGATAAGATTCCATATGCGTCTGCAGTGGGTAGTTTGATGTATGCAATGATTGCTACTCGCCCAGACATTGCATTTGCAGTGGGAGTAGTAAGTCGATACATGTCAAACCCAGGCAAGAAACATTGGGAGGCAGTGAAAGGAATATTGAGATACCTGAAAGATACAAAGAGTATGCGTATATGCTATGGGAGTCAGGAGCTAAGTGTAAAGGGTTTTACAGACTCAGATTATGCAGGTGACTTTGACAACCGAAGGTCTACGTCAGGGTATGTCTTTACATTGGCTGGTGGAGCAGTATCATGGCGTTCTAGATTACAAGATTGTGTTACTCAGTCTACTACAGAGGCTGAATATGTTGCAGCATCAGAGGCATGCAAAGAATCAATTTGGCTTAATCGACTAGTAACAAATTTGGGAATCAAAGAAGAGATGCCTGTGTTATATTGTGATAGTCAAAGTGCTATACAATTGGCTCGCAATCCAGTTTATCACTCAAAGACAAAGCATGTGGATGTGAAGTATCATTTCATCAGGGAAATGCTCGAGGATAAGCAACTTCAGCTTGTCAAAGTTCACACCACAGAAAATCCTGCTGATCTATTTACAAAAGGACTTCCCTTAGAGAGCTTTGCGCATTTTCGCAAGCAGTTAGGTGTAGGGTAGTACATCACTTCTCTACATCTCTTGTATATTAGCTTGTATAGTAGCTTCTCTCACACTTAAAGTACCACATTGGACTTTAAGTGGGAGGTTGTTGGGGTATAAAGCCCAATGTGGTCGCCCAGGTAACTGGGCGGGCCGCTAGGTATGTACACATATTCTTTTGTAAAAACCTAATAAGAACTCACTATGCTCTACACATTACAGTAGAGCGAGTTCACCATATCGTTGTTCTCTTCTTCTCGCACTCTCTCTCGCGTCGCACTTCCGCTTGTACTCCTTCAATGGGTCCACGGTCCGGGCCGAGCGTGCTTAGCCGCTTGAAGGAAACCTTTAGTAGAGCCACTCGCTCCGACATGGAGCTAACGATGTAAATGAGGGGGGTGGATTTGCCATTCATGACCAACGTAGACCCCATGCTCTTGGAGAGTGTGCACGTGAATGCTCCATTCACTATACACCCTGACTCTTCAGAGCTATTCCCCTCCGAGGTCATATTACCTGATGGTAGAAGCCTTGCCAAAGTGCAAGAGGTTGAGCGATATATCATTGCAGCTAGGGAAAAGAAATTCGAGAGCTTACGCAACGCGCAAAGCGGAGCAATGAAGAGAGTTAAAATCAAAAGCCACTATGTCAATATCCTTGCTAGGACAGCAATCGAGTGCTCCTGACTTAGCAACCACTAAGGGCCAACCCATAGAGAGCAACATTGCATCTAGCTCAAAGGACACCCCTAGCACCTCAATCCTAAATGGAGCGTTCTTAAATGAGAATTGGGAGTACGAACTACAAACCGAAACTCTAACCGACCTATACACAAGTCACACCTATCACGTGGGTTGGTTAGATGTCCTATAATCCACAACGGGTGCTACTAGCGTGGAAGATCAACAACAAAGAGTTTGTGAGGGCATCCATAGGGTTATTGAGCTAGAGAGACAGAACAAGGGGATCCACATGCATTCAACGGGTCTCATGAGATTCTTGGATACAGGGAAGGCCAAACAACCAACCTTATCACAAATGGAGACTCCCTAGGCAAGTCCGATGGATCCTCCATATGTGGTTTCTCCAGGGGTCTCAATGTAATCTGAGTCCACAAAGTGATAGCTTTACTTTTCCAAGTCTAGCTCATCTTTCCCTTGATGACACCACGGCTACCATGCCTACCCCAATGATGGGCATGCCAAGAAACACGCCATGGACCTCATTTGTTAGTAAAGCACCGCTACATGACAGCTCAATGCCTGCAACAGTACCTACAAGTGTGTACCAATCATATACACCCATGGGTCCTCGTATTCATGTGGTTCCTACCTCTCCCATTGTTTCAACAACCTATGCTCCACAACCACAACATCCAAGCTCTTATTTCCATGGGACTATACCGGCTAGCATTAGCATGTCACATCCGACATTTGCTATGCCTAGGGCCACACATATGAACTTTGGGCCACCACATGGCATAACACCGTACCCAAAGTGGAACCCAAGGGCTTCCTATGCGCCAAGCCCAATGCCAATACCTACTCCATATGTAGTCTTTGGAGCACCTTCACCCATGGTGCCTGCTCACTTAGGTGACTTGGCAACATTTGCTTAAGCTATTGGTCGATCTATTGCTGAGAATATATGAGAGCCTAGAAGTAAGGTAGTACAAATAGACAAGCTCACACAAAAATTTAGTGGAGACGGGGATGTGAGAAAGCATATCGAAGTGTTTGAACAAATATGCGATTCTCTAGGAGAACACAATGACCTGCATAAGAGTAATACTTTAAGCCTAACCTTTAGTGGGAAGGCAGGGGATTGGTATAGAACTCTAAGGGTGGAGGAAAAAACGATTTACCCTACTCTTAGGAGATTGTTCTTGAAAGAATACATACGAGAGGGAGTGCTTTGGGGTGTAACCTCTCAGCTCCAAAAAGCCCAACGAGAGGAAGGAGAGTCGGTGAGAGACTTTATTAGTCGCTTAAAGCATTTGAATTCTCGTTGTAATCCAAATGAGCGCTTCAATAATAATCGGGATTATGACATGAGGATATATACAATGGCCTATTCATTAGAGGTATCACCACTTGGAAAGTGGTCACCACCAATGCGATCCAATTGGAGGATAATTTAATGATTCAAGGAGAAAGAGTGTCTATTGAGCCTAAATCTATTAGCTCGCAAGCATCGGGGCATCAGCCAATGACCCTAAAGCCTATTGCTAAGGAGCCAAAGATATCTGAGATGACTTTAGCAAATCTCACTAAGGCCATTCAAGAGAGTCTTAGAGACGATCATGCTCCGCAAAACAATCATATGTATCCAAGAAGGGAGCAACAATGGTGCTCAGTATGCTATGGTCTGCATAGTACCAGTGAATGCTCTACTTTTAGAGTGGAATTCAATGGGAATTGCAATGCTTGTGTGGGAGGTATGGTCATCAGGCTAAGGATTGCATAGTATTTAAGCGTGCGATGGCCAATAGACCAACCTTAGCATGGACAGACACACCTTGAGTGCCTGCACTGATGTCGGCCCCACCTCTTGAACAAACGTCACAACACATGGTCCCTAGGGCCCAAAATGTTGTTCAAACAACACCCTTACCACCTCCAGTGTTAGGACCGTAACCACCACATACGAGAATCACTTTTGTGAATCAAGTGGATTGTGAGTCATCCATTGCTTGTTTGGAAGGCTGTGAGGATATTATAGAGCCTAATATTTTCTATGGGAGGGATGCGCTTGAAGAAAGTCCACAATACTACGTGGAAGACTATTGGGGACAAGGCAAACTTGTCTATCAAGTAGATGCTCTTGCTGCAAGAGGCCAAAACATCAATTACACTACCAAGAGACCACCTCTTCAATGTTATGCGTGTGGAGGTCCACATTGTGTATTCAATTGTCCTATTAGGCTACAAAAGAACGCCACACTAATGCAAACCAATCAAGCGAGCACATCTACAGTGCTGATACTCGTGTGTAATCGATGTGGCATAGATCATTTGATTTTCCAATGTTTGAATAATCCAAATGCGCCGAAGATCATGCCAGTAAACTTGATTGATATTACAAAGGAGCCATCACAAAGTACACCTGTGGTACTAGTAAATGTACTCACACGATCGATGCTCCAAAAACAAAATTATATTCTTGAAGAAAGAGACACGGCATCAATTGCCCAATCTCAGAAGAAGGAGAAAACACGAAGGAAGAGATCGCAAAAAGCAGTGCAGTCAGACCCTAGTTCAAAGACCAACATAGGGACTGGTGACGACCCCGTATATATGAACGACACTGAAGAGGATTCTGATTCAGGTGAAACCATGGAGACCAAAACGACCACTAGGAAAGAAACCAACAAGGAAGATCGTCATGAGCCACAATGGCCAGGATCCAAGAAGAAGATAGGAACTTATCCAAACCCTACAGAGGAGATCGAGCGAGTCAAGCAATTAAGGAGTTTTGTAGAAGATACCCAATGGGATCTGCAGCCAGCACCTAGGCAGATCCAGATTACAAACACAGTGTTCCCTACGCAACAACAACCTCACCAAGTCCATAGACCCTTAGCCATACCTAGTGTCATCCAAGAAGAAAGTGACTTAAAGTCATGGGAAAGTGGGCGTACTCACTTCTTGTTGGAAAGAATGTTTATGGAGGGACTACTTGACCCTATTGAAGAAATAGAGATCCCATCTTCCCCACATCAAGGGACTGAAGCCCAAAAGGTGTCGTTAAATATTGCCAAAAATTGATGGACTTCATGGCTTCAGAAGTTAGAACCACCATCATGTCCAAGCTATATGGAGACCCTGAGCTATTCTTAGCTCTTTGAGCTTTCCTCAATGGAGAACTGAAGGTCGAGCTACCACAATTTGCATAGATGGATGGAGTTAGGGAGATGCCAGTAGAGGAGGAACACTTAGATCCACAACCCAACTTAGATGAGAACCTTGTTGTAAAAATATATGTTAACAAGTTGGGACAATACTTTGAGGGAGATGAATCCAATGCAACCATACCAATCACTACCAAGGGATTAATTGTGAAGGAAATCCTTGATGGTGGCGCTGGGGTTAGCATTGTGACTAAAAATTGATGGGAAACTATGGGAAGACCTCACCTTCAAACCACAACCATAGTGGTAGAAGATGGCCAATGAGTCTATTGTTAAACCTATTAGAATGCTAGAAGATGTCAAGATCAAGGTCTTTGGACATAAAATAAGAATTACCTTCATTGTTATGGATTTCTCCAAGCACACTATGGCATCTGAGATGATGATAGGATGTCCTTTCATGAGGGAAGCAAAAATGGTGCATGACTGGTCTAAAAACCATGTCTACTTGCAGTTCCAAGATTTTGTCATTCGAGTGGATCTTGTACCTGGTCGAGCACATCCTCTAGGAAACAGGTTTACAATTGATCATAGATCTGACACCACAGTTCACTCGGCCCCATTGCAGTATTGTTACACGTGTAAAGTGGACACTAATGTTGGGGAGGATTCTCCTTATATGGATGTACTACCTAGGATGACTGAGTCAGACAATGTGGATTGGGTCCACCTAGAAACAACCATAGACACTTGGGGAAACAGGGAGACGACCTGGGTAACACTTGAGGGGGATGAAATGCCACCACTCGTATCCTTAAATATGCTAGAAGCAATGCATATAGCTTCTGACAAGACTCATCCTAATATAACAAAGAAAACATACAAGTGGGTCCTTAAAGATTCTTTAGCGACCATAGCTAGTGCCAAAAAACAGAAGCCTTGTAAGAAACGTTCCACTCGCTCCAAGAAATGTAAGGAAACGGGCGGTGGATTCCTAAACGACTATTGGAAGCCCAAGGCTACTATCAAGGAAATGATCAAATCTGGGTGCCAAAACATAGATTCTGTTCTTACCTGTCACCTGACCCATGTGAGCCCAATCTTGTAGCTCCAAAACAAATTGACGATCACGGAAAGAAAAAAATCACAGAATGCTACACACCCGCTCCAGAGCTAGTTTGGGTACCGAAGAAAGAACGATTTGTTCCACCTAGCTCAGGAAGGGGGGAGTCCCATGAAGCTTCTAGCTTCTCATGTAATGCATCCATAGAGGTAAAAGCTTCTTCACAACCTCCACCTACAATAGTGGACCTCCATGAAGCTACAAAGGAATCCACACCTCCCAGTGTTCAAGAATCACCTGATAAACCACTTCAAGTTCGATCCTAGGAGAGTGCCTTACCACCCTTGCAACTTGACGAGGCACTTAAGGTAATAGAAAACTACTGGCAAAAATCCTCACCTATTACCAAGTGGAACAATTGGTTTCAAAGGGTGACGAGCACATTTCAAACAGTATGACCTACCCTAGGAAGGGGGGAAGTCTTCGTTCACGTCAACCTATCGAATTATTTCCCTCTTACCCTTCTTTCCCTGACCTCTCAATCACCAATCTTAGGGAATGTATATATAAAGCCTTATACTCATAAAAAAGAAAAATAGTAAAGGAGCAATTAGCAAACGAGTATGCACAATAAAAGTCAAAACATTGACCCAAACCTACACATTCACATTCGGTACACTGAAACAGAAACCTATGCCATCAAACACCTTTGATCCTCATCACTCGAGTGATGGAGGGTAGGTAGGATTAGTACGAGAGGAGTGTTCTGTTTTAGAGTTTAGTGATTAGCAAAGTTCTTTCTTCCCACTGATGTGCCTCCTAGAGGTATTATTTGTGTTTCCTAGTGTGTATAGAAACGTGTTGCTGTGGTTAGGATTTGGATCTTCATGGAATATTTCTCTCATTCACTTTTCAAACCAAGCGCGATCATCAACACAAACATGTGTTTTTTGTCCATTAGCATTGTCCCTTATCTTTTTTGCATCTATGTTTGTCTGCTTTAATTGTAATTGGTAGCATAATATTCAACGCATTTTCTTAGTACCAAACATTAAATTCAATGTAATTTTTTGTCATAATCACTTTTCTAGGTTTAAAAATCAAGCAGCCCGACTAAGCTAGTTTGACCAAGCTAGGCGTTACAGATCTTCTCTTCATACCATGGGGAATGCCTTCCTAATAATCAATGGTTACTTAGGTTCTTAATCCGATTTAGGCAGCATTGTGTGAAATGTACTAGGGATTTCTAGTGGGCTTAGTCCCTATTGACCTTTAGCTTAAGTATTATAAAGGGAGTTTACTAATGTGATGAGCCTGGGGAGGGTAACAATGTTATATGACCCCCCAAGTTACAAATTTAAAATGCTGAAAACGAACAAACAAACAAAAATCAAAATGCCACAATGTATAATCTTAAGCTGGAAGAGAAATCTCAGCTTGGTTTGGTACTTCACTCACATGTATCGCCTATGGTACTAGAGCCTTAGAGGTTCCTAGTGTGGGCGCTTTTCCTTGAGAAGCAAAAAGCCCAAGGCATACAAAATAAGCACACACGTCAAAATTGAATCACTGTGAAAAGACTTTTGGGGGTCAAAGAAAAGAGAATCAGTTAGACGATGATTTCATGAGCAATTCCTTTTATCGTAGCTTAACTACAAGGTCTTCTAGGTATAGCCTCTAGTCAGCCCTCGGACATGAAATACTTGGCTCTTGCGATTAAACAACTTAATTGACCAAAGAAAATTAAGAAGCGTGCCCATGGTATTAATAATCGATCTTTAGTGCCTTTCGATCGTTAAATTAGTGACCAAGACCTGTTTAATTTTTTATCTTTACAACTGTTTATGCGTTTGATTTTATTACAATTTAATGTTTATTGCTGACAAATGGTTTAAAATTCTATTACCAATCAAATTGTCTGCCTACAATTGCATATGCTTTTTGATTGTATATAAGAATGCAATTACTGTGCCAATTTTGTTTGATTTTGCAGTGATTGAAGAAGGCTAAGGACACTCCTCTCAAAGGCTCTTCCACCTCGATGAACGAGCTTCAACTCAATAGCTTCCGAGAGCAGAATCTACATCAGGAAGGGGGGCATGTTAATCCTCACGGCTCACGGACACCCTATCATCTACAACAGACGTCGTATTATTTATTTGGTAGAGTCAGGTACCGGGCTTATCGGTCCAATAGAAAGGGTTAAGAGTGATCGCCGATGAGAGGCGCACTCGAAAACTGGAACCTATAATGTTTGAGTAGGATTGGCTAAGTGTGGGTGCCCAAATGTGAACGGGCAAGCCCATATAAAAGTCAATCTAAAACCTAAAATACCTCATTCTCTCGTTTGTGCAATGCAAGAAGAGTGCTCTTGCTCCATCTCCTTCTCCGTCTCCCTTGTGTACTAGTGTGTGTGCTTGAGAGAGAGAGAGAGAGAGAGAGAGAGAGAGAAAGAGTGCTCCTGCTCCATCTCCTTCTCCGTCTCCCTTGTGTACTAGTGTGTGTGCTTGAGAGAGAGAGAGAGAGAGAGAGGAGAGAGAGAGAGAGAGAGAGAGAGAGAGAGAGAGAGAGAGAGAGCATTGCGGCGGCACGATGACGGCGAGGCGGTTGAGTGCGGCGTAGCGACGTCTCCCTCTTCTTCGTGGCGAGGAATCCTCCACGACAGCAAACGTAGAGCGGTGAGTGACACACCATCGTCATCTTTGAGCTTACTAGTTTAGGCTAGTTGCATGCTTGGAGCCATTTGTGGCTCGCACACAGTGTATCGGCAAGTCCCTTGCATTGACACGTGCGATAGACGGACACAATTCCTCCCAAATAACCACCGCTCCCTCATTTTGTCATTTACTGCAGCAAACAAAAGGGCCCTGCATTGGAATCGAACCCCCACCCTTCAGAGATTCACTACTAAAACCTTTGATCTACACCAACTAACCTCCACTGCTAGATTTCTCACAGAAAGCGCTCAGATTTTTTTAAAAATTTGTTTTTGTTGTTTGCTTCTCCTCGTCCACCTCCCCGCACCATGGTCCGCTGCCTCACACATGGCCTACTGCTTCATCCCCGTCCTCGTCCTTGCCTCCACCATGTGCTTTGTCCTTCCCTTCCTGATTCGCACGACACTGCATTTGAAAAGATTCGTCTGTTTTTTCTCTCTTTTCGAAATTGTTAGGACATACCCCTACTGGCTCTTCTCTTATTTTAATCCATGGGAATCTTGCAAGATCCCTTACCTAGTCACTCTCCGTACTTTTTCACTCAAAAGTACAAAGGGTAGTACTCGAACACGGGCAAAGATGAATTTTTTTTGCAGGACGCCTTCTGAGCTATCCCTTTGGTCTCAGTCCGCACGTTGCTTTTGGGCGCTCTATTCTAGTATAAATACAAAGCATTGCCTTGGCCTTCCTCCACTCCTCTCGCTTCTCAACAACAACACCCTCCCTCTCCCCAAGGCATTGCAGATGCCCTCATTCTATCTCCTAGCTTGCTCCGCCTCTCTCAGGCTTGCCCTTCTGCACCTCGTTCATCCCCTCCTCACCTTCGTGGCTTCCCTCTCTACAACACCAAACAGGAGAGAGAGAGAGAGAGAGAGAGAGAGAGAGAGAGAGAGAGAGAGAGAGAGAGAGAGAGAGAGAGAGAGAGAGAGAGAGAGAGAGAGAGAGAGAGAGAGAGAGAGCCCGACACACGACCTGTACATCGATCTTGACTCTGGAGGAAGAAAGAAGAGGTAGCGTGAGAGAGAGGCATTTGGAATGCTACATGGCATGGCAACCAAAGAGAGAAACCCACGTTCACAGATGTAAGAGACACCAAGCATCTCAAAAAGATTCCTTAATGTTTTATTTTTTCAAATTGGGTATCCCCTATTGGCTCTACTTAAAAAAAAAGCATTAGTAAGAAGATCCCCCCTTACAAAACCTTTCGTCATTTGCGCCTCAGCCCGCTCTCGCCATCCGTGCCCTCGCCTGCAAAAACCCTCGCCTCAGCCCTCTCTCGCCATCTGTGCCTTTGCCTGCAAAAACCCTTGTCTCAGCCCGCCTTCGCCATCTGTACCCCCCCCCCCCCCCCCCCAAAATATCCTTTGGGCTGAGCGGACTCCTCCCTTGCACCTTGCCCAACTTCTCCATCTTTGCATCTCTACGCGAAGACCTCTCTTCCACCCATCTCCATTGGTCTGCGCAACCTCCTCCCTTGCACCTCGCCCACCTTCTATGTCTCTGCACGAAGATGACACATACCATACTTGCATCATTTTGCATTTATCAAAACGATCTCTCTCTCTCTCTCTCTCTCTCTCTCTCTCTCTCTCTCTACAGTTCCTTCATAGTAAGTCCTCATGTACGGACCTCAGGTCCATTGGAACTCCAACTCCCAAAGTTGAGAGCATCTTTGACGATTCTCTCTCCCATTTCTTTTCAAAATGTGTAACACCTACTAGTACTTCATACTGGCAAGTTGGTATGTTTATTCATTCCTTCATGAGATTGCGCTAGGGCCGGAATCTCATGCTTGCGTTCAACCTTGAGGTTCAGGTCTCCCACCCTCTAAAAGATAATGGAGAGTCAAACTCGCCCTGGCAGAGACGCTACATCTTGAGGCTGCCTCCATAACCAACCAACCATCCACGACACCTTGCTACTCTCGGAAACCCTGTCAACTAAAAAATATTCCACAGCAAGCAAGCAGATGCATTGCATGCTGTCTCGTGCTCGTCCCTTGACACCTGGCCTACGCCTTACGGCTCGCATCAACTTTTGAGTCAATGCCTTGCTCTTTGCTGCGAGCGTGCGAATAGGTTCGTACATACTGGTAAGTTCTTCAACTTATTGAATAGTTAGAAATATTCGCATCTCCACACGAAGGTTATTATCTCTTCATCTCGTCTGAAGTCCATTTGTAAAAAAGAATAGGTTCGTACATACTGGTAAGTTCTTCAACTTATTTAATAGTTAGAAATATTCGCATCTCCACACGAAGGTTATTACCTCTTCATCTCGTCTGAAGTCCATTTGTAAAAGGGATTAGATTGCAGGGCTCGAACGCAGGCGGCCACAAACAACAGTCAGTTGTCTAAGCCATGCGGGCGATTGGCTTGCGTGATACACGCGCTTCCCTGAATAAATTTTTAAAAAAATCATGAAGTAGCCCCCAGCGTCGCGCGTAGCTGCTGTGGCTGCCTTGCAGTGCAGCAGCCCCCTGGCGTCGCGCGTAGCTGCTGTGGCTACCCTGCAGCAACAGCCCCTGGCGTCGTGCGCAACTGTGCTACCCTACTCGTTTAACCAACGCGCTGACTGAATCATGTTCTAAAGAGGCAAGGCAGCCAACGACAAGCTCGACAATGAGCATTTTGAAAGATTCGGGTTATTAATTCCTTTTTTGAAATGGGTACGACATAGTGGTACTTTTATTAACTTAAACCTACTGGTACTTTTATTAACTTAAATTTGGGTCGTTGAAGGGACGTAAAAGTAACCTAAATTGGGGTCGTTGGAAGGGACCAATTTTTTAATGGTGTTTTAACTACTGGCAGTAGCGCCCACTGTGTTGTCCTATCCTTTCAAACTTTGCCTGGGTGTTTTAATTAGTGGCAGTAGCGCCCAACTGTGTTGTCCTATCCTTTCAAACTTTGCCTCTCAAACCCAACTCTGCAGAGTAGCCTCGACGAAGGCTTCTTTGTATGGAAGAAACAAGCGAGATGACGGCAGCGTAACTCCGTTGTCAAGGGCGTGCGAAACTGTTGCTGTCTTTTCTCTCCGCTAGTAAAGCACGCTTGCTGTTGCAGAGCTCTGAGGTACTCTCTCTTTCTTGGATGGTTTCTTATGACGTTGAAATTCTCTTCTTCTTCTCGCTCACGCTTGTTATCTTTGTGAATTAGAAATGGCAGGTCAACAACCAAATTGGGCCACAATAAACTTGGCTTCCAATAGTCTTAATCACAATGTCCAAACTATAACACAAGAGCTGTCCAACATTCAAAATGTTGGCAACATTTCAATTTTTGCCCAACTTCAAAATTTGACTCAAATTGTCACACAAGGGTTTGAGAATATGTCTGATCGTTTAGACATATTGGAAATCACAATCGAAGAGGTAGAAAAAAGAGCAATCGAGCGTGAAGAACGTGGCATTGTTCGCTCTAGAAATGCAGGTTTGAAATACCATGAAGAAATTGAACCAATATTGGTGAATGGACAAGCGCCACAGAACTTTCCGCTTGCGGTTGGACGATTAGCGATTCTCAACGGCCAAAATACGAATGCCCTCCTCGCTTTCTACGGCCTTCCAATCAATGGAAATTTGAATGAGCGAAGACATCGGCTTGCAAGATTTTTGGGAGTCTTTCTTGTACATTTCTCTCTCTTTCTCTCTTTCTGTTTATATTCATTTATATATCTTCTTTTGTACTTTTTAAAAAATAAATTCTGTTCCTGTAGGGGTAAGAGGCTTTGGGGATTCCATTTGATGGAACTAATGAGGTTTTGGGAAGCAAAGTGGACATTGTCTTTTTTGTCACGTATTGATAGTTCAGTAGCATCCCAACCACTCAGAGGTATACTCGCTCCATGGTAACCTTTTGGTTATTGGCTCTTTGATTGTAATCACACGCTTGTCGGGCTTTGCTGTTCATGGCATTCATTTATATGCATACTAAGTAGTAAGTTTGAGTTGCAGATCAATTATATTTTGTGGAGCTGCTTTTGTTGGTCATACAACGTTCTGAAAGTTATGGTATTGATGAATGTGTACTGATTGGTGAATGCAATTGTTCTCTGTTTCTGCTTGAGGTTGTTTACACATCTTTTTTCATTTTTGCATTAATGATATCTTTATCTTTCTTTAGAGTATTTTTGGTTGTTCTTTCCATAGGGAATTGCAACCAATAAACTTTTGGGTAAGATAGCATCTGCTAGGAATAAGCCAGACGTTGGTAAGTTCGATTTGTCTAATTGGAGTGTTACCTAGTGTGGCAAATTTTGAGGATGGATTGAGGCTGTTTGATGTGAAGAGTAGATAAGAGGATCAAAGCAAGTTCATTCACCAACTCTTGAGACTCTATGGTCGTTCCGATAATAATTGTAGATGGTTCTGCTCATTTTCTATGTTTAAGCGCATTACATTAGTGCCAAGGTGCATCTTTTGTTGCTTTACCGTCTTAACATGTGAATGCTTTATGGTGCCTTCTCAAGATCCAAGGAACCTCTCTTGTTCACATGTTTGGGACGTGTACCACTTGTCTTAGGCTCCTGTCACAGTGGGCCGCCTACCCAACCTGGATTTTTTGAGGTGGGCTCTCGGTTTGTGTCACATTGGGTTATGATGTTAAAGTTTGCCTGTAACAGACTTGGACACTCCAAGTCAAGAATCAATCGCGACAACACCAAATAACCACTTCAAAACAATTCACAGATCACAATAGATTTGCACTGGCCCGGCGGAGTTCCGTGCCTAGAGATATTGGCCCCAAAGACTGGCGCCCCTTTCGGTATTTCTTTATGTATTAGCTCAATGTCAAAGTACAAAGAGTGGTTAGGGTTTCACTCTCACACTCTGCGTCCAGATGCTCTGAGAAGTGAGTCCTAAACCGTGTATAAAGATTACAAGGGATGCCCAAAAGCAGAGCCCCAAAAGCTTCAGAACAAAAGCAATCTCTCTCTCTCTCTCTCTCTCTCAAGAGAGTCAATAATAAAAGCAAATCAACTTTCTCTCTCTCTCCAATTCCTTGCGTAGCAAAAAAGCAAGCAGAATGCGTCGCTAGCTTTTTTTTTCAGGCTCTGCAATTTCCAGGATTCCGTGACTGCTGCCACGTGGCACTGGCGCCAGCTTTTAGGGTTTCTAGCCACTTAGGGTTTCAGCCAGCAGTTAGGGTTTTTGCAAAATTAGGATTTTTGGCAGAAATTAGGGTTTGCAAGATTTTTAGGGTTTCTTGCAAAAATTAGGGTTTCTGTTGTTGGTAGCCACGTCATCACTTTGTGACATTCCCCCCTCTTGAAAGCATTGTAATCAACCGCGATTATGCTTGCAAAACCGACAGAAGCCATAAACCGTCTTAGCAGACACTGATTGTTAGTACCTACGTACTAGGAACACACATCTAGCACATGTACCAAATCGACAGTCACATCACACGACATCAGAGGACATCACAGGACATCACATGACATTCAACATTCATTCGGATCTTAGACCATGATTTATCGGCAATGTAGCTAGCAATCGCATCTAGGTCCAATTGGGACCTCATCAATGTCCGATTTACTAACCCCTATTGCAACCATGTCTATTCGAGATCAATCAGACCAAAATGCTGCAGTCATTTCGTCTATCAGTTCGTGCACTTAAGAGAAGTCAAGAACAAATCAGTATCATAATCAGGAATTCCATTTCATTAAAGTCATACAGCAGAATACTGTTAGCTTTCAATATCCCTGAAGCTCAAAGAGACATCAGTGACTCTAGTATCTAAATCAAGGCATCTGTTGACAAAGGAGCGGAGCGACTCCCCTTTTGTGCATCCCACTTGCACCAGATCTCCGGCCAAGCTGAATTCTGTGTTCCGTTTGGAATAGACTATGCTAAACCAAAAGCATCGAGGTAAAGTTTCACAATCTGAGGAGTATCTGCTAGGTCCTCCTCCTCCATCCACTTCGCATCCAAATCAGGATAGTTCTTGAACTTAACCAAGAACCGCCTTCGGACTTTACCTTTATTCTTTGTATCCTTATGTGCCAAAATCTGTTCAGGTACAATGATCTCTTCATTTTCTTCCACTTCGGGTTGCTCATCAGGCTCCCCATCATCAAACACATCACCCGTAACAGGTTTCAAGAGACTCACATGGAATGCATTGTGAATCCTCCAAGTATATGGCAGTTTCAATCGGAAGGAGACATCATTTATCTTTTCAGTGATCTAGAAAGGTTCGTAGTATCGCATACTAAGCTTTGGAAAAAGCCTCTCCTTTCCCTTTTTCTTTCGTAGGCGTACCTTCTCAAAACGTAAGAGCACCGAATCATTCTCCTTCAATTTCATGTCGCGACGATGGCGATCCGCTGCCTTTTTTTGTCGTTCTTGAGACTTCTGCATAGTCTCACGAACCTTGGCAAAAGCCGTATCTAAATCTCGCGTATATTCATCCGCTTGAAAGATCTTATCTTTCGTGCTTAGGAAGGGTGGAACCTTCGCAGCACCTTCAACAATCTTAAATGGCGCCTTCCCCGTCGAAGAGTGTATCGTGTTGTTGTAGGCAAATTCCACCGAAGGTAAGTACTTTTCCCATTGAGTCTTCTGATCAGAGATATAAGACTTCAATAAATCTAGACCCACTGAATTTGCAATCTCAGATTGCCCATCAGTCTGCGGGTGGAACGATGACGAGAACTGTAACCGCGTGCCAATGTTCTCCCAAATTGCCTTCCAACACAAACTCGTGAATCTGGGGTCTTTGTCGGAGACAATCGTCTCAGGTATGCCATGTAATCTGAAGATCTGGACCACAAACAGTCTCGCTAAGTGATCCGGCTTGACTGTTTTCTTCACTGGAATAAAATGAGCCTATTTGCTAAACCTGTCAATAACAGTCCAGATACCATCGTGACCACTCTGTGTTCTCGGGAGATCAAAAATGAAATCCATCGCAATACTTTCCCAGGGGCGGGTGGGTATGGGTAAAGGCTGTAATAATCCCTGTGCCTTATGCCTGTCAAACTTGACCTTCTGACATACTAAGCAATTGCGCACAAACTCTTTCACATCCTTTTCGAGTCTCGGCTAAAAGAAGTATCTCTCTACCCCCTTCATGGTGGTAGCAATGCCGCGATGAGCCATAAAAGGTGGACAGTGGCATTCAGTCATAACCTTTTTCCTCAACGGCTGTGTAACGCACAACATAGTCTTTCTCATCAAGTAGCCTTCTCGATTGGAGTATCCTGCTACTGTCTCCCCATCCCGTATCCGTGTGAAAATATCTGCAAAATCTATATCTGTGGCATACTGATCGACCATATCCTCGAAGCTCCTATGATGTATCGTGGAAATAGCTAGAACCAACGGCTTTCGAGACAAAGCATCTACCACCACATTCTTCTGTCCCTGCACATGGACAATTTGGAAGTGAAATTGTGACAAGATGTTCGCCCACCGCATCTGCTTTTCGGAAAGCTGCTTCTGTGGCAAGAAGTAGCGCAAACTTTGATGGTCTGTAAAGACAGTAAAATCCGCTCTGAGTAGGTAATGCCGCCACTGTGTAAGAGCATGGATAACCGCGAAAAGCTCTTTCTCATAAATCTGTGCTATCATCTCCGGCCTGGACAACAATCGGCTCTTGTAAGCAATGACATGGCCTTCTTGCATCAAGCCGCACCTAGACTACGATCACAAGCATCACAATATACTTCGAATGACTTCTGCAAGTCCGGAAAAGTCAAAATTGGTCCCGTAGTCAATTTCTCTTTCAATGTCTGAAAGGCAGTCACCTCTGTGGATCCCCACGAGAAAATGACTCCTTTCTGTGTCAAGATATGCAAAGGGAAAGCAACCTCTGCAAACTTTCGTATGAACCGCCTGTAGTACGAACACAGTCCCAAGAAGCTTCTTACTTCATGGACATTCTTCAAATCGGGCCAATCACGGATAGTCTCTATCTTGGCCTGGTCCATTTGCACTCCTGTAGCTGAGACAATGTGTCCCAAAAAGTGTATCTCTGGTAGGAAAAATTCACTTTTCTTTGCATTAATCACTAACTTGTGATCTCGTAATGCCTGAAAGACTTGAAGCAGACGATCTCTGTGTTCTGCCTCATCCTTGGAGAAAACAATGATGTCGTCAAAGAAAGTGCCAACAAATAGCTTGTACTCTCAAAAAATCATATCCATCATCCGGTTAAATGTTGTAGGAGCATTGGTTAAGCCAAAAGGCATTACCAAAAACTCAAATAACCCAAAAGTAGTCCGAAAGACTGTCTTGTAGACGTCTCCCGGTGCGATTCGGATCTGATGATATCCACTCTTCAAGTCAATCCTGCTAAAGCACGAGGATCCCTGTAACCTGTCGAGTATATCATCGATCCTAGGAATCAGAAATCTATTCTTGATGGTGATTTTGTTGAGAGCTCTATAATCGATGCACATCCTCCTAGATCCGTATTTCTTCAAACCAACAATACTGGAGAGCAATATGGTGAAGTACTAGGCTGGACAAGACCCTTTTCCAAGAGGTCTTTCACTTGGTTCATAATCTCTTCATTCTGTGCTCGGCTCACACGGTAAGGTGGCCGGTTCGGTGGTGTGCTTCCAGGTATGAGATCAATGGTATGATCTTCAGGACGAGCATGTGGTAACTCTCCTGGTAGGCCCTCTGAGAAGCAATCAGCGTGAGAGTGGAGAAAATCTTGGCGTTCTTTATCAAGTTCAGACATACTTGTCCTATTCTTATCGCTCAATTCTTTTAAAAAGATCGAGTAAACAAACAGACTGGATTTCATTAATTTTGAAATAGCCGAAGCCGATACAATAGGGACAGACTCGCCCTTCAGTTTAATATCAAGTATAATTGTTTTGCCCTTTTCTGTAGTCAAAGTCGCTTTTCTCGCCTGATAATCGACCACGGCGTTGTTCTTGTGGTACCAAGGAATCCCTAAGAGAACATCACAACCCTCGAAAGGCATTATGAAGAAGTCCTCATGCCCCAAATACCCCTGACAATGCAACTGAAGTTTGCCAATGACAGGTGTAATGGCTACGTCCCTGTCGGGTGCGCTAGAACTGCCTCCGCAAGTGGTCCCATCCGATTGGGAGTAATCTTGAGCCGCGCCACCAATTTCGGTGAAATGAAGTTGGCCTTGGCTCCTCCATCAAAGAAGATCAGGGCCTCTTGATCTTTCACCTTGCCCAAGCTCGGCAAAGTTCTGTACTCTCATCCATGGTGTCGGGATCGGTACCCACACAATCTGGAACTAGTCCTGTTTTTATCTTGCCTTTTCGTCCACGTTCCTTAGCTGCTCTTGAACTCTCAGGCCAATCGTCGTCCTTATCATT
Source organism: Adiantum capillus-veneris (assembly GCF_014529385.1). NCBI lineage: Eukaryota > Viridiplantae > Streptophyta > Polypodiopsida > Polypodiales > Pteridaceae > Adiantum > Adiantum capillus-veneris. Next base: position 53,627,681 of record NC_140932.1, read on the forward strand.
CTGTTCTTTTTGTGCCTTTTTAGAGCACTTCGCGGAGATGTATCCATGTTCCCCGCATCCAAAGCACTTTCCCTTCTTGATGAATCGAGCTCGCTCCTGAGGAGTAAGGTTGGGTCGTGCATCCTTTTTCTCTGGGTTGCTCTTTTTCTTTCTATTTTCAGTCCCAGAAGTCTGTTCGGCTCGTTGTGTCATGGCCTTATCTGTAGGGTAGGTCAGACTGCCAGAGTGAATGGCAAAGCCCCGCTTCGCATGACTCATCAACTCCTGAATAGAAGCTGACTTCTGCTCCAAGGAGTGATCTCGGATCTCTGTAGGTAGACCCAAGGTGAACCGCTCAATTTGTTCTCTGAACGAGATCTTCTTGAATGAAGAGGCGGGTAGAAAAGAATTCCAGAATCTCTCATAGTAAGCATTGATTGTATCTTTCTTGGTCATCTGAAGATGGTTCCAAGCAGCTCGTATATCTCGTTCATACTCTTGCGTCAACCAAGAAGAAATAAAAAGCTTCTTAAATTTCAACCATTTAACTGGCGCAGTCTTGTTTAAAAGAAGCGTGGACCACCAAGTACGAGCATTCCCCTTAAAGTAAGAGGCAGCTCTCCGAATCTTGGAGTACTCTGAATAGCGTCCTCCCGCGAAAGCGATGTCAAACTGCTGTATAAAAGACAAAGCCTTCGAAGCATCTGAGTATCCTGAAAAAGTATCAAACTTGATCGAGCGGCCACCTTCCTTAAACTCTCGGACTTTCTTGCTTTTATCTTCGAGAAAGTCATACTGGTTGGCTTTGTAAAAATTCTTCTTGTTCGCATAAAAGTTTCCGTCATCGAAATTTGAGCTGTCTGTAGACGAGTCCTCAGTAGAACTGTCAGTCTCTGGGCGAGATTTAGCCTTCTTTGCCTTTTTCTTGCCCTTTCCGAAGCTTTGTTTCTTGCTTCGCTTTTTACCTTTTCTATCTTCTTCGCTCGAATCTGAAGAGCTAGAAGAACTGTCAGAAGAAGAAGAAGAAGAAGAAGAAGAAGAACTGGGTCCTCCTTCAAATCGAACACATTCCTTCTGTTTCTTTGCCTTGTCAAATGTCGACTGACGACCCAAATATCCAAGGAAGTCAGTGCCTTTCTTCTGCTTTTCACCGTGCTTTTTGGCTTTCTTTTGCGCATCAAAAAGCTGAGCAATCCATGCATCAACCACCTCTTGTAATTCCTTCTCTGAATACTGTTTGTGATCAGAAGAAGGTTTCTTGAGAGCGGGTTTCAGGGGTGGTGTAGTGGTTTTCTGCCACTACGTATGCACTTCCGGAAAAGAAGTCTCGCTCATATATTTTGCCAATTTCAGATCCTTCGGAAAACTGAGCATCATCTTTGTTGCATCGCCGATCAATTGACGACGCTTCATTTCTCTTTGCTCCGCCTGAGTAGGCCGAGGTGGGCCATACTCTCTGCCGGAATCTTCATTGTGATCCCTGCCTGCATCTCCAGATGCAGAGGGAGTCGATCGATCCTTGCGTGAAGCCATAGGTGCCGCCGGAAAAAAAAAATTTGAGATCGGATTTCCCATAGAAGAGAAATCGGCCGTGCTCTAATACCACTGTAACAGACTTGGACACTCCAAGTCAAGAATCAATCGCGACAGCACAAAATAACCACTTCAAAACAATTCACAGATCACAATAGATTTGCATTGGCCCGACGGAGTTCCGTGCCTAGAGACATTGGTCCCAAAGACTGGCGCCCCTTTCGGTATTTCTTTATGTATTAAATCAATGTCAAAGTACAAAGAGCGGTTAGGGTTTCACTCTCAGACTCTGCGTCTAGATGCTCTGAGAAGTGAGCCCTAAACCGTGAATATAAAGATTACAAGGGATGCCCAAAAGCAGAGCCCCAAAAGCTTCAGAACAAAAGCAATCTCTCTCTCTCTCTGACCAATAATAAAAGCAAATCAACTTTCTCTCTCTCTCTCTCTCTCTCTCTCTCTCTCTCTCTCTCTCTCTCTCTCCAATTCCTTGCGTAGCAAAAAAGCAAGCAGCATGCATCGCTAGCTTTTTTTTTCAGCCTCCACAATTTCCAGGATTCCGTACCTGCTGCCACGTGGCACTGGTGCCAGCTTTTAGGGTTTCCAGCCAGCAGTTAGGGTTAGGGTTTCCAAAAATTAGGGTTTCTGCAAAATTAGGAATTTTTGGCAGAAATTAGGGTTTGCAGGATTTTTAGGGTTTCTGGTAGAAATTAGGGTTTCTGCTGTCGGTAGCCACGTCATCACTTTGTGACATGGCCCTTTTCCTCAGCCAACGCCCGTAGAACAGGTGTTTGACAACCCGTCTCTCGTGCTGACCGTCAGAGTTCAAGACCTACGAAGTGCTCTCGTGCCCTACTTTTTGAGGGATGGCCACCACTATGAAAAATTGGCCGGGCTAATGAGGCCGGCCATCTGACAAAGCCTTTGAGCCCAAATCCACTTTTTGGCAGATGAATGAGGCGGCGCCACATCTGCTTGTCCGCACTTTGGGTGCCCGAGTGTGACAGGGGCCTTATTGATTCCACCACTTTGTCATCGAGTAGTTTTCTCATTTGAATTTCACCTCTGATGTTTGGTTAGCATTTAGTCAGGGTTATGATTCATATTTTTTGTCAGAGTATCCTCACACTTACTCATAATATTTATCATCATCACTTGTACCTTTTTTGGTCTCATGGGTCGGTTTGGCTTGTTAAAAATGTTAATAGTATCTTTCTCTCTTTGTGTGGGGATCAAGGGTCAACCAATTGCATCAAAAGCTCAAATTACATCGAATCTATCTAGAAGCTTGAGGAAAGCATCAAAATATGGTTTTGAAGCTTCCTATGAAGATGGCCTAGCATGCAGAGTTTCTCTTCTCTTACGCTTATCAATCGATATGTAGGTACAAATTTATATTTCTCTGTGATAATAATGAAGAGTACTAGCTGTTTATGTCATACTGAGGTGCAATGTTGTCGCGAGTAATTAATCAAGAAGTTAGGCGGCTTTTAATATCGTTGCTCTTTGCCTGCTTCCGTGTAATTTGTTGAAGCAGCTTTAATAGCTTTGAGCTTTGCCTCACATATATCACCGTGGGCAGTTTCTAATATGATGGATGTGCTTCCTTTGAAGAAGTCAAATTTCTTGGGTGGTCAGAAATAGGTGAGGTGAACATTCGTGTTTGCTTTTTATGGTTTGATCTATCTTTTATAAAGGCTGGAAATGACGACTCACGTGTGTCTTAGTGAAATTTTCTTGTCCTAGTTGTGTTTTATGGGTCTTATCAATTTGTGAGGGTTTGAAAGCATGGCATTGCAGTCTTTCTGAGCTACAAATGATATTTTGTTATTAGATTCTCCCTATTTTGCACTTGTTTAATTGCTGTCGATTAGAAACTGAATGCATGCTTTTCAAAATTTGAAGAATTTCTTGAGTATAAAAGAAAAGGTTTGCTTGAAGCTTACAACTGTCATAGAGCTCTATGTAGGCATAATTTCTCTATAATGCTCTTATGTGATGTCCTAATTATTTGCCCAACCTCAGAGTTATATAGAAATTTCTTTTTTCCTTCTTAGAATGTCATTTTCCTCTTCTCCTAATAAAATGCATTTTGTTTTGTGGACTTCCCCTTTTGTGATTGGGTTGTGTGTTTTATTGTCAGTTAGAATGTTGTGCAATGCGAAGGGAAATTATCGTCAACCTCACAACTTGCCAACTTTATTATAGAACTGGAGTTTCTTAACAAAGTGGAGATCATTCAAAGTCATGCTCTATGCCACACACAGTACACTGCAGTTGCTTGCTTCTAGATGCACTGGAATTGGAAGAATTTCTGGCATTAACAAGCTGTTGATATTCTCCAAAAAGTGTGTGAGAAATCATAGAACCAAAGAAGTGCTAAATTTTTGTGAGGGGATCAAGCTTGATACTTTAGTTCCTACTCATCATTATAACAATGAAGATGAAGCTAATAATCCACGCAAGGAAGATATTGGTAATTTTGATGAAAAAACAAAATGAACATTTGCTCTAGGTTGTGCGACAAATGTGTCTGATGATTATGGAACAGAAGGTGAGGAGACAGCCAAAAGAGTTGTCCAATTTGCTGCATCGTTTCGGCTATTTCAGCGACTGAAAGATGCCTTTCTATGCATATGTTTAGCCATTGCTGCAAGTGGTTTCTATAAAGACTGTTTTTCCCTTAAAAAAATTGATTTTTAAAGTTGGTATTTGAAGTCATGCTTCAGAATTTTTCATTTTGAAAAGCATGTTTTGGATATTATTCTACAGGTTCCCAGTCAATCCATTACTTTTTTGGTGATTTATTGCAAGGCCCTAAGGTGCTTCCTGTTAAAGCTTCCACAGTATTTGTGGCAGTTGATAAGCTGGTGGTGAAGCAAAGGTCTGCTAAGGTATCTTAATGATAGTTCTAAGAAGTCTTGTGTGCTACTCTGTGAAAGTGAGAGGCTAAGCTGCACCAGGAATGATGTGCAAGCAAAAGATTCAGATAGTGCACAAAGCAATATTTGTCGGGATGCGGGGTGTGCTACAGTGGATGAGTTGGCATTAAAGTCGTCTAATTCTATATGGCGCCTTGAAGGCCTGGTGGACCATGGCTTGCCCTAAATACGTAATTTTTTGCCTTGTTTTTACTTTTGTAGCAATGGAGTGTGACACTTGGTTTACCTATATCAATACATGTAACCATCTTGCTGATTTGGGTCGGTTCAGCGTTTTTGGTATGCACCTGTTTATTCATTCAAGAAATATCTTTGTTTAAATATTTTGTCTGGCTAGATTGACTATGACAGAGTAGGTCCCCAAATTTGTTTGTTGCACCCATACATTAATGTAGATGTTATCAGTGGATAAACCAGCCATAGCATAGCATGGGGCTCCTAAAATCGTACCGATGAGCACATCGAGTCCAAGCATGCAAGGGCTGCATATCCAGGACTACGAAAAGTGGAGTCTTTCTGCAAGACATTCTCCCTGTGCAAACACTTTTTTTTTTAAAAACCGAGAAAAAGATCCTTCTATTAGTTAATGAAACTGCCCATAGGGCTACAACTACCTCTGCGAGAGAGGGCTAAAACAACCATGATGGGGAGACTCTCCCAATGAAAAAACACCAAATGTACAAAGAGGCTAAATCAAGAGATGGGAGGAGGGAAAAGCCACACAGGTGGACGGTAGTGCCATCTGAGTACACCCTGGACCATGGTGGTAAAAGGCCCAGGACGCCAGAGTCAGAGGAAAGCCTCTCTGCGCTCTCGCATGCGGTCGGAGCTGCCCTGGAGTCTCTCTAGCTGTCCTCTGAGAGTGTGGATCAGCTCTAGCCAAAGATCGCGAATAGTCTCTGTTGGTGGCACGGGGCGAGCCTCAAAGATGCGGAAGCAACGGGCCCGCCAGATGAACCAGAGTGTCAGGCCACTGTGAGCTCCCAACACTCCTCTCTCTCATTGCACCACTCTTGTGGAGTAAGCTCTGTGGCAAGCTAGAGTGTAGATCGCCCCCCTTGCATCACTATCATCCTGCTGGTGGAAGATAGCTCAAACTGAAGTGCCCGGCCCGTGAGGGTGGACCAAGCAGTTGCTCCCCAAGTGTACTGTCGAGCCGTGGAAAGAGCAGGTATCAGCCGGTCACAAGCTGACTCTCCACAAGATGGTCACAAGCTGCACATGCGGCCGAGAGACCACTATGCACTAGCCAGCTCCCAACTGCTGTAGCTCTGTGTGCGACCAGCCACTGAAACAAGGTGACTCGCCTTGGCTGTCTGGAGTCCCACAACCTCTCCCAAAAGGCTGCCAAGAACTCAACTGTGAGACCCTCCTCCTGCCAATGAGGTGCTGCAGCGGGGCGAGCCTCTCTCTGTGCTGCCACTATGTGACGTCCTAGTCGAACAGTGTACTGAAAGAAAGGGACACCTGGGTGGTCTGCAGAAGAGAAAGGGTCCCTCCAAAGCCACTCTCCAGGATCCCACTTTACTCGTGCGAGTGGACAACACTCCCAAGCCCACAGTCTCCAGTGTCCAGTCTCAAGAGCTGCTGGGTTAGGATCGATGACACAAGTCCTCCCATAGATGCCCACCACTCGGATCCTCTGAAAATAGCACTCTGCCACCTTCGGGGCCTCTACTGCAACTCGTTGTAAGCGTCCCCCACCCTCTTACGCGAAAAAAAGAGTGGGAACAGTCTCTGAGCAGGCCTCTACTACAACTTGGTGTAAGCGTCCCTCACCATGTATCTCGAAAAACAGGAATGGAAGAGTCTCTGAGCAAGCCTGAACTGAGATGAGAACCTCCAGTCGTGTGAAGGCTCCCATCCACCTGGGTGCTAGTGGCTCGAGAGGTGTAAGCCACTCAGCTGGAACTGCCTCTGAGATGTCCTGGCACATGCTCTGCACCCCTCTCATGCCCTGTAGTTGGAAACCCTGCAACTCCTTTGACAAGCCTGAAAACTCTAACCAGTCACCTAACGAGTGTGCTGGACCCGTTGCCATGGGACCCCAGGAAACATGAGGCCGACTACCAACCAAGTGGCCTCTCTGAGTGCTAACCATGGGGTTCCAAACAAGGGGCTGTCGTAGGTGCTCCTCCGTGCAAGTAGGCTGTCGCTACTCCAGGCCTCGCCGCAAATGCTCCCAAGATCGAAGCAAACTCACAATGAAGTGGTCTTCCAGTCTCCTGCTCAAACCAACTCTGCGCATCTCTGTGAAGATCCATCTGGTCGAAGGTTGCCAGGGGTCTCCTGCTTGAGGCACCCTAGCACGAAGCCGCTGTAGCAAGAACTCCTTCCAGGGCTCCTCACTTGGAAGAAGTCCTCTGACTATGAACTTCCCAAGAAGGGCTCTGCTCTGCTGTGCTAGGTCAATGATCCCAAGCCCTCCCTGTGAACAAGGAAGAGTGATGACCTGCCAAGCCACTTTGGCCCGGCCTATCTGATTGTCACGTCCTGACCAAAGGAAGTTCCTGATCAGCTTCTCTACCTGGCTGATACAAGAACTTGAGAAGATCCAGCAAGAAGTGATGTACCACATAGTCGCCAACAACACCTGGTTGGCCACTACAACTCTGCCAGCCAAAGAAAGTCGTGCTGAGCTCCAATGTAACAGCTTCCTCCTGATAGACAGGAGGAGGGGAGCAATCTGCTGCTCGGGAGACAAGTCCAGAAACCCAAGTACCGAACTGCAGTCCCTGGGGGAATCCACCTAAAACCCTCACTTGGCATCCAATCGGGCACATGAGCACTACCAATCGAGAAAGCCACTGTCTTTCTCCGGTTGATCAGTGGGCCAGATGCACAACAGAAGGTCTTAAGAGCCTGATCACACCTGTGAAGGTTGGCCTCCTGGCCATCCAAGTACAAGGCTGAGTCGTCAGCAAACTCAGCGTCCAGTAGCTCATCTCCCTGAATAGAAAGTGCTAAGCCCTGCAAACCAACCTGCTGCGACACCAAAAACCTGCTCATTGCCTCAGCATAGAACAAAAAGAGGAAGGGGGCAAGAGGGCAGCCCTGTCTGACTGAACGTGTGAGCATGAAACGATCACCTCTACCTCACAAAAGCACCTGACTGTGTGTTCGTTTGTAGAAAGCTGACACCCCTCTGATCCTAGCATCAGAAAAGCCCATCCTGCGTAGAGTGCCCTCTAGAAAGTCCCAATCAAGTCTATCGTAGGCCTTCTCAAAATCGAGAAGAAGAATCACCAGATCCTCACCACAGAGCCTCGCAAGGGCAGAAGCCTCCCAAAAAGTAAAGATGTTGTCAAGGATACTACGCTCCTTGACAAAACCAGTCTGAGTCTCATGTGTAAGGCTCTTTAGAAGTGGCTGGATCCTCAAACTCAGAGCCTTGGCAAGAATTTTGTAGGTTGAGTTGAGGATGGTAATTGGGTGCCACTGTCGAATCTCATCCAAGGAGCCACCCTCCTTGGGAATGAGGTAGATCAGACCCCCACTCATGCTGTCACGCATCTCTCCTGTGTGCAAGATGCACTGGAAAGCACTACAGAGATCTGGGCCAAGCAAGTCCGAGTATTCCAAGAAAAAAGTGGGAGTCAAGCCATCCTCACCTTGACAGCTACCACGGGGGAGTGCACTAAGAGCCATGTGCACTCCTCAAGCTGAAGATATACTGGAAAGCACTGCAGAGATCTGGGCCAAGCAAGTCCCAGTATTCCAAGAAAAAACTGGGAGTCAAGCCATCCTCACCTTGACGGCTACCACAAGGGAGTGCACTAAGAGCCGTGTGCAACTCCTCAAGCTGAAGTGGCAGCTCAAGTCTCTGACACATCTCCTCAGTCACAAGGCAAGGCATCTGTGTCCACACCTGCTTCCTGCATGCATCCTGACGCTCTGATTGAGGCTCTGTAGATAGTAACTCATGGTAAAATTCAGTAGCAACTGCACGCATGTCCTCTGGCTCAGAAGCAACGGACCCGTCGGGCCTCCTCAACTGGCTGACCTTGGCATGCGTATGCGGAGGTCTCACTGCCTCGAAGAAAGCACCAGTCACTCTGTCACCCACCTGCGTCCACTGAGATGCCTGTCGGTGGAAAGCAAACTCATGGCGCCGCTCCTCTGTGCTAACAAGCTCCTGGCTAGCCTGCTGTAACTGCTCCTCCAACCAAGGATTGTCCGGATGCTGCTCCTGCATCCTCTGCAAGGAAGCAACGCCCCGTCTGAGACGCTGCTCCTCCTCTCTCGCTGCAGTCAGGCGAGCCAAGGACTCTTGGAGAAAGAAACGACTAACCTGAGCTAGTTCAGAGGCCACTCTGTCAGTAGGAGAATCCTGCATGTCCAAGCTCTCTGTCCAAAGAGCCTCCACTCGCTCTCTGAGTGCAGAGTCCAGCAAGACCCTCTCAGGGATGCGAAGCATCGTGCTCCCCCGCCTCTGCCTATCTGTCACTGTGAGGATCACTGGTGCATGGTCCGAGAAGGAAGTCCCTGCCAAAATGCCAACTGTCCCACCCAAGTCACAGAAAAAGTCACTAGTGTAGAAGCGATCTATCCGCGATAGATTCACTCCTCCCACTCTGCGGTCCGAACGAGAGAAGGCCAGGCTGTCTGGGGGCCTCACAAAGCTAGAGTGCTGCCACACATCCGAAACCCGCAGTCATACAAAACCTCTCCCAAGCTGCCAGCTCAACCCCCTGCACAGTAGCGTGGCTACCATTAATCCTGTCAGAAGGGTCCTCCAACATATTGAAGTCACTCCCAATGCACCACTGCTCTGCTTGCCCTGTGCAAACACTTTGGACCACAACCAATTAGATTTTTATGCTTCAAAACGCCTCAAAGCGTTAGCTGTGCAGAGTAACCTCTCAATCATAGCCTTGAAGTGTTATATGCAAAGAGGCCAGAACTACAAATGCAAAGGTCTTTTTGCAGCCGACAACCTTACTAGAATTATAGTCTTGTTTAAGGTTGTTGGCTGTCAGTCTCAAAGCCGTTGCCTCTCTCATAGAGAAAGAGGGTTTGATAAAAATGACTTTCAGATATCTGTAGGCTGCTTGACCATAAAATGATACAGGGGCTGATGCCCTCACCCATTTATCTTTAATGAGATTTTGTGACGTAGGGGGATTTGACATAGCACTCTTCCAAGTGTTATCTTAGAACCAAGATTAGAGGCTAGGGATCTAAATGTTCAGGAAATAATTGAATGCAAACGAATAGTTAATAAGATTTTCATTTGAGATCTGAGTGATGAAAGCGACGAAGAGTTCCAGGATTCAAGAGACGTTGTTCTTGACAAAATAGATACTGATGATGACTATCGAGTAGCTTCAAAAATGAAACAAAACCAAATGACAAAGAGGCGATCTTCTATGATTTCTCTAACCAAAAATCCAGAAGACAAGCAAGATACCGAGCAAAACAAACAAGGAAACAAATGCAGATGCAAGGAAAACCAATGCCTCTTTTGAAGAGCAAAACACAATATTTGATACTTATAGGAGCAACTGATTGTATCAAAGACAAAGTGGCACAAAAGTATGCAAAACCTGCATGTATGCACATAAAAAGGCATATCCTTTGAAGATGGTCACATGCCTTTACATCAGAAGCTTGCACATACTCCAAAGAAACAAGCGAAAAAATGACTCAAAAATTGTTGGGGCGCCCAAATTTGTGAGAGTGCTGATTTTGACCATTATTGAGGTATAGTGTGTGTGAGTAGTGTGATGAGAGCTTTAATGGAAAGCTTGCCTTCTCCCTTGTCTTATGTAGCACGATGATTCCGCTCTCGTACATCTCTCTTCTAATATGAATACATAATTGTAATGCCCAGTCCAAGGGCTTTTCTTCAGTCGTAGGGATCTATGGTCGTTTGCCTAGGCAAGAGCCTCTTGCACAGGTACATTATTAGCCAGCGGCTAATTCAAAAGCAGATGTAGGTTGAATTAGAGAGATTTCACGTGAGAAATCTCGTCTAAATCAAAGGGCAAGTATCCCTACAGGTGTAGGGACTCAAGGATTACCTACAGGTGTGACCGCCACGCCAAACAGAGCTTAAAACAAGGAATTACAGCTTGTTGTAATGTTACGCAGGTTTGGGGTTTTGACCTTTTTGATGCCTAAATGTCCTAGAAGCTTCAGGGAAGCTAGGACACTGTCAAACAGGTGTTTTGGTGCATTTTTAGGGGCCAAAAGCAGAGAATTCAGTGTGCTCTATTTTCTCGGCAAGTTTATAAAAGTGCTCGAATGTGCATGGAAAGTCACCTGTACATGGGGATTATGCTTATGAAACCTTCTACTATTGTTATGATGCCAAAATTGGGCAAAAATAGAAATAGGGAATTTTCAGCCCAATAAAAGTGGGATAGGTCGTCCATTTCAATAAGAATAAAGAGAGATACCGAAAGGGGCGCCAATCTTTGGGGCCAACTAGATGTCATTGTCAACTTGGGAGCACTCTAGCTATCAAGTCGTGGTTTGTTTGAAGCGGTTAATTCCAGTTACAATTTATTTGTGAAGTTATTGTGTCTTATAAGTACGATTTAATTTGGGTGAAAGATAAAGTCTATCGCCCTTTAGTAAGGCTACAAGCGAGTTTCATGATTCCATTGAGTCCCATAGTCACAGGGGAAATCAATCTAAGGCTGGTTATGCGCCTGGAAATCAACAATTTATGCCAGGAACGGTGTTTGGGGATATGCAAGACATGATGTCAAACCCCATGTATGGTAATATTGGCTTGCCGTCAGGGTTTCAGGGTATTCAGGGCTAGTTTTGCGTGCCATAAGCAATTTTGGTATGGCTAGTTTTTCCAACCTGCAAGCAAATATGGAACCAGGAAATCAAACTACTAGTGGCCAAGGAGTATAGACGATTCCCACTAGTGTATCCATGTTGCAGACACTTCCTTATGATAATTTGACGTCACTGATGTTACAGACTTGAACACTCCAAGTCAAGAATCTACCGCGACACCATGAAAGATCACTTGAAAACAGTTCACAGTTCACAATTGATTTGACACTGGCCAGCAGAGTTCCGTGCCTAGAGATATTGGCCCCAAAGACTGGCGCCACTTTCGATATTTCTTTTTGTATTAATCTGCAACTTAAAGTACAATGCGAGTCTTCGGGACTCACTCTCAGACTCTGTGTCCAGATGCTCTGAGAAGTGAGAGCCCAAAGTCCCTTTTAAAGAGTTTACAAGGGATGCTAAACAGCGGAGCCCCAAAAGCTGTCCCAAAAGCCCCTTTTTAAAAATAGGCTCTTAAAAATAATGCAAAGCTCTCTTTCTCTCTCTTCTAATGTCTTGCGTTAAAATAAAGCAAGTCATTTGCGTAGAAAATAACCCACGCTTGCGTAGCCAAAAGCAGAGTTGAAAAACGTCGTCCGTACAGCAGGCCACTTTTTGCCGTACGCTGCCTCAGTCCAGCCAGGGTGTCCGTGCAGCAGGCCACGTCAGAGTCCTTGCCAAGAGAGGGAGGGTGTGTGTGTATATTGTGCAGGCCATGTCACAAACTATTGTCTTGCCGCATTCTATTTATAAGTCCTACACCAGAACCTGGGCCATTGACTGACATTTTGAACATAGAGTTGTGACATACCCCCCTCTTGAAAGCATTGTAATCGCCCTCGATTACGCTTGCAAAACAGACAGAGGCCATAAACCGTCTTAGCAAACAATGATTGTTAGTATCGATGCACTAGGAACACACATATAGCACATGTACCAATCAACAGTCACATCACATGACAAATCACATTCAACATTCATTCGGATCTGAGACCATGATTTATCGGCAATGCAATTAGCAATCGCATCTAGATCCACTCAGGAGCTCGTAGATGCCTGATTGACTAATCCCTATTGCAACCATGTCTATCGAGATCATTTAGACAAAATGCTGTAGTCATTTTGTCTATCAATTTCTGCACTTATAGAAGTCAAGAACAACTCAGTTTCATATAATCCGGAATTCCATTTCATAAAGTTATACAGCAGAATACTGTCAGCTCTCAGTATCCTTGAAGCTCAAAGAGACATCAGTGACTCTAGTATTCAAAAAAATTCAAGGCATCTGTTGACAAAGGAGCGGAGTAACTCCCCTCTTGTGCAAACCCACTGCACCAGATCTCCGGCCAAGGTGAATTCGGGGTTCCATTTGGAGTAGACTACGGTAAACCAAAAGCTTCAAGGTAAAGTTTCACAATTCGAGGAGTATCTGCTAGGTCCTCCTCCTCCATCCACTTCGCATCCAATGCAGGATAGTTCTTGAATTTAACCAAGAACCGCCTTCTGACTTTACCCTTATTCTTTTTGTCCGTATGTGCCAAAATCTGTTCCGGAACAAGAATCTCCTCGTTTTCTTCCACTTCGGGTTGCTCATCAGGCTCCCCATCTTCAGGCACATCACCTTTAAAAGGTTTCAAGAGACTCACATGAAATGCATTGTGAATCCTCCAAGTGTCAGGAGACATCGTTGATCTTTTTGGAGATCTGGAAAGGTCCGTAGTATTGCATACTAAGCTTTGGAAAAAGCCTCTCCTTTCCCTTTTTCTTTCTCAGGCGTGCCTTCTCAAAACGTAAGAGCACCCAATCATCTTCCTTCAATTTCAAATCGTGACGATGGCGATCTGCTGCCTTTTTCTGTCTTTCCTGAGATTTCTGCAAAGCCTCGCGGACCTTGGCAAAAGCCGTGTCTAAGTCGCATGTGTACTCATCAGCTTCAAAAATCTTATTTTTCGTGCTTAGGAAGGGTGGAACCTTCATAGCACCTTCAATAATCTCAAATGGCGTCTTCCCGTCGAAGAGTGTATCGTGTTGTTGTAGGCAAGTTCCACCAAAGGTAGATACTTTTCCCATTGAGTCTTCTGATCCGAGATATAAGACTTCAATAAATCTAATACCACTGAATTGGCAATCTCAGATTGCCTGTCAGTCCACGGGTGGAAAGATGATGAGAACTGCAACCGCGTGCCAATGTTCTCCCAAATCTTCCAAAACAAACTCGTGAATCTAGGGTCCGTGTTGGAGACATTGTCTCGGGTATTCCATGTAATCTGAAAATTTGGGTCACAAATAGTCTCGCTAAGTGCACCGGCTTGACTGTTTTCTTCATTGGAATGAAATGAGCCTGCTTGCTAAATCTGTCAACTGTGTTCTTGGGAGATCAAAAATGAAATCCATTGCAATACTTTCCCAGGGGCGGGTGGGTATGGGCAAAGGCTGTAACAATCCCTGTGCTTTATGCGTGTCAAACTTGACCTTTTGGCATACCAAGCAACTGCGCACAGACTCGTCCACATCCTTCTTGAGTCTCGGCCAAAAGAAGTATCTCTCTACCCCTTTCAAGGTGGTAGCAATGCCGCGGTGACCTGTAAAAGGCGGACAGTGACATTCAGTCATAACCTTTTCCCTCAACGGCTGTGTAACGCACAACATGGTTTTTCTCATCAAGTAGCTATCCCGAATGGAATATCCCACTACTATCTCCCCATCGCGTATCCGTGTAAAGATATCTGCAAAATCTGGATCCGTGGCATACTGATCGACCATATCCTCGAAGCTCCTATGATGTATCGCGAAAATAGCCAGAACCAACAGCTTCCGAGACAAAGCATTTGCCACCAAATTCTTATGTTTCTGCACATGGACAATCTGGAAGTGAAATTGTGACAATATATTCGCTCACCGCATATGCTTTTTCGATAGCTGCTTTTGTGACAAGAAGTAGCGTAAACTCTGATAGTCTGTAAAGGCAGTAAAATCCGCTCCGAGTAGGTAATGCCGCCACTGAGTAAAAGCACGGATAACCGCCAAAAGCTCTTTCTCATAAATTTGTGCTGTCAATTCCGGCCTTGAGAACAATCGGCACTCATAAGCAATGACATGGCCTTCTTGCATTAAAACCGCACCTAGACTACAACCACAAGAATCACAATATACTTCAAATGACTTCTGCAAATCTGGCAAAGTCAAAACTGGTCCCATAGTCAATTTCTCTTTCAATGTCTGAAAGGCAGTCACCTCTTTGGGTCCCCACGAGAAAGGGACTCCTTTCTATGTCAAGATATACAAAGGGGAAGCAACCTTAATGAACCGCCTGTAGTACGCACACAATCCCAAGAAGCTTCTAACTTCATGGACATTCTTCAAATCGGCCAATCACGGATAGTCTCTATCTTGGCCGGATCCATCTGCACTCCCGATGCTGAGACAATGTGTCCCAAAAAGTGTGTCTCTGGTAGGAAAAATTCACTTTTCTTCGCATTAATCACTAACTTGTGATCTCATAATGCCTGAAAGACTTGAAGGAGATGTTCTCTATGTTTTGCCTCATCCGTGGAGAAAATAATGATATCGTCAAAGGAAGTGCAACAAATAGTCTATACTCTCGAAAAATCGTGTCCATTATCCGGTTAAATGTCGCAGAAGCATTGGTTAGGCTTAAAGGCATCACCAAAAACTCAAATAACCCAAAAGTCGTCCGAAAGATTGTCTTGTAGACGTCTCTCGACGCGGTTCGGATCTGATGATATCCACTCCTCAAATCAATCCTGCTAAAACACGAGGATCCCTGTAATCTGTCGAGTATATCATCGATCCTAGGAATCGGAAATCTGTTCTTGATGGTGATTTTGTTGAGAGCTCTATAATCGATGCACATTCTTCAAGATCCGTCTTTCTTCAATACCAACAATACTGGAGAGCAGTACGGTGAAGTACTAGGTTGGATAAGACCCTTTTTCAAGAGGTCTTTTACTTGGTTCATAATCTCTTCGTTCTGAGCTCGGCTCACACGGTAGGTGGCCGGTTCGGTGGCATGCTTCTAGGAATCAGATCAATAGTATGATCTTCAGGACGAGCGGGTAATAACTCGCCTGGCAGGCCCTCTGAGAAGCAATCGACATGAGAGTGGAGAAAATGTTCTTTATCAAGTTCAGACATATTTGTCCTATCCTCATCACTCAACTCTTTCAAAAAGATCGAGTAAACAAACAGATTGGATTTCATTAATTTAGAAATGGCCGAAGCTGATACAATAGGGACAGACTCGCCCTTAAGGTTTATATCAAGTACAATAGTTCTGCCCTTCTCTGTGGTCAATGTCGCTTTCATCGTCTGATAGTCGACCATGACGTTGTTCTTGTGGTACCAGGGAATTCCTAAGAGAACATCACAACCTTCCAAAGGCATTATGTAAAAGTCCTCATGCCCCAAATACCTCTGACAATGCAACCGAAGTTTGCCAATGACAGGTGTAATGGCTACGTCTCTGTTGGGTGCCGCTAGAACTGCCTCTGTAAGTGGTCCCATCCTATCGGGAGTGATCTCGAGCCGCGTCGCCAATTTCGCTGGGGACTCCTTCAAATTGAACACGTTCTTTTTGCATTAATCTGCAACTCTAAGTACAATACGATTCTTCGGGACTCACTCTCAGACTTTGCGTCCAGATGCTTTGAGAAGTGAGAGCCCAAAGCCCCTTGTAAACTCTTTACAAGGGATGCTAAAAAGCAGAGCCCCAAAAGCTGTCCCAAAAGCCCCTTTTTAAAAATAGGCTCTTAAAAATAATGCAAAGCTCTCTTTCTCTCTCTTCTAATGTCTTGCATAAAAATAAAGCAAGTCATTTGCATAGAAAATAACCCACGCTTGCATAGCCAAAAGTAGAGTCGAAAAAACTGCCGTCCGTACAGCAGGCCACGTGGCTGACAATTCCGCACGTTGTTGCCCATTTTTGTCGTACGCTGCCTTAGTCTAGCCAGGGTGTCCGTGTAGCAAGCCACGTCAGCATTTTTGTTGCAGCCGGGAGTCCTTGCCAAGAGAGGGAGGGTGTGTTTGTGTATACTGTGCAGGCCACGTCACAGAGTTGTGACACTAGACAAGCCAAAACCATACGGGTTAAGCTATAACACATTCAGTGGTTTTGATGACAGAACGAATGCTCTTTCCTTCCTTCAACAATTGGATAAAGCATTTGCAGGGGGGAATTTTATAGAGGCCTCGAAGGTCAAAAAGCTGCCACTTTCTTAAAAGGAAATGCGAGTCAATGGTGGAAACCTTTGTTATTGCAAGGACAAGCACCGTCCACATGGGTTTACTTTAAACAGGATTTTGCATCTGCATGGCTGTCAGATGAATTTGAAGTCAATGTTATGACAGATTGGCATGAACTCAATGCGGCTAGTTGCAAGGATCTAGAGGATTATAATTAAAATTTGGAAAGCGTTACTTCCAGTAACTTCTTATAGATTTGTGCCACTGACAGAGCAGATAGAAAAATATTATTGTGGGCTGCCTAAAAGGCTTAGAAAGTACTGTACAAAGACTAAAGTGACCACTCTTACTCAGCTAATTGAGGTTGCGAATAGTGGTAACTCCATCTCTCTCTCTCTCTCTCTCTCTTAGTTTAGTTGTTATTGAAGTGCTAAAAGTTTGTTCAGTCTGTTCTTTTCTATTGGCACGTGGTGCCCGTCTTGTGACAGTGGTATTAGAGCATCAGGCGTGTGCTTTTCTGAAAGCAGACCGGTCCTACAAAAGAGCAGACAGAGCTATTGGAATTTTACTTGAAGTATCTTCGGTCCCGGACCGACCCCGGACTTACTAGCCACTCCCAACCTTACTTCACCGCGCATCAGGTGCGCTCCCGTCTTCATCGCTCTTTCTTACAGGGCATAAGCCATAAAGAACCCAAGACATGGATTTAGCAGAATATTTTCAGTTTCTGCTGAACGAACTCCATGACATTCTTTCGCGGCATCCTCAACAGAATCTTCCGATGCTGCAAAGTTTTCAACAATTTTTGAACTACGTGTTACCCCCTTTGATGCCCAGGTGGTACCTCCTCCTCCGACATCAGAGAGTACGAGAGCTTTCAATTGGCAACCTTCTCAATCATCTTTTCGGATGGGGGGAGTTTTCAGGAATATGGTACAGTCGTCTGTCCCTAATCCAATGCAACCGCCTTTGCTACCGCCATTGCCCCCACCTCCACTACCACCACTGCCACCAGGCTACAATGGTTGGAGCCCATATGGATACCCTATCTATACCTGGGATATGCGCATAACCAACCCAAAGATTTCAAAGATGGTGGCACGACAGTTAAATTTTTCACTTTTTCTGGGGTGAAAGATCGCAAGAAAGCATTGCAGTTTCTACAGCAATTCGATAACATCTATGCTTTGGGGAACTATACATAAGAATCCAAGGTGGAGTTCAATCGCGACACAACCGCATGCTCCAAGGACCTGGCAAGCTTTCAAGACAGTTTTTGCACGTAGTTACATGACTTCTATGTTTAAGTACGGATTTTGGCAGAGTGGGGCAACTTGAAAATGCTTGCCACCGAAACCATGGACGAATATAACCAAAGGTTTCTCGACGTGTACCTATCGGTGTCCTTCTTTAGGTCTGTTCCCTTAGAGGCCCAATGCGAGCGATACACCATTGGACTACCATCACCATTGCAGGAATATTGTCTGTCCAAGCAAGTCTCTACCATGCAAGAACTTATGGACCATGCTGCGGTCGGCTACAAACTGATGAAGGGAAAGCTAGAGTTTACCACAGAAGAATCTCCGGCCACTAACCACAACTCTCGGCAACAACGAACAAATTCTCGAGAGTTGTGAAAATCAACCGCAAAGGCCTCGTTTGACGCCTCAACAACGAGACACCTTACTACAAGAAGGCCAATGCTTTGGATGCTTTCAAAGAGGGCATAATCATTCTAGTTGTCCCAACGCACTGATAGACCAGAGGAGCCGACGCCCGCACCAACGTTCGACAGAACCTCAGCGCCACCTTCTGCTAAGAGAGCTAGATCCGCTATTGGACTAGTTCCTGATATTTATGGCATACTCCTTGAGAGTACAAATGAATTGTGTCGAGCATATAGCATAGTCAATGGCTTCAAAGACCTTATTTTCTTTGACCCCGGAGCTACAGAGAACTTCATCCATCCAGAATTCTTAAAGCATATGCACTTTGATTATGATGCAGAGAGTGGAGAAATTGAAGCTGAGCTAGCCACGGGGCAAACTCAGAAAGTGGTACCGCTTATTAGTGCTCTTCCAGTGACTATTCAAGATTATCATGGAAAAGCTGATTTCCACATCATGAAGTTGGGCAATTGC
Organism: Adiantum capillus-veneris; assembly: GCF_014529385.1. Lineage (NCBI taxonomy): Eukaryota > Viridiplantae > Streptophyta > Polypodiopsida > Polypodiales > Pteridaceae > Adiantum > Adiantum capillus-veneris. The sequence continues at coordinate 53,646,267 of NC_140932.1, forward strand.
GACGTTCTCTTGGGCATGCCTTGGCTCGACAAGAATGATGCGACTCTCTAGGTTCGGAATCGAACCATCACCGTGATGCAGAAGGACAAGCCAGTCATCCTCAAAGTTCGGTTGTCCGAACAAAACCTCGAATGAACTCTCTACTTGTTTTTCTTTATAGCTAGAAAGTATTGTTTGAAAATTTGTTTGAAATGGATGGTATCTCTTTTGAACTTGTGTTGGTGCCGATTTGAATTGTTTGACTCTGGTTTTAATATTGGTTTCAATGATTGGTGATTTTACTCCCGGGTGGAGTGGTCAGAAATGATGTTTGAGAATGCTTGTTCATACTCATGGCCCGGACCCTTGTGGTTATTTGCGGGGGGAGTATTGAATGATTAAAAAGTGTTGTTGTGACTTTTGTTCCGGACCTGAATGGTTATACGGAAGGAGTATTAAGAAGTCTGAGCAGTGGTTACTCTCAGCATCTCCAAACGACGAAGGCTACGGTCTGGGGGGACGTTTGGTTGTAAAAGCCCTCTATATCTCCCGGCTCGGACCTTTTTAGGTTATGCGGGAGGAGTGATGAGGAAGTCGTTGAATATCTCCTGGCCCGGATCTTGCTAGGTTATGCTGGAGGAGTGTCCATCGGTGACTTTATGTTTCTATGTCTTGTAACATGCATATGTGAGCATTTGTGTTGCATTGTGATGTGCTAACCACTGAATATTCCTAATTGGATGAGATTGCTTGGGTATGTAATTTTAGTGCATCAAGACACTCGTGGAAGATCAGTGTGGTCTTAGTGTGATGTCTAATTTTACCACGCCGGAATTTCAAGAGTTTCGATCTGGACGAAAGGAGAAGCCAACTCCTTGATCAAAAGAGCCGAAAGAATAATCTAACTCCTTAAAAAAAAAGAGCAAACAAATTGTTCCTCAGAATGTCCCTCGAAATTTTTTTGAGCTAACTTGAGTTGTTTTGCAGATATGCTGTAATCGCAGACGATTACTAGAAGGGGGGATGTTACAAACTGCTGACGTGTCAAAGCCCTGAAGAATGGAGCCAACTTGCAGATCCTGGCCGAGGGGCCTAAACCCTAAGAAGAACAAGAAAGAGAAGAAGAAGTCCTACCAACTTATGGGGACCCCGTCCAATGGGGCCTCAAGTGACATAAAGGATTAAAATAAAGCAGGACCCACAAAGAAAGACTTGTGCCAAAAAAACTGATGACGTGGTAGATTTTCGGAAATTACGCTGACAACGCTGATGTGGCAGGCTGTACGGATTTTTGCGTTTTGCACTGATTGCTGATGTGGCAGTTGTACGGAATTCCGTGATTTACGATGACAACTTTTTGGCATTTCTTTTGGACCAAAAGCTTTTGAGGCTTTTCATGTAAATTGCTTTTCATAGGCCAAGGGCCTTTAATTATATGCTAAGGGCTCATTCTCTGGCATGCTTCTTGGAGAAGGTGCAAAGCCTAGAGTACCGGCTTGTACTGTGTTGATGCAATATAAAGAAATACTGAAAGGGGCACCAAGGTTTGGGGCCAATACTCTCTGGGTGGAATTCCGCCACTCCGTGTCGCGTGTCGTCTCTCTCTCTCTCTTAGTTCAGTTGTTATTGAAGTGCTAAAAGTTTGTTCAGTCTGTTCTTTTCTATTGGCACGTGGTGCACGTCTTGTGACAGAAGGCAAACTTATCTCCCAAGAGTTGGCTAGCAAGCTGGACATTAGACATGAAGAGATGGGGTTTACAGGTGAGGCAGGTTTGGCATGTCCTAGCCATTTAGAGTCTGTGACACCCATCATTAGAAAGCTACGTTTGCATATTTAGTCTTATGTGGACATAAAAGAATTATATATCATGCCTTTGGAAGGATGCAATGTTTTGTTCGGTATCCCATGGATGTTCTGTGTACACGGAGTGTTGGATTCTTTCAACAAAAGGATTACTTTGCAACATAGGGACAAGACTCATACTTTGGATGTAAAGCTTAATGGAGAGTCTATCCCTATTGTATTAGCTTCTGCTATCACTTCTGTAATTGAGAATTATCTTTTTGTGTACTTGGATTTTGTACGTGATGTTTCAGATAGTTGTTAGTCAAATTTATTTGTGCTAGTTAAAGAGAGGTCAACATATTTGCGAGATTTTTGAATCATTGCCGTCTCAGTTATTACCAAAGAGGCATGAGGATCATGCGATAGATTTGGTGCTAGGTTGTAGCCCACCAAATAGACCTCCTTACAGGGTTAGTGAGGCCCAACGGAAAGAGATTATGAGCCAAGTACAGGAGGTGTTAGAAAAAGGGGATTCAACCTAGTTCTTCACCCTTTTTCTCTCTAGTGCTTCAGTGCAGAAGAAAGATGGCTTTTGGTGCATGTGTATTGATTACCATGCATTTAATAAGAATTCCATCAAGAACAGGTTGCCTATTCCAAGAATTAATGATATTCTTGATCGCCTTGAGGGTGTGGCAATTTTCATCTAAAGAGTGGGTACCATTAGATTCGGATTAGGCTAGAGGATATGCACAAGACCGCGTTTAGAATGACATAAGGTCTTATAAATGCTCCTGCTATGTTTAATAGGATGATGGATATAATTTTCCATCCGCATCGGAAGTTTGTTTGCACATTCTATGATGACATGATAGTCTTTTTGAAAAATAAAGAGCATAGGTGTCATTCCACCACTGTGTTCGAAGAGTTAGACAGACATAGATTACTCATCAATGGCAAGAAAAGTGAATTCTTGCTAGAAGAGATTCATTTTCTAGGGCACATAGTGTCAAAGGATGGTGTCCGAATGGATCATGCTAAGATTGAAGCAATTAAGTCATGGCCAAATTTAAATGATTGTGCATGATGTCCGTAGCTTTTTGGGACTATGTACTTGTTACAAAAGGCTCATTTGTAATTTCATCGAGATTGCTTCACCCTTACATGCTTTACAAAAGATAGAGATCACTTTCAGATGAAATCAAAAAGAGATTTCAACTTTTAACCTCTTGAAGGAAAGGATGACTTTGGATCCAGTAAATAAGTTGTGGTCTAGTGTGACCCTTGTGGCAATAGTATTGGTGCAGTACTAATGCAAGATGGCAGGGTAGTAGCGTGTGAAAGCAGAATCTTGCAAGGACCAAAAAAGACTATGCAAGTCTATGAGAAAGAACTATTGGCTGTGATTCGTGCGCTTTTAAGTTGGAAACACTACTTGTTTTGTAAACAAATCATTAGACCTTGAGGCTTGCGATACTTCTTGTCATAGACAAAGTTATTTGAAAAGCATATGCGATGGGCAAACATTTTGTCCATGTTCCACTTTTATATTGTCTATGTGGAAGGCAAAAAGAATGTTGTGGCTGATGCTTTGTCAAGAAAACCACAATTTTCAGCTATGTTGATTTCTTATCATCATGAGCTCGATGATATGAAGGAACAATATACGAATGATGAACATTTTGCAAGAATTTATGAACAGATTTGAGATGGACAACACCATGAACTCTATCTTCTCAAAGATGGTTCTACGATGATGCATGGTAGACTATGTTTCACTAGGCCATTGCGACACAAGGTTATGGTAGCAAGTCATGTTTCACTGTATGCCGGGCATCGTGGTATAGATGCAACAATGTAAGTGGTTGAGACATTCTTTTATTGTCCTACTTTGAGGAGAGACGTGAATACCTTTGTGCGAGCATGCATAAGTTGCCAAAAGGTCAAGTTTGACAGGCAAAAGGCACTAGGGTTGTTACAGACACTCTGTGTATTCCAGATAAGCCATGGAAAAGTATTGCTATGGATTTTATCTTTGATCTTCCAAAACACAGACAGGGAATTATGACATATGGATCATTATTTGCAGATTTAGCAAACGTATTCATTTTATCCCTATTAGAAAGAATATAAAATCTGATCAGATGACAAGTTTATTTTGGAGAGGCTTGTTTGAAAACATGGGCACAACGCTTAAGTTTTCATCTTCATTTCATCCACAAAATTGATAGACACTCAGAAGAGGCTAATTCTTGATCTGCTTAAATGCTGTGTCAGACAATAAGGGCAAGTGGGAACAATATTTATCATTAATGGCTTGAGTATGCATATAACAATACGGTGCGTTCGTCACCATGCAAGGCACCTTTTGAAATTGTTGAAGGTGGCAAAAAGGTTCTTCCCATTTTGCACACAAAAATAAGATTTTTGAAGCAAATCGATATGTGGAAAGTATGGATAAAATATATAAGAAAATTAAGCTTGCTTTGGAGAAGACTCGGGCAAAGCAAAAAAGAGCAATTGATCTTCACCGACGTGAACTTTGGTTCTTACCTACTGATTGGGTTCTATTGCGATTTGAAAAGGCAAGGTTAAAGAATATGAAGGGTAGGGAACGATTGTTTTCAAAGCTCAGTATGCTTTACTATGGGTCTTTTCAAGTCATTGATAAGATCAACGATGTTGCATATAGGCTGAAGTTTCCTGACAGTTGGAAGATTCATAATGTGTTCCATGTGAGTCTTCTAAGACCTTTTGTGAGACATGTGCCGGACGATATGTGAGTTGAAGATCAACCCAAAGCTGAGGAACTTGATGAGATCTTGATACTTGAGCAGATTTTAGCACATAAAGAAAGAAAGGTTAAGGGAATTTTTTTTTACAAGACATTATTTGGTGAAGTTTAAAAACTACCCACCCATGGATGCGAAGTGGATGGAAGAAAGTGAACTTGTAGAGTCACCAAATGTATTGCAATTAAGCCTTTGGTTTACAATCCACATATTCTCCAACTTAGATTAGTCTAGTAGAGCAAAGGTCAAATGCTATGACACATGCTCAAGAGAGGAATGATACTAGAGCTAGCACTTCTCATGTATATTGTCACAAAGTGATGACGTGGCTACGGACAGCAGAAACCCTAAAAATCTTGCAAACCCTAATTTCTGCCAGAAACCCTAATTTGCCAAAAACCCTAACCCTAAATTCTGGCTGAAACCCTAAAATCTGCCACGTGGGCGAACGTATGGTGCTTCCGGAATTTGCGGCGGAAAAAGCGGAGCTGAAAAAAAGCTGCAAGAGCGACGCATCTTGGCTGCTTTTTGGCTACGCTTTGAGAGAAAGAGAGAACTTGCTTTCTTTTTGGCTCTCATTGAGAGAGAGAGAAAGACTGCTTTTGATTTCAAGCTTTTGAAGCTCTGCTTTTGGACATCCCTTGTAACATTTAAATACGCGGATTAGGGCTCACTTCTCAGAGCATCTGGACGCAGAGTCTGAGAGTGAAACCCTAACCGCTCTTTGTACTTTGACAATTGATTTAAAACATAAAGAAATACCGAAAGGGACGCCAGTCTTTGCGGCCAATATCTCTAGGCATGAAACTCCGCCGGGTCGGTGCAAATCTATTGTGATCTGTGAATTGTTTTCAAGTGGTTATTTGGTGCTGTTGCGATTGATTCTTGACTTGGAGTGTCCAAGTCTGTTACAGTGTATTAGAGCACGGCCGATTTCTCTTCTATGGGAAATCCGATCCCTAATTTTTTTTCTGTTGCACCTATGGCTTCACGCAAGGATCGGTCGACTCCCTCTGCATCTGGAGAGGCAGGCAGGGATCACAACGAAGATTCCGGTAGAGAGTATGGCCCACCTCGGCCTACTTAGGCGGAGCAAAGAGAAATGAAGCGTCGTCAATTGATCGGCGATGCAACAAAGATGATGCTCAGTTTTGCGAAGGATCCGAAATTGGCAAAATATATGAGTGAGACTTCTTTTCAGGAAGTGCATACGCAGTGGCAGAAAACCACTACACCACCCCTGAAACCCGCTCTGAAGAAACCTTTTGATCACAAACAGTAGTCAGAGAAGGAATTACAAGAGGTGGTTGATGCACGGATTGCTCAACTTTTTGACGCGCAAAAGAAAGCCAAAAAGCACGGCAAAAAGCACAAGAAAGGGACTGACTTCCCGGGGTATTTGGGTCGTCAGTCGACTTTTGACAAGGCAAAGAAAAAGAAGAAGCATGTTCGATTCGAAGGAGTACCGAGTTATTCTTCTTCTTCTTCTTCTGACAGTTCTTCTAGCTCTTCAGATTCGAGCGAAGAAGACAGAAAAGGTAGAAAGGGAAGCAAGAAACAAAGCTTCGGAAAGGGCAAGAAAAAGGCAAAGAAGGCTAAATCTCGCCCAGAGACTGACAGTTCTACTGAGGACTTGTCTACAGACAGCTCAGATTCTGATGATGGAAACTTTTATGCGAACAAGAAGTATTTTTACAAAGCCAACTAGTATGACTTTCTCGAAGATAAAAGCAAGAAAGTCCGAGAGTTTAAGAAAGGTGGCCGCTCGATCAAGTTTGATACTTTTTCAGGATACTCAGATGCTTCGAAGGCTGTCTTTTATACAGCAGTTTGACATCGCTTTCGTGGGAGGACGCTATTCAGAGCACTCCAAGATTCGGAGAGCTACCTCTTACCTTAAGGGGAATGCTCGTACTTGGTGGTCCACGCTTCTTTTAAACAAGACTGCGCCAGTTAAATGATTGAAATTTAAAAAGCTTTTTATTTCTTCTTGGTTGACGCAAGAATATGAACGAGATATACGGCTGCTTGGAACCATCTTCGGATGACCAAGAAAGATACAATCAATGCTTATTGTGAAAGATTCTGGAGCTCTTTTCTACCCGCCTCTTCATTCAAGAAGATCTCGTTCAGAGAACAGATTGAGCGGTTCACCTTGGGTCTACTACAGAGATCCGAGATCACTGCTTGAAGCAGAAGTCAGCTTCTATTCAGGAGTTGATGAGTCATGCAAAACAGGGCTTTGCCATTCACTCTGGCAGTCTGACCTACCCCACAGATGAGAACAGGACACAACGAGTCGAACAGACTTTTGGGAATGAAAGTAGAAAGAAAAAGAGAAACCCAGAGAAAAAGGATACACGACCCAAGCTTACTCCTCAGGAGCGAGCTCGATTCATCAAGGAGGGGAAGTGCTTTGGATGCGGGGAACAGGGACACATCTTTGCGAAGTGCCCTAAAAAGGCGCAGAAAGAACAAAATAATAAGGACGACGACAGGCCTGAGAGTTCGAGCACTCCAAGATTCGGAGAGCTACCTCTTACCTTAAGGGGAATGCTCGTACTTGGTGGTCCTCGCTTCTTTTAAACAAGACTGGCCAGTTAAATGACTGAAATTTAAAAAGCTTTTTATTTCTTCTTGGTCGACGCAAGAATATGAACGAGATATACGAGGTGCTTGGAACCATCTTCGGATGACCAAGAAAGATACAATCAATGCTTATTGTGAAAGATTCTGGAGCTCTTTTCTACCCGCCTCTTCATTCAAGAAGATCTCGTTCAGAGAACAGATTGAGCGGTTCACCTTGGGTCTACCTAAAGAGATCCGAGATCACTGCTTGGAGCAGAAGTCAGCTTCTATTCAGGAGTTGATGAGTCATGCGAAACAGGGCTTTGCCATTCACTCTGGCAGTTTGACCTACCTCACAGATGAGAACATGACACAACGAGCCGAACAAACTTTTGGGAATGAAAGTAGAAAGAAAAAGAGAAACCCAGAGAAAAAGGATACACGACCCAAGCTTACTACTCAGGAGCGAGCTCGATTCATCAAGGAGGGGAAGTGCTTTGGACGCGGGGAACAGGGACACATCTTCGCGAAGTGCCCTAAGAAGGCACAGAAAGAACAAAATGATAAGGATGACGACAGGCCTGAGAGTTCGAGCACTCCAAGATTCGACCTCTTAGCTTAAGGGGAATGCTCGTACTTGGTGGTCCACGCTTCTTTTAAACAAGACTGCGCCAGTTAAATGACTGAAATTTAAAAAGCTTTTTATTTCTTCTTGGTTGACGCAAGAATATGAACGAGATATACGAGGTGCTTGGAACCATCTTCGGATGACCAAGAAAGATACAATCAATGGTTATTGTGGAAGATTCTGGAGCTCTTTTCTACCCGCCTCTTCATTCAAGAAGATCTCGTTTAGAGAACAGATTGAGCGGTTCACCTTGGGTCTACTACAGAGATCCGAGATCACTGCTTGGAGCAGAAGTCAGCTTCTATTCAGGAGTTGATGAGTCATGCGAAACGGGGCTTTGCCATTCACTCTAGCAGTCTGACCTACCTCACAGATGAGAACATGACACAACGAGCCGAACAGACTTCTAGGAATGAAAGTAGAAAGAAAAAGAGCAACCCAGAGAAAAAGGATACACGACCCAAGCTTGCTCCTCAGGAGCGAGCTCGATTCATCAAGAAGGGGAAGTGCTTTGGATGCGGGGAACAGGGACACATCTCAGTGCCCTAAAAAGGCATAGAAAGAACAAAATGATAAGGACGACGACAGGCCTGAGAGTTCGAGAGCAGCTGAGGAACGTGAATGAAAAGGCAAGATAAAAACAGTACTGGTTCCATATTGTGTGGATACCGATCCCGACACCATGGATGAGAGTACAGAACTTTGCCGCGCTTGGGGCAAAGTGAAAGATCAAGAGGCCCTGGTTTTCTTTGATGGAGGAGCCAAGGCCAACTTCATTTCACCGGAATTGGCGGCGTGGCTCGAGATTACTCCCGATCGGATGGGGACCACTTGCGGAGGCAGTTCTAGTGGCACCCGGCAGGGACGTAGCCATTACACCTGTCATTGGCAAACTTCGGTTGCATTGTACCACAAGAACAACGTCGTGGTCGATTGTCGAGTGAGAAAAGGGACTTTGACTACAGAAAAGGGTAGAACAATTGTACTTGATATTAAACAACTGAAGGGCGAGTATGTTCCTATTGTATCGGCTTCGGCCATTTCAAAATTAATGAAATCCGGTTTGTTTGTTTACTCGATCTTTATGAAAGAATTGAGCGATAAGGATAGGACAAATATGTCTCAATTTGATAAAGAACGCCAAGATTTTCTCCACTCTCAGGCCGATTGCTTCTCAGAGGGCTGCTCGTCTTGAAGACCTGCTCGTCCTGAAGATCATACCATTGATCTGATACCTGGAAGCACATCACCGAACCGGCCACCTTACCGTGTGAGCCGAGCACAGAATGAAGAGATTATGAACCAAGTGAAAGATCTCTTGGAAAAGGGTATTGTCCAGCCTAGTACTTCATCGAATTTCTCCCCAGTGTTGTTGGTTTTGAAGAAAGACGGATCTAGGAGGATGTGCATCGATTATAGAGCTCTCAAAAAAATCACCATCAAGAACAGATTTCCGATTTCTAGGATCGGTGATATACTCGACAGGTTACAGGGATCCTCGTGCTTTAGCAGGATTGACTTTATGAGTGGATATCATCATATCCGAATCGTGCCTAGAGACGTCTACAAGACAGCCTTTCGGACTACTTTTAGGTTATTTGAGTTTTTGGTGATGCCTTTTGGCTTAACCAATGCTCCTGCGACATTTAACCGGATGATGGACATGATTTTTTGAGAGTACAGACTATTTGTTGGTACTTTCTTTGACGACATCATTGTTTTCTCCAAGAGTGAGGCAGAACACAGAGATCATTTTCTTCAGGTCTTTGAGGCATTATAAGATCACGAGTTAGTCATTAATGCAAAGAAAAGTGAATTTTTGTACGAGAGATACACTTTTTGGGACACATTGTCTCAGCAGGCAGGAGTGCAAATGGACCCGGCCAAGATAGAGACTATCCATGATTGGCCCGAATTGAAGAATGTCCATGAAGTTAGAAGCTTCTTGGGACTGTGTTCGTACTACACGCGGTTCATACGAAAGTTTGCAGAGGTTGCTTCCCCTTTGCATGTCTTGACACAGAAAGGAGTCCCTTTCTCGTGGGGATCCACAGAGGTGACTTCCTTTCACATTGAAAGAGCAATTGACTACGGGACCAGTTTTGACTTTGCTGGACTTGCAGAAGTCATTTGAAGTATATTGTGATGCTTGTGGTCGTAGTCTGGGTGCAGTCTTGATGCAAGAAGACCATGTCATTGCTTATGAGAGCCGATTGTTCTCTAGGCCGGAGATGACAGCACAGATATATGAGAAAGAGCTTTTGGCGGTTATCTATGCTCTTACTTAGTAGCGGCATTACCTACTCGGAGCGGATTTTACTGTCTTTACAGACCATCAGAGTTTGTGCTACTTCTTGTCACACAAGCAGCTTTCGGAAAAGCAGATGTGGTGGGCGAACATCTTGTCACAGTTTCACTTCCAGATTGTCCATGTGCAGGGACAGAAGAATGTGGTGGCAGATGCTTTGTCTCGGAAGCCGTTGGTTTTGGCTATTTCCGCGATACATCATAGGAGCTTCGAGGATATGGTCGATCAGTATGCCACAGATGCAGATTTTGCAGATATTTTCACACGGATATGGGATGGAGAGACAGTAGCTGGATACTCCCTTCGGGAAGGCTACTTGATGAAAAAGACTATGTTGTGCGTTACACAGCCGTTGAGGGAAAAGGTTATGACTGAATGCCACTGTCCACGTTTTACGGGTCACCGTGGCATTGCTACCACCATGAAGGGGGTAGAGAGATACTTCTTTTGGCCGAGACTCAAAAAGGTTGTGGAAGAGTTTGTGCGCAATTGCTTAGTATGCCAGAAGGTCAAGTTTGACAGGCATAAGACACAGGGATTGTTACAGCCTTTACCCATACCCACCCGCCCCTGGAAAGTATTGCGATGGATTTCATTTTTGATCTCCCGAGAACACAGAGTGGTCACGATGGTATCTGGACTGTTATTGACAGATTTAGCAAACAGGCTCATTTTATTCCAGTGAAGAAAACAATCAAGCCGGATCACTTAGCGAGACTGATTGTGGCCTAGATCTTCAGATTACATGGCATGCCTGAGACGATTGTCTCCGACAGAGAGCCTAGATTTACGAGTTTGTTTTGGAAGGCAATTTGGGAGAACATTGGCACGTGGTTGCAGTTCTCGTCATCGTTTCACTCGCAGACTGATGGGCAATCTGAGATTTTGCAAATTCAATGGTTCTAGATTTATTGAAGTCTTATATCTCTGATCAGAAGACTCAATGGGAAAAGTACTTACCTTTGGTGGAATTTGCCTACAATAACACGATACACTCTTCGACGGGAAAGGTGCCATTTGAGATTGTTGAAGGTGCTGCGAAGGTTCCACCCTTCCTAAGCACGAAAGATAAGATCTTTGAAGCGGATGAATATACGCGAGATTTGGATACGGCTTTTGCCAAGGTTTGCGAGACTTTGCAAAAGTGTCAAGAACGACATAAAAAGGCAGCGGATCGCCATCGTCGCGACATGAAATTGAAGGAGGATGATTGGGTGCTCTTACGTTTTGAGAAGGCACGCCTACGAAAGAAAAAGGGAAAGGAGAGGCTTTTTCCAAAGCTTAGTATGCGGTATTATGGACCTTTCCAGATCACTGAAAAGATAAACGGTTTCTCCTTCCGATTGAAACTGCCAGATACTTGGAGGATTCACAATGCATTCCATGTGAGTCTCTTGAAATCTTTTAAGGGTGATGTGTCTGATGATGGGAAGCCTCATGAGCAACCCAAAGTGGAAGAAAACGAGGAGATCCTTGTTCTTGAACAGATTTTGGCACATAAGGATACGAAGACTAAAGGTAAAGTTCGAAGGCGGTTCTTGGTTAAGTTCAAGAACTATCTTGCATTGAATGCGAAGTGGATGGAGGAGGAGGACCTAGCAGATACTCCTCAGATTGTGAAACTTTACCTCGATGCTTTTGGTTTAGCATAGTCTATAACAAACGGAACCCAGAATTCAGCTTGGCCGCAGATCTGGTACAGTGGGATGCACAAGAGGGGAGTCGCTCCGCTCCTTTGTCAACAGAAGCCTTGATTTAGATACTAGAGTCACTGCTGTCTCTTTGAGCTTCAGGGATATTGAAAGCTGACAGTATTCTGTTGTATGACTTTAATGAAATGGAATACTAGATTATGATACTGATTTATTCTTGACTTCTCTTAAGTGCAGGAACTGATAGACGAAATGACTGCAGCATTTTGGTCTGATTGATCTCGAATATACATGGTTGCAATAAGGGTTAGTCAATCGGACATGGATGAGGTCCCGATTGGACCTAGATGCGATTGCTAGCTACATTGTCGATAAATCATGCTCTTAAGATCCGAATGAATGTTGAATGTTATGTGATGTCCTGTGATGTCGTGTGATGTGACTGTCGATTTGGTACATGTGCTAGATGTGTGTTCCTAGTACGTAGGTACTAACAGTCAGTGTCTGCTAAGACGGTTTATGGCTTTTGTCGGTTTTGCAGGCGTAATCGCGGTCGATTACAATGCTTTCAAGAGGGGGATATGTCACAAAGTGATGACGTGGCCACCGACAGCAGAAACCCTAATTTCTGCCATCTAAAAATCGTGCAAACCCTAATTCCTGCCAAAAACCCTAATTTGCAGAAAACCCAAATTCTGGAAACCCTAACCCTAAATTTTGGCTGAAACCCTAAAATGGCTGAAACCCTAAAATCTGCCACGTGGGCCAGCGTATGGTGCTTCCGGAATTTGCGGCGGAAAAAGCAGAGCTGAAAAAAAGCTGCAAGAGCGACGCATCCTGGCTGCTTTTTGGCTACGCTTTGAGAGAAAGAGAGAACTTGCTTTATTTTTGGCTCTCATTGAGAGAGAGAGAAAGACTGCTCTTGATTTCAAGCTTTTGGGGCTCTGCTTTTGGGCATCCCTTGTAACATTTAAATACGCGGATTGGGCTCACTTCTCAAAGCATCTAGACACAGAGTCTGAGAGTGAAACCTTAACCGCTTTTTGTACTTTGACAATTGATTTAATACATAAAGAAATACCAAAAGGGGCGCCAGTCTTTGGGGCCAATATCTCTAGGCATGGAACTCCGCCGGGCCAGTGCAAATCTATTGTGATCTGTGAATTGTTTTGAGGTGGTTATTTGGTGCTGTCGCAATTGATTCTTGACTTGGAGTGTCCAAGTCTGTTACATATATATGGATTCAATGCAATAAAGTGTAGGAGGACTAGTCTGAGAAACGAGGAATTGTACCTATCAGTTCATGAAGGGATAAAGAATTAAGAGGACAACTTGGTTAACTGTGCATGGACAAAGCTAAATCACACTTATTGACAACATAGGAAGTATTGTATTCACTTCATGCAGCAATCAAGGATAGAGTATGTTGGAAGACCTAAGGATGTGTGAAGTTAGAGAGTAAGAAGAGATTAAGAGAGAAACAAAGCTTTTGAAGCTTTGGGATGTGATTGTTGGTGCCACATGGCACCCTCTCATTGATGTCACATGGCACCGATGACAATCCCAATGGGCATCTTAGATCTTTATAAACTTTTAAACAACATTTTAGACATCCTCCGAACAATCTCCTTTGCAAAACCCCCCCCCCCCCCCCCCCCCCCCCACACACACACACATACTTATATATATACATAGATACATGCATGCATGCAACATGTATGTATGTATGTATCTTTGTGTGTGTGTGTGAAATTCTGTAGCGCAAGATGGGAGGGGCGGAACTAAGCACACAAGAGCTCTTGCACAATAGAATGAAAGCATGCGCGCGCGCACACACACCTCTAATGTCCCAACTCAACCGCCAAGGGACAATAAGAGAGGGTGATGTCATAGGAGGAGGAAGAGAGAAAAAACACTACCACTTTGGAGTGGGAGAGGGTGGCGACGACGAGAGAGAGAGAGAGAGAGAGAGAGAGAGATCTGAGAGTACCACTTTGCGCTACACAGCGTTGGTTACAGGACTGTCCGGAGGATCTCTTCTTTGTGGGCAGGCAGACTGAGCTACTGGAGGAGATTAGGCGCATTCAGGATAGGAGATCTGAGTTCGCCTATCACGCTTTGGCATCCTATTGGATTTCCAAATCTGATAGGATGAACAAGGTTTTCTTTGACACTCATCGAGAGAGACCTCCTGGAACCTCTCTTAGAGCAGTACAAGACACACAAGCCTCAAGGGTTCTCCAGACTCATCCAGACAGAGTGATGGAGATTGCCATATGCTACTATGAGGAATTGTTTCAAGCAGACCCTAGCACACCACGATTGGGCAGGCTAGGGTGGCAGGTTGTGCGCACACGAAGTAATCAGTGACTCAGCAGATGCGAGATGATCTGATGACCCCCTTCTCAGTTCAGGAGTTGCACGATGCAGTGGCCTCCCTGGATTCGTCCTCTTGTCCGGGCGAGGATTGTCTCATACGTGACTTCTTCCAACATTATCGGGACTGGTTACAGGAGCCTTTGCTCAAAGGATGTCGGGATATTTTTACTTCAGGAGAGATGCATTCCTTGCTATGCTCTGGCTTGATATCTCTTATACCGAAGGGAGGGGAGGACTCCACATGCTTACGTCAGTGTAGGCCCATCACCCTATTCCCTACGGCATATAAGATTCTGGCCAAGACGATTTTTGGATGACTCCGACCTGTGCTACCTGATTTGATGCATGGTTCATAGACTGCATTTATCCAAGACAGATGTATCCTAGATAACATTTTCTGTTTTCACCAGGCAGTAGAGTGGGCCAGGGCTACTCATACACCTCTTGCTTTGCTCTTTCTCGATTTCGAGTTGACTAGTCTTTCCTCGAGGGCACTCTTTTACGTATGGGGTTTGCTCATGAGTGGATCAAAGGGATTGCAGCTATGTATAGATATGTGTTGAGTGCAGTCACTATCGGCAGATTCATTGGCAGATTGCCACAAACGGGAGCGCATAGCAATATAGAATATACTCGGATAAGTAGAATTTATTACTTAATACTGAAGCCAGAGGGTATAGAGAGAAATAGAGAGAGAAAAAGAGTGAGAAGATCGACACAGTACTGGGGACCACAAGATGGGCTGGTCCCCCTCTGTAATAGTATCTTTATTACTGAGGAGAAGTCTATACAAGCACTTGAACTGAACGTATACCACGCTCATTCTAGAATAAGACTTGATGGTTCCCGGAAGCCTCAGCTTCCATCCTCAGGGCAAAGCCCTATTCCTAGGAACTTCGTTCCTTATTCCGAACCCTCAAGAACCAAGAGTCTTCTTCCCGCAGAACAACTCTGCTTTCCTGGACGCGAAGTCCTTGGGAATCTCAACTTCCAGATCCCAACTCGAGAGTCTACCACTCTCGGATCCATGGATCTACATCCCAAGCTCAGGTACGAAACCCTTGGGCTGATCTGGCTCTACCTCATAGCGCTTTCTCCTGCAAAGGCTCATGCTTGCCTCTGCTCCTACTCCCTCGTGAAGAGGAAGTACACTTTCAAATACACACAAACATGGGACAACAATTTGTATGGCAAATCCACAATTGATACCTCTCGCTCTTTAAGCGGGAAAAGCAACGTCTGTGCTTCATAGTCTCGCGATCTCTTGTGTCTTCTGGCGTTAGAGTCTCCACTTGCTGGCGTTGGCAACTCCTCCTTTGAGAGAGGGCGTGTGATGCTTTTATAGCTCCCTGGCCACAACAAGAATAGTTGAGCGCTGGCTGCCCACGTAGAGATAGTTGGCGGTTTTTTTTTTTTTATAAACTCTTCTGCCAGAAAGAGGGAGAGAGAAAGTGCTGGCTGATCTGTTGCCTTATTTATTAGAGGCTGTCCACTTATTAAGTGGGCGGCCGGTCACCTTTTTAAAAATGGTTTGAACCTGCCCAAAAACTTAATAAAACCTTATAAGTCGAAAAAAAAAGCTTACACAACACTTCCGCGGCGTCCTTGGATGCAACCACATGCACATATGCAATGCAGACATAGAATTTCTCACGGAAAAGCATTTGCTTTTCCGAAAAGCAACCTGCTTTCTGAGAAAGCAACTGTATTTCTTCAAAGTTTCCTCTAAACCCATCTTCATACAAGTGCTTTCTCTTTCTTGTGCACAATTCTAACACAGTTCGGAATCTCCTCCTGACTATAGATATTCCCTTTCTGATGCACCTGTCACCCACCTTGTCACGCATCAGGAATATCCATCACCTAGTCCTTTCCTACCGAACTTACGGTACAATCTCCTTCACGATGCTCTATGTCACCCATCTTATGACGCATCAGAGATGTTCGTTCCCGGATGGTTGGATACTTCTTCCCGATGCTCCCTGTCACCCATTCGATGTGGTGCATCAGAAGTGCCCGTTCCTGGTGGCCTTACAGATATTTCTTTTTCACAGTGGTCCTCTCATTACTCTGAATGACGCACTAGAAATATTTGTACTCAGATGTCTCCAGTGAGGAAAACCCTCTCACTTAAAATTCTAATAATTCATTTAGATTTTTTTTTTCTCGGTGTTCCAAGCGAGAAAACCCTCTCACTTATAAATCCACTAATTCATTTAGAATTATTTTTCTGCCAGATAAAGCAAATTTAGCAACATCCCTCTCACTTATAAATAGTTGTCCTCAACTGTAGAGGTCCAACTAAACCGCCAGGGAGAAACCGGAAAGATTCCAAATCTTGCTCAATGGTGAGTTGAGCTAGTCTTTTCTCAAAACAGAACTTAAAAATGAAATTAAACAAAAATTCAATAATTCAATACTTACCTTACCGGTGCATGTCCTTCCTCTAGTACCTCGAGGATATTCTTCACCAGTCATCAAACTTACGAGCCATGTAAGAACTCGTCATTCGCGTCTTTCCAACAGATCGGAAGTTTCCTCATTCGAGAATCCTTCTTTGTATGCTTTTGGCTTTTCCAACATCCCAAATTATCATAGGGAATTGTCGGCAACATGGGTACCGTGGTGGGATCATGTGTGCCCTTGGCCGTTGACATTTTGGCTCCTTGATGCCATATGTGTCTGCTCGTCGGAAAAACCAGCCATACCAAAAGCAGTCTGCGGTACCCCAAACTGGCCTTGATTGCACTAAAACCCTTGCTGGATGCCAATGTTCGCATACATGGAGTTTTGCATCATGCCTTGCATACCTCCAAAGACTATTCTGGCTGCTGGTTTTCAGGCGCATAACCAGCCATGCTCTGAAACATAGATCCGCTCCCGAAATATCTAGGATCTATCGTGGGTGGTGAAAAAACCTGATGCATAGCCTGAAAATTGACTCCCTGCCTATTTAATCCAACATTTGGTCTTTGAAAGGTATTTTGGTTGAACTGGTATAGCATGTGGAATAGGCGTCCTAGCCACTTGTTCATTGACGAAAGGAATTTTTATTGGAGCTCCAACTAATTCCGCAACATGCGAGTGCTCTTACTTTGCTAAGACGCATTAAGAACTTGTGCTTGAGCCTCAACGGGCTGGCTAAGTTGCCTTGCCTGCTGTAACACTGGTGGCGCTTGTAGAAACCCCATAAACCTGGGATTCAGCACCAATTGAGTGAACACATTCACAGCAGCAACCAACCATGTCCTTAATGCATCGTCTTCAAGTTGCTCAGTCATAAACCCTTGACCTGGTGGAGCATTCATATCAACAAAAGGTACAGACAGTGGTGGCCTTGAACTCTCGCCAACCTCAAACACTGGAGGAGGAACAACCGGTTATCCTGTGACGAGGAATCCTCTTCCCTGGTGTCATTCGTCCTGTCAGCCATAGTGTAATTCCTTGTTCCTATGCTTTGTGTCTTCGCCGCAAACCAACCAAGGCTCACTCTGTAAGGAAAAAGTGATTCTGTCCCGGCGATGGAACCATGAAACCGGCCTGTAGGGCGGTAGACTTTAGCTTTCA
Organism: Adiantum capillus-veneris; assembly: GCF_014529385.1. Taxonomy (NCBI): domain Eukaryota; kingdom Viridiplantae; phylum Streptophyta; class Polypodiopsida; order Polypodiales; family Pteridaceae; genus Adiantum; species Adiantum capillus-veneris. The sequence goes on from NC_140932.1 coordinate 53,663,926, forward strand.
CCCGATTCTTTACTTGTTAAATTTTACTTGAACTTTACGACACAGAGGAACTTCACAGTTAAACTTGTGACTCGAATTAACACCTCAATCAACCCACGGCTTGGCAACTAGAGTGTTACCAAGCAGTCTACCCGGAAGCATTACCTTCTAGGAGCGGATTTTGTGATCAAAACCGATCACCAGAGTTTGCGGTATTTTTTTACACAACGGAAATTATCTGAGAAGGAGATGAGATGGGCCAACTTTTTGTTCATGTTTCACTTCCAGATCCTTCATACGGCTGGGAGTAAGAATGTGGTTGCCGACGCATTGTCTAGACGGCCTAGGGTGAATGCAGTTACTTCTTTGTATCACCAGAATTGGAATCACTTCCAGAGTTATATCCGAACGACCCAGACTTCTCCTCCATTTGGAGTAAATTACAGAATGGAGAGAATGAATATCCCTATTCTATTTTGGATGGTTACCTCTATCACCACCAAGCAATTTGCGTCGCGGAACCAGTGAGAAAGAAAATCATGGAAGAAGCACATGCTTCACCTTATGTGGGTCATCGGGGAATTTTCCCTACGACTTTAGCATTGGAAAGATAGTTCTCATGGCCAACCCTAAAGCAGACATTGATTAATATGTCAGGTAATGTTTGGTTTGCCAAAGAGTAAAGTACAATCGGCATAAGACGCTTGGGTTACTTCAACCTTTCCCTGTGTCTGATCAACCCTGGGAGAGTATTGCTATGGATTTTATTATGGATCTCCTAAAGACTCAGACTAGAAATGATGCGATATGGACCATTGTGGATAGATTTAGCAAGCAAGCTCACTTTATTCCAGTCAAGAAAACGATCAAAGTGGATCATATGGCTAGGATTTTTCTGGCACTGGTGCAGATCTTTAAGTATCATGGGATGCTCAGGTCTATTGTGAGTGATCGAGATCGTCACATGAGAGGAAACTCTTGGCGTGCCTTGTTTGATAACTTTGGCAGGAAGTTGAACTTTTCTTCTACATATCATCCTTAAATGGATGGGCAGAGTGAGATCGGTAATTCCACAGTATTGGGTATGCTGAAATCTTATGTGTCAAAAAGACAGGCTGATTGGGAGAAGTATTTGCCCCTTGTCGAGTACGCAAGCTTAGTGAAAGCTTTTCTTGCTTGAAATCGCGGAATGGTTCTTTGTAATGTCCTACCTGTAGTAGCAGATAATCCGTGGGAGAACTACTAGATACGAGATCAATTATTGACCTTCTGGATGGTTAGCAAACCAGTTCATCTCATAGAACAATGTTCCAACTTGATCCTACTCTCATAAACACGTAGTCTTGGTTAGACATAACCATACCTCGTGCAAAAGAGCAAACAAGCACAATGCACTTTATGATTTTCTCAAAGATGTATCTTTGATCTTACTCCACACTTTCTTCGCATAGCCACATATCCGTCGAGGAGGGATAACAAAAATTTGATGCTTCTGTGTTGAATGGTTCCCGTCCCACTATGGGGATTAGATTCTATGTACACTGAGGTGTACATTTCAGCTTGTATTGCTGACTCCACTATCCGCTGCAAGGTATCTTCCGGACGTGTTTACAAAATTTGGGCAAAAGTCCTTCCTTAAACTTCTTTATTGTTTCTTCCTCAGAGAGGTTCAAGAATGGAGCCACCTTGGAAAAAGTGAACCAACACTTGCTCACATAATCCATGACTCGCTCGTGCTCCTATTGAGCAAACTGATCCCAATCTTCTTTGATGCCTTCCTCGAAAGCGTAGAGAGAAAAAAAAATTTGTCGAAAAATTCAGCCTTGAATTGAATCGAAGAATTGTTTTGAATACCTTGCAGAGCTTTGGTATACCACCAAGCACTTGCAATCCCCTCGAGGTGTTTGGTCACATGCCTCACCTTCGACGCTTTTCAGAAATTGCCGTTTGCAAAGGTACCTTCAAACTGTCGAATGAAAGCGGTAGCTTTCGGGATATCTTCCCTTCGTCAAAAGTATCAAACTTGACCGAGTGTTCTGAGGTCTAAAGACCTTCTTTATATCCTTCACGAAAAGACGGGTTTTCTTGGCTATGGTTCTGGATTGATGTTCTTGGAGTATTTTTTGGGTTCTGAAGTATCTTGAGCATTCCGTTCCTCGGATTCTCTAGGTTCTTGAGCATCATGCTCTTGTCGCCTTCTTAGAGAATCCCAAGTCTTGTAGACTTCTTGCAGAGAATTTTTTTTCCAATTGTGCCAACTTTTCCTGCAGGACTTAGGGTTCCGCTTGCCTACTTCTCTCTTGGCTTGTCACGGCTTCTTCCCGTATCTTCCCAGAGTTGCCCTCCTTTAAAGAGAAAGAGAGGAGACCATGCTTTGATACCATTGTCACAAACGGGAGCTCATAGCAATATAGAATATACTTGGATAAATAGAATTTACACTTAATACTGAAGCCAGAGGGTATAGAGAGAAATAGAGAGAGAAAAAGAGTGAGAAGATCGATACAGTATTGGGGACCACAAGATGGGCTAGTCCCCCGTAATAGTATCTTTATTATTGAGGAGAAATCTATGCAAGCACTTGAACCGAACGTATTACCACGTTCGTTCTAGAATAAGACTTCATGGGGTTCTCGGAAGCCTTAGCTTCCATCCTCAAGGCAAAGCCCTATTCCTAGTAACTTTCGTTCCTTATTCCGAATTCTCAAGAACCAAGGTTCTCGCCTCTGGATCTCACCTTCCAGACTGAGGGCATGGCATCCTTGCAACTCTTTTCTGACTCTGTTTCTAGAGTCCTCTTCCTGCAGAACAACTTTGCTTTCCCGGACGCGAAGTCCTTCCTTGGGAATGTAAGGTGCAGTGGAAGTGAATGTTGATATTGCTCAAGATGAGTGCTCCGAACTGTGCTCAAGGATTCCTTTTACTTTCGGAAGGGTGTAACAAACTTGGACACCCCAAGTCTAGATTTTGTCAGGACATGAGAAAGATTCACTTAAAATACTTCACAACTTTAAATTCACAGTTCAATTTGGTCGACACGGCCCCGCGTAGTTCCGTGTCCAGAGAGATTGGCCCCAAAGACTGACGTCCCTTTCGATATTTCTTTTATATTAATCTATGAGCAAAGTACAACTCCTGCAGGGTCCTTCGCTCTCAGACTCTACTTTCAGATGCTCAAAGAAGTGAGGCTCTTAGGGATCTTTTATTCTTACAAGGGATGCGAAAACCAGAGCCCCAAAATCAGTTAAACTCAAAAGCAAAAGTTCCAAAAGCAATTGTTTCCAAAAGAGTGCAGTAGAAGCAGTCAACGTAATTTACGAAAATTCTGTACAGTTGTCAGCGCAAAAAGCGGGCCTGTCTGTACAGCATGCCATGTCAGCCTGTCAACGAAAAATCCGGGTGTTCCGTATTATTGCCACGTCAGCGTCCGTACCGCCTGCCACGTCAGTATGTCAGCGCAATCCAGAAATCTGTATTGCTGTCTGCGTGTGTCCGGGCAGAACTACCATGTCATCAATTTGTGACATACTCCCTTGGGTGGTACTGGGTTGTGCAATCAAAGGATATGCAACTACTCTAAGTGCATGGGCATGCACGGCCTGCGCACAGGCTCACAAAGGTGCCAGAACACTTCCTAGACTAACCGGAACCCTAGACATGAGATAGCTTGTCCACATGCACATAGGGTTAGATGCGCACGTTACATCCTCTCCTTTTTAAAGTGAGGTACTGGTACCGAGCTGCATGGCTTCCTTGTAGTCTGCCAACAACTTTGGATAATCTCTAAAAAATTCTTCATCGACCCACACTGCCTCGTGGGTTCCTGGATCCTTGAACTTTAAAAAGTACTGTCACACTTGCTTCTTTGAGCCATGGCGAAACCGATGTAACAACACTTGCTTCGGCTCCATGACTTCGGCTTCGTGACTTCGGCTTCGTTGATGATCTCTGGTTCTTCGGAAATGTCCTTTGGAGGTGTACCCTGAAACACTTAAAACGGAAAAGGTTGTGCATTGACCATGAGTTAGGCAGTTATAATTTCATAGAAATGTCAATGATCTTTTTAATGACAGGAAATGGACCATCCATTCTTAAAGACAACTTCGGACACTTTTGTCCGACTTGCTTAAGACGTTGCTTCATGATTCTCAAATAAACCCAATACCCTTCCTCGATAGCAATCTCCTGATGATGTTTGTTAGCCTGACGTGCTTAGCCGAAGCTTCACACTCCCAGAAATCTCATCCAACGAATGACTATCAGCATTGGCATCAGACAATTGACTAACCGAGCGAGTCAAAAGTGATTGGAATGGACGGCCAAATGCTGCCTCATGCGGAGTTCTACCAATGGCAGAGGAATAAGAGTCATTCAAAATTGCTTAGACCAATGGAAGATAAAGCTCCCAATGAGACTGTTGATCATACACATATGACTTCAAAACATCAAAAGCCAACTGATTGTAAATTTTTGTTTGACCATCTGACTGTGGATGAAAAGCGGATGAAAAATTTAATTGTGTCTCAAAATTTTCAAAGAGAGCTCGCCAAAAATTTGACGTGAACTTAACATTCCTATCTGAAACGATTGACTTTGGCAAAACCACAGAGGGAGTACCAATGCTTAATGAATAACCGTGCTATATCTTGTGCAGTGATTGTGGCCTTATAAGGAATCAACATGTAAAATTTTTTGAAACGGTCAACAATTGTCAAACATTGAGTGCTCCTTGAATGCAAACTAGGTGGAAGGTTAGTCACAAAATCCATAGAAATGCCCTGAAATTGCCCGTCGGGAATAGGCAGCGGTAGCAAGAAGCCTTGCTGCTTATCCGGAGGAGCTTTTACTTTTTGACACATGATGCACTGTGTGACATAACGAAACACATCTTTTTGCATTTTAGGCCAATAAAAGAATCTTTCTATTTTTCCCAAAGTGGTGTTCATTGCCCTGTGTCCACCCGTGAGAGAGTCATGAGCATCGTGCAATATGGCTGTTCTGAGAGAGAAAAACACATATACGGTGACGAAAATAGAACAAACCTTCACGAATGAGATAGTTGCTTGGCCCTTGGGATGCAAGGGCCTGCAACCATTGCTTACCAAACTCGGAATCGGCATACTGATCCTTTATGTTGTCGAAAGAGACACCCTTTGAGAGAGTGAATAACTGACAGAAGTTCTATGTCATAAAGTGAATAATTATTTTCGGCACTATTTAACTTACGACTGAGAAATGCAACTGGACGGCCATGTTGCTGAAGCACAACACCTATGGCGACATTGCTCGCATCCGTCCATACCTCAAAGGGGTCGTCCTAAGAGGCTAGGATGAGACACAGCGCTTGTGTCATTGCAACCTTGAGAGCTGCGAAAGCCTCAACGGATGCCTCGGGCAAAACAACGCATTGTCGGAGAGTTTTCACCCATTTCAAAACATCTGTCATAGGTGCAACAATGCGTGCAAAATTTTCTATGTGTGAACTATATGCTTGACATAAACCAAGAAAAAAGGCATATTATATGCAGTTTTGGGCAAATCCCAATTAAGAACCTGTTCTACCTTTGCGGGATCAAGTTTGACACCTTTTGTAGAAATGATATAACCTAGATAAGTAAGTCCAGTGAGAAAAAACTCAGACTTCTTAGTTGCAATGTACAGTTGCACTCATCCAAACGGGTTGAAACCTTTGCCACATCCTTTTCATTTTGTTCCCACGATGCAGAGAAAATGAGAATATCATCAAGAAAGATAAACACACATACGCCAATCATATCGCCAAAATGGCCTACAATGAGACGGTTGAATGTACCCACGACACCTATCAATCCAAAAGGCATAACCACATACTCCCATTGTCCTCGCTCTGTACGAAAGGCGGTCTTGTAGATATTGCCTTTGAATACCCTTACCTGATGGTATCCACTTTTGAGATCAACCTTGTTGAAAACCTTTGCCCCATGGAGCCTATTAAGGATATACTCAATGCGAAGCATCGGAAACTTGTTCTCGACGGTCATCTTGTTCAAAGCCCTGTAATCAACACACAAATGAAACGAACCATCCTTCTTGCGGACAAAAAAAATAGGAGCAGCAAAAGGACTTACACTAGGGCGTATGAATCCTCTGGCCACGAACTCCGTGAGTTGCCGCCCTTAACTCTTCTTCTTGGGTCTTGTTGAAACGGTTGGGAGCCTTATTGACTGGCTGCGTTCGCTTCATGTTCAATGCGATGGTCCTCTGGCCACTCGGAAGGGAGACGGGGTGGAAGATCATCCTGCAAAAAGAGATGCTCATACTTGGTAAACAAACCTGAATACCTTTCTGGAGCCTTGAGGTTCTGAGTGACTCGAGAGGCATAGATGAATACCGCTTGTACTCCTCTTCGTAATTCACGCTTCGCCTGCACATGTGAAATGAGAGGTAAAGAATGAAGACACTCCTCACCACGAGTGATCATAGGAGAGTCACCTTTGGCATTTAGAGTGAGCATATTGTCTTCCCAATCAATGATAGGGTTATGTTCACAAAACCATTGAATGCCCAAAATTATATCACATCCTAAGAGAAGAGACACAATAAATTTTCTACGGAAGGAAGCTTGCTTAATAGTGAATAACAGATCAATGCACTCTTGTGTAATGAGAGAGTCCATACCGGGAGCGAAGCCCGACACCTCGAGAGGAGTTGTCTGGCTAATCTCCAAGCGGGCTCGTTCTACAAGAGAGTCACCAATCACATCATGCATACTGTCTGAATCAAACAATATGACAAAACGCTGACCAATCACATGACCATAACATTTAAAGAGAGACTCATCAATGTGTGTGTCAGAGACATGTGGAGAATCAGATTGGTTCACTAAAGTGCTTGTGGTAGCTATGGGTGCTTTGGGTTCTTTAGGTGGTGTTGTCTTAGGACATGCCTTCTTTATATGACCCTTGACGTGACATTGATAACATCGACCTTCCTTTGCATATATGATTTGCTCTTCTGGCATTATGTATCCTCCTATAATTCCTTGTGTAGCTTTTTCATCTGGGGTTAGCTTAGTTTAGCAGGTGTTTTAGCTTTACACTTAGATTTATTTTGAGAGTTCTTTTCCGAAGGATGATTAGAGGTAGATGGGCTAGAAGAGTTACCATTCTTACCATTCTTATCGTTCTTACTGTTATGTGGATTCTGAGGAGTCTGAGAGTGAGAGGTACTGTGAGAAGACGTGTTCTCCTTCGTCTTTCCTTTGTTGTGCTTCATCTCTTGCGCGAGAGCAATCGCTACCGCCTTGTTGAGATCTATGGGGTCGAGGACTTCGACATCGAACCTGATATACTCGTCCAACCCGAAAATAAATGCCTCTTTACGCTTCATATCCGATTTACGTAATTGCGTGCCGAGCTGCAAAACACGGTTAGAAAAAGACATGATTGGAGTACAATTTTGCTTGAGACTATACCAATCTTCTTTTAACCGTGCTAGGTACTGAGGTGGCATGAACTGCGCCTTGAGCTTGTCTTGGAAGTCAACCGAACTAAAAGAAAGAGGCACGCCTTCCTCTAGGTGCGCGGCCATCTGTGCCTCTTGCTACGCTTGTTACCAATTAATGGCATCGTCGGCAAGATACATGGCTGCCGTCAAAACTTTGCTATTCCCTGTTTTCTTAGTTATCACAAAGTAAGCATTAAATTGATGCAACCAAGAATGAATAACATTAGCATCCATCTTACCATCATACTTACTGAACGTCAACTTCTCAGTGACTGGGTTGTTGGAATCCGCTTCTCTACTTGTGCTACTTGATGAATCGTCCACGTCCTTGAGTGGCTCGGTGAGTATCTGTAGGATCAACTCTTGCATGCGTTTGTCTCTCTCCGCCTCACGCTTTAATTCCATAGCCGCTCGCTTTTCTTTGGCCGCTATGCATAGAGCTTCGCGCACTTGCTCATGCTCACGCTCCAAGGTTGCCTTTCTTTCTTCGGCTGCCAAGCGCGCTTGCTCAAGCTCACGCTCCAAGGCTGCCTTTTTTGTAACAAATTGTTGACGTGTCAAGGAAGGGAGCCAACTTGCAGATGTTGGCCGAGGGGCCTAAACACTAAGAAGAACAAGTAACAGAAGAAGTGTCACGAAGTGATGACGTGGTTGCCCGAGAGCAAAAACCCTAACCCTAATTTCTATAAAAAATCCTAACTGCTGAAACACTAATCTAGAAACCCTAACCCTAAAACCTGCAAACCCTAATTTTTGCCAAAAACCCTAACTGATGAAACCGTAATTCTGAAAACCCTAACCCTAAAACCTGCAAACCCTAATTCTGCTGCCAAAAACCCTGAAACTATAGAAACCCTAACCCTAACCCTAAGGGCAGATTTTTGCGTTTTGCGCTGGCTGATGACGTGGCAGCGTGTACAGATTTCAGTGATTTACGCTGACAGCTTTTGGCTTTGCTTTTGAGTTTTAAAAGCTTTTTACTGTAACTGCTTTTTAGGCCAAGGGTCTTTAAATATGAGGCTAGGGCTCATTCTCTGGCATGCTTCCTGGAGAAGTTGCAGAGTCTGGAGTACCGGCTTGTACTTTGATGATGCAATATAAAGAAATACCGAAAGGGGCGCTAAGGTTTGGGGCCAATACTCTCTGGGGTGGAATTCCGCCACTCCGTGTCGCGTGTCCTCTCTCTCTTTCAATTCAGTTGTTATTGAAGTGCTAAAAGTCTGTTCAGTCTGTTCTTTTCTATTGACACGTGGTGCCCGTCTTGTGACAGTGGTATCAAAGCATCAGGCGTGTGCTTTTCTGAAAGCATACCGGTTCTACAAAAGAGCAGACAGAGCTATTGATGGAATTTTCTTTGAGAGATCTTCGTCCTCCAACCAGGACCTATTAGCGACTCCCACCCTTACTTCATCGCGCATTGGGTGCACTCCCGTCTTCACCGCTCATGTCTTACAGGGCATAAGCCAATAAAGATCACTTGCAAGAGAAGGATCCAGATTTGTTTCAAGTCACTGTTTTTCTCAGAAGCAGTGTCATGCAGATGTTGATGTCTACAGTTCCCAAGCAACATACTCCAAGTACTTGGCAAGCTTTCAAGAAAAAAAAAAAAATCTACCCGAAGTTATATGGTTTCTGACATCTTCCTTCGGAGTGCAACTTCTGGCAGAGTGGGGTATCCTGAAATGCTTGCCATGGAAACCCTAGTAGATTATATCTTGAAATTTCTCGACATCTCTCAGTAGATGTCTCTTCACGAGCAGATGACCTTGGGGGTTTAGTGCGATTGCTATCTTGGGACTACCATCGCCGCCAAAGCCACACTGTTTGTCCAGGAGCTGACGGACCATGCTGTGCTCGGCTACGACCTCATGGAAGGAACCTAATCCTAATTGTTGGTGCAGGTTTCAAGATGGAAAGTCAGTTGACTTTTCGAGCTCGATTGATGTCGAGATTGCTTTTTAAGTTTGAGTTCTGTTTGATCTTGTTTGGTGATCCTGTTTGGAATTTGTTTGAAATGGATGGTATCTGTTTTGAACCTGTTTTGGTGCCGATTTGAATTGTTTGACTCTGGTTTGATACTAGTTTCAATGATTGGTGGTTTTATTCCCGGGTGGAGAAGTGAGAAATACTGTTTTGGTATTGTTTGAACCTCGGAACGACGCAGGCCGATGCCTGGGGAGCGTTTCGTTGTATGTTTGAAAACCTCCGAACAATGCAGGCCGATGCGTGGGGAGCGTTTGGTTGTATGCTTGTAAAATAATTGTTGTTGTGACTACCGGCCCGGACTTGGATGGTTATGCGGGAGGAGTATTAAGAAGTCTGAGTAGTGGTTACTCTCAGCACCTCCAAACGATGCAGGATGCGGTCTGGGGGGGCGTTTGGTTGTAAAAGGCCTCTATATCTCTCGGCCCGGACCTTTTTAGGTTATGCGGGAGGAGTGATGAGGGAGTCGTTGAATATCTCCCGGCCCGGACCTTGTTAGATTATGCGGGAGGAGTGTTCATTGGCGGCTTTATGTTTCTATGTCTTGTAACATGCATATGTAAGCATTTGTGTTGCATTGTGATGTGCCAACCATTGAATATTCCTAATTGGATGAGATTGCCTGGGTATGTAATTTTAGTGCATCAAGACACCCGTGGAAGATCAGTACGGTCTGGGTGTGATGGCTAATTTCACTACGCCGGAATATCAAGAGTTCCGATTTGGACGATAGGAGAAGCTAACTCCTTAATCAAAACAGCCGAAAGGAGAAGCTAACTCCTTGATCAAAAGAGCAGAAAGGAGAAGCTAACTCCTTAATAAAAAGAGCAAACTGATTGTCCCTCGGAATGTCCCTCGGAATGACCCTCGGAAATTTTTGACCTAACTTCAGTTGTTTTGCAGATTTGTTGTAATTGCGGACGATTACTCTCTTTCAAGAAGGGGAGATGTAACAAACTGCTGACGTGTCAAAGCCCTGAAGAAGGAGGCCAACTTGCAGATGTCGGCCGAAGGGCCTAAACCCTAAGAAGAACAAGTAACAGAAGAAGTGTCACAAAGTGATGACGTGGTTGTTCGAGAGCAGAAACCCTAACCCTAATTTCTACAAGAAACCTTAATTGTTGAAACCCTAATCTGGAAACCCTAACCCTAAAACTTGCAAACCCTAATTTTTGCCAAGAACCCTAACTACTGAAACCCTAATTTTGAAAACCGTAACCCAAAAACCTGCAAATCCTAATTCTGCTACCAGAAACCCTAACCCTAACCCTAAGGGCAGATTTCTACGTTTTACAAAGCTTTTTATTGTAACTGCTTTTTAGGCCAAGGGCGTTTAAATATGAAGCTAGGGCTCATTCTCTGGCATGCTTCTTGGAGAAGGTGCAGAGTCTGGAGTACTAGCTTGTACTATGATGATGTAATAACGAATACCGAAAAAGGCGCCAAGGTTTGGGGCCAATACTCTCTGGGATGGAATTCCGCCACTCCGTGTCGCGTGTCATCTCTCTCTTTCAATTCAGTTGTTATTGAAGTGCTAAAAGTTTGTTCAGTCTGTTCTTTTCTATTGGCACGTGGTGCCCGTCTTGTGACATTCTTTCTTTGCGGTCGCGATCCATGGCGGCGCGTTACACCTCTTGTTGTAGCATAATGTCCATCATCGACTTGACCAAAGCCTCCATAGGATTTGGTGCAATCCGTGGCGTAGATGGAGATGGGGAAGGATTGGGGAACAATCCTCCTGTTGTAGAAACTTCTTCTTCTCCAACTCCACTCTCATCACCTTCACGCAAAGTATCCATTCCGCTTCGGGTGATGACCATACACTGAGATCTTGGTTACTTGGGCTCTTGAGGGACTTGGGTTCTTGAGGTTCTTAGCTTGCAATCGGTGTTTGAGAAAGCTTTTCTCTTACCCGAGCTCAACTCTTCTCACCTCACGTCGATTGGCCAGCCGCTAAGTGCACGGTCCGCTCTCAATGAGTGAAAAGAGGAACAAGGGGAGGCTGAACAAGGCCTTCTTTCTTGGGTTACTTGCCACTCTTCAAAAACACAATTAGGAATCGACACGCCCAAGTGGACTTGGGTTACATGCGACCGCAACAAGCAAAAAGTTTTATGTTGTTCTTTCCTTGAGTGATAGAGAACACTGCCAAAAAGCTCTGATACCAAATGTAAGATGTAGTGGAAGTGAATGTTGATATTTCTCAAGATGAGTGCTCCGAAGTGCACTCAAGGGGTCCTTTTACTTATGGAAGGGAGAGCCTTTCGTTCTTCTTAGAGAGAGAGTGCAATGATCACAAACAAAGTGAATGTGCTGAGAGAGAGAGAGAGAGAGAGAGAGAGAGAGAGAGAGAGAGAGAGAGAGAGAGAGACGACACCAGACGGTTTGTCATTAAATATCTAATATCTAACCAACCCAAATGATTTTCTCATACTAAAGTGATCATTTAATATGGGTTAATAAACGGGAACAAGGGTTAGAATATAGACATGTGCTTACGGATCTATCTCAACACGGTGCCAATGGTAAAGGGGCCCAAATGAGAGATGGTCTATCAAAGAGCAAGGTTAACCAATGAAGTTTAAAAGACCTTAGGGTTAGCTTCATTAAAGACCTCCAATGGTTAGTGTTAAAAGTCCTTTTGACCTTAAGCAAGCTAGGGTTGTGCTTGAGGTGGGAACCTTAAGCGAGTCAGGGTTGTGCTTGAGGTGGAAACCCGACCTAAACTTAGGCAAGCTAGGGTTGTGCTTGAGGTGGAAACCTTAAGCAAGCTAGGGCTGTGCTTGAGGTGGGAACTCCATCTAAGGTGCTTGTCATGCTTGATGACTAAGGTACTTGAGGTACTTGTCACATTTAATGAGGAAGGTGCTCGAGAAGCTTCCTATGCATGGGGGGTAAGATGCTTGAGTCAAAAAGAGAACATACTCACTTAATGAGGAAGTTGCTTGAGAAACTTCCTATGCATAAAAATCTCAAAGTTAGGAGAATTCTTAAAGAGCATATGGGACATCTATCAGACTCTCACTAAGTTTAACCACATGGTGTGCTTGAATGCTATTGGTTGGGCTAAAGAGGAGTCCAATGAGCTTTTACTTCCATCTAACAAATATCTAGATATTTTCAAGCTCTCTCTCTCTCTAAGGGGTAAGGAGGATACTTGTCAAAAGACTACCCATGTACTTGAGTGCATGCTATATGTGATTGGCCAGGGGGAGAGGGATCCAATGAGCTTGCAACATGTGGAAAAGTCTCCACTCGCCCAAAGCAAGGAGGGTTGGTGCTAGGGGGATACACAACATCACACACACTCCTTTGATACACCATTCTCTCTTGGGGAAAGTTGAGGAACACCACCTCCTTCTCCAAGCTTGCGAGAGTGAAAGCCTACACCAACACTCTTGGCTATGGAATGCAAATCCCACCAAGAGCCATGCTTCAATGCTTAAGCTTGCCATCTTCTCCATCTCCATTACTATGCTATTATGTATGTTAGCAAGAAGAGTAATGATAAGTGAGGAACTACTTCTTTCTCCTTGGAATGTTTCTTCTTCCTCTCTCCTATCCTCATTCCCCGCTAGCTCTCTCCACCTTCGAAGGTGTTTGAGGCCTTGGGACTGTGGCTTGGGATAGTTAATGCTTTCTTCAAGTTTATGTTAGGTCACATTATCTCTCGAGATGGTATCCGTATGGATCCATCAAAGTTGGAGGTAATAAAAGCATGGCCTAATCCAAGGAATCTACATGAGCTAAGAAGCTTTATTGGTATGTGTGCATACTATAGATGCTTCATAGCAAAATTCTCTCAAATAGTAGGACCATTATATGACTTAATAAAGAAAAACGTTAAGTATTCATGGACTGCTAAGAAGCAAAGTGCTTTTGACAAGCTCAAAGAGAAGCTTATCTCCCAACCAGTCCTTATGCTTCCGGATCTCTCAAAGCCATTTTAGGTCCAATGTGATGCTCGTGGTGATTGCCTTGGAGCAGTTTTGCTTCAAGAAGGGCATGCCATAGCATATGAGAGCCGAAGGCTCAACACGGATGAATGGGTCTTAGGCATGTATGAGAAAGAGCTGTTAGCTGTTCTACATGCCCTAGACACATGGAAACACTATCTGTTGAGGACTCCATTCATCTTATGAACAGACCATCAAAGTCTCAAGTACTTCATGACGCAAACAAAGCTTTCCGACAAACAAATGAGGTGGGCAAATTTTCTTTTACAATTTAATTTCCACATTGCTTACATTGCTGGTAAGCACAATCAAGTGGCTGATGCACTTTCGCCACGACCAAAAGTTAATGCTGTGTCAATAGCAACTCACAATGATCTATCTTCTATGATAGATGAGTATGCTACTGACCCTGACTTTAAAGATATAATGTTAGCCCTTGCTTTGGGGAAGAAAGAGGAACCATTCACCTTGCAGTATGGTTATCTTCTCCATGGCAATAGGCTATGTGTTACCCACTCCCTTCGTGAGAAAGTCATGTATGAATCCCATGCCCCTCCCTATGCGAGGCATAGAGGTATTCAACCCACTCTTCGAGGAGTAGAGACGTACTTTTATTGGCCTACCATGAAAGTGGACATACAAAAGTATGTTTCAAAATGTGTAGTATGCCAAAAGACCAAGTATGATAGAGGAAAGAAACATGTATTACTCCAACCACCATTTCCTATCCCAAATTCAGCATGGAAGAGTATATCTATGGATTTCATCTTTGGGTTACCCAAGTCTATCGATGGGAATACGAGAATATAGACAATAGTCGACAGGTTTAGCAAACAAGCACACTTTATCCCTGTCAAGAAGACTATTAAGGCACACCAAATGGCAACTCTCTTCATATCACAGATTTTCAAACACCATGGATTGCCAATATCCATCGTGTCAGATAGAGATCTTAAAATGACGAGTAATTTCTGGAAAGGTCTCTTCGAAAATCTAGATACAAGATTGAATTTCTCTTCGGCCTATCACCACAAACGGATGGCCGAAGTGAGATAGCCAATCTTACGATTCTTGATCTACTAAAGACCTATGTTACAGAAGTAGATCAACGCTCACAATGGAAAAAGTACTTACCTCTTGTAGAGTATGCGTATAATAATAATATTTATACTTCTACGGGAAAAGCACTTTTTGAAATCATAGAAGGAAGACCTAAAAGTCCCTTGTGCTACTTAAAGTACGTGGGAAGATCTTCGCTGCCGATGAGTATAGCCGTGATCTGTAAACATCTTTTCAAAAGATTAAGGAGGCTATGTTCACCTCTCAACTAAGGCAAAAAGCTGCTGCTAACAAGCAAAGAAGGGTCTTAACGTTCAAACAAAATGATTGGGTCTTACTTAAGTTTCTTAAGGCTCGATTGAGGCAAACGACGGGTAAAAATCCTACGGGCCATCAAAAGGATTATGCTAAACTAGCAAAAAGATACTATGGTCCTTTTCAATTTTTGAAGCCAATCAATGAGGTAGCTTATCAACTCAAGTTACCTAACCATTGGCTTATACACAATGCTTTCATGTGAGCCTACTCAAGCCCTACAAAGAAGAGCCTCCAAATGAACCAATTATTGAAGACCCTTCCGAAATCGAAGATCAAGAAGAGGTACTACAACCCGAAGCTATCCTTCGGCATGAAGACAAGGTACTACGACATGGTAAGATTATCCAACGGTATATTATTAAGTTCAAAAATTATACTATTGAAGATGCTAGATGGATGCAAGGAATCCAGCTTAAGGATAGTATGAACCTTGTCAACGCTTACAATGCTACATTGGAGTAACCAAATGTACATGTTTCTTTTAAATGATTAATGTTTTTGTCTTATAAGACTAATGCTCTCTTTATTGTGCAAAAATTTAAGTAGTATGCATACTAAGAATCATGTTTGGGATGACGACGTCTCTCAAACACCATGTAGAATTTGTCACTCTACTTGGGAGGATGAAATGGACTAAAGAGCAGACATGCTTGCGGCAGCTATGTCTCCCAAGCACCAAATGGATTGATCATCCATCTTGGAATGATGTCGTAGGATAAAAAGGGATCCTCTACCCTCTAAGAAAAATTGACTAATGACTATGACTTTATCTCTTTTACCTCATTTTAATATGGGATAGTAAACGGGAACAAGGGTTAGAATATAAGACATGTGCTTACGGATCTATCTCAACACGGGGCCAATTGTAAAGGGGCCCAAATGAGAGATGGTCTGTGAAAGAGCAAGGTTAACTAATGAAGCTTAAAAGACCTTAGGGTTAGCTTCATTAAAGACCTACAATGGTTAGTGTTAAAAGTCCTTTTGACTTTAAGCAAGCTAGGGTTGTGCTTGAGGTGGGAACCTTAAGCAAGCTAGGGCTGTGCTTGAGGTGGCAACCCGACCTAAACTTAGGCAAGCTAGGGCTGTGCTTGAGGTGGGAACTCCACCTAAGGTGCGTGTCATGCTTGATGACTTAAGGTACTTGAAATACTTGTCACATTTAATGAGGAAGTTGCTTGAGAAGCTTCCTATGTATGGGGGGTAAGGCGCTTGAGTCAAAAAGAGAACCTACTCACTTAATGAGGAGGTTGCTTGAGAAACTTCCTATGCATAAAAATCTCAAAGTTCGGGGAATTCTTAAAGAGCAGATGGGACACATATCAGACTCTCACTAAGCTTAACCACATGGTGTGCTTGAATGCTATTGGTTGGGCTAAAGAGGAGTCCAATGAGCTTCTACTTCCATCTAACAAATATCTAGATATTTTCAAGCTCTCTCTCTCTAAGGGGTAAGGAGGACACTTGTTAAAAGACTACCCATGTACTTGACTGCATGCTACATGTGATTGGCCAGAGGGAGAGGAGTCCAATGAGCTTGCAACATGTGGAAAAGTCTCCACTCGCCCAAAGCAAAGAGGGGGGGTGCTAGGGGGATATACACCATCACACACACTCAGTTGACACACCATTCTCTCATGGGGAAAGTTGAGGAATACCACCTCCTTCTCCAAGCTTGTGAGAGTGAAAGCCTATACCAACACTCTTGGCTATGGAATGCAAATCCAACCAAGAGCCATGCTTCAATGCTTAAGCTTGCCATCTTCTCCATCTCCATTACTATGCTATTATGTATGCTAGCAAGAAGAGTAATGATAAGTGAGGAACTACTTCTTTCTCCTGTGGAATGTTTCTTCTTCCTCTTTCCTATCCTCATTCTTCGCTAGCTCTCTTCACCTTCGAAGGTGTTTGAGGCCTTGGGACTGAGGCTTGGGATAGTTAATGCTTTCTTCAAGTTTATGTTATGTTTGTGATGCATGAGACTTTCCATATTCATTGCATCACCTAGGTCACAAGGAACACAAAGATTGTATTGTACCAAGTCTCTCTTGATGGGAGAAACTATAATACAAATGCCTATTGGAGGGGGGACCGGCTCCATATGAATCCGGACCTCAACTATTGTCATGTTCTCTAAACTCTCTCTCTCTCTCTTGCAAAAGTATTGTTCATGCCAAGTTAACTAAGTACCATGTTTATGTTGCTACCATCAACTTAGTTCACCCACTATGGTCACAAAGTAATCTCTTGAAAGTGCTTCACTGAATTTCCTAATTCCGCTACTTCCAAAGTTCATAGGCAATTTCCATTACACGGTTCACAAACCTTCCTTCAAGGCCCCCCCCTCTCTATGGCGAGAGAGGTCTATGCTATAGATTGCACAAATTTGGTACAATGGTCTAGATCCAATGGACTTGTCGATGATGTCGACGACAATGATGACGACGAGAGGACGGGCTGAAAATTGAAAACGCTAGGGTTGATCTGCTGAATTTCTGAAAACACTCACTTTTTGCTGACTGTGTCGGCAAGGACGGTGACGGCGACGACGCGCCGATGATGCGCTGAAAACGCAAATGCTGAAATCTGCGGACAGCGGGCTAAATCTGGAAACGTTGGCTAATATGACAGTGCGGCGAGGATCTGCTGCGGGTAGGTAAGATCTGCGAAGCTAAGGGTTGGATGTGCAATGGCTAAGGGCTGAAAACTGAAAACGAAACCTGATCTGGCTGATCTGGCAAGGGAAATTGCAAAACGCTAGGAGGATCTGTAGGATGCAAAAACGCTAGGTCTGATCTGCAAACTGCAAAAGCCGAGTGTTGGGATTTGAAAACGCTGGCTGATCTGGAAAGTCCAAAAACGCTAGGTGTCTTGATGGTTGAAAATGTTGAGGTTCTCTGCCGGTCTTGCTGAGAAGATGCACTGCCAGTTGCCTGAACTTCTTCTTCTACCTCTTCTGCCTTCAGTGAGCGCCCCCTCTTCTCCTTATATAGCTAACCTCGGCTGTGTCGAGCATGCTCCCCAACAGCCTACGACCTTGGAAAAAAGGCATAAATAATAAAAATGCCTGCAATTGAACTGCCCCAAAAATGACATGGAAGTTTGGGTGTAGTGCCTTGGACAATGCAAATGCTGGGTGGTACTAGGTTGTGCAATCAGAGGATATGCAAATACTCTAAGTGCCTCGACATGCATGGCGCACAGGCCTCACAAAGGTGCCAGGACACTTCCTAGGGTAACCTAAACCCTAAACCTGAGATAGCTTGTCCACATGCACATAGGGTTAGATGTGCACGTGACAGGAATCTCAACTTCCTGATCCCAACTCGAGAGTCTACCACTCTCGGATCAGTGGATCTACGTCCCAAACTCGGGTACGAAACCCTTGGGCTGATCTGGCTCTAGTTCCTCAGAGCGCTTTCTCCTACAGAGGCTCATGCCTTTCTTTGCTCGCTCTTTGAGCGGGAAAATCAACCTCCGTGTTTCGTAGTCTCGCGATTTCTTGTGTCTTCTGGTGGCAGAGTCTCCTCTTGCTGGTGCTGGCAACTCCTTCTCTGAGAGAGGGCGTGTGATGCTTTTATAGCTCCCTGGCCACAACAAGAATAGATGAGCGCTGGCTGTCCGCGTAGAGATTACTGGTGGTTTTTTTAAAAAAAAAACTCTTCTTCCAGAAAGAGGGAGAGAGAAAATGCTGCCTGATTTGTTGCCTTATTTATGAGAGGCTGCCCACTTTTTCAATGAACGGCCGATCACCTTTTTAAAAATGGTTTGAACCTGCCCAAAAACTTAATAAAACCTTATAAGTTGAAAAACAATGCATAGACAACACTTCCCAGGCATCCCTGGATGCAACCACATGCACAGATGCAATGCAGACATAGGCTTCCTCGCGGGAAAGCATCTGCTTTCCCGAAAAGCAACCCATTTTCTCAGAAAGCAATTGTATTTCCTCAAAGTTTCCTCTGAACCCATCGTCATTCAAGTACTTGCTCTTCCTTGTGCACAATGCTACCACTGTTCGGAATTTCCTTCTGACTATAGATATTATCTTTCCATTCACCCGTCACCCACCTTGTGACGCATCAGGAATACCCATCACCTAGTCCTTTCCTACCGAACTTACGGTACAATCTCTTTCACGATGCTCTATGTCACCCATCTTATGACGCATTAGAGATGTCCGTTCCCAGATGGTCGGATACTTCTTCCCGATGCTCCCTGTCACCCATCCGATGTGACGCATCAGAAGTATTCGTTCCTGGTGGCCTTACAAATATTCCTTTTCACAGTGCTCCTGTCATTACTCTGAATTATGCACTAGAAATATTTGTACTCGGATGTCTCCAGCGAGAAAAACCCTCACTTAAAATTCCAATAATTCATCTAGAATTATTTTTCTTGGTGTTCCAAGTAAGAAAACCCTCTCATTTATAAATCCAATAATTTATATAGAATTATTTTCTTGTCAGATAAAGCCAATTTAGCAACACAGTTCCTTCAGATTACGAGATATGTCAGACAGGGTTGCCCTCTAGCTGTGCATCGGTATTTTTTTGTGGGGGAGACCCTTATCTGATTTCCTTAGAGCATAGGAATATATTAGAGGTGTCACTCTTCCTATTGCTGGTGAGAGTGACCTTATTGATCAGGAGTACGAGATGATACATTGCTGATGCCTCAATATACGCCATACATTTTATATGCCACAGGCAGAGCCTTAGATATATACTGCTTGGCCAGTAGTTCACGTATCAACTGGCACACGTCGTATGGTATTCTGGTTGGGTCAGAGGATGTTCCTACATGGTACCGGTATTACAGAGGGATTCACTCCACTGCAGCCAAGGCAGACTTGTAGATATTTGGGCTTCCAGGTTGGCCTCGATGTCTCTGCGGATCAGCAGTTTCAGCCTGTGTTTCTGTCGCTGCAACGAAAACTATGTCATTGGTCCTCTCAGCATTTATCCCTGGCAGGCAGAGCATTGGCTGCCAACCAGGTCCCGCTGGTTTCTGTTTGGTACATAGCTTCTTGCTGACAGCTGAGACGCTTGATCAAGAACCTCCTATGCGAGACACTAGAGCGAGAGTGCGCTGGCCCACTATCATTCTTCCCACTATAACTATCATAGGCGTGTGCATGTAATACATCTGAATATCTATGTAGCATTGAGGTCATAAAGAGGTTGCAATAAGCACATCATCTGTAAATAATATAAGGGGCATCCAATATCTGAGGGAGGTGAACATCTATCTCCTCTAGCAATATACTCAAAAATCTTATCAATATATTGGCCAATTCGTGTCCTGAAAAGAGGGCATCTATGTTTTACCTCAATAATTAGGTGTAGATAAACCCCCGGATATTTATATTGTGGCATCATTATATCACAAAGTGCAATGAGTCCCCACTTGAGCTCTTTAAGCACATTCATAGCCATGTAGTCAACTAACTGTGAGGATATGGTCCATAGCCTTGGCTCTGGTTTGCTCGCTGAAGTGCACCGGCAACACCCTTGTGTCTCGCGCTACTACCCCCCCTCCTTCGTGGGCGGCCACCCCCCCCTCCTCTTCATGCGTGCCCCCTCCTCCTCCTCCAGCCACACGCTCCCCTTGGTTAGAGAGTGATTCTACCAGACATTGTCTCCCTCCCCCTGGCCATTCAGCTAGCGGGTTGAGTATTTGGGGCTGCCAATCTACTGTTTCATTTGCAGACAGGTCGACCATCTGGCCAAGGCTTGCCCTCATAGGAGACCTCGACCTCAGCCTAAGCAACAGACACCCATTGATTCCGCTACAGCGATATCAGCCAGCAAGCAGCCGCCGATACTCCTGGGTAGACCCCAAAGTCCTTTGAGTGGCAGCTTGGCCAAGGCTGTCACAAAGGAAGACAGCAGCAGCATGCCCCGAGACCGCCCATCAGCATCCCCCGCAGTAGTGGGTTCCCTTGAGGAGCTGTTTTGAGCCTCTCGAGCAGGATCCGTCCGGGCTGGCTGAGGATCAAGAGATGTCCGTGTCTCACCCCATCCCCCCCCCCCCCCCCCCCCCCCCCCCCCCCCCCCCCCCCTTCCTCCACCCGCCCCTGCTTTCATCCCGGAGGGCGCGACATTCTCTTGGCTTTCACCCCCTATGGGACGCTCGCTAAGCTTTGACTTGGCTCGCAGCTCCCCCGCGTGGGCTACCATGCCGATTCGAGCTTCACGCATCACTTCTATTCACAGCCGGCTGGTCAGCTTTGATATTCGACAGCACTCTGCGGCTTTTGACTACTCCTTCACACGCCTATTTGGAGTAGAGGACTCTCATGAGTTTGTAGCTATTACAGTGCATATAGTGGTACTCCCGCCTCGCAAGGAGGAGGCACTAGACTAAGCAGTGGTCTTTTCCTTCCCTTTCTACAACACTAATGACTGGGAGTGGACCTTGGATTTAGCCTTCGACAGTCTACGCATGCAAACTGTTGAGTTCTCACACCATGTGGGCGATCGGGAGCTCACCGATGTGCTCGACCACTTCTTGGAATCGGCACAGTTCTTTGTCACAAGGAGTGAGGATACTTCAGTGGTTCGCCTTTGGTAGTCCATAAAGTGGCCAACCTTGCTCAAGGACTAGGATATATATGCATAGATGAGGATTCTCTGTCAGAGGGAGAGGCAATATCTATGGGGCACAGCCACGGGCGCCTTGTCTGTGGTGCATGTGGCTCTCATGGTGGGCAGAGTCGAAGTTACTTGGATGGTGACTATTCCCCCTCCAAGCCTCTGGTGAAGGCCCACCACATGGCTGAGACAGCTTTGACTTCAGCAGGTTATCCATGAGGTCATCTCATGGAATGTCCAAAGCCTTGGCGGGCGCCGCACAGTGTTTGCGATATAGAGGCCGTTTGAATCAGGAGCTTCAAAGATGCTTGGCGGGTGGCAGCATTGATGTTTTGATGTTGTAGGAGCATCGCTTTAGTGAGAGTTGGATCTGCTGTTATGGGTCTCTGATGCCGGGGCGATGGGATACTTTCTGGTTTGCTGGTTTTGGTCCCATCCGTGGTCAAGGTAAAGTATGTATGGCTATTGGGGTGTTGGTAGAGTGCAGTATGTCACCTTGAGGATGCATGGAGAACACATTGGTTTCCTCAATGCTTATGCACCTAATCATGCGAGTGCCAAAGCTGATTTTTGGACATGTATTGCAGACGCACTGCCTGATGTGGATCATTGGTGTCTTGGGGGAGACTTTAATATGCTTGAAGACCCGGCTGATGGGGTGGGTGGCAGTCTTGTGATAGTGCACCGCACAGAGTCGCAGGCTGGGAGAGATCATGTATGACATTGTGGATTCTGATATATGGCAGCATGAGGCATTCTCTCATTCTTAGGACAATCTCCGCTTCTCTCGGTCAGACCGCCGACAGAGTGGAGCTAACCTGTCTCGGATTGAGCACTTTTATGTAGGAGACTACTATGGGGAGAGAGGAGGATCTATAGGGATTCTTGCTGGTCATTCTGACTCTGGAGCAGCAGCCACGAGAGGCCACCCTTCAGCGTATTCCAGAGTGAGTCCTTATGGTTGATAGTTTATCTGCAGATATTGAGCACATTTGGTAGGCTGGCCAAAGCATAGATCGACATGGTAGAGTATTGTGCCCAGGGGATTTCAGATCTCAGCTCTTTTCTACACGAGACAGCCTTGACAAGGCTAGGGGAGATTCAAGAGTGAGAGCGGAGGATGCGACGGAGCCTAGCCTCACTCCAACGCCTCTAGGAGCAAGAACCTACTTGTGAGTGGGTGATGTTTCAGCCGAGCATGCTAGGCTGGAGGTCAGAGAGGTTGAGGAGAGATTTCATGAGTTTTATTTTCATGGGTAGGCTTCGTAGTGGACTCAGCTGGGGATAGAGTGACTAGGGAGTTATTTGAGATCAAAGGCCCACGCCATGTTTGTGCAGGAGAACGCGAGATAAAGTGCCAGGATGGCACACTTGCCATTGAGCCTGAGGAGATTCGATCTATTGCTACTGATTTTTGTAGAGATTTACTCTCAGCAGAGCCGCCCTCGAAGGCTCATGACACATGTAGACAGACAATATGGACTCATATACAAAGGAGGGTCACTGAGCGCATGCGAGATGCTTTGGCTTTGGCCCTCTCAGATGAGGAGCTGACAAAGGCTCTACGAGTTCTCCCGCGCCACACCTGTTGCCACGAGGATGGTTTGACACCTGCCTTTTATTTGCGATATTATGACATTTTGGGGCCAAGCCTCTGCAGGGGCTTTCAGTATATCTTGGATATTGGGGTGATGCCACAGAGTTTCTCAGAGGGATTGATCTTTCTCATCTCCAAGGTGGAGGGAGTGGAGGCCTATTACGATCCTCAACACAGTTTACAAGGTCCTAGCCAAGGCCTTGAGTTTGAGGATTCAGCCTTTTATTGGGGATCTTATACATGCTACACAGACTGGCTTTGTCAAGGAAGCAGTATCCTTGACAACATCTTCACTTTTTGGGAGGCGACGGCCCTGGCTAGGCTCCTTGGAGAGGATCTGGTTATTGTCCTCCTCGATTTTGAGAAGGCTTATGCTAGAGTAGACTGGAGCTTTTTGGAGGGGACTATGCTTCGCATGGGATTTGAAGCAAGTGGGATTCGTAATGTCGTTGCTCTATATTCCACAATGCACCGCAAGGTGCTGATGGCAAGAGGCCAAGCACCTATACTTGAGCTGATTCGCTTTGTGCGATAGGGCTGCCCCCTCGCTCCTTTCCTTTTTCCATTTTTCACTGAGGCTATGAGCATGTACTTGATAGTATCAGAGGTTGGGCTGAGGAGACTTCAACTCCTAGTGTGGGGGAAGGACCTTCTAGACTCGGAGTTTACTGATGACACTGGGTTGTATTTGCATGGCCAAGAGGCCAATTTACAAAGAGCATAGCAGTCATTGCAGACATTTTGTATGGCATCGGGGACACTAATCAATTGGCGCAAGACAATGGCCTTTTGGGTTAGCCGCTCCAGAGTGAAGCCCAGACCGTGGATTCAGATGATTCTGCAAGGCACAGCAGTGGGATACTTGGAATGTTAGATTGGACTTGATCTGTCACTTGAGCAGCAGATTGTTCCTCTTCTTCTGAGTATTCGGAAGAAGCTACTCTTCTGGAGCATAGCGCGGCTTTCACTGGTAGGGAGAGTAGTGGTGACAAATCAGGTTCTGCGGGCGACTATGTGGTATATCAGTTTTTGCTGATTATCTTCTGTAGTTCCTGTATTAGCCAGGTTCAATGGTTGATTAGGAACTTTCTTTGGTCCGCGCGCGATGGGCAGCCTACCCACGCTAGCTTGGTCAATTATCATCCTCCCCTTGGCAAAGGGAGGCCTAGGCATCATTGATCCCGTAGATCAAAGTCGAGTCCTGCCGTGGAACCTTGTTGTTCGAGGACTCCTTCTAGGTGAATAGCCCTGGAAGGAGCTACTTTTTCAGCGGTTGCCGGCCAGAGCTTCCTGAGCAGATGGACCATGGGCGCCAAGGACTCCGTGGATATTTACAAAGATGAGGAGGAGTGGCATCAACAGAGCCTGGGAGGACCGCTTTGCTTTGAGTAATTTGCAAGATTGGGAGCTATTTCGCCCACGACTCTCTTAGCGCGCACCCACCTGCGAGGAGAAGCGGGCTAGGCAGCGGATTACTTGGAGTCTTGCAGTACGCACCAAGCATGGACATATGCTGAGCAAGCACCCTTGCTTTGCTTTGGGGCCCCTGGCTGCGGTCCCAACACACAGCTATGGAGAGTGTCAAGCTCTCTGTAGTTTACCAGAGGAGACCCAGCTCGAGCAGTTGAGCCATTTTCCGGGAGGCCAGATTATGCAAGATGGCATCCAGGCAGCGCTCATTGAGGAGTGGCAGACACCTTTTGAGCTTGAGGCTCCGCAATGGATGGGTGCTTTCACTCAGCTTCAGGTTTTGATTGCAGTCTGAGCTTGCATGGAGGATGGCAGATGCTTATTCTCTGAGGTTCAGGCAGAGGGCAGGCTTCTGAGAGTGCAGGAGTCGTCCCCTCTTGTAGCTAGGTGCATCTTTCAGAGAGTTTGGATAGTCACCGCCACTTCTAGGAAGTGGCACATCGTTCCAGACCCCGCATAGGTTGATGTAGATTGGCACTTGTGGGCGTATAGAGCTAGACCCTTTGGCCCGTCTTCAATGGGACCGTAGAGAGTATTCATGGCATGATCCCTATGAGCCAGTGGATGCCCCTGGCACTATGGACCAGCAGGCAGGCCCGAAGGATATCAACTTTCGAGTGGCTAGTTGCTCAGAGGGGCTCAGCCGTCGGTAGCTCTCTAGTGTACAACGGCCTACCTCCAGCCTGCATATGTTGCGGGGATTCCTTGGAGACACAGAGACACTATTTATGGGACTGCCCATAGACTCAGCAGATTTGGCTGCAGAGTTTGCAGGTTCTTACACAGATTCGTACACCTCTCTCGCTTGAGGGGACCTACACTTGGGGGGCAGCTTCCTGGTCCACCACCTCAAGGCCAGCCATGGGATATGAGATAGAGCTCACCAGCCACGCCCTTGGGAACAATAGAGCTATAAAAAAATCATAAACCCAAATCGTGTGGACAGGCTGCTGAGGTGGATAGACACAAAACGCATTGGCCGGCTGACGCGGCAGACTGAAATAGGCCGGTAGACTTTAGCTTTCACCGATTCTTTACTTGTTAAACTTTACGACACGGAGGAACTTCACGACTAAACCTATGACTGGAATTAACACCTCAATCAAACCGCGGCTCGGAAGCTAGAGTGCTACCAAGCAGACAGTGACACCGTGCAGGCCCCAAAGATTGGCGCCCCTCTCGGTGTTTCTTTATTCTTATTGCAAATAGATGATCCGAACACTTTCACCTAACTCTCACCAAGCTGTGCAAACCTGTCCATGGCTGTAATTGCAGGTTTTTGACCCAATTTTGCCAACATAACGGCGCAAAAACCTCTGTAGGTCAAAATTACACGTCGAGGACACTTTCCCTTGCGATTTGGAAGCTTTCCAGTGAGCTACAGGTCAATTTCAGCGTGCTGTAATTCGGTGTTTTGTCACTGTCATGTGCCCAAAGCCTTGTTTAAACATCCCAAGACTTTCTCGAGGCTCCCTTGGCGATGTCCTGCAGTTTGGGTGCGAAACCCTAAACCTATAGAAAAACATAGCGGACAGTAATTTTCTGTTTTGGATCGTTTTGGGCGGAACGAACATGTCTACTCGTCTTAGATGCTCCCGCACTCAATGGGACAGTTCTCCTTTAATTGGGTGAGTTTTTATGCGAGAAAACTCTCCGATTTCACGAGTCTTCACGATGGAACTGTGCGTACTTGTGAGGGATTAGCAATTAGCTAATCCGGTATCTGTTTAGAAGGCTCTTGCCTTTGCAAACGTGCATAAAACCCTCAGAATTGTACATGGTCAACTGAGAAGCCCATCTAGTGGGACATTACCGCCAAGCTTCGGATTCCTTGCCCTTCATCTTCTTTAAATTTGCCTTTTCAAACCGTAAAAGACTAAAAGTACCCAATTACCATGTAAAAACAACAATTCACAACGGTGACGATCAATAGCCCTTTTCTGTTTTGCCGCCCACGTTTTCAAACATGCCTCTCCAAATTGGCTGGTCATACGAGGATCACGATCACTGACGATGGACTGTGGCATACCATGGTACTTGAACACATTGTACATAAACAATCATGTAATCTTATCTGATTTTATCTTCTTCGTGACAGGAATAAAATGGGTTTGCTTGCTGAAGCTGCAAATAATGGTCCATATACCATCATTCCCTGTACTCCAAAGATAAAATCCATAGCAATACTTTCCCATGGCTTATCTGGAATAGGCATTGGCTGTAACAACCCTGGTGCCTTTTGCGTATCAAACTTGACCTTTTGGCTAATCACACATGCTCGCACAAAGGCATCCATATCTCTTCTCAAAGCTGGCTTTAAAAGAATTTCTTGACCGCTTTCACTGTCGCATCTTTACCATGATGCCCTGCAGATGGTGGGACATGACTTTCTATCATAATCTTACGCCACAATGGCCTAGTGACACATAGTCTGACATGCATCATCATAAAACCATCCTTGAGGAGAAAGTTCTTATGGAGTTGTCCCTCTAACAACTGTTCGAAGATCCTTGCAAAATCTTCATCGATCGCATACTGTTCCTTCTTGTCATCAAGCTCATGATAATAAGGAATTGACACAGTTGGCTTTCTGGATAACGCATCGGCCACAACATTCTTCTTGCCTTCCAGAGGCAGAATTTGAAAGTGGAACATAGAAAGAATATTTACCCATTGCATATGCTTCTCGGATAACTTTGACTGTGTCAAGAAGTATCGCAAGGTCTGATAATCTGTCTGGACAACAAAATCAGCACCTAGCAGGTAGTGTTTCCAATTTGAAAGCGCATGAATCACTGCCAATAGCATAGTCTTTTTTGGGGCTTGCAAGATTCTGCTTTCATAAGCTACTACCTGACGATCTTGCATTAATACTGCCCCATTACTATTGCCACACGCATCACACTGGACCACAAAGGACTAATGGTACTTATCCTTAGGCCTGAAATGAATCTAATGGTACTCGCTCTTAAGGTCTATCTTGTTGAAAATTGCAGCACCCTCTAAACGGTCAAGAATATCGTTGCAGAGAATCCTCTCTTCCAATCCTACACACAAAAGAGGTGTGCTCTCGGATTCTTTCTCGTAAATCAGCCTTGTCTATGACATTCATGGGCTGAAAACAGAGAAAAACAGTAGCTTGCGGCAATGGAAACACTCTCTGTAGGCACTTCTCTGCGGTGGAACTTGCCTACTACGTCTTGGCGACATTCGGTACACTTGGGGCTGCTATGGGCATCACCGGCGGTGTCGACTTCGCGGCTGATATTTGCAGCAGCATCTTCTTCTTGCTAGCGCTGGCCTTCTCTGGTTCCTGTGAGAGAGAGAGAGTGCTTTTTATTGCTCATGGCAGCTGGCACGAATTAGAGGCCACCTTGTTGGCAGGCATAGGGGAGGGGAGAAGGACGCTAGATAGAGGGAGAGAGAGATCGCCTTGCTTTTTCTGCTAAAAAGAGGGAGGGGGAGGGGGCGCCCTGGGTTTGTGCTGCTTTTTTAAATCAAATGGCTGCCACTTATTAAGTGGACAGCCGACCACTTTAAAAATGATCTGAACATGTTTAAAACTCAGTAAAACCTTATTAGCTGAAAACAATGCTTGCACCACACTTCCCAGACGTCCCTGGATGCAACCACATGCACAGATGCAATGCACACATAAACTTCCTCGCGAGAAAGCATCTGGTCCCGAAAAGCAACATGCTTTCTTAGAAAGCAACTGTATTTTCTCAAAGTTTCCTCTGAACCCATCTTCATTCAAGTTCTTGCTCATCCTTTTGCACAATTCTAACACAATCCGGAGTTTTCTCCCGACTATGGATATTCCCTTTCCGATGCCCTCATCACCCACCTTGTGACGCATCATGAATACCCTCACCTAGTCCTTTCCTATCGAACTTACGGTACGATTTTCTTCGCGATGCTCTATGTCACCCATCCTATGATGCATCAGAGATGTCCTCTAACCGGCTTGGACACTCCAAGCGAGAATTCAATAACAACACACGAACGGAAACTTCATAATCACTGAACTTTAATGGGGAGAGAGAGAGAGAGAGAGAGAGAGAGAGAGAGAGAGAGAGAGAGAGAGAGAGAGAGAGAGAGAAGAAAGAAGAAAGTCTATTAACGTCCTTTAAGAGGCCAAACTGACCTATAGGACAAATCATATACTCTGTGTTACAATCCACTTTGTGTCATCGACAAAAGGAAACATAAAACAAAAGGATGTGCCTGTGCAACCTCAAAACTCCCATGACTCATGGGAGATAAATATTACAATGGTAGAAATCACCATGTGCTCTAAATGACTAGATATGGCAAGTGTCAGGTCGATGTTTTGGAAAAGGGTGTTGGACTCTTGAATTCTCGAATGATCGCTTTCCCTCCTCTGTAGACTGCCCACTTTCCTTGTTTCCTTGCTTCTCTTACTTTGGCTAATTCCTTAGCCTTGTTCTTCAATTGCAAGGGTGTCAACTCATCTGAGATCCACATTGATGTACCTCGTAGCGATTTGGTCTACTTCATTACCTTGACCTTGTCATCTATGTCGTAATATCGAACTCTGGCTTGTTTACCCTTCACTTGGATATCGGTTGGTTCGCCTCGGTCCACAAAAGGTACCTCTCTAGAGAGTCTTTCTTTCAGAATGTCTTCATCTATAATATAGCCTTCTAATTGCTCGTCTGGTCAGTACACACAGAGAGAGAGAGAGAGAGAGAGAGAGAGAGAGAGAGAGAGAGAGAGAGAGAGAGAGAGAGAGAGAGAGAGAGAGAGAGAGAGAGAGATGAAATGAAATGTTATATTAGCGTCTTCAAAAGGCAAAAGTGACCTATGAGACCAGAAAGTTACAATGCGGTGTATTTGATATAAAGTCAGATTAACAAAATAAATTAAACTAGGATAACAAAATATAAATACTGCGGAATCCTAAACTAAGCTGATAGGTGTGAAAGGTGAAAGGCGTGAAATGTGTGAACTAAGCAGTACAATGTGTAGACAATATGGGAGGGAAATAGAGATCCATCTTCATAGAGATCCATCTTCATCTGCACTCTAGACGACGAAAAAGTATGGCTCGAATCCTTTGCTGTAGCCTCCTTCAAAACTGTGTAGCTCCTCTTCTCCATCAGGGTCGTGTAGATCTCCCTAGCTCCAATGCTCGGTCTATGAGAATGCCAGAGTGCGGGCAGACCTCTCCATTGTTGGCTGCTCCTCTGTCTGTTCTTTTGGGTGTACAATATCTAGTGTAAAGAAATCTGTGATCTGTCTCTGGGGTTGTCTCTCTTCAGCTCTCCTCAGTAAAGTTTCTCTATGCCTGTGTAACTCAAGTAGATATAGCCCAAGACATCTCTGATCCTCATAACTCATGACCCTAGATTCAGGCCCAAAACCTTCTCTGTATAGACAATGAAAACGGCCTCGTATCTCATAGTACACTGTGCAATGACATATGTAATGTACCTTTGTCTCTGGCTCTAGATCGCATAAGCGGCATATCCTGCTATCTGTTGGTGTCCCTCTGAATCTGCCAGGCTCAATCTCGAGCTGATGTGAGGGTGTGCGTATCTGGCCAATGGCACAACGCAAACCATGAGAAAGATGTGTGTCCATATAGCTAGGTCGAATCACAAACCCATCCCCCGTGAGGTGGAGAAGATGCTCTCTATAGAAAGCCATCTTTGTGCCAACTCCTGTATCGGCTCTATCCATGTCCTCCTCGTGTCCAGCTGGATCAGATCCTGACGAATGAGTCTATTAATCTCTACCTGCGCCAGAGACCTCAAGGGTGCCTGTAGAGAGTATTGAAAAGGAGGCAATCTGTCCATGGTGAAAACATGTGTTTGAAACCATGATACCATCTGTGCATACCAGCATGATGTACCCCCATTAAGAGCTAATTGTCTGGAGGACTCTAGAGCCACCCTGGCATATCTGTCTCTGGTAGTATCCCACAGACTGTGTACAAAGGAAACTGATCTGGTAAGCACCTCAATCTCCATAAGGGGGGCAGCTAATTCCGCTCGAATGATATCATGCGGTACGGAAGCCTTGGCTCTAATCAGCCGAGAGATCATAGATACCAGGGGCTTCTCCATACGCCTCCAACCATCCTGGCCTACAGAAGGTTCCTAAACCTGCACCCCATATAACATAGTATAGGCAACCAAAGTATCAAAGAGCCATAACTTTGTCCTAGGTTCCTAGAACTGAACCTGCGAACGCATCCTCTCCATTCCTCCCAGAGCCGCACCAGCTCTAGTTAGTCTAGTCTCTGCTGCTCTTCTCAAAGAAAATCTCGGCCCAGTAAAGACTACCCCGAAGTAAGTGTATGCATCTGTATACTCCACAATCTCCTGACCCATTGCGGTGTGGTGTTATACACCATAACCTTGGTTTTACCTAGGTTTACACACAATCCACTATCCTCTGCAAACTGCATAGTGCATCCAAATGTCGTTGTATACCTTCTGGTGAGTCAGATATCAGCACAATATCATCAGCATATAACAACAATGGGATCCATGTCCCTGCCAGCTGGGCACCCTTGTCACCCTCTCTGTCAATGTAATTAGACACCTCATCAATATACATACCAAATAGAGTAAGAGACAATGGGCAGCCCTGTTTCGCTCCAATAGTAGAGTGAACTAAATCAGATACCCCTTCCGGAGTGCGTACATGTCCCATCATTGATCTGTACAAAGCCATAATCCCCCAAATCACCTCTATGGGCACCCCATCTCCTGTAGTCTGCGCATCAATCGAGCTCTTGGTACCATGTCAAATGCTTTGCGAAAATCCACAAAGCTACAATAGATCCGCCGTCTCCCATGTAATTTGCCCTCCTCAATGATGGCCCTGAGTGTCAGAATATGATCAAGAGTGGAGAAACCCCTCCTGAAGCCGGCCTGACCCTTTGCTCGTACACCCTCGCCCTCTGCCCAATTACTCAAGTATTGCTCCAGAATAGATGCATACAACCGTGCCAATGTGTGTCCAACCATAATAGTGCGGTAGTTCCCAGGCTCTGTAGGGTCACCAGCCTTGAGGATGGACACAATATTAGACAACCTCCAAGTCTCAGGTAACCCCTCACACATGGCACGATTGAACAACACTGCGAGAACCTCCATCAGCATATCCCTGGCATGTATAAAGTGCTCCGCTACTAGACCGTCATGATCGTATGCCTTCCCGGTCCTCATCCTGTCGATGGCCCTTTGTACCATCCCAGATGTAAAGAAAGTGCTCGTAGATGGGCAAGGCTTGGTAGGGTCTGGAAGGGGTTCCTGTCCAGGAGCTGTATATAATGATGTCGCATATTGGCCCCACACATCAGGT
Source organism: Adiantum capillus-veneris (assembly GCF_014529385.1). Lineage (NCBI taxonomy): Eukaryota > Viridiplantae > Streptophyta > Polypodiopsida > Polypodiales > Pteridaceae > Adiantum > Adiantum capillus-veneris. The sequence goes on from NC_140932.1 coordinate 53,695,704, forward strand.
GAAGTAATCACTGGGGGAGGGGAGTGCTCATGGAAGAGTCGCCATGCCTCTCCTGAGTTCCTACTCGCTCCATCTGAGCTAGGTAAGCTCTCATCTTCCGTCGCACAAGGCGTCGGATAGCAATCCGAGACTGTTTGTAAGTGATGACTCCTAAATCTCTCTGCACTCCTCATCATACCAACTATTCTAGGGCATGCTCCCAGAATGTCGTCTCTTGCCCGGCTGAGTGTGTGGGTATGCCACTGATGCAGCCCCATGCAGTGTCTCACTCAGTAGAGTGGTGCACTCCTCCATTGAGAGGCCTGTACCATTTGTGCCAGCTGTGCCTTTCAATAGACGGTCCCAGATCTCCTGTGTATAAACGAAATCAGTCTCTGATGTAAATGTATAGTGGGTGTGTGACCTACCTCCTAATGTCTGGGTTGTACTATACTGAAATTTAACGGACAGTGTCAAGAGAGCATGATCTACTGCTATGCCCACTGGCCTGGCTCCCACTGTGAAATCTTGAATGCAGGAGACAAAGCTCGGTTGTGTCATAACATAATCCACTGTACGGGCCCCATGTCTGTGTGGAAAGCATGTGAAACCGTCTGCTCAGGAAATCGTTGTAAACCATTAAGTATGGCTAATCCATTTGTAGTCGTCATTTCCAGAGGTATCTTCCATACTCCGTCTGCTCTCTGTCATCTGAGCATCTGTCAAGTCCCAACTCGCCCACATCCAACTCTCTAAGCATCTCATATGAAGTGTCGTAGAAGACTGTCTGCGAGTTGCCCGTTCGGGCATTAAAGTCCCCTACGAGAATGATATCACCATCCCTAGAAACCGCGCATATGTCATCATCTAGTATAGAGTAAGGCGACTGCCCTCTGGATAGAGCATACACTGATGTACTGGGAAGAAAGTAACATATGGCAATATATAGGAATCGACGTGTGTCAGCTCTCAGTCTCACCCACATATATCTAGCATGATCATCTCTTCGTACAATATGCAGTAATGGTTGTAGTTCCTCTCTGAATAGCACTGCTACTCCTCCTGAACCTCTACTCCCATGCTCAGATCTCGCATTTGTCCTGTGAGCTGTCTCCCATCTGTATCCCACCACATGTGGCATCACCTGTCCAGGGGCCTGATGAGTCTCTGAGAAGAGTACAATATCCTTGTCTTTGAAACTGTCCTCAAATGCACCCATGCCCAACCTCATAGACCCATTACAATTCCAGGTAGCCATCTTCAGTGTGGTCCCATAGGTCTCGCACCGTCATGCAGTGCACCGCTCTAAAATCACCACCCGTCCATCTCTGTAGAAGGCTATCTTTCCCTTCTCCCTTGCCGCTGTAATCTCTGGCATTACCTCTCTCATATGTGCGAGCTGTGAGAGAGTCAGGTCAACGTTGAGGAAAATACATGTCTTTTTGAGAGTAGGCCTCTTCCTCAAGAATTCCTTCTTCTCTTCCAACGAGGGAAGCGTAGTATGAGAGCTCTCCCCTTTGAAGACTCTCCCGTGCCATCACTTTTCTTACCTACCCTCTATGCCTTTGTGTGCAAAGGCTTCTCCATCCCCATCATGGATGTAAGGCTTGTGACCTCTTTCTCCACATTGTTTATGTCCTTGAGACCGGTCACTCTCACATGCAGTGCTCGCATCCGCCTTCTTTGTTTCTCTTCGAGGGTCATGTTAATAAGCGTTGGTGTACAAGGAGTTTCTTGACCTTTCTCTTTCTTGGCGACCTCAATCCATTTTTCGGCCTCATCTGTCTTTTTCTGTGTCCTTGTTATCATCTCTGCCCATGAAGATGTCTTTGCCACACTCAGTTTCTCTTCCTCTGTGATCATCCTTACTTGTTCCTTGATTTCCGAGAGAGAGAGAGAGAGAGAGAGAGAGAGAGAGAGAGAGAGAGAGAGAGAGAGAGAGAGAGAGAGAGAACCCGACGGAGTTCCGGAGGTATTGGCCCCAAAGGCTGGCGTCCCTTTCGGTATTTCTTTTTAAATTAAGCTTTGAGTAAAGTACAACTCCCACGGGTGCTCGCTCTCAGACCCTGCTTATGGATGTTTTGCAGAAGTGAGCCCCCTTGGGTTTAATTTAAAGGTTACAAGGGTTGCTAAAAGCAGAGTCCCAAAAGCAGTAAACTTCAAAAGCAATGTCTCCCAAAAGCTAGCGCTGCCAAAAGCAGCCAACGTAAATTGTGGAATTCCGTACAGTCTTGCAACGTCTATACAACTACCGCGTTTACGACAGTCCGTACAACCAACGCTTTTTTCGGGATTCTGTACGTGCTATCACGTCAGCTAATAAATGTTCAATGCGGAGATCCGTACTGTCAGCCACCTGGGGGGATGTGTGTGTCCGGCACTGCCATGCCATCAATTTGTGACATGTTCGTTCCTGGATGGTTGAACACTTCTTTCCGATGCTCCCTGTCACCCATCCGATGTGGCGGATTAGAAGTATCCTTCCTGGTGGCCTTACAGATATTCCCTTTCATAGTGCTCCCGTCATTACTTTGAATGACTTATTAGAAATATCTGTACTCGGATTTCTCCAGTGAGAAAAACCCTCTTACATATATTTCTAATAATTTACTTGGAATTATTTTTCTTGGTGTCCAAAGCGAGAAAACCCTCTCATTTAAAAATCCAATAATTCATTTAGATTTATTTTGCTGTCAAATAAAGCCATTTTTGCAACATCAGCTTTGATACCCAATGTGACAACCAATTCTGGTGAGAAAAAGTTTGGTTTAGCACCTAGATCAAAGAAGATAAGTGTTGTCTGGTCTTTGACTTTACCCCACGTTGTGCATAATTCACTAGCATCTGAGCTTGGCTTATCACCCACCATATCTGGCACTAAACCTGCCGTGGGTTTGGGCTTCTTTTCTTTCTTGTCCTCTTTGTTCTCCGAGTCAGCTGGCCTCTCTCTGTGTAGACATTTTGTAGCAAAATGATCAAGCTGCTCGCATATGAAGCATTTGTTCTCAGCCATCAAAACCTTCTTCTCTTCAAATGACTTGCGCACAAAAATCTTCTTTTTTTGTTTCTTAGCCTGCGCTCCATATGTCTCGGCTGAGTCCTTAGCTTTCCTTGCTCTTTCTGATTCGAACACTTTAAGAGTCGCTTTCGCAAAGGATTTTTTTGCTGAATTTTTCTTAGGCTGGCAACCTTTCACGTTGCCCTAGAATCCACTGTCTTCTCCCTTCAACAAGGCAAGACTAATGTTGGTAACTTCCAGAAGCTGAGTGAGGGTAGCCACTCTGTTCTTCGTACAGTAGTCTCGAAGCCCTTTATGCAGTCCATAACAATACTTCTCAATTTGCTCTGTCAGTGGCACAAACCTGTTGTCACAAATTGATGACGTGGCAATGCCTGAACACACACACACACACACACACACACACACACACACACATGCTGACGTGGCTTGACAGTATGGACGGGCTGGCGTGGCAGCTGTACGGAATCCCGTAATTCACGCTGAGAGTATAGACAATCAGAAAAACGTTGACAAGTTTGTTACACTTGTAGGAGGTTATTGAGAGCAACGCTTTACAGAACCTCCGATTGTACTCCTGTAGGCTCTTGCAAGTAGCCATTGTAAGTTGGTGCCAATCCGTCATGACATCCGCTTCAAATTTATTTGACAGCCATGCAAATGCAAAGATTTGCTTGAAGTAAACTCATGTGGAGGGTGCCTGTCCTTGCATCAACAGTCTCGTCCACCATGTAAGCGCATTTCCTTTCAAGAAAGTGGCAGCTTTCCTGACCTTAGAGGCCTCTGTAAAATTCCCCCCTGCATAAGCTGTATCAAACTGCTGGAGGAAAGTAAGAGCCTTTGCCTTATCCTCAAAGCCGTTGAAAGTATTAAATTTCAGAGTTGCACCACCTTCTTTGTATGCTTTTGGCTTTTCCAGCATCCCAAATTATCATAGGGAATTGTCTGCAACATGGGTACCATGGTGGGATCATCTGTGTCCCTTGGCTGTTGACATTTTGGCTCCCTGATGCCATATGTGCCTGCTGGTCGGAAAAACAAGCCATACCCAAAGCAGCCTGCGGCACCCCAAACTAGCCCTGATTGCACTAAAACCTTTGCTGGATGCCAATGTTCGCATACATGGGGTTTGGCATCATGCCTTGCATACCTCCAAAGACTATTCTGGGCATTAGTGTTGGTTTTCAGGTGCATAACCAGCCATGCTCTGAAACACAGATCCGCCCCCGAAATATCCAGGATGTACCGTGGGTGGTGAAAAAACCTGATGCATAGCCTGAAAATTGACTCCCTGCCTATTTAATCCAACATTTGGACTCTGAAAGGTATTTTGGCTGAACTGGTATAGCATGTGGAATAGGCGTCCTAGCCACTTGTTCATGGACGGAAGGAATTTTTCTTGGAGCCCCAACTAATTCCGCAACATGCGAGTGCTCCTTACTTTGCTGAGACGCATTAAGAACCAGGGCTTGAGCCTCAACGGATTGGCTAAGTTGCCTTGCCTGCTATAACACTGGTGACGCTTGTAAAAATTCCATAAACCTGGGATTCTGTACCAATCGAGTGAACACATTCACACCAGCAACCAATCGTAGCAACCAATCGTGTCTTGAACGCATCGTCTTCAAGTTGCTCAGTCATAAACCCTTGACCTGGTGGAGAACCAACCAAGGCTCACTCTTTAAGGAAAAAGTGATTCTGTCACGGCGATGGAACCATGAAACCGGCCCGTAGGGTGGTAGACTTTAGCTTTCACCTGATTCTTTACTTGTTAAATTTTACTTGAACTTTATGACACAGAGGAACTTCACGGTTAAACCTGTGACTGGAATTAACACCTCAATCAACCCACGGCTTGGCAACTAGAGTGCTACCAAGCAGTCTACCCGGAAGCATTACCTTCTAGGAGCGGATTTTGTGATAAAAACCGATCACCAGAGTTTGCGGTATTTTTTTACACAACGGAAATTATCTGAGAAGCAGATGAGATGGGCCAACTTTTTGTCCATGTTTCACTTCCAGATCCTTCATACGGCTGGGAGTAAGAATGTGGCTGCCGACGCATTGTCTAGACGGCCTAGGGTGAATGCAGTTACTTCTGTGTATCACCAGAATTGGAATCACTTCCAAAGTTGTATTCGAACGACCCAGACTTCTCCTCCATTTGGAGTAAGTTACAGAACGAAGAGAATGAATATTCCTATTCTATTTGGGATGGTTATCTCTATCACCACCAAGATTTTTGCGTCGCGGAACCAGTGAGAAAGAAAAATCATGGAAGAAGCACATTTTTCACCTTATGCGGGCCATCGGGAAATTCTCCCTACGACTTTAGCATTGGAAAGATACTTCTTTTGGCCAATCCTAAAGCAGACATTGATCAATATGTCAGGGAATGTTTGGTTTGCCAAAGAGTAAAGTACGATCGGCATAAGACGCTTGGGTTAATTCAACCTTTCCCTGTGTCTGATCAACCCTGGGAGAGTATTGCCATGGATTTTATTATGGATCTCCCAAAGACTCAAACTAGAAATGATGCGATCTGGACCATTGTGGATAGATTTAGCAAGCAAGCTCACTTTATTCCAGTCAAGAAAATGATGAAAGTGGATCGTATGGCTAGGATTTTTCTGGCACTTCTGCCACAGATCTTTAAGCATCATGGGATGCTCAGGTCTATTGTGAGAGATCGAGATCGTCGCATGAGAGGAAACTCTTGGCGTGCCTTGTTTGATAACTTTGGCACGAAGTTGAACTTTTCTTCTGCATATCAACCTTAAACAGATAGGCAGAGTGAGATCGCTAATTCCACAGTATTGGGTATGCTGAAATCTTATGTGTCAAAAAGACAGTCTGATTGGGAGAAGTATTTGCCCCTTTTCGAGTACGCGTATTACAATACCGTACATTCGTCTACGAGGAAAACACCTTTTGAGATTCTTTATGGTAAGTCTTTGCTTCCACCGATCCTTGTCACTAAGGATTAGATTTTTGCAGCAGATGAGTTTGTCCAAGATTTGGACATAGCCTACGGGCAAGTTAAGAGAGCAATTTTCCGGTCTCGCGAAAAACATAAGAAAGCGGACTTTAACAGTCGATCAATTAGTCTTACTCAAGTTTGAGAAGGCAAGACTAAGGAAACAAGCGACTCATAAAGGGAAAGTGGTAAAACTTTCTAGTCGTTATTATGGGCCGTTTAAGATAATTGACCAAGTGAACGAAATGACGTTCCGATTAAAGTTACCCTCTAATTAGAAGATCCACAATGCTTTCCTTGTTAGTTTACTCCGGCCGTATGTGAAGCCGCCCTATTGCCGAGGAACCTCCTGAGGTTAAGGAAACAGAAGAAATACTCCAAGCGGAGCAGATCATTCATCATGAGGAGCGGCCACTCAAGTCCGAGAAGATTCCGCGGGAGTATTTGGTAAAGTTCTTGAATTATTATACTCTAGACGCTGAGTGAATGACCAAGTAGGAATTAGTATCCTATTCCGAGATCCTCGAAGGATATGTACAAGCACTAGAGTTGAGGACAACTATTTAGTAGCCAGAGGGATGTTGTTAAATGGACTATTTTTTTTTGAGTAATTTCTTTTTATTGAAATTAGGATATTTAAATGTGTGCAATTGAACCGTAAGGTTAGGAACTGTAGATCTACGGGAATTATTAAAAGCCATCAGGTGCGAACAACTTTGATGTGTCATATGATGGGTGACATTAAGCATTGCGAAGGGGTTGTACCGTTAGTTCGATAGGAGGGACCGGGAAGACGGGAGCATCGGAAAGGTAATATTTCGTTGGTCTGGTAGGAAACCCAAACTGGAAAAAGGAATACGTGTAAAGATGCAAAAGCACAAGAATAAAGATGGGTTCTGAGAAGCTTTTTATAAAAAGCGAAATATTTTTAAGTATTTTCTAGGAAGCACGAATGCTTTCCCGCGAGGAATCTGTGTTTGCATTGCATTTGTGCCTGAGAACTGCACCCGAGGACGCTTGGATTGTGTTCGTGTTGCACGAATTTTCAGCTGACTGAGTATTTTTAAGTTTTGACCAGGTTCACACTTTTTAAAACAAGTGACCGGCTGCCCACTTTATTAGTATAGTGGGAAAGTAGGCAGTGCAGTTAAAAATAAAGCAAGGCCTCTTAAAAAAAGAAGCTCACGCTAGCCGTATGGCAAAAAAACACCAGCAGCGATCTCTCTCTCTTGCTCTAGAATCTGGCGACTCTCTCTCTCTCTCTCGTCTTTCTCCTTGCGCCCCAAGCTTAGCTATTCTGCGGGTAGCCCTCAGCTATTCTAGTCAGCCACCAGGGCCTAAAAAAATACAGCAAACGTTCTCTTTTACCCACACACAGAAGCCAGCGCTGGGAATTGGGAGGAGACTTTGCCGCCGGGACTCTGCGTGAAGACAGCGTACGAAGGTCGTTTTTCGGTCCAAGGAGCGACAGGGGAAGCTTGTGAATTTGCTCTACGAGTTGTTGCTCTATGTGGTTGCCTCGCGGAGGAGAAGAAGCGGAAAGGCCACGGCCTATGCTTGCGATTTCCGGGAACGGAATTCGGAACTTGCTTGCGGATCCTTGGCTCTGAGTACAGGCGGTAAAAGGAATTGAGAGTTCGTCTCTTGGATTTCCCTCACGGGAAGGAACTAGAGTGCTTCGTTAGCCGCGTTCGACATAAAAAAGAAAAAGAAATCGACAAGTTCTATTATTTGATGCTATTAATTATGTTTAAGATATATATACTGGGAGGAGAGACATTAAAATGAAGCATAGAGAGAGAGAGAGAGAGAGAGAGAGAGAGAGAGAGAGAGAGAGAGAGAGAGAGAGAGAGTTTTTCATCAAATCCTGTTATATTTTTTTACCTAAGAGTGTGTTTGGGATATCGATCATAATGTTTGGGAGGTGTACCTCGCAAAAAACCACAAGGAGAATTAGAGTTCTATCAAGCTCAATGTTCGTAATCATACAAGACATCAATGCTATTAATTGTTTGTTGTTCCATTTTTATGTTTCAAATAAAAAGAAAACATGCAAGTCTTTTTGCATGGGGGAGTTTGAACAATGCTCCCCATTTTTTATAATACGAGGTAACGTGCGATTCCCACGACAGTGTGCAAATTTCAGTGTGTTTGTTTCACTACGTTCTTAGCGATCAATAGTAGAATACGGTAGTTGTTACTCATCGTTCGCTCAAATATCTTATGTTTGTAAATGTGCAAGAGTTGGGTTCAAGCTTCTTTATGCGGTGATTGCAATGAAACATAATAACATTAGAAAGGTATGGAAATTAAGTACACCAAATGAAACATTTTTGTAACTATGAACATTGTATAATAAAAATAAGAATTAGAACAAGTTGTGAGTATTTGTACTATTTCATTGCAAAGATTTATCATTTTCCATAACGACTGGAATGCACGTAATTATTAATCTTATCGTAATTTCTTGTTGTCTGGCGTTGAGTCCAACAATAGTCTTTTGCAGTAACTCTTTCACTACGGAATCAAATTAAAAAACCAGGCAATGATGCATCGAGGTAGAGAGCTCCTGATTATGCAAAGTATCACATGCCTTCGAGATGCAAGCGTAGGTGATTACATCTAGAGATATGCGCGCTCTTTTGATGTTTGACACATCTCACAATTAGTGCATTCAAAGAGGCGACATTCCACACAGGAAGCTGCTCAAGCACTTCTTGTGCTTTCTCAAGCGTACCACATTTGGCGGGGACGTATCGACAAAGACATTGCCAAGCACGCCTTTGACTAACAATATCAGCTCGAGTTTTTGTGTCTATATTAGCATCTTGCGCAGAGCCACATGCCTTCAGGATGCATGTGTAAGTGATTGCGCCCTCGTTTTGCGCATCTACTGAAAACAGAGTAGAGCTTTCTCCTCTGGGGAAAATCGTGCAATCAATGCATTCCAAGAGCCCACACTCTGGAAAGGAAGCTAGAAAAATACAGAGCTCTCTAGCCCTGCTCTTGTGGTCCGTATCTTGCGACCAACGTATCCCAAGAGTCCACACTTCAGATCTTCAGGTTCAAGCGTAGCAAAGCAGAGGATAGTGAGCATGATTGTGCAGGTTTTGGCATCACGCAAGAGCGCGTAGAGGTTGAGCTCGCCCCATCAAGGGATGGACTCACCGTCGCCCTGCGTGGGCTGATATAGGCTACTAGCTGACCCAATATGGGGGCTGCGAGCATATTACTGCACGTTTGTTTTGAGGAGAAAATTACACTCTACAAAGCTCTAGTCTCTTCACAGTGTTTGCGGTAATCTGCAACGCGTGCAATGGGCTATGGTTTAGGTTGCTTTCTTTGGGGATTGAGCAAATTTTGCATCGAAGGAATGCACAAGCAGCTGGTTATTATAGGTTTTAAAAGTAGGATCTTTGCATTCGGGTTGCAAGCCGTTGTTTCCATTTGCTGTGAGTTTTTATGTCCACACCTGTGGTTCTGGTCTCTATTTGGTCAAGTATCATCGCTCTACAATTCTGGTCATTCGCAGGGGTTTGAGAGGCAGGTTAAGGGAGGCGAGGAGTGCTCTCTCACCCCCTTTTGCATGGAGCATTTATCACCTGCAGTGGGCTTAGAGATTTCTCCGCTAGTCATAGGTTTTTGCTGGCTTCTTTTGTTGATGTATAGCTGCGCAGCAGGGCTGAATATTGCGAGTTTATGCAAGTTGGATTTTGAGTAGTCGTACTCTCCAACAGAAATTGTGCGAGCGCCTTCTAAGGGCTATGTTTGTGAAGCCGCCTGATCTTCGTAGAGCCACAGTGTGGTGTGCTTTTCTTGAGAGTCTTTTTGTGTGGGTCTCCGACCCCTCGTTTTGTATGCCAGTTGGGGATAACATTGTATGAGCTTGCGAGCTCTTGCTTGCATTTCATTTTGGTTGCAGAGCCCGTATAGGCTCTACGAGTAGAGGTGAGTAGACCTTCGCTCGATTTCTATCATTTTGTATTAGCTTTGCTGGTGTTTCCGACCACTAAAGACCCGGCCATAGCTTTGCTCTTGGGCTCGAGTGGAGCCCCGTGTCCATTGTCTTGAGTTCCTTGTGTGGTGTATGCTCGAGGGCTCTAACACTTAGGACCAAACTTTAAAAATCTTTTGATGCATGTGAGAGTCGATGCACCTTTTGTGCTTTCTCAAGAGCACCACATCTCGCATATGTGATTGTTGCTCTTATGTACTGCCACATGCTTTCAAGATGCAAGCATAGGTGATTACATTAGGAGAAATATCCTAGCTTTGCATGTTGGAAACAGCCAGCCAGAGCTTTGACGCTGTTGGACATATCCCGCACTTCTTGAGGAGACGACATTCTGTACATGAACGTAGTGCTACATGCATTCAAGACGAAAGCATAGGTGATTGCATCTAGAGAGATGCCTTGGCTTTGCATCTTGAAGGCATCTAGCAATTTGGAAGATGTTGAGATGGGCAGTCAGTGCCTTCCAAGAGGCAACATTCCGTACAAGAAGCTCCTCAAGCAACTCTTGTGCTTTCTGAAGAACACCATATTTGGCATACATGTTGTCCCAAGAAATGCCAAGCACAACTTTTCAATAGCCCCTGAGTAACAATATCATCATGAATTTTGTTACCCATGAGTGTTAGCGTCATCCAAATTGCCACATGCCTTCAAGATGCAAGCATAGGTGATTACATCGGGAGAAATGTCCTTGCTTCGCGTGTTGGAAACAGCCAGCCAAAGCTTCTTGGCCTCATCGCTGTCGAGCATATCCCGCAATCAATGCACTTGAAGAGACAACATTTCGACAGCCAGCTAGAGCTTATTGGCCATGCCCCTGTTATCAATGCACTTGAAGAGACGACATTGGGCATATCCCACAATCAATGCACTTGAAGAGATGACATTCTGACAGCCAACCAGAGCTTCTTGGCCCTGTCCTGTTGGGCATATCTCGTAATCAATGCACTTGAAGAGACAACATTTTGGACATCAATGCAGTGCCACATGCCTTCAAGACGAAAGCATAGGTGATTGCATATGGAGAGATGCCCTTCTTTTGCATCTGTTGAAAACAGCCCAGGGCTTCCTGGCTTGCCACATTTGGGATACATGTCGACCAAGGCAATGCAAAGCACAAAGATTTTTTCGACAGTCCCTGACTAATAGTACGATCGTACGTTCTTTTGCCTATCTTAGCGTTGTCCGAATAGCCATATGCCTTCAGGAGAAATGTTCTTGCTTTGCATGTTTGAAATAGACAACAAGAGCTTCTTGGCCCTGTCCCTAAAGGGTATATCCCACAATCAATCCACTTGAAGAGACAACATTCTGACAGCCAGCCAAAGCATCTTGGCCATGTCGCTGTTGGGCATATCCCGCAATCAATGCACTTGAAGAGACCACATTCCGCATATCAACGCAGTGCCACATGCCTTGAAGACAAATGCATAGGTGATTGCATCTGGAGCGATGTCCTCGCTTTGCATCCGCTGCAGACAGCCCAGGGCTTTTGCCCATCTTAGCACCTTCAAAATGCAAGCATAGGTGATTGCATCTAGAGAGATGCGCTCGCTTCAACCCCTCAAGAACTCACTGTGATTTCTGAAGTACACCACTTCTTTCTAGCCGTTCTCTTGTTCTGCATGTCCTGTACTTAGTGCGTTCCAAGAGGCGAATTTCCGTACAAGAAGCTCCTCAAGAAATTTTTGTGCTTTTTGATACATGTCATCCTAGGCAATGCCATACACAATTTCTTTTTTCGGTAGCCCTTGACTAACAATATCATCGTGAATTTTTCTGCCCATATCAGCGTCTTACGTAGTGCCACATGACCTTAAGAAGAAAGTATAGGTCATTGCATCTGGAGCGATGTCCTCCCTTTGTATCTGCTGCAAACAGCCCAGGGCTTCCTGGCCCAGCCACATTTGGCATACATGTCAACCAAGGCAATGACAAGCATAACTTAGATTTTTTTGATAGTCCCAGACTAACAGTATGATCTTTTGGCTATCTTAGCGCCATCTTAATTGCCACATGCCTTCAAGATGCAAGCATTGTTGGTGGGAAATGCCCAAAGTGTATGTCCAGCCTCATGCCTTGAGACACCAAGAGACACCACACCGGTTCAAACCTCCCTATATATGTAACCACAATCAATCAATCAAGCACCGCCTTTCTATGCGTGTATCTTCTCTCTCTCCTCATGCCTTGAGACAGCAAGAGACACCACACCAGTTCAAACCTCCCTAATCAAGCCTATATATGTAACCGCAATCAATCAATCAAGCACCACCTTTCTATGTGTGTATCTTCTCTCTACCTCCTCTCTCTCCTCCTTCACACACACGCATACACAATGCACTAATGCTTTCTCTCTACACCTCTGATAGTGGGAGGCTTCCTGGCCTCTCTCGCTCACATGATATCATTCGCCAATCTCTGCTTATTCGGGACCTACAAGCTGCCAATCCAATCCCTCTTAACCCCCATGAAGTGCTTGCAGCAGATGAAGACCAAGTCCTTCCGGCCCTGTTGCAGTCCCAAACTATTTCTGCTACTCATGATGACGAGCTCCAAGATAATGCGCCTTTAGCCATTAGAGCGCTTCTTGATCCAGCATCTCAAGATGATGCTTCTAGTGGAACATGCGACCATTATGGACATGTCTCTTTCTCTCTTTGCCCCACTACCGCGTATACTTGATAAAGATCCTGAAGTTCAATTCTTGCAGGGCACTTTCCAGCAAGTACATGACATCCCTATGCAAGGGTCTTGTGGAGCCCTATTTACCTTCAACATCCTGAACTCAAAAACCAAAGCAAACGATGATGACGGTGCACTATCTTAATAAGTTGCATTAGTACCAAGAGCCACTAGAACATCCATAGTTGCAGAGCCATGTTGCAAGGATTTGAAAGCACCCACATAAAACTCACTATCTTCTAAAAACAAACTGCATGGGAGTCATAGACAAAAACCATCACAAGAGCTAATCTTTACTTTGTGTCTAGCCCTTCCTTGATGACAGGAATATCCATAAAGACCATTCAAAGAAGAAATACAGGTAATGTTAAAAAACAGCTCCAGAGAACCGAATTTTTATAAAGCTTGCTCTGCCCTTCTCCGTGGCCCAGGTGCATGTAGAGACTGGTTTTGTACTGACTAGGAAATGATCCTGTGGATTAAATAACTTCTATAAAAGTCCTTGGCCCTGTAAGATCAGGGTCATAAGCTACAATAACATGTTCATTGTCTACATCCATGCCTACTAAATTTACCCCCGATAAAGCAGCAAGTTTCATTTTGATCAAATGCATTCGTTCCACTAAATGAGCACTCTCTACTTTCAGTATCATTGTATCTCTTTTCTTTCTTGCACTTATTAGATTGATTGACAACCCGCATTTCCATCGAGTGGATTGTTGCCGAGGGATTCTTTGCATGCACCTAATTGCAATGGTCAACGGGGGCTCTAGAGCGAGGAGCGGATGGTCAGGATGCAGCTCTTTTGAAGCAATCCTACTTGCTTCAAGCATGTGTTTTTGAACTACACATGGTCCAAAAGGAAACAACTTACAAACACATCATAACGAGTCATCCTATAGACAATGAGAGCAAATGCAACTAGAAATGTTTCAAAGACATCATATAACTAGACATGGACCAAAAGCAACAACTCACAAACACATCATAAGCAGTCCTCCTACAAACAGTGAGAAAACCATGATAGAGAGAGAGAGAGAGAGAGAGAGAGAGAGAGAGAGAGAGAGAGAGATTGCTAACCTTGTGACAACTATCTGTATCTGATGTGTTGCAACGAGCTGACGAGCTCATGCAAATCTATTAGATAGTGACGGCCTACTAGAATTGCGACGATTTACTGCAATGGGGAGCGCTTTGTACGATCTGCCCGCGATTAAAAGAGCGGTTAAAAATAAGGATACAGTCGCTAAAAAAGCGCTTCCACATGGACAAAGGAGCTGTCAGATTTTTTATTTTGCCTTCTATGCTAACGAAGTAACGAACATCGAGCCTAAGAATAGAACGGAGGGGTTTTCTCCGGTTTTTGTGCTTGTAAAATGATTCTCCCTAATAAAGATTCTCTTTAAGGAAGAGACCAGAAGATGTTGTGTCAATCTTCTCCTTCAACTCTTTTCGTTGAAAGATTATCTATTTTCAGCTTGTTGATTATTCGTGTGCTCTCCCGTTTGTGACAAAAAAACAAATGCTTTTTGAGAAAGCAGGTTTCTTTTTTGGAAAGCAAATGCTTTCCCGCGAGGAAGTTTACGTCTACATTGCATCTATGCATGTGGTCGCATCCAGGGACACGTGGAAAGTGTGGTGCAAGCATTGTTTTCCACTTATAAGGTTTAATTGAGTTTTTGGGCAGGTTTAGACCATTTTTTTTAAAACAACAAAAAGGACCGGCCGCCCGCTTCCTCAATTGAAATCAGTTTTAAAAATCCAGAACCGGCAGCCCACGATGTTTTTTGTCAGCAACAATGATCTCTTTCTCCCTCTCTTTGGCGCTCCTCTCCTCTCCCTCCCCTTTTCTTGCCGGCAAGGCTGCCCCTATTTCCGCTAACTGTCAGGAGTTAAGACAGATTAAGAAGGGGAGGAAAAGGCCAGCGCTAGCGAGAAGGGGAGGCTGCTGCAGATTCTAGCCGAGAAGACGCCGCCGCTGGTACTGCTCATGGTTTATCTGAGTGTACTAGTTGTCGTCAAGACCCAGTGCATGAGTTCCATCATGAAGAAGTGCCTACGGGAAGTGTTTGCATCGCGACAAGCTGTTGTTTTTCTCTATTTTGAGCCCATGAATGTCATAGGTGGGGCTGATTCACGAGAAGGAACCCAAGAGCACACTGATCATTGTTACTAAGGATTAGATTTTTGTAGCAGATGAGTTTGTCCGAGATTTGGACACGGCCTACAGGCAAGTTAAGAGAGCAATTTTGCGTTCTTACGAAAAACATAAGAAAGCGGATTTTAACAGTTGGTCAATTAGTCTTACTCAAGTTTGAGAAGACAAGACTAAAGAAACAAGTGACTCATAAAGGAAAAGTGGTATAATCGACCATGATCCATGATCCATCTGCATAATGTATAATCTGTTTGTGCCAATGATAGGTTGAAGCTCTCTCTCTCTCTCTCTCTCTCTCTCTCTCACACACACACACACACACACACACACGCACACACACACACACACACACACACACACACACACAATCTCATGCGTGTATCATTTGGAAAAACTACTTACTTTGCCACCCTTGCCTCCACACACACACACTCACTCACACACACACTCTTTTGAAGGATTGACTCTCTCTCTCTCTCTCTCTCTCTCTCTCTCTCTCTCTCTCTCTCTCTCTCTCTCTCTCTCTCCACATGAGCTAGTACGAAGATGAATTTCTATAGAGAACATCTTCTCCAACTCACGGAGGATGGTTTTGTGATCAGGCCAGGATACATGGATACTCATCTATCCCACGGGATACAATGTGCTATTGGTCAGATATGCACATCCTCACATCAGCTAGAGATCGAGACACACAGATTTAGAGGAGTACCCGCTGAGTCTAGGATTTGTCAGGTGTGCCAAATAGAGCCAGATACATATGTCACTGCCCGATATACTATGAGATACGAGGCCACTCTCACTGTCTATTCAGAGAGGGTTTTGGGCCACTTTCTAGAGTCATGAGATACCGGGATCAAAGATGCCTCGGATTATACTTACTGGAGATTCGCAAACACAGAGAGGACCTCTTGAAGAGGGACACAATGAGAGAGATCTAGCGACAGTGGAAGATTACAGATTTATTTCAGTCACAGACAGAGGAGTTCGAGCAGCCCCAACAGCATAACAACACTAAAGGCACCATGCTTGATCGGGCGATAGAGTTGGGGCGGTCCCGTCGCCCACCGATGGGGGGCGCTCTCGATATCGACGCAGATTGTGAGAGAGGATCCATACCATATTGGCGCGACATAGGAGCCGTCCCGGATACTGATGTATATGTATATGATGCCTCGACTGTCAGAGAGCCCCATTGTATCAGCTCACCCTTTGTATTTCCTATTCCCTTTATATCAGCTTTCACCCCACCCCTACCCACTATTTTCTTTTCAGTTATTTGTACTTTTTGTACCCAGACCTGGTATTAGATTCATCACATGTAATCTTTTGGTCTCATAGGTCATTTTCGTCCTTTTGAAGACATTAATATTACATTTCATTTCATTTCTCTCTATCATCCATCTTTTTACCTGTTGTATGCACTAGTAGCAATGGTGTTGGATGTCTTATGCTTATGCATCACTTCACCCTTGGTAAACTTGTATTTTCGAGAGCTTTTTAACAAGAAACTCTCTTAATTTTGAGATAGCTTTTGTTGAGGTACTTTAACACCAACGTTTCGTTAGCTACAAGCTTATGAGCAAAAGGTGCTTGATCACCATTAGAATTTATTCATAAGGTGATGAGGAAGGGTAACATGCTCCTACTAAGCATATCCAAAACTTTCATAAAGAAATCTTTTTTTTTCCCGTTCGAAGCTTCGCTTCAACTAGTTTTATGGGATTGTGCCCACTCATCCACACCCACATGTCTCAAGGGTTGAACCATAGTGGGTGTGCTGAAAGCCCCTCACCTTAAACACTAGGCCAACACTCCTTGACATTCAAAAAGAAATCTTAACCTTATCCCTACATGGAAAAAATGTGTGCCGAAGGCTACCTACATACCTAAGTAAGTGTCCAAATTAGAATAGATGCTGCATTTCCCTTAGCAAAAAAAGTGGTTGAAGGGATAGGTAGAAGGGCATTCATGAGGGTTCCACTAATGGTAGTTGCCTTTTTAAATCAAGGAGGCACATTTTTTTCAAGAGACTAAGTCACTTTGGGAATTTCACAGATATTACCTTGATTGTCGACAATTCTATTTACAAAGTGAAGAGGAATCCTACACATCCAATCATCATGATGCCTTTCATGTTAGAGAGGACCTCGAGGAGGCCAAATACTCTTTTCTTGTTTGGGGATCTTGTTGCATGGTTGAACTCAATGGAGCCTAGAGAGTGGAAAAGAGTAAACAAATGGAAAATGTAGGACAATCTAGGGCATTTGCATGACATTGGCATGGCAGAGGTGTCCATTACAGGCCCACGGGAGAGAAATGAGCTTTCAAAAGTGGGCAAGGAGTGAGTGACATCAAAAACCAGTATTAAATAGCCTACAAGTACCCTTTGATGCGATTGCTAATTGCGACCGAAAAAGGTAGGCTATCGGCCCCAGGGATCATCACCATAGGAAAACCCCCCCTATATCTGTATAAACCCACTCCCACTCTACGGAGATAAGAGCACTAACCTAACCCCCTACAAATGATCTATGTAGCACTTAAAGTGATCCCTTACCTTATGTGTACTAACAATTTGATAGGTTTGAGAAAATTACAAGGAATATGTTGTCGTGCCCTATCACATACATAATGTGAATCAACGTATATATAGCCACTTTACATGGATTTGGATGCATGGGAGTAGATGCCACACTGTACATAATGCACATGTGCCTTGTTAGTGCTTGCCATCATGTGAACGTATCTTTTGAGGAGTTGGGCCCCATGATATGGCATTGTTGATACTTTATGATTCTAGATCATGTACATAATGGTTGCGGAATGTGATTAAGTGGTTAAATTGCATCATGGTAGAGTACTCACCCTTGCCTAGAAATTTAGAAGCAGACAAACAATGCTTAAAAATAGCAAGTGGCGTGCATTGTCATTGTCAATGTGTCAAATGGTCATGACAAGTGAGAAGTGGTGTTCTCCATGAAACTTGAGCCAAAAGGGAATTCTCCACAAATCTGGGGATTTTTCCTACCTTGTTTGGTCTTTTAATGCTAAAAAAGGGTCATAATGGTTTGAAAATGGACAAAAGTAGCTTGATTTTGGAAAAACTACCCAAAATTGACATATTATCTCATGTGGTCATGGGGAAGCAAAGGGGGGTTCTTTTTTAGGTTGCAAAAACCTGCAAATTTTTCCTTTTTACAATATTCACTCAAGGGTTACTCTATGGTGCAGTAGTTGTGCAATCCCACCTCTCTTGCTTCTTGTTTATGAGCTTGTGTGGGCGTGAACTAGCGTTTTATCCTCCGAACTTCATGTGTAGTTTTTATTATGAGGGTGCTTAAGTCTCCCCAAAATCAAAATTTGGGTGAATCAACAAATTGCTGATATATATCAGAGAACGTGGCCACAAGTTTTGGTGTGATAAATTAGAGTTTTGATTAGGTTTTGGTCGTATGTGAGGGGAGCTTTTATGTCTGATCTCAAAGTGTTTTAAACTGTGCTTTGACCATCATCAAATTTGTGTTTTGTGTACACTTTTCAATGCTCACAATTTTTTGTGTGTGTTGAAAATATGGAACTCAACAATTTCAACAAACTCTCGTAGGCTTCTCTATTCTTCTACTCCCTTGATTGGTCAGTGTAATGTAGTTCACTCTAGGGAAATTGATGAGTTTTGTGATCAATTTTATATGCTCTCAATTTTTGATTGGTGAGTGTAGTGTAATCTTCAAGATTCTTAAATCACTTTGTGAGGGTTGTGATTATCACATATTCCCACACCCACTTCTCAAGATTGGTGAGGGTTTTATTTACACCACAAACTCTCTGTCACAAAATGGTGACGTGGCATGACCACACGTGGGCAGAAACTGTACGAGCAGATATGTTGACGTGGGAGAAGTCGTATGGACAGGTGTTGATGTGGCAGAAACTGTACGGACAGTAGTACAGATCTTCGCATATCGCGTTGGCATGCTGACGTGGCTGTTGTACGGAGTTCCGCAAATTGCACTGATGCTTCTTTTCTGGGAAGATTTTTGGGATCAATTGCTTTTGGAACAAATTGCTTTAGGGACTACTTGCTTTTGAGTTTAATTGCTTTTGGGGCTCTGCTTTTGGCATCCCTTGTAAGAATAAAAGAGCCCTAAGGGCCTCACTTCTTAGAGCATCTGGACGCAGAGTCTGAGAGCAGAGGACCCTGCGGGAGTTGTACTTTGCTCAAAGATTAATATAAAAAAAATACCGAAATGGGTGCTAGTCTTTGGGGCCAATCTCTCTGGGCATGGAACTATGCCGGGCCGTGTCGACCAAATTGAACTGTGATTTTAAAGTTGTGAAGTATTTTGAGGTGATTCTCTCTCGTGTCGTGACAGATTCTTGACTTGGGGTGCCCAAGTTTGTTAGAGTGCTATCAAAGCATTAGGTGTGTGTTTTTCTCAAAGCATACCGGGGTCCGGTCCTATCAAATTGCAGACATTGCACTCTTGGAAATTGTTTTTTGAGGTATCTTCGGGTCCTCACCCCGGACTTATTAGCCACTCCCACCCTTCATACACTGCGCATTGGTTGTGCTCCCATCTTCGTCGCTCTGTCTTACAGGGCATAAAGCCATAAACAATCCCACATTACTTATGTATTCCAACAAGAATAAGTCGACTTCTTCTGTATCTGCTAATGCGGGAGGAGATCACGAAGAAGATTCTCATGATCAAACACAGGAAGAGTACGGCCCATCTCGGCCTACTCAGTACGAACTTGAAGAGATTGAACGTCGACAGCAGGTTGACGAGGCAACAAAGCAGATGATTAAAATTACAAAGGATCCGAAATTTGTAAAATTATTGTCTCACCAATCCATCGCAAAAGTATATACCCAGTGGCAGAAAGCCACATAACCGCCCATCAAATCGGCGATCAAGAAGCCTCCTACTCCGATAATGTTTATTGAAGAAGAACTCCATGATCTGGTATAAGCCCAAATCAATCAGTTTCTACACACGAAGAAGCCGTTGGAAAAGCAATTGAAGCAACGTAACAAGGGAACTAATTTCCCCGGTTACTTGGGTCAAAAATCCACTGTTGAAAACGCCAGAAAGCAGAAGAAGCGTGTACGCTTTGAAGGATTGCTCAGTTCGTCCTCATCTTCTAACAGCTCAGACACCTCATCTTCTTCTGACTCGAGTGACGAGGACAGCAAGGGCAAGAAACGACGGAAAGATCACATGTTTTATGCAAAAAGAAAGCATTTTTACAGAGCCAATCGATATGATTTCCTCGACGACAAGAGCAAAAAGCCCAAAGAATTCAAAGAGGGAGGACAAGCAGTAAAGTTTGAGCACTTTTCAAGGTTTCGAGATGCTCCTAAGGCTTTAGCCTTTGTCCAACAGTTTGACATAGCATTTTTTGGAGGCCTCTATACAAAGCACTCCAAGATCAGACGGGCAGCATCCTTTCTGAAAGGTAATGCACGGTCATGGTGGTCTACTCTGTTGTTAAGGAAACAAGCCCCGACAAAGTGGTTGAAATTTAAGAAACTCTTTATTTCTTCATGGTTCCCACAAGAATACGAACAAGACGTGATTACTGACTACAACCATGTTCGGATGGTCAAGATAGAATCTTTGGATTCTTACTATGAAAGATTTTGGGAAATTTTTCTACCTGTTTCATCCTTAAAGAAGATCAAATTTAAGGAGCAGTTGAATGGTTTTGTTGTGGGCTTCCCAAAGAAATTCGAGACTATTGTCTGGAAAGAAAGTTCGAGTTGTAGCAGAAACAATCGACGAAGAGATAGACGAGCTTCTCTCAAAGAAGACCAAAGAGATGAATATTTCAAAGCACGAAAATGTTTTGAATGTGGAGAACAAGGACATATCGTTGCACGGTGCCCCGAAAAGGCACAAGAATCGGGATGACTGGCAGATTGAAAGAAATGCAGGATGAGGCGATACTAGTTCCATAACAGATTTTTGAATTAGCATTATTTTGCTTTATGAATTTAGGAAACAAGACTTTCTGGAAGATGAATTTAAATTTTGAATAAAACTAATATTTTATGAAAGAATCGTTAATTCTTGAAAAAGAGAATTAGATGGAGTAGTGACAGCTACCGAATGAACCTTATAACAAATCATGAATCACGACTGATTCAATGGAATGAATGACTGGACCACTCTGTTGAGTATGAACTTAGTGATAAATTGGGATCCTCGAAAATGATTTTCGCACACGACAGTGCTTGAGGCGACAAGATTCTCGCACACAACAGTGCTTGAGTCAAAAAATCTCTAAGTCAAAAAGACTTAATCGCAATATGGGATTAGTTAACCCGACATCAATCAGGTCTAGAATGGATCTAGATGTGGTTGCTAAATACGTTGCTGACAGTCATTGTCTGAGATTTGGAATGAATGTTTCTGATTGATTGTCATGTGCAGTGATGCGAATGTCGTCTTTGTACATGTGCTAGATGTGTCGTGTCTAGTGCGTCTGTACTAACATCAGTCTCTACTTATCACAAAATGGTGATGTGGTGTAACATTTAATGGCCTAATAACTTATGTGTAGCGGAAATTAGCATGAACATAGTGGGCATTTCATTAGAATAGATTCCTAATGAGAATTACAAGAGTGCTTGGGTGGAGAGAGTAACAAAAAGCATAACACCTAGTTAGATAGCATCAACAATACTTTCAAAAGAGAGAGAAATTAAGCTATTGACAACAGTTGAGGACCGGATTTGCATGGAGCTGGTCCCCCCTCCAAAAAGGCTTTGTATTATGGTTTCTCCCATCAAGAGAGACATTGTACAATACAATTCTTTGTGTTCCTTCAAGACTAGCTAGTGCAATGAAGATGGAAGCTTCATGCACTAAGCAAAACACTTAATCAAACACAACTTGAATTATCCCCGTTCTCAGACCCAAGACCTCACACACCTTCGAAGATGGTGAGAGCTAGCAGGGTATGAGAGTAGATTGAGAGGAAGAAGGAGTATCTTACGAGAAAGATGTACATCTCCTCACATAATCACTCATATTAGCATAGCTTAGCTTAGTAATTAGCTTGGTAGAGAAGATGAGCATGCATTGAAGCTTGGCTCTTAGTTGGATTTGCATCCACATGCCAAGAGAGTGTTGATGTAGGCTTCTATCTCACAAGCTTGGAGTAGGTGATGAGCTCTCCATTAAAGCTTGGGAGGAGATAGAGTATTCTTTCTTCACACATGGTCAAGTGTGAATGTGTGTGTCAATGCCAAGCAAAAAGCAGCCCCCTCTCTCTCTCTTGGGCGAGCCCTTTCTGCTAAATTGGTTTGGCTTTTGCCTCATTGGACCTCCCCAAGTCAAGCCAATGGGTGTTAAGCAGCATAAGTGATAGCCTTCTGACATGTGTCCCCCTTTCCCCTTTTGTGAGAGCTTTAGGTAATTAAATAATTAAACTAAACTCTCATTGGACCCCTTTGCCTCCTGGCCAATAGGAATTAGGCAAGCCATTGGGCTCCTGAATGCTCATTGGACCCCTTGGGAGACTACCCAATAGTCTTCTAGGAGACTTAATTCTCATTGGTTTCTTTTATTAAATGTTTTTAAATTAATTAAACTAGATTTACTCTAGCTTAATTCTCATTGGTCCACTTCAAGGGTCTTCCAATAGGAATTGGGCACACCTTGTGGGCATCTGGCCTAGGGAGCTGACATGTGTCCCTAATTCCCTTTGTGTAAAGGGAGCCTGTGTGTGTGTGTGTGTGTGTGGCTTTCTCTCTCATCCCCTACTAAATGGGCTCGCCCCCTCCTTTGTAGGCTTTGAAGAAGACTTTTGTACACACACTAAGCATCCAATTTTCCCTAGGATTGACCTTTGGACACAACCTTTGAATTTTGGAACCTTAGCATTTTGGAAGTCTTAATGGGCTGAACCTTAGGGTCTTTTTAGCCCATTGTTGCAGATGGCTCTTTTGCAGATGGCCCCCCCTTTGGATCCCTATTTTCCCTCCTTTGGATCCCTACTGTGGCCGGTCTGCTAGCTTAACCAATATTCTAGCTTTTTCTCCCCTGGCCTTCCCCACATTAAATGATCAGTTTAATATGAGAAAATCATTTAGGAGAATTAGATATTGATTATTATGACATGTGACATGACCACCCGCGGGCAGAAATTGTACGAGCAGATATGCTGACGTGGCAGTACGGACAGGTGTTGACGTGGCAGAAACTGTACGGATCTTGACATATTGTGCTTACATGCTGACGTGACTGTTGTACGGATTTTCGCAAACTGCGCTAATGCTTTTTTTTTTGGGGCAGATTTTTGGAATCAATTGCTTTTGGAACAAATTGATTTAGGGACTATTTGCTTTTGAGTTTAATTGCTTTTGGGGCTCTGCTTTTGGCATCCCTTGTAAGAATAAAAGAGCCCTAAGGGCCTCACTTCTCAGAGCATCTGGAAGCAGAGTCGGAGAGCAGAGGACCCTGCGGGAGTTTTACTTTGCTCAAAGGTTAATATAAAAGAAACACCGAAAGGGGCGCCGGTCTTTGGGGCC
Source organism: Adiantum capillus-veneris (assembly GCF_014529385.1). NCBI lineage: Eukaryota > Viridiplantae > Streptophyta > Polypodiopsida > Polypodiales > Pteridaceae > Adiantum > Adiantum capillus-veneris. The sequence continues at coordinate 53,719,079 of NC_140932.1, forward strand.
AATCACTCTAGGCACGGAACTACGCGAGGCCGTGTCGACCAAATTGAACTGTGATTTTCAAGTTGTGAAGTATTTTGAGGTGATTCTCTCTCGTGTCGCATAAGATTCTTACTTGGGGTGCCCAAGTTTGTTACAGTGGTATCAGAGCATCAGGTTTGAATCGATCGACTTCTTCTACATCTGCTAATGCAGGAGGAGACCACGAACAAGATTCTCATGATTAAACAGAGGAATAGTACAACCCATCTCGGCCTACTCAGTAGGAACTTGAAGAGATGGAACGTCGACAGCAGGCTGACGACGCAACAAAGCAGATGATTAAAATTGCGAAGAATCTAAAATTTGCAAAATTTTTGTATCAGCAATCCATCGCAGAAGTACACACCCAGTGGTAGAAAGCCACACAACCGCCCATCAAACCGGCCATCAAGAAGCCTCCTACTCCGATAATGTTTACTGAAGAAGAACTCCATGATACGGTCCAAGCCCAAATCATTCAGCTTCTAGACACGAAGAAGCCGTCAGAAAAGCAACTGAAGCAACGTAACAAGGGAACGAATTTCCCCGGTTACTTGGGTCCAAAATCCACTTTTGAAAACATCGGAAAGCAGATAAAGGGTCTACGCTTCGAAGGATTGCCCAGTTCGTCCTCATCTTTTGACAGCTCGGACACCTGATCTTCTCCTAGTTTGAGTGATAAGAACAGGAAGGGCAAGAAACGACGGAAAGATCACATGTTTTATGCAAAAAGAAAGCAGTTTTATAGAGCCAATCAATATGATTTCCTCGACGACAAGGGCAAAAAGCCCAAAGAATTCAAAGAGGGAGGACAAGCAGTAAAGTTTGAGCACTTTTCATGGTTTCGAGATGCTCCCAAGGCTTTAGCCTTTGTCCAACAGTTTGACATAGCATTTTCTGGAGGCCCCTATACAGAGCACTTCAAGATCAGAAGGGCGGCATTTGTGAAAGGCAATGCACAGGCATGGTGGTCCGCTCTGTTGTTAAGGAAACAAGCCCCGAGAAAGTAGTTGAAATTTAAGAAACTATTTATTTCTTCATGGCTCACACAAGAATAGGAACGAGACATGATTACTGACTGGAACCATGTTCAGATGGTCAAGACATAATTTTTGGATTCTTCTTTTGGGAAATTTTTCTACCTGTTTCATCCTTCAAGAAGATCAAATTTAAGGAGCAGATTGAACGGTTTGTTTTGTGCTTCCCAAAGAAATTCTAGACTATTGTCTCGAAAGAATGTTCGAGTCTATACAACAGTTGATGGGACACGCGAAGCGGGAATTTGCTATACATTCTGTTAAATTGACTTACCCATCAGATGAACCTTCAACAAGTCATAGCAGAAACAATCGTTTAAGAGATAGACGAGCTTCTCTCACAGAAGACCAAAGAGATGAATATTTCAAAGTAGGAAAATGTTTTGAACGTGGAGAACAAGGACATATCGCTACACGGTGCCCCGAAAAGGCACAAGAATCGGGATGATTTGCAGATTGAAAGAACAGCAGGACGAGGCGATACTCGTTCCATAACAGATTTTTGAATTAGCATTATTTTGCTTTATGAATTTATGAAACAAGACTTTTTGAAAGATGAATTTAAATTTTGAATAAAACTAATGTTTTATGAAAGAATTTGTTAAATTCTTAAAAAAGAGAATTACATGGAGTAGTGACAGCTCCCGAATGAACCTGATAACAAATCATGAATCACGACTGATTCAATGGAATGAATGACTGGACCATGTTGTTCAGTATGAACTTAGTGATAAATTGGGATTCCCGAAAATGATTCTCACACACAACAACGCTTGAGTCAAAAAATCTCTATAGACATGATCGCAATATGGGATTAGTTAACCCGACATCAATCAGGTCCAGAATGTGGTTACTAAATACGTTGCTGGCAGTCATTGTCTGAGATTTGGAATGAATGTTTCTGTGATTGATTATTATGTGCAGTGATGTGACTGTCGTCTTTGTACATGTGCTAGATTTGCCGTGTCTAGTGTGTCGGTACTAACAGTCAGTGTCTACTAAGACAGTTTATGGCCTCTGTCTGTTTTGCGGGTGTAATCGAGGGCGATTACAATTCTTTCAAGGGGAGGGTATATGTCACAAAATGGTGACGTGGCCTGACCACCCGCGGATAGAAACTGTACGAGCAGATATGTTGATGTGGCAGTACGAACAAGTGTTGACGTGGCAGAAATTGTACGGACAGCAGTACAGATCTCCATATATCGCGCTTACATGCTAACGTGGCTGTTGTACGAATTTTCACAAATTGCGTTGATCCTTTTTTTCTGGGCAGATTTTTGGGATCAATTGCTTTTGGAACAAATTGCTTTAGGACTATTTGCTTTTGATTTTAATTGGTTTTGGGGCTCTGCTTTTGGCATCCCTTGTAAGAATAAAAGAGCCCTAAGGGCCTCACTTCTCAGAGCATATGGATGCAAAGTCTGAGAGCAGAGGACCCTGCGGGAGTTGTACTTTGCTCAAAAATTAATATAAAAGAAATGCTGAAAGGGGCGCCAGTCTTTGGGGCCAATCTCTCTGGGCATGGAACTACGCGAGGCCATGTCGACCAACTTGAACTGTGATTTTAAAGTTGTGAAGTATTTTAAGTGATTCTCTCTCGTGTCGCGACAGAGTCTTGACTTGGGGTACCCAAGTTTGTTACACTCTCATAATATTTGATTTGGTTAGTATTTGTTGTGTTCTGATTCACGAACTCCCATAGCCAAAAGGCTTTCTTTTCTCGACACATTTTCTAATGACCTATGTGAAATAAGCGGGGGCGAGGGTTAGGAGGTTGCAGATAGATCTCTAAAGCATGGATGTAGAATGAAATCAACAAGGGTAATTCCTTGATGCAAGGAAATTGCAAATGTTTCAAGCATGGCTATGTTTCCCTTCAGTAGCTCCAAGCTCCAAAAATTTGGGCAATGTTTACAACAAATACTACTTAGCACGCTTGACAAGAGAGATCCTTCAACAATATGAAAATGATATGGGGTTGTATCGAGTGTCTTATGCAAGTGAAGAACAAATAGAAAACAAAATCAACTACCTAGAAGAAGTACTCGATAAAGGAATATCTGATAAATGTAACATCTTTGAAGGCTATCATCTAGTAGGATATATTGAGTGTTTATTTTACATCAAGGGGTTTTTGATGATTGGATGATTGCAACATTTTAAAAATTAGTGGCTCTAGATTTGTGTGAGCGAATCCAAGATCTTGTAAGGGAATATGAAGATAGTTGGGATGATTTTTATGTTTCTATTAGACAAGAATGATTTGATTACCTTGTGAAGAAAGTGTGCAATCTATCTAGGAAAGCAGTTGGCTCCCATTTGTGAGAATTCATGAAAGAAAATACAACATTCACAACCCAAATAAAAAATCACGAAAAATTTGAAGTAATCAAAACTCTCACCAATCCCGGGAAGTATGTGAAGTAATCACAACGCTCATTGAAGGTACTACACTACTCACAAGAGAATGCAAGAGTAGAAAAGTGGTAAAAAAAACTCACTAATACCACTTAGGTGAACTTACCACATTGACTAATCAAGAGAATACCACTTAGGTGAACTTCACCACACACTCACTAATCAAGAGATTAGAAGAATAAAAAGCAAATTAGAGTTCATTGAAAGCTAGGTTCATTGACTTCAGTACAATCACAAAAGATTGAGATTAAAAAAGTATAGATTTGATTGTAACAAAGCACAAAAAAACCCTTTGAAATCAGCAACAAAAGCACCATGCACACACAATCACAAGTCCCTAACTTTAATCTATTTCACTAAAACTTGCAGCCTCGCCTGCAGTTTCTTAAATATATAATCACTTTGCTAATAAAGAAACCCTAGATTTGCTCTTCAATTCGTCCTAGATGCACTACTGCGCTCTAGAGAAATCCTTGATTCAAAATGTAAAAAAGGAAAAAAATTATAGGACTTTGCATTTCAAACAAGCACCCCCTTGCTTCCTCATGATGTCCATGCCGATGTGTCAAAATTTGGCCTTTTCACACTATTTTGGGCCATTTTTAGGTCACATTTTTAAGCCAAAATTGCAATTTTAGTGCAAAAATTACCAAATACAGTTCGAAAAGCCAAAATTTTGTGCAATTATTTCTTTCATGGTCCAAAGCATGGCTATGCATTAGCTCTCCATTTTTTTGATCAATTTGCAAATAGAGTTTTGATGGCCACATACAACAGTTACCGCATAGAGGCAGCTACAACTCATATTAGATTTGTCAGGTGCCATGCATTCGACCATACCATTCTCTTCGCTTAAAAACATCCTAAGAACATCAAATGCATTATCTAGAATAAGAAAATACCAATGACACCATATCCAAGGCCATAGCTTCTTGGTAAGGTATGTACATGTCGGCAACCGTCAACAAGCATGGGACACTCTACATTATGGCAACTATTACATGCATATAAATGCCATGAAAATAGCTTGTACACGGTTTCAAAATAATTGCGTGCCACGGGATGACATCCATCTCCTCTAAGCTTGCACATCCACTAGTAAGTGCCAACAAAGCATATGTCAATATCATTCTTCATGTTGGTCAACATGTATTTCAACTTCATCTTCATTGTCCCTTGAGGTTTTCAGACCACATCCTAAATTTCTACTTCTTCATCAAGCACATTGTCAATTACATCTTGTTGATTTTCTTGTGCATAAAAAAATTGACTATCTCCTCTCATCGCCTCCTAGCAAGCTTTTTCATGGCAGTATGTTGATAGTCAAGGCTACTGTCAAACATCAACATGCAATCTCCTTTTTCAATAGGCTTTGGTCTAAGGCTATGCCTCTTATTAAACAATCCTAATTTCTCACTCTTGCATCTTTTGGCCGAGCTTTTGCAATCTCAATGTCTTAGGCCTTTTTTCTAGTTGCCTTCCACACAATGCAATAAGTTCTTTCCTACTGATTCCCTCTTCTCAAGGCAATACAATCCAAGTGGGAACTCAATTGGTGTCACAAGTTTCTGAGAATTCAATACTTCATTAGGCATATATCCAAGTGATGGGGGGGTCCCACGTCCACTCTAGCAAGCGAGAACCTCAACAACATAAATATGTCATCCAAGGATGTAGCTTACTCGACTAGGGCATGGAGGTGTGCCAAGGGGTTGCCAATCCCTTGGCGGACAATCACTAAAGATCAATGAGTTACAAACCCATCTCTACACTGCATGAAACCTAAATCTTTGAGCACTTCCTACAAGGCACAAACTCATCTTAACCTGGACAAGCAAACAAGAATGACACAAAACTCAACAAGAGTACTTTCCTAACCCTAGGGAACAGTCTTGCATAGATAGAACCTGATTCTGCACCTTTGCAAAAATCATAATATTTGTCTGAAAGCAAAATGAAAGTTGTCAATTGTTTTAGTCACAAATGGTCTTGATAGGTCCGTCTACGCATGGGGATCCTAGTTTGTATGATCAAATATGCATTTGAATGCACAAAACTCAAGAAAACTTACAAAATAGCTTGCAGTTTGGTGTGTCAACCCCCCCCCCCGGACAAAGCATTCTCTATGGGTATGGATGTGAAGAGCTAGACAAGGCTATCGCATTGATGCTCTTGCTTCTCGCGTGTAATGTGTGTGTTTCCGTGTGTGCTCACAAAGACATAGTGAAGAAGAAGAACTCAAGACACAATTGTAGAAGCTTAATAAAACTCAAAAGATAATGTTCCAGTCTCCTTCAAAGGTTTAAATTCACCCTTTGAATACCTAGGGTAAATTTTCATGTTCATAGGGCACCTTGGCCATCAAAAATCTCCTTATTGTCCTACTGACTACATTTTACTCAACTATACACAAGTTGGAAGCCTAAATAGCCCCGTAACCCGCAATAATCAATACAAAATGTCTTTACATAAGTGATTACATTGGAAATTTAGTGAGTAAAATACTTCTGCCTCTACACATGTCATCTGCAATCGACTCTAGCCTTCCCTCCTCACTATCTCACACGGGCATGGGCAAGAGGGGATCAATGGCCCTTGCCTATTTCGGAGATCGGGTGCGATTTACACCATCTGATGCGCTTTCTACAAAATTCAGAAATATGCCTCCTCCCTCGAACTCGAACACGGGACTTCACCTTTGCAAGCTAAGCCATCCATCTTAACCACCTCACATGTGCGCAGTACTTGAAAGCATTGGGAGACACGTTCCAATTCGGGTCGGTTTAGTAAATTTGGGCAAACTGATAAACTTGGGCGGTATTGCAAAATCGACGGCCGACGATGCCCCCGCTACCCCAAATAAAGATCGGTCATTGATCCCATCGTGTGAATGCCCATGTGAGATAGTGTTGAGGCTAACCTTCACCCCCTCCTAGTCCATGTCGTCCTTGACATGTCTAGGAGTGTCCGTGCCAAAGGGTTGCAGGTGTCCTGGCTTGAGCGCATTCCTTCAACAACTTGATGCTTTCTTTAAATTGTTCCCTGCGCTCTTGATCCATGTCTGTCAAAGGGATATTTGTGATTCTATTAGCTAACTCCATGGCTGTATAACTCGAAGATTTCTTTGCGGATCATAGCTTGAGCAACTATATCCTCTCCCTGTCTTGATTCCATCTTGAGTTTTTTTCCAATTCAGTGTTCCTCTTTTCTAGTTCCTTGTATGCAGCATCTGGATCATGCAGCTTTGCTATCATGGGATTCTTGGCCGGATTCCACTAACTTATGATGAGCTTGTAGTTGCTCCTCATTCTCTTCAATCTATGTGCCCACGACTGCTAGCTGTGTCTGCACCATCTCTGTGTATTGAATTGTTTGCAGTAACAGCTCACTGAGTTCTTTCAGTTCCTTACTTTGATCTGCATATCTCTCCCATGACTGCTCGAGCTCTTTGATCACAGGGGCAATGATCTATTGTTGTTTGCAGAAGCTCTTGATGTTCATCATTTTCTTGTCACAAGCTCCCTCATCTTCGCTGTCACCTCAGCTCTTGAATTGTTGTGGTCCTTGCTTTGGAGAAATTGGGCTCCTTTCTTCTTGGACTTGTTCTTGTTGTACTGTTGCCAATTCTTCTTTTCTTTTGCCAGCTTCTTCCTCTTTAGCCTTTCTCTTTTCCGCATCTTCCGCTGCTTGTTTTTCTTCATAGGCTCTCTTATCAGCTGCTGCTTGTTCTGCAACTTCCTCTCCAGTCATAGTTCTATAGGATGGATTCTTAGTTCTCAATTTTGGCTTCCATTTCTCTTCTAAGTCGCCTCCTAGAGCCCTTGCAACTCTCTGAGCTTCTTCCATCCTCTCTAACCTTGCTTTTTTCTGGAGGTTGTCTTCTTTTTCAGCTTCAGCTTGCGACATCTGTCTCTTTTACCTTTCTTCCTCTGCAGTGGTTCTGGTTCATCCCCTTCTTCTTCTTCAACTTCCTGTGCTGCAGCTGTAATTGCTCGGGGTGGTGGCTGCGTCTCTTCTTTCTCTTCAAACTTCTCCAATCTCCTTCTTAAGCCCGCTCTCACAGGAGGAGCTCTTGGCTTGGGTTGAGTCTCTTCTGAACTTTCCCCAGCTTCTAGCCACTCTCTCTCTGTGCTGGTGCTTCCGGCAAAGCATCCCGCGCCGATCTGTTTCAGCGTCTGCTTCTCTATCCATGTAGTGGACTGATCAGTGAGTGTTTCCTTTAAGATTCGGAAAGGTGGAATGGGTTCTAGCTTTGCCTTGCGATTCCATCTGCCCTGTAGTTTCAAAAAACAGAGTTTTGCGTACTTCATGCAAATGAGAGCAATTAGAAAAGTTAAGCCAAAATTTACACATTAAGACAATAATTATTCGTGATTATAATCTTGGCATGAGGATTCTGGCTTGATCTCTAGGTTTTAACTTACCATAGGCTTATCCCTTATAAAAATAGTATAGTATGCCTACCAATTTTCATGGCATTTGGATCACTCGATAGGAAATTATGGCAAACCCTAGTTTTCAGCTTTTAAAACAATTCAAGTAGGTGCTGCAATTTTTGAAAATAAAAAGATGAGGAGAATCAACATGATTCTCCTCATGCAGCCTGCGTAACGAGGCAAATTGGGAATATTCATTTTATTTTGCATTTCTCAAATGAAACGGGTAGTTTGAGAAATGCATGACGAAGAAATTTTAGTTATCTGCATGGCAACTTCGAATCAATTATCAATGAAGAGTATCCATGAAGGATCCTCCTGTGAGGAGATTTCACATGCCCTGTGGTGGCTTGGTGAGGGATTGACAAGCCGTGGTATTGTCATGAGGAGGGCAGGGTTGGATAGAGCAAGCGTAGGAGGAGATCTAGAGGGTTGTGCAAAACATATCAGGTGCCATAGAGGGCGACACGTTTAGCCAAGGGTGGGGCCAATGGAGCTAGTGATCAGAAGACACAAAGTGTTGGGTTGATAAGACCAAAGGACGAGGCAAATAGCAAAGAGTGAGGTGTAAGGGCCTCCTCCTAGCCTATATGCATGGCCAACACATCTAAGCCACCGACTCAAAAGAAGAAAAAGAAAAAGAAAAAAATAATATTTGAGTAAAATTTGGGCTAAATCCAAGCTCCAAGATTTATCCACAATCACATTCGTGGCTTACGCCATGGGAACATGGGCATAACCAATGCATGAGAAATTAGCTTTTCATCTCAAGATTTTTTAATAAAAAAAAGATAAGGAAAAAGAAAAAGATAAGAGAAGATAAGGGTAAGGTGAGTAAGTAATTTGTTGAAGAAGTTTTGAAAAACAAGATAAGTAGAAAGAACTTATTAAATTAAGAAGATAAACTATCGAGATAAGTGAAGGCACTCATCTAAAATGTGCTTAAAGGAGGGTTTCTCTTCTCATATTACATTTCTCTCCTTCGTTCTCAAGGTGCAAACTTGAGAGTAAGTTTGAGAAAGCCATAGCTAAGCCTCTTGCACACACACACCTCCTACACACATACCCCTCTCTAAGAGAAACTATGGCCAAAAATCCTAATCAAGTTTGTCAAAACTTGATCTTCTTCTTATCATTATACTCTCCCTATCCTCTCTCATAACCCTCAAGATTTCCATAGCCTTTCTCTCAAGTATAAGTAGCGAAATTTGTGGTCTTCAAGTGAAGGTGAAGAGGGAGAGAGCTGATAATTATGTCCAAAGCAAGGAGAAGACTATACCATACACACACCAAGGTAACATTTTCTTGTTCTTTTTATGGTATTGCACTTGCTTGAAAGTAATTTACCTTTCATGCTTACTTAACTTCATACTTAAGCTCTCGTATTTCCGTAAGCAAGCCTTTCCCTTGCTTGCTTGGGGAAGAAGAACAACTTCTTAATTTTGTTTTTTCTTTCTAATTATGGTTCATTACTAATCATAATTAACCACATTGATAATAACTAACCACGATGTTATTTCAAATTTCTTAGATTACCAGATAATATGACATAGAGAGAGTAGAAAGCACTCGCTTTTACCATAGGTTATTGCAGATCATATTTACCTAAATAATATAATGATGAATGGTGACTAATATCTATAATTATTCTTAATCTCCCGTATACATCTTTCTTTTTATGTTACTTTTATTCTCTTGCCTAAATTACTCTTATAAAGGTAAATGCCATAAATCAAAGGCAACTAAGTATTGGAATTCTTTTAAAACTATCCTTGTTTTTCTAAGAGAGACATTGTAATACTCTCATGAAGGACTCACAACTTTTTCTTGATTATGAAATTTTCTTCCCTCTCCACATAGTATGTGTGAGAGATTCTTTTTGAGGTTAGTATCTAACTCTCTCAAGAGAAAGTTGAGCTTTGAAGGGTAATTTTATCGTAATTAAAGGAGTTTTCTTTGAAAGAAGGATCTAATTCCAAGTAGCGTTATCCTTCCCCTCTCTTGTCAATTGAAAAACCCAAATCCTTAAACCACTCCTAGTTATGGGATTAATCCTCTCCACAGTAGCCAGTTATGCCTAAATCCCATCTCAAAGAAGAAATTCTTAATAATTCATACTTCATTGCATGCGCATTTCTCACTACACTAACATGTTCACTCTTAAGAATGCCGCATTTTTATCCTTGCACTACCATTCATTAAAGGGTTCTATCCTTCCATAATCAATCATTCAACTCTTGCATAATCAATTAAAGAAGAGGAAGTTTTGAGGATATTAACCTTGAAATTACAAGTTGGTGCATTCTAAAGTTTTGTGTTTACATCTCATGGTCCACACTAAAGCAAATATCATCATAAAGAGCATATTACAAAAAATTTATCCAAGAATATTGGCCGCATTTGATGATATGATGGAGGAGAAAAACCAGCCCCGTACTCATCAATCTTCTTCCATGCATGCTTCCATGACTCTCGTGTGACCATCAACATAGAACCGCCTGTAAAATAGATAGCTTGTGCAAGAGCAGATTGTGCCTCTTCAAGAGCAGTTGATCGAAAGCTTTGCTCTAGACTTACTTGCCTCATTCTATGCATTTCAAATTGGTACTTGAGCGATCCATCTTGAGTGCTAGCTGTGTGTGTGTGTGTGTGTGTGTGTGTGTGTTGGCGGGCATGTAGGGTGCATACTATTTTGTCCGCCTTGTGTTGAGGCAGCATTGCCTTGGTGCTCTGAAGCATAACGGCTGAGTCGGTATTCTAGGCCACCTTGCATTGGCTACACCTCCTAACAACTCTCTCAAGCGTTTTGTAGCACTCTCATGACCTACACCATTACATGTGCCTCCATTAGACCTATTAGTTGTTCCATTCCCTGATCCAAGGAAGTGTTCCCTAATACGAGGTGCACCTCCTAATTTTTCTTTGCCACATAATTTGCAACGCCAATCTATAAATGATCTTACGTTCTCAGCAAATTTCCACTCAGGCCCTGACACCTTACCACCAACGGCCTTGCGCTTCCCTTTATTGGAAGCTCCATTGTTTGATACTTCACCACCAATCGATGGGCGACTAGAAGTAGCTGTATTGATGATTTGAGAGCAAGCATTGGTGTCCAGGACAAGTTCACAAGCCACCTATACATTCATACAATCGTAAAAATATTAGGTTTTTGAAAAACAATATTTAATTGAACAATTGTATAATAAAGTAAAATAAATAAACATATAAACATAAAGCAAAACGAAGTGAAAATTTGATTTCAGCAATAGAAATGTGCAGACAAGTATGCCGGTGTAGTGATCAGGAGCACTCCATTCCAACCATAGAAATGCGCCCCACACACTTGCACCATCTAACCCTTCACAAGGATGCTCCCTATCCAAACTTGTTTCCAGATGGATAGACACCCAGGGAAGGTAACTAAACGTAAAAAACAACTACGTCAGTGCAGTGATAAGAAGTGCTCCATTCCAACCATAGAAGTGAGCTCCAAACACTTACACCATCTAAATCCTTCATGAGGATGCCCACTACCCAAACCTATTTTCAGACGGATAGACACCCAACGAAGGTAACTAAACGTGACAGACAAGTACGTCGGTGTAATGATAAGGAACACTCTATTTCAACTATAGAAATGAGCTCCAAGCACTAACACCCTCTAACCCCTTCATGAGGATGCTTCCTATCCAAACCTATTTCTAAGCGCGGATAGACACCCAATGGAGGTAACTATACGTAACAAACAATACGTAGGTGTAGTGATAAGGATCCTCCATTCCAGCCATAGAAATGAGTCCCAAGCGCTTGTACTGCCTATACCCTTCTCAAGAATGCTCCCTACCCAAATCTGTTTCCAGGCGGATAGATACCCAAGGGAAAGTCAGTTGTAACTATTTGTGATGTTAAAAGTATAGGAATCAAAGCTACCTGAATGAAAACCAACACGTTCAACCAAGCCAACAAGTGTGCCAAAATAGACGGATGCAAGGATGAGACGAATGAAATCCCTGGTGTTAGGTTAGGTTTAATTATTAGGGTTTGACCATTTAGGTTAGATTATTAGGGTTATTGGCTTTAAGCTTAGGTTTAAATTTAGGATAGTGTTACGTTTATGTTTAATTATTAGGGTTTGGTTATCTTAATACGTTTATGTTAGATTATTATGGTTAGCAGCTTAGGTTTAGCTGTAAGTTATAGTGTTAGGCCCTATGTTTAATTATTAGGATTTGGTTGTCTTAATATGTTTAGGTAGATTGTTAGGGTTAGCGGCTTAAGTTTAGGTTTAAGTTATAGTGTTAGATTTATGTTTAATTATTTGGATTTGGTCGTCTTAATACATTTATGTTAGATTATTAGGGTTAGTGGCTTTTGGTTTGGCCGTTAATAGTTGGCGATGCATATTATATCGCTTAAGGTAAAGTGGTGTTTGCTTTGCCTAGTCGGAGTTGGCCTTATAAAGGCACTTAGGACTAGCCGTATAAAAACGCTCTAAATCAATTTAAGAAATCTTTAGTTCGGTCAATTGAGACTGCAGTGTTTGGCTGCTTAGGTTTTACTTCTTTGCACTTTGGCTATTTCAGGCTTCTTAGAAGTAGCCGCTTCGGGATAGCCGCTCAATCTTAGTGGCTTTTGATGTAAATGCTCTAAATCATCTTAGTGTCAAATTACTGTAGCCATTTCAATAATTCGCTTAGGGTTAGCCACTTAGGGTAAGTGATTCGGATGTTTCATTCCGCTTAGGGTTAGCAACATTTACTTTGCCCGCTCGGAGTTGTCCTTGTAAAGGCGCTTAGGGCTGGGCGTATGAAGACGCTCTAAATCGATCTAGGAAATCTCGAGTTTGGCCATTTCGTCTGCAATGTTTAGCCGCTTAGGGTTGGCCATGTTTAGCCGCTTAGAGCTAGCCGCTTAGGTTTTAGTTCTTCACACTTTGGCTGTTTCAGTCCTCGTAAGGCTAGCCGCTAAGGGTTAGTGGCTTTTGATTTGGTCGTCTAAATCCGCTTAGTCTCGCATTACTTTAGCCATTTCAATATTTTTCTTAGGGTTAGTCGCTTAGCATTAGCCGCTTAGGGTAAGTGATTGGGCTGTTTCAAGCCGCTTAGGATTAGCAGCTTAGGGTTAGCGTTGTTTGCTTTGCTCACTTGGAGTTTTTCTTGTAAAGGCACTTAGGGCTAACCGTATAAAGAGACTCTAAACCGATTTAAGAAATCTTGAGTTCGACCATTTTAGTCTGTAGTGTTTAATCACTTAGGATTGGCTGTGTTTAGCTGCTTAGGTTTTAGTTCTTTGCAATTTGGTTGTTTCTGTCGACTAAGGGCTAGCTACTTAGGGCTAGTCATTTAGGGATAATGGCTTAGAGTTAGCGGCTTTGTTTAGGGATAGCGGCTCAGAGTTAGCGGCTTTTGATTTGGCCGCTTAGGATAAGCGACTAGACCGTTTTATTTTAGTCTGCTTAGTGTTAGCGACGTTTGCTTTGCACGCTCGACTTTGGCCTTGTAGAGGAGCTTAGGGCTGGCCGTATGAAGACGCTCTAAACCGATTTAGGAAATCTTGAGTTCGACCATTTCGGTCTGCAACATTTAGTCGCTTAGGGCTGGCTGTGTTTGATTGCTTAGGGCTAGCTGCTTACGTTTAGTTTTTCGCACTCTTGACTATTTCAGTCCGCCTAGCTACTAAGTGTTAACGACTTTTGATTTGGCCGCTTATGGCTGGCTGCTTAGGGTTAGTGGCTTTTGATTTGGCCGCTTAGGATTGGACGTGAAAATCCACGTAGAGTATTAAGAATGCTAGTTTTTTTCCTCTATATGCATTGTCATGTAGACGTGAGTGTGTACTTATATTACACCCATGAATATAGGCATTGACCAATAAAGAGGATAATATAACCTGGTGGTCTCGATCTCCGTGCACCTCTAGACCGAGGTGCGTGGGGATCAGGCATGGCTAGAGAATGTGAGGTAGTTAACACTGTGTGAATGTAGAAACTGTGAAGGGCAAACGACTTTTGGTAAACTGTGAAGGGCGAACGATTAACACTATGCCAGTGATAGCTATTTTTTGGCTATCCAGAATTGCCATAGTGAGCTACCTCACCCTATCAAAATCACTCAGACACTGTGGCTATCTTCACACTTTCAGTGTACATAGGGGTGTGTGAGTTAGGGGATTTTTTCGATATCTCTTTTAAACCCTAAGCTACCTAGTCATTGGGCTAGTTGAGCAAAAAAAAAAAAAAGGTCCATTTGTGTGTAGATATTTCATTGTATATAGGACCTAAATATAAGGATTTTTATTATAACTATTTTGGTATTTATTTAAATATTTTTACCTTGCTATGTACATTGACTCACCATTACCATAATTTTTTAACAATTTTGCATATTCTTTATTATATAAATAAATATTTTTATGCAAACCTCTAAATTTTCATGTGAATCTACTCCGAGAAAAATCACGAAAATACCTTTCACTTAGTCATTCCTTTTTATTAAATTACATTTTCCTACATGCATTCTTCTTTACTTTTTGTAAATAGTCTTAAATAATAAAAACAAATGAGTCCCCCCCTCATTTGATTCCCTATATTTTCATATATATATTTTTATTTTATATTTATATACATCTGACACTACTCTAGATTCCACGAATTGTTTATATACTAATCTGTTTTTTTTTCATCATATCCATATATCTTATCTGTGAATAATCCTAATCCATGCATATTTTCAAACTTTCAAGAGTGTGTTAGGTCATGCTCTCATGCAAGGAGGGGCTCACTCTTGGAGGATTATGAAAATTCAACAAAAGGGGGGCCACTGAAGACTTTTGTAGAAGGAAAAATAGGCTTTTTGGTGGGATTTTTGGCGTCGACCTCCACTCTGAATTTGAGGAAGTGATCAAAATACAAAATTTAGCTCACTAGCTGAATAATCACCTCAAAAGTTTTCATAATTTTTGTAGCTGCCACCGGTGAGATACAATTTTTTTGTTGAATCCCAATTTGCCCACTTTTTCTCAGAAGTCACCCTAGTCTTCTCTCACCTCCATTCACTTCCACACACACACACACACACACACTCATTCCTCTCCATCCCTCACTCAAACTTGAACCTTCCATGGCTTCTCTCACCCTCTTCACCATTAACCTCCCCTCTCACTTACATAGCTCTCACCTCCATTCACTTCCACACACACACACACACACACACACACACACACACACACACACACACACACACACACACATTCCTCTCCATCTCTCACTCAAACCTGCACCTTCCATGGCTTCTCTCACCCTCTTCACCATTAACCTCCCCTCTCATTCCCATAGCTCTCATATGAACTCTACATATGTACATACACCATCTCTATGCCTCTCTCTATTACCTCTAAATCACAATTTCTTTTACCTCTTCTCTATATACATAAAATTCAACATGTAAAACCATGCTTAATCTCTGTTATAGTGTTAGGTTTATGTTTACTTATTAGGGTTTGATCGTCTTAAAACCTTTAGATTAGATTATTAGGGTTAGTGGCTTTTGGTTTGACCGCTAATAGTTGGCGATGCGTATTATATCGCTTAAGGTAAAGCGGTGTTTGCTTTGCCCGGTCGGAGTTGGCTTTTTAAAGGCATTTAGGACTGGCCGTATAAAAATTCTCTAAACCAATTTAAGAAATCTTTAGTTCGGTCAATTCGGAATGCAGTGTTTGGCCGCTTAGGTTTTACTTCTTTGCACTTTGGCTATTTCAGGCCGTTGTGAAGTTGTCGCTTAAGGATAGCCACTTTTGATGTGGCTGCTCTAAATCAGCTTAGTGTCGAATTACTTTAGCCATTTCAATAATTTTCTTAGGGTTAGCCACTTAGGGTAAGTGATTCGAATGTTTCAATCCGCTTAGGGTTAGTTGCTTAGGGTAAGCAATGTTTGCTTTGCCCGCTCGGAGTTGCCCTTGTAAAGGCGCTTAGTGCTGGCCGTACGAAGATGCTCTAAATTGATTTACGAAATCTCAAGGTTGGCGATTTCGGTCTGCAATGTTTAGCCACTTAGGGTTGACCGTGTTTGGCCGCTTAGAGCTAGCCGCTTAGGTTTTAGTTCATCGCACTTTGGTTGTTTCAGTCCTTGTAAGGCTAGCCGCTAAGGGTTAGCGGCTTTTAATTTGGACGCTCTAAATCATCTTAGTCTCGCATTAGTTTATCCATTTTAATATTCTGCTTAGGGTTAGCCACTTAGGATAAGCGATTGGGCCTCCTTGATTGGTTTTGTGGTCATTTGGCTTGTTGCAAAACCCTGTTGGTGTTTTTAAGGCTCTCAGGGGCTTGACTTGGGTTGAGTCATTCCGGAGACAACTTTTCTTTGGTTTGGCAATATGGGCATTATCCCCATGTCTCGTTAATGTTATGTGCCGGTTTTCATTGCATTTGGAGCTCATTAAACCCTCTAATGGCACTTTGCACCGCTTTCTCTTTGAAGGCATATTTTTATCGTAGAGGTTGCTTCTGAGCATTTTTGAGTGAAGACACTTTACTACATTGTTATAGCAAGCTACTTGTGAAGTTTGGGCTTATTTTGACAACTTGCAAAAATTGGGATTATTGTCAAGTGAGTGATCTCAACCCGGATTAAATAATTTTTGAGGCTAGGGCATTGGTCTTTAAGCTCTTATAAACCCGTGGCTAAGTTTTCAGATTGTTTGGGTTGATGGTTGCGTCCCTATGATATGCCATCCTACTTGTGTCATGAGGTCCCACCTAGGGTTCCTAGACCCCCATATCCACGTTGGAGAGCATCAAAATAGATTTTAGAAGTTAGTGAACTCACGCTGCATGTTGGCCATGTCGTCTGGTCATCAAGGGTGGCATGTATGAGTTTATGTGGGAGCGCTCTCTCTCTCTCTCTCTCTCTCTCTCTCTCTCTCTCTCTCTCTCTAAAACTCAAGAATGACTAAATGATTCTTCTAAGACATGAGGTAGGGCTAACCGTGAAGTTTCATACAAAAGTGACTCAGAAGGCTCGGTGGTATGTATACTAACGACTCGAAAAGCACAAAAAAGGGACGTTATATGCCCAAAATCCGTTCATTTTTCACTTTTGACCTCTAAGGCTTAAAAATCTTTTTACTACATCTTTTAGTAGGTAGGCTTAACTTTGCCCAAATTTCGAAAGTTGTTGTGCTTCGTTGGAGTATTTCAAGTGGATGGAAAATTTCTTCGTATTTTTTGAATTTTTAAAATTTTTGCAATAAAAGTAAAAAAAAGCAAAAATTAACAAAAAAATACCGAATAAAGATCCAAAAATTCCTAACACATTGCAAAATTCTTGGTCTAACTCTTTTTGTTATTTTCCTTGAAAATAGCATAGTTAAAATAAATAAAACCATTATTACGTACATATTTATACACATTTATGGACTCATCTTCGGCATTTGTCCCCAAATCTCATTGAAACACCTCTTTTAGGGCAAAAAAGCCAAAATGTTGGAAAAAATTCAATTAAACGCAACTTTACACACACAATACATTGGCCTTTTCCTATTCTATTGTCTTTTAAGGTCCACATTTAGAATGCCTTCCTTCCTCCTAATTGGAGTCCTCCTAGATGAAGTGTGTTGTCTCAGTTTGTGTTGTGCATGGGATATAGAGATGTGTCTATGCATGGCCTTGTAATGTGGCCCTACATATGCACACACAGACAATGCATGGAAAAATGATGTTGTGCAAGAGGAGGGTCTTAAGCAATTTTCTTAAGGGAATTTGTGGACGAGGATGACATGTTCATCTATTAATGGGCTCATACCATGTAATAAGCTTTGTAACTACGAAGCTCTTTTCTTTACGAGTAAGGTTGGTGTTTACCTTACTTCCATCCGAACTATCGTGTTTGGAGTTATGATCCACTTTGGTTTCCATACGAACTTGGTGAGGATTTCTTGTGTAGCACATTGTGGTGATTGCGTCTGTTTGGGTAGCCATTTCCATTGAGTATTCTGATGTGCTTCAGTGGTTGCTTCACTACACAAACCTGTCGTGTACTTTCTTGTTGGTGATGATATACCTTTGTTTGTGTTGGTGTTGGTTGCCTTGTTTGGCTGTGTAGATTACATTTTGGTAACACAAAGAAATTATGTGAACATGGTGATGATGTGTATCATGAGCTCCGCATATCCTTGTGTGGTACTGATAGTTCCATTGAATCCTAAAAACTTCCTTTCTAATGGCTAGAGAATCAATTTTGAATTTTTTTGATATAGGTCCCAAACGATTGTATTCATATGCGCTCTTGAGTCTACTCACGCATGAACAAGTCCCATCTAATTGTATTCAAGAAGTGGGTAGTATACACCATGGAATTCAACATACCTATAAAAATTGAAGAGAATTGGAGTATTTTGCCCAAGCATGATGCATGATGTGCATGTATTTATAAATGAATGTATAGAATGAAAAGTCAGAGCACCTATGGATCATGCAACACTCTTCATAATCACTATAGCACCTCACTGGAGTTGATACATCGTCAACTACCTCAAAGGAACTCCATTTCCCACCAATACAACGTTTGGGTTGTATGAAATCTTGGTTACGCCCTTCGGATTAACAAATGCTCTTGCAACATTCAATGGAATGATGGAAAGAATCTTCCACCAACATAGGGCTTATACAGGATTATTCTTTGATCATATCATAGTCTACTCCTAGTTTCTTGAAGAACATAAAGAACACCTCAAGGAAATTTTTCAGGCTCTAGGAAAGAAAAAGCTTTATATTAATCCGTAAGAAAACTGAGATAAGAGGTTCAACATTTAGGTCATATTATCTTTAAGTATGGAATCCAAATAGACCCTCAAAAGCTAGAGGTAATAGCTGCATAGCCTAAACCATGGAATCTAAATGAGCTAAGAAGCTTCATATGTGAAACAAATTTATGTATGAATCTCTTGCTCTACCTTGTGTTGGACATAGAGGTGTTCAAGCTACCTTACGTGCAATGGAAACTTATTTCTTTTGGCATGCAATGAAGAAACACATACAAGATTATTTCTACCAATGTATTATTTTCCAAAAGATTAAGTATGATAGAGGGAAGCAGCTCAATTTGTTGCAACCCCTACCCATTCTTGATTCTCCATGTGGGAGAATATTGCCATGAATATTATCTTTGGCCTTCCAAAAGTGATTCATGGGAATATAGGAATATGGACTCTAGTTAAAAGGTTTGGTTGTCAAGCACATTTTATTTCTATCAAAAAGTCATTAAAGCTCATCACACGACTACTCTCTTTATGTCCCAAATATTTAAGTTCCATGGGATGCTTTCTTTGATTGTGTCAGATAGAGATCCCAAAATGACAAGTAATTTTTGAAAGGGACTCTTTGAGAATTTGGGCACTAAGTTAGAATTCTCTTTGGCCTATCATCTGCAAACCAATGGCCAGAGTGAGATTGTTAAGTCGATTGTCCTAGATTTACTAAAACCCTATTACAAAAGTAGATCGATGTGACACATGGGAGAACTATTGCCATGTGCTGAGTATACTTACAATAACATTGCACATACTTCTAAAAGAAAAACACTTTTTGAGATGATTGAAGGAATATAAAAAATCATGCTATCTTAACAATACATGGCAAGATCTTCGGTGTCAATGAATATAGTTCTGACTTACATGAAACTTTAGCTAAGATTAAAGAAGCTATATCAATTGTGCAATAAAAGCAAAAAGCTGTTGCTGATAAACATGGACGTCCTTTTCAAATCAAAGCAATACTCCTTAAGTTCCCAAAGCTTGCCTAAGGCATACTACATGGAAAAATTGGCAAGGCGAAGCGAGAGGTCATCAAAAGTATTATGCTAAGTTGGAAAAACATCATTATGTCTTTTCTAGGTACAAAAACCAATAATTGAGAGAGCTCATAATCTTAATATGCCTGCTCATTGGCCCATACACAATGCTTTTTATATCAACCTACTAAAGGCTATTCTACCTTTTGAGTCAATAGTATCTAAGACTCTCCCAAGCTTGACGGGATAGAAGAGTGCAACCTGAGAGCATACTTTGACATGAAGATAAAGTTCTTAGACATGGTAAGGTATATCATAAGTATCCTATTAAGTTTAAGAATTATCCTTTTGAAGATGCTAAGTGGATCCAAGAACCATTATGTCACTTGTAAATGCCTACAATGGCTTAAATGTACTTCGCTTAATAGAGACAACTTACCTGATCAAAAGTCATATCCTTTTGAATTTTATCTCATAACTATTAATGTTATCAAGTCTATGATTCATGTAATGCATGCAACTATGACACATTTGTGATAGATGTTTTCTTCTTAAGTACCAAATATAATTGCTCTCTATTGTGGAATGGTATGTTTGTTACAATCTTATGATATATTTGTGGCATCTTAGTCTGTCAAATATGCTATTCTAAGATTCCACAACTAAGAAACTATGCTAACATATGTATGCAAATAGACCTATTTCTATCTTGTATATACTTATTCTTCTTCTTGTCTATGTTCAATCTCCATAGGTTCATTGCTTGTGAAGTGTTTGAGGCCTTGAGACTGAGATATCCAAATTTTATTTGTGTTATATAAAGCACAAGTTATGCTTTTAGTTTACAAAAGAAGATATTTCCATGAATTGAAGAGTCCAACATGTGAAAATTCCAAAGATGTATCGATTTCCAAGTCTCTCTTGTACATAACTCTTTAATACAAGTTCCTTTGGGAGGGGGGCTTGGCTCCATTAAATCTGGCCCTCAATTGGTAAAAAATTGTTCTTTGATCTCTCCCTATTTAGTGATCAGTGCATATATGAATGTGTATTAATTTTGGTTATAGCTATCATTGTTTTGCAAGTTGTTAGGCTCACATGCCATTCTCTCTACCTATACATAAATCAATTCTCATGATTTATCAAGAAGTTGCACTCCATCAATCTAGTACCCTAACATTGCTACTTCTTCCATACACACTTACAGTAAGCACAAGGCCATTTTCTTCCCCCACTTCTTATAGCTCTCTTTGAAATACTTGCTCCATTCTCATTCTCCATCTTGCGGTTTTTTTCAACAGTTGCCTCTTGGTTTTAGCACTTGGAAATATAAGGACGAACTGGCAAGGCATCCCACAAGATCATCTTCACATGTCTCCAAGCGGATACAATTTCTGATTTATAAAAGATTTCTTTGGTCAAATTTCCTTTGATTGCCAATTCCATTGTAAAAGGCCATAACTCACCAACCTCATCATTCACATCCTTATTAACTTTGAGAAGTAGTTGCTTGGATCATTGGGACTGCATGATTGGAAGCCATGTCCTCCACCAACTTTTTAATACCACCTTATTCAAAGTTTGTTTCCAATGATAACCCTGTTTCACTCAAGTCAACCACACCATCCTCAAAAACCACAATTTTTTTCCTCAAAGCATCTCTAAAACTATTACAATCCCTCCTAATATGTTCTATGTTCTCACACCATATGCATCTATGCACAAATTTTTCTTTACTATGAGGTCTTTGTCCTTAAGATTATCATGATGGTTGTCCTTTTCCTTGATGCCTTGCTAGCTTTAACTTCAATTTCTTCATTCCTTTGACAAGCTCACCTAGCATGGACCCATCAATCTTTTGGATCACAATAGTTAGATTTTCCAAGTTCTCTGGTGCATTTGGCATAGGACTAGAACTATTCATCACCATCTTGTCTCTACTATGTTGCCTCTTTGCGAGCAATGAAACAACTTCTTCAACATCCTTCCATTCAGTCTTCAAACCTTGTTCTATGTTCATTAAGCTCTTTACATGTTGCTTGTTGAAATAGCTCTTGGTTTTATACATCCAAGCGAGTTTTCTCTGTTCTTGATACCAGAGCATATCATTGCTCAAATTCCTCGAGTAAATTTATGGAAAATGATATTTCTATTAGCTTGCCCATCCACTCTAAGGATGTCCTCTTTGTAACCCTTTCAGAATCCTCCATGAAGTATTTATCTAGAGCTTTCTTGAATGTTTCCCAAGTTGCCCCATGATTTCCCCCTAGCTCCCTAACATGTGCTCAAATTTCAATAACAACAACTCAAAACGTTTAATCACCATTGAGTGAAGCGCCTTTATGAAACCTCCCTCCTCATGTAGCTTGTTGCTATTGCAAGTACATTGCAAATTCTTGGAACATCTACATTGTGCCAGCCTCAAATTGAAACCCTTGTTTCTCTAATTGATTATCCATGATTTGAAAGCTCTGTGTAAGTAATCGTCAAGCTCTCATCTTAGATGTTTCACACCCAGTTCACCAAAAAGTATGTCAAGATAGTGTGTCTGTGCACCTGGCTGTAAGAATTCATGCAATAAATCACAAGAATCATAATTCAATCAAAGATTATGAGAGTATTTGAAGTAATCAAAAGCCTCACCAATCCTGAGAAGAAGTTGTGAAAATATGTGAAGTAATTGCAACACTCTTTGGGAGGTGCTAAAGTTCACGAATATTTTACTACATTCACCAACCAAGAGATTGAGAGAGGAGAAAAGTGATCACAAAACTCATTAATATCGTTTAGATGAACTTCACTACACTCACTAATCAAGAGATAGGAGAATAAAAAAGCAATTTAGTGTTCATTGAGAAATAGGTTCATTGACTTCACTACACTCACAAAAGAGTGTGAGAATAGAAAAGAATACAAAACAAAGCACGATTGAAAACCTCAATCTTGAGCTTCCCTTCCTCCGCCATAACTCCCACTCAATTCAAGGAATCCTTTCCTTGAGATACTTTAGCTACGAGCAAATCTTGCTATGATACCAGTTGTTAGGAAATATGACGTAGCTAAATAGATATTTGAGTACATTACTTAGTGGAGAGAGATAGATTTCACACACAAGAGATTATAGAGTAGAGAGAGAGAGAGAGAGAGAGAGTACACACGATATACGTGGTGCACCCAATGTGGGCTATGTCCACGGGAAAGCAACCACTCAATGGCTTTAGTACTTCAAAACAAGAAGTAGGTTACAAAGGGATTATACCCTCTTGGAGCTCCCACCTTGATTCACTCTCACCACCTCACACCCACCTTGTTGCATCAACTTCACACTATGAAATGTGTGTAGAAATGGCCTCCTTTTATAGGCCAAAAGGGTTGCCCTCTCTCATGAGAGGCAGCCATGTGTAGCCGCCCTTGTGTAGATAAGTCCAAAGCGGACCCTCCAATCCGCCCATGTGTGGCCACCCTTGAGAAGACAAGTCCGCTTTTGAATTCGGCCACCGGCCATTGACTATCGGCCACCGGCCAACCGGCCAACCGATCGGTCGTTTTCTGACAACTTTTCGACCGCCGTCCGGCCATAATATTCCGGCAAAAGGAATATTCCGACAAAGGTGAAAAATTTGGTTTCCGACGAGTGATTTTTATTTCCAGCAGTGATTTTTCTTCACGCACGATGGCTTCTCCTCATAATGGGGGCCTTACAAATGTACGTTTTTACTACAAAAAAATTACAAGGAGTAAATCGGCTCCATACTTAACAATCAAACTCTATTGCAAATTGGTCAAAAATGGAAAGATAATGCATATACATGCTTTGGACCATGAAAGAAATGGTCCTTGAAATTTTGGCTTTTTTCACTCGTTTGGTATATTTTGTACTGAAAATGGCATTTTAAGGTCAAAAGAATGATTTGAAATGCCCAAATGGGCCCAAAATGTTGTGAAATGGACAAAGCTTGACACATAGGCATGGAAATTGGGGTGGGGGGGGCGGGGGGGGAGAAAGGAGGTGCTTGTTTACCCTGCAATTTTCCCCTTTTTCACATGTTAACTCAAGGGTTTTTCAAGATTGCAGTAGTGCAATCCGGAATCTCTTGCCTCTTGTTTGTGAGCTTCGGTTTTCTCTCTTCAATTTAATGTGTGTTGGATTATGAGGGAGCTTTCCCATCACAATTTGGGTGACTAGAAGAGTGAATCTATGGTTTTCATATCAGCATAGTGATCATATATCTATGCAATTGGGATTATAGTTTTGATAAGGATTTGTGGTTGTGTAAGCTTTCATGGCTGATCTTAAAAGTTCAACGGTAAAACCTATCAACATTGAAAGATGCAGATTGAAGACTATCTCTACCAGAAGGACCTCTATTTGCCACTAGGCGGTCTTGCGACGAAGCCCGCAACAATGGCAGATGAAGCATGGATTGTCCTTGATCAAAAGGCACTGGGAACAATCCGGTTAAGCTTGGCGTCAACGGTGGCCTTCAATATTTCAGAGATGAAGACCACGGAGGACTTGATGAAGTCACTTGACGACTTCTACGAGAAACCATCGGCATCCAATAAGGTATTTCTTATGAAGCGCTTGTTCAATCTAAAGATGGCAGAGAACGGTTCAGTTGCAGAACACCTAAATGACTTTAACACAAATATAAGTCAACTTCGATCGGTGAAAATCAATTTCGATGACGAAGTGCAAGCTCTCCTTATACTATCATCTCTATCGGATAGTTGGGACAGCCTTGTGATGACTGTAAGTAATTCTATTTTTGACACAAATACTCTTAAGTTTGATGAGGTTGTGGGTGTTCTCCTAAGTGAGGAAATACAAAGGAGAAACACAAAAGAATCATCAAGTGCTGCACTGTCAGTGGAAACAAGAGGAAGGCCTAAGGAGAGGTTCAAAAACCAAAAGGGTCGTGATCGCTCAAGATGGAGCAAGTCATGCACAAAGTCAGTTCTTGAATGTTGGAACTACGGCAAGAAGGGCCACGTCAAGAAGGATTGCTGGTCTAAGAAGAAGAAGGAGATTGAGTCTCAAGACAACAAGCCAACATCGGAGGCCAATGTGGCAGGTAAAGTAGAGCAAGATGCTCTAATTCTCTCATTAGACAATGTGTCTAATTTCTGGATAGTAGATTCCGGGGCTTCATTCAATGTGACACCGCACAAACAACATTTCCAAGATTACACCAAAGGTAATTTTGAGTATGTATACTTGGGAGATGATTAAGCTTGTGAGATTGTCGGCAAAGGTAAAGTTTCTGTCAAAACTGCTAACGGAAATGAATGGAAGCTTAAAGATGTTAGGCATGTTCCTTCTCTTTAAAAAAATTGATCTCTGCAGGACAATTGGACGATGAAGGTCACAACATTGCATTTGGAAACAAACGGTAGAAGACTTTGGTGGTTGCCAAGGGAGAAAAGGTCATTAAACTTTACTTGTGTACTATCAGCACGCAGCCTTCAGCAACTACAGAAGTTGACAGTGCAGTGTGGCAATACCGGCTTGGGCATATGAGTGTCAGAGGAATGCAAATCCTTCAAACAAAGAAGCTTCTACCAGGTTTGAAAGAAGTGGACTTAGAGTTCTGCGAAGATTGTGTTTATGGTAAACAAAAGTGGGTTAAATTTTAAAAATCAAAAAATGAAAGAAAAAATAAAAAACTTGAGTTAGTTCATTCTGATGTTTGGGGTCTTGCAAGTACACCATCACTTGGTGGATCATTGTACTATGTAACATTCATAGACGATGGGACTAGAAAAACATAGGTTTATGTCATGAAGAATAAGTCCGATGTATTTTCCATATTTCAAAGGTGGAAAGCCTTTGTGGAGAATGAAACATGTACCAAGGTTAAATGCCTCAGATCCGACAATGGAGGTGAATATTGCAGCCAAGCTTTTGAAAGCTTTTATGCTAGCAATGGTATTTGGAGGCAAAGGACAACCCCAAGGACACCTCAACAAAATGGGATTTTAAAAAGGATGAATAGGACAATCATGGAGCGAGCACGAAGCATGCGGCTACATGCAGGCCTACCACTTGAGCTTTGGGCGGAAGCTGTAAGTACGTTTGTGTACTTAATCAACCGGTCACCCTCAACAACATTGGATGGGGGAGTTCCAGAAGAGGCATGGACAGGTAAACCAATGAATTATGCATTTCTCAAAGTTTTTGGGTGTGAGGCTTTCATGCACATAGATAGAAGCCTAAGATCAAAGCTAGATGCAAAGTCCAAAAAGTGTTTCTTCATTGGCTATGGAGAAGGTGACTTTGGGTATATCGCCTATGGAATCCTGAAGATGGTAAAATCTTAAGGAGTAGGGATGTAATTTTTAACGAACAAAATATGTAGAAAGATTACTTGGAAAGAAAACAAACACAAGAAATAGGTGATGAGTACATGGAGCTTGAGGACGGTGAAAACTCAAGGACTATAAACGATGACAATGTGCAACAACGTCAACCAAATGAGGATCCTCAACCTATTCCTCGAAGATCTACAAGAGCAAGTAGACCTCCAGAAAGGTTTGTTCCTTCCTTCAACCATCTCTTGATCTCAGATTCTGGAGAGCCGTAATCATACGAAGAAGCTATAAAACACGAATCCAAAGAAGGATGGATGAAGAGCATGCAAGTGGAGATGGATTCACTACATCGTAACCAAACATGGGAGCTGGTTGAGTTGCCTAAAGGTAAGCGGGCACTACAAAACAAATGGGTGTACAAGCTAAAGGAAGAAGAAGGTGGGAAGAAAAGGTACAAGTCTAGGCTTGTGGTAAAAGGGTTTTCTCAAAAGAAAGGTATTGACTTCAATGAAATATTTTCTCCTGTTGTAAAAATGAACTCAATTAGGCTTGTCTTAATCCTTGTGGCTACTCATGATCTAAATATTGAGCAAATGGATGTAAATACGGCATTCCCTCATGGTGACTTAGAGGAGGAAATTTACATGCTTCAACCAAAGGGGTATGAAGTAAAAGGTAAGGAGAAAATGGTTTGCAGATTAAAGAAAAGCTTGTATGGTCAGGAGACCAGGTTTTAGAGGAGACCTAGTAGGAGAGCTGATGGAGAAGTTGAGTATCTCACAACGACACTCAACTCCCTACTACCCACAATGCAACGGTTTGGTGGAAAAGATAAATGGTATGATCAGTAAGATCATCACTAAACATGTAAACAATCACAAAAGTGATTGGGACAAGCATCTTATGACTACACTTTGGGCTTATTGCACTTTATTTCGCACATCCCTTGGGTTCACACCATATCACTTGGTGTATGGTGAGGAGTTCATTTTACCCATTGAAGTACAATTGGCTAGTCTCAAGGTGCTAGCTAGGTAGATGGAACGCCCTAATGCTCATCTTCACAACCACATTATTGATCTAGAGAGGCTTCAATTAAACAGAGAAGATGCTATCAACTATTATGCAACACAGGTAGAGCAACGTCGACTTACCTTCAACAAGGGACTTAAGAAAAAAGGTCTCAAGAAAGGTATGTTGGTTCTAAGGTATGATTGACACTAGGAAGGATAAAAAGTTTTCACCTAGATGGGAGGGACCATCATTAGAAAGTGCTACAACAATGGCAGTTATTGATTGATGGATGCAGATGGTAGGCTCCACAACACCCATGTCAATGGATGGAGGCTAAATTAGTACTTTTTGAGATTTGATCAAGCACCTATGTTGGAAATTCTTGACGAGGGAGACTCTTCCATCTCAAATGAAGAAGAATCAATTATAGAGCTAGAGACATAAATGGCCCTAGCTCTAGGGGAAGGGATAATGAGGGCCACTTTTCAAATTTTGGACCACTTCTCTCGAGGTATGCACTTGATGGCAAGGCCTCAAGTCTTCACGAAGGAGGAGGGACTTGCTGCATTAAAATCATAAAAATCTATGTATTTATTTTGTACATAGCTATGATTTTGACACATTTGGATCTTGGAAATATGGAGAGGTAGGAACAAACCCTATGAAAACAAAAAATTCATTGGATGCTGATTCTACCTGACGATCATTACAGGTGAAGAATAAGAGTCAATAGTAAAAGGGAGGAGAATCTTATGCATTATGAAGTTGGTGTCAACAAAATATCATCAAATTCAATCATAATTCACTTGTGGACACAAGGCTTGCACATGGAGTCAAGAGGGGACCACCTGAAAGAATTTTGGAAGGGAAAAGATGGAAAAATATTTTTGTGGGATTTTCTCTATTTTTTCCATTCCGAATTGGAAAACGTTTTCAACCAAAAAGTTATAGGCGTTTAGTTGATCTTTCTATCCCTATTTTTAAATAATTTTTGGAGCTACAATTTGGGAGATATGGACGAAATGGTGGAGCCTATCTGTTCACATGAGAAGAAGTCACAACTCCACACACATAATTTCTTATAGGTTTCTCTCCATTATTGTTTGATTTTCTCTTATTTTATCAAGATTCTCTCAAATATTATAAGGAAGCTCTTGGACTCAAGCTATGAAAGGAGGCATGGATACAAATCTTGTGATGGTGAAGGCGATTAGGAGGAAATTGGTCAATAACCAGGACACAGGGAGCTCTCTTATTGGGGGAATGCCTGTAACTGAGGTTACTTTGTAATAACTCCTCTTGTTCATAATCTCTTCCCTAACCACTCTCTTGGCCTGTAAAAGGAGGCCTTCTCTTTTGTAAATTGACACAGAATCAAGCTCTAGCACTCACGCTCTCATATGTACATCCTTGTGTATGCACCTTTACACACACATAGTTCTACTATGTCATAGTATTGGCTATGGTTATTCATTTTGGTTTCTTACTGACCAAGAGGTTTGAGTTACCATGCACACATGAGTTTGTGAGATGTGATTAGTGCAATCCCCCTTGTGAATGTTTGTATAGTACTTATGAAGCCTATATTTATGAAGCTCAAATGATCTCTTCCTCTCCCTCTTTCTCTCCTTCTCTCACATCTTCCTTTTGTTATGTTCCGACCCCTCTACCATGAGTCCTAGACGCATTCCAAGCTAGGTGGTGCCCCTATTGTGTACCTCCCATGACAAGGCCATCATGCATAGTCTTGGTGTAGAGGCCATTGGGTCTATTTTGTGACTCCTTCTCTCAATAGCAATGTATCTATATGACGTTTCTGAGACAAGGCAATACCACCATCACACTTCTTAAACTATATACCCAAGTAATGATGCAACAACCCCAAAAGTTGTAGTCATATGACAAGTGGGAGCAAAAGTCTCTTCATAATCTATGCCTTTTTGCTGTGTATAATCCTTTGGAACAAGTCAAGCCTTATAGCGATCAATCTCACCATCCGGCTTGCATTTCAACTTGTAAGCCCACTTTGTACCAATGGCCTTTTTGCCAAGAGGCAAATCACATAAAGTCCATGTGTCATTTTCTATAAGTGCATCATATTCTGATTGCATGGTAGCCATCCAATTTTTTGAATTATGTGCTTTATCAAAAGACAAAGGTTCCTCAACATTTTGTAAGCTAGACACAGTCAAAGCATAACAATTTGATGCAGAAGATGCATGGAGAGAGCCTGAACGAGTGTGACTAGACAAAGGTGAATCCAAGTTAGTGTCACACAATGTATGCACCAGGCATTTTGGCATACCTCTAGCCTGATCATTTTCAACCCTTTCCTCATCAAGTACATCATACATCATGTACAGCTGCATCAGTAATAGGCCGATCTGTAACATTTTCAGAAACCCCCATAAGATGTACATTTTTGTCATTGGAACTTACATTTAAACTTCCACCACTTGAAAGCGGCAACAAAGTGTCATAAATGTCCTGTGAGCTGACATTATTGTCTCTAGTACAAGACAGCAAGGGCTGAACAAATTCTTCCACAAACACCACATCCTGTGAGACCAAGATACACTTTGTTTGTGGATGATAAAATCTATAACCTTTGCTGTCAGCACTATAAACAACAAAAATACATTTGACAGCTTTATCATTCAATGTTTTGCGTTGTGTTTGTGGCACCAAAGCATATGCCAAACAGCCAAAAAAACTCATGTGCTCAATAGAAGGCTTTCTATCGTGCCATGCTTCATATGGAGTAATAGACAACAAAGCTTTCATAGGACACTTTTTAAGTACATAAGTGGCACACATGATGGACTCAAGCCAAAACAAATGCGGCAAAGCTTGACTTTTG
Organism: Adiantum capillus-veneris; assembly: GCF_014529385.1. Classification (NCBI taxonomy): domain Eukaryota; kingdom Viridiplantae; phylum Streptophyta; class Polypodiopsida; order Polypodiales; family Pteridaceae; genus Adiantum; species Adiantum capillus-veneris. The sequence continues at coordinate 53,748,963 of NC_140932.1, forward strand.
ACCATACATCGTGCCATTTCCGTAAGTGACTTGTTTTTCCTCTCAGCAACACCATTTTGCTGAGGCGTCCCACAACTAGCCAGAAACGCATTAAATTCATGAGACATATACTCCCCACTTCGATTGGAATGGAGGGTGCCCATAGTACATTTCGATACATTTTTAGCCATGACCAAAAAAATTTTGAAGCACATAAAAACTTCGGACTTCTCTTTAAGCAGATACACCCATGCATGTCTCGAGTAATTGTTAATGAAAGTCTCGAGGTAAAGGTAGTTGCCCAAGGATGGAGTTTGCATGGGCCCACAAACAATTTGCACAAGCTGCAACTTGCATGTGGCCCTAACTGAACCATCCTTTGGAAACTTCAAACGTTGCATCTTACCCAAAATACAGCGTTCACAAACATGTTTGACAGGTGCTTCAAGGCGGCAAAGAAGCAACCATATCAAATTTTTGCAAACACAGCAAACTGGCAAAATTCAAATGACCAAAACATGCATGCCAAAGTTTTACATCTGAAATAGCCTTTGAATCCACAAGTGCATTTGCAAAATTTTTCCCACACTTGTCATACAAAGTGAGCTTATACATCCCACAACATAAAATGCCAAATGCAAAAATTTCATCACCGAAATTGAGATCATGTACAGTACATCTGTCATCCACAAATTTGACTACAAGACCAAGTCTAGCAAGTGCAGATACAGACAAAAGGTTATTCTTAATCCCAGGTACATAAAATGCATCAACAATTGTGAAAGAACTGCCATTTGCAACAGTAAGCACAATCTTTCCAACTCCTTGAACTGGATAAGAGGCATTGTTGGCACAAATAATTGAATTCCCATGAGGGACAGACAGAGAGGTGAACAAATCATGATGTGAGGTAATGTGCTTTGTAGCACCACTATCAAAATATCACACATGTGAATCTGCAGCAATTGGCATGCATGCATCATGGACATCAGGATTATAGGTACACTCTGCAATAGCATCATAGTCTCCTTTCCTAGAAGACTCAACAAGGGCTGCATTTGTAGTGGAACCAACATTTACAGTGGAACCACCCTCTTTCTTCTTTGCCTCTTTGGCCTTCAACTTAGGACACTACTTGATCAAGTGATTATTAGCTTTAAAATAATGGCAACTCATCTTCTTTTTGCCCTTATCACCAAAATTCCCAGACTAATTGCTGCTAGCAAAAGTATTATAAACATGTGATTTTCCACTCGTAGAAGAACCATTAGAAGTGGCTGCATTACCGTTACCACCTTTTCTTTGAGCAATAATAAAGGCCTGTTCAATTGCATGTTGTCTAGTCCTATTTTTTTTGGAAATCGACTCTTGCAATAGCAATGTGTATAATGCATCAAACTTGACAACTTTAGGATTTCCTTGGTTCATAAGTCTCCAAGTACTAGCAAAAGTCTGGTAAGGCATCAAAAACAGTTTGCACAAGGGAACTGTTTGAAATGACTTCACCTGCAAAATAAGTTGCTCATTGATATCCTTGATGCCAGTAAGGGAAGTCCCCACATCATCTTCCTCATGCATAATCTTTAATTCCAGCTCTTTACACAGCAATGCAATTTTAGCCTCATTGCGACTTACATAAAGACCAACCAAAATATCCCAAGCCTGTTTGATAGAGTTCATTGAAAAAATGTGGGGAGTAATAGTGCGCTTCACAGACAATGCAATCAATGCATGATCTTGTGCATCTTTTACATCCCAACGAGCTTGTTCAGCTGTATGCAAGACAACTCTAACATCAGCAATCCTTACAGCAAGACCTGCAACATCCTCAACATCACCTACATCCTTAGAACTAGGACATACATCAATGCCCTGCACAATATTCTAGATGCCCTTCGACACAAGAACATGTTGCATCATATAAGCCTACATAGCGTAATTGTCCCCATCCAATCTTTCCTCAACAGTAAACATCTTGAACACATCTGTGTTGTCGTTAGCCATGGTAAATGCTACACCTGATTTAAAAATTGCCCAAAAAGAGGAGAAAGAAAGCGGAAATAACACGTGCATATAGCACAAATCGTAGAAGACAGTCGTAAGGACCTATTATGCAAAAAACAACAATGACAAAAAATTTACACAAAATGACAAAATAGCCTGCGCAGTACTGCCTGTAGTCACAAACGGAGGCCGAAATGAGCCCGAATTGTTTGTTGACCTACAAACACTCACCAAAGCTCACTGAAATTGGAGAATTTGAGCAGGCGTGTGCTGAGTTGCTGGCGACTAAGCCTGGGAGGACACAACCTGCTCTGATACGAATCGTTGGAATTAGGGTTGCAAGAAAACACACACAACTTGGAGAAGACGAAGGAAGCTCAAGGCACACAAACAATAGTGTATTACTTAGTGTGAAATGGAAAGATAGATAGCCCTAGAATGATGGGCGTGTATACAATGCATGGGAAAAAAACCTCCTAAAGAGGGAAAAAATGCCCCGGTGGTCCTAAGTGTGTTCACACACATCACTACCACATGTACATGATAACATGAATGAGGTCCAAAAGAAAGTATTTTATCTTAAAACAATGCATCAAGATCAGCCCTATAACATAGAATAACACCTTATCACATCACCTTCTCCATATGAGACTTTTGCAAACAACTGTGCTACAAAAAGAAAGCCACTTTATCTTTCTTTGACTAACCATATACCCATATTTCAGTTTATGGACATCAAATACTTGAATCAACTCATCAAAAAAAACTATAAAACATATATAAATCACTCATCAGACTCACGACTCTAGATGGTACTCACCCTTGGTAGCACCCTTATACACAGGCAATCCCGTACGAGGAACGGTTAATAAGTCGCACTCACGAAGTGATATCGGTGATTTAAATACATTTATCAAAAATTGTAATCAAGATTTTCATTTGGCTATGTGGGTTCTTTCATCCAATGAACCTATATAGTGGTTCTCCAAGGAGCCAAGGGCCCAAAATATTGACTATGCATTGGGCAACAAGCTGTATTTTGACCATAACTCTTTACTCCTACATAATTTCCACGTGACACACAAAAGAGAAAATATTCTCAATGATGTGTTTAATGTTTGGTTCAAAGATTTCAACTCAATTAGTAGTGGAGATACAACCAAAACAATGTCCCTATTATCTATATGACTTCAAATAAAGAGCACTTTTTATACATCTGTATGATCATAAATACACCATGTACATAATCAACGTGCTAAACATGATGAAACAAGCATGGAGAATACTTGTACACATCTAACAAGCCTATACATGCCTAAATTTGCGAGAAAGCAACCACCGAGAGGGTAGTTTCACAATAACAAAGTAGAGTGAAAGAGATGATGGCTATGGAGTTTAGAGCTTCTTACCATGAACAAGAAGTGATCACAAGTGGTCAGAAGAATTCTTGCTTTGCCACAAGAGAGCAGTGATGAGAGCTACGTGGAGGTTTTTGCCACGAAGTCGATGTAGAGCATGTACACTGTAAAAGAGAATATAGTAAACAAGTAGAGAGAGAGAGAGAGTGTGTGTGTTCTTCTTCTTCTTCCTACGAATGAGAGAGAAGTTCTTACAGAGATGGCGATAGAGAGCTTACACCACTCCATATAATACGTATGTATAGCCTTGTGATAGTAGACACAATGATTGGAACTGAAAATTGAGTAGTAGTGATGTCATTATAGGTTCTCTACCAAGCTAGAGTGTTGCCCAAGCCAGATACTAGCATCCCCTCTCAGCCTCCTTGGAATCTCAATTTTTGGTTCTTTGCTAAAAACAAGCCTTTGTTTTCGGTGGTCAACTCCACCCCTTTATCTTCAATTTTTGCAGCAAATTGATAAATTGAAATGATATCCCGACAACCATGAGTTTTTCGTATTGCGTTGACGCACTTATGTTGCCATTTTTTATAAAAATAATTTCTATAAAAATCCCCTTTATTTTTAGATTTAGGTTATTCTTAAAAGCACATTGATTTTTGAAAACACCAAAAAGCACAAAAAGGTACAAATAAAATTAAACCATGGCTTTCCCTTGTTCACTTGAACACAAAAACCGATTCGCTTTTCCCTCAATAAAAGCATCAAAAATCATGAAAAGCTCTAAAAAAGTAGATTTTTATGAAATTGAATGATAGCATCCCTAGGCCTCATAGATTAAGGATCCGGCCTTGCTTTTCACAAAATCTCATCGAAAAGCACAAAAAGAAAGAAAAAGCAAAAATATATATTTAAAAGCTGAATCAAACATTCATCTGACCTATTGGAACATGAAACAACCTTGCTTTTCAATTTAAAATCTTACAAAACTATTGAATGAGCATTTCATACCAAAAATTTAAGAAGTGGAAATTAGAATCTATTTTTCTTATTTTTAAAAGAGACCCAAAAGTCGAGGATTTTACATTCTCTCACACTTGAAAAATTCAAGGTGTCCTCATCTTGACATGAAGTCGGGATAATTAAATTTCAATACATCATCAAGTTTCCAAGTAGCATCCTCATCAGGATAAGTTGACTGTTTGATAAGGTGTTTAGTGATGGTCCGCAGTTACGAAGAAGTTCATTCCTACTTTAAAGAATAGCTTTAGGGTATATTTCAAAAGTTCCATCGGTGGAAGTAGATACAAAGAATCATAAAAAATGTGATTTGAATCAGGTACATAATTTTTACGCAAACTGACATGAAAAACGTCATATATCTTGATATGCGGTGGTAACAAAAGTCTGTAAGCTTGATAATTGATTCTTTTTGTGATGAAAAAAGGTCCACAATATCTTGCAATAAGTTTCTTGCACGTATCCATTAATAAAAAACTGCATTTGGGGTTTCACACGTGAAAAAATACCATACATCCTTCAAAGAGTAGAATAGATCATTTAGGGCCAGCCAACATAACTCTTTTGTCTATCCTGATTAGTCTTTATATCCGTCTACAATTTCATTTCATCCTATCTATGAGGTATGTCTACAATTGCACCTCATCCTATCATATGATCAGTCTTTATATCCTATCATATGAAGTCCGTCTACAGTTGCATCTCATCCTATCATATGAGCAATCTTTATATCCTATAGTATGAAGTCCTTCTATAGTTGCATATCATCCAACATATAATTGGATGCCTTAACTCTTATGAGTGGATCTATCCACTTCAATGGAGTAAGGCACTCTTTCTATATAATTCTTGACAAGGAGATATCCCAATTGTACATTGAAATGAAGAGTTTTACGTGAATTCAACCAAATATAAATATCTAGTCCACTTACTCTATACATGCATACAATAAGTGTGTAACATATCATCAATGATTTTATCGGTTCTCTCTGTTTGCCAATCAATTTGAGGATAATAAGTAGTACTAAAGGCCAATTAGGTTCCTGTGGCTGAGAATAAAGCTTTCCAAAAAATCTAAAGTGAACTTTGCATCACGATCCAAAATTACATGGCAATGTATACCATGATACATAAAGACACCTTTCATGAAAACTTGAGCTATATCTTTAGTTGTAAATGTTGACTTGATGAGAAAAAAATGAGTTATTTTTGTAAGTAGAGCAACGACTATAAAAATAGAATCATATTCTAGAGATATAGGAAGTCCTATGATAAAATCCATGGATATGAATTCTCATTTTATTTGCAGTGCATCAATTGGATGAAGCTTATTAGGGTATTAAATTTGCGTAGCTTTAATATGTTGACATGTCAAGCATCTTGTAGCATAGCTACACATTGCACTTTAATCCTGGCCAAAAGAAACTTTTTCTTATAGTAGCATAAGTTTTAATGTAACCTGGATGTCGTGCAATAGGTATATCATGAGCTTCCTATAGTATTTGAAGTTTGATTCCACCATCATTTGAGATACAAAGGTGGCTAATGAAGTAGAGATCATTGTCATCAACATGAAAACCTTTACGTTGTCTCTCTCAATTCTTTGCGCAATTATCCAAGTCTAACAAATATTGTATCTTCTTATAAAAAGGAGCTTGGGGTATACCCTCACAAATAAGGTCAATCAAAGAGGTCGTAGAGGTTGTAATAGCCGCTACTATACTTTTCTTGCTTGAAGCATCAAGCACTAAGTTTTCCTTCCCTAGTTTATATTCAATCCCAAAATCATATTTGCATAATAATTCCATCCATCTCCATTGTCACATTAAGGTCAGATTGAGTGTAAATCCACTTGAGGCTCTTATGATCTATGTGTAATTCAAATCGTCTTTTAAGAAGATATTGTCATCATACTTTAAGAGCATGTATTATAGGTAACAATTTAAAATCATGCGTAGGGTAATTTAACTCATGAATGCATAAGTTATGAGACTCGTAAGCTATTAGTCTTCCTTCTTGAGATAGAATGCCACCGATTGCTTGTTGTCCACTTGTATCATTGAGGACTATGAATGTCACCAATTTCTTGTCCACTTGTAACATTGAGGACTATGAATGTCTTTGTGAAGTTCAAAAGTCATAAAATTGGAGCATTCACCAAATCTTCTTTGAGTTTCTCAAAACTAACTTGAGCATGTTCATTCTAAGAAAACACTTTAGTCTTCTTAAGGGTATTGGTCAATGGAGAAGCTATCTTAGCATAACCTTCAATAAAAGTACGATACCATATCATTAGTCCTAGAAATTTGTATACTTCTTTGATCAATTTAAGTGTAGGCCACACAACAACAATTTCAATCTTATTGGAGTCAGTAGAGATGTCATCCTTGTATGAGTGAGGACTGTGAATATCTTTGTGAAGTTTAGAAGTCATAAAATTGGAGCATTCACCAAAGTTTTTTTGAGTTTCTCCAAACTAACTTGAGCATGTTCCTTTCAAGAAAACACTTTAGTCTTCTTAAGGATATTGATCAATGGAGAAGCTATCTTAGCATAACCTTCAATAAAAGTAGATACCATCCCATTAATCCTAGAAATCTACATACTTCTTGATAGATTTAGGTGTAGGCCACACTACAACAATTGAGTCTTACCAAATATTCTCGAGCAAAGAGAAAACCGAGCGACTTTCTCACAAACATTGAGCAAAAATCCATGTGCTTTAGAACCTTTCTAGATTTATTGAAGCTTCCAGCAAGAGTATTGATAAGTCTACATTTGAATATCCTTAGACATCAAACATTTTGTAGTCATAGTTGTCCAAGGGATTTTGTAGTCAAAGTTCTCGAAGGGATTGAATATGTGTAGAGCAATTAGTCCAAAGTTATGGTCATTATAGGGATTGGGGGGGGGGGAGAGAGAGAGAGAGAGAGAGAGAGAGAGAGAGAGAGAGAGAGAGAGAGAGAGGTGAAGAGAGACAGAGAGAGTCGGCATGATGGTGGCATCAAACCTCCCAAAACTAGTAAAAAACCCTTGAAACAACCAGCGTAGACTGTTTCAAAGTTTTTAGTTCTTGAAGGACTCTTTGAGGGTATTTTTTTTGTTTTTGGAGGTTTGATGCCACCACCACCATGCCCACTCTCTCTCTAATGACTATTTTAGGTTTTTTTCTTTAGTTTTTGAAGGTTTGATGTCAGAGAGTCAGAGAGAGAGAGAGAGAGAGAGAGAGAGAGAGAGAGAGAGAGAGAGAGAGAGAGAGAGAGAGAGAGAGAGAGAGAGAGAGAGAGAATAATTTCTTTTGGCTCATTGAGATATATGAGCGAGAGAGAGAGAGACTCAGAATCAGCTTCTTGCGTGACATTGTTCTCTTGATGATGTAGGTTTCTTGACACCAATTTGAATGTAAACTGCACATCAAGGACATGATTTTGTAATGAGGTCAAAGGAGAAGGCAATAAATATTTTCATATAATAATTGTGTTGTGGTGCGAGCATCATTTCTTTGGGTTGCCTTATCTTCAACCCACTTTGTCATATTGTCCGTTGACTATAATGTATTGAGCATGCATTCTCTAGACCGCTGGAGAGATAGGACAAAGTCTAATCCCCACTTGGCAAAAGCGCATGCTCTCATCATTGGTCTTAGCGGCATGTCATTTTGTCATGTCGGTACATTAGTACATTGGCAAGCTTCACAGTGTTTCACATAATGTTTCGCATTGATAAATAGAGTAGGCCACCAAATTCCCCCTAGGAGTATAGTTTTCATGGTTTTGTTTTCCAAAAAATGTCCTCCTATTGGACCAGCATGAGCTTGCTCAAGTATGGGTAGGTACTCACTTTCTGTAGCACAAATTTGTAAGTTGTTATCCATCCCTCTCTGATAAAGTTGGTTTCTAATTATAGCATAGTTTTTGGATTCGTGTTGTAACAAGCGTACTCTGGCTCCGCTCAAGTTATCTGGTAAAACTCCTTGTTCTAAGTAGTCCAACATGTACTTCATCCATTTGGGTACCATGGCTATCCTAAACAATATAGCATGCTTGATTGATTTTCTGATTATGCAGTCATTACATGAGCGAACATAGTCGTATACACTTTTTTGCATGTTTGACCAATATACCCCAAGTAGCATCAGTCTCTAATATGTTTATGTTTTGGCATTATGTATGTCCATGATTTGTACATGAGCTTGTTGCAGATACAACTCTTTTTTGCATCGCTTGATGCAAAAAATAAGTATGTTGTCTCATCCTTGTTTATACAGCCATTCTGCAATCAACAGTAGATTGTGAGATTGCTAAATGATTAATGGATGTCTCTCTATCTGCAATGAACCTATGGTGAGCAATGGCATGGTCTATTTGCTCCACCTTGGGACAATCTGGTGGTTGAAGAGGTAAGAGTCAGGCAAATCATCACATCAACCCCTATAGGAGCTTCCCCATGTAGCATTTGTGACAAATGGTCTGCTCTCTAATGTGTGGTCTTCTTTTTGACCACCATTGTGAAATAAAACTCAAGCAATATTAGGAACCATCGCACGATGCAACCAGTATTGCAAGGTTTGTTTACTAGGTATTGTGAGGTCCCCACCCCGCCATATCAAGACGGCGGATCTGATGGTGAACCTGGTGGCCACTAGATCTATAGCGGAAGCAAACAAAGTTGTTCAGGGTTCAACTAGCGGACGATCTCTCATCACAAAGTGAGTCGAGTTCGAGCCTACTAGCAACGAGATCTAGCTCCACCTCTTAGGGGAAGCGTACTTAACCTATCTAGCGATCCTAAGACCCACCTTCTAAGAGGAGAGAAATCCCGAGTGCCTTTTTTCCCATGTTTCAGAGGCACGTACACTTGAGACTTCGCCGCTCTAGGGGCAATGAGTATTACTAGTATCGATTTAATATTATGGGGACAGAGAGTTCCCGACCAATCGGGACCACCCTTCTCATAGGCATTGGCAACCTGAGCCAAGCCTCCACTTTCCACCCCCACACTCACACTTCCTTGTGTGTCCTAATTACTACCACAATAATTGTTCAACATAAACATTCCTTGATTAGATTCCGAATCACAATGTTCGTTAAGACAACCCTTCAACCAATATTGCAAAGCGGCACCAAGACAGTATTTTAGTAAAAATTCTACTCAAACTTATTCATTAAAATTCCAATGTTCTGGAGGTACAACATCCTCCCTCCAGCGAGAGTTTACTCCTCCCGTTGTCGCCTAGCTGTCCATACAACCAAGTATGTCCACCGCATAGAAAGCATGACATGGACATTCCCACCGCATAGAAAGAAAGACGTGGGTTCCCACTGCATAAAAAGCAAGTCGTGGGTATCCACCGCATAGAAAGCAAGTCGTGGATACAAGAGCCCTTAACCACGAACTCTGCCCCCTATGATCAAGAGGGGGTTCATGACTAATTCAACATTGGAAATAGAATGAACATGTCGAGCTAAATTTTCCCTAGCAGACAATCTTTCCTATTGCAAACAGTATATCCATCAATCATTTCTTTCCTACTTTAGACTTTAATGTACAAATGAATTCAAATGCCGAGGTTTCCGTCGGATTTCTCCAACATGTTTGGGGATATGTTCTTTCCTAGCTAAACGTGTGCAATGTTAAATTAAACAACTGAATAAAATTGTGACCTACCTCTTCCATTTCTTCGTCAATGGCTCGTGAGATGGCCGGTGCTTGTTCGTCCATGGGAGCTTTTCCTTTCCCATTCACGTTGCTCGTTCCCGCCTCGCAATCGTGGGCACCACCGAAGCGAGTTCTCTTAACCGGGGCCATTTTATACTCACTACTAAAAATGATAAACTTGAAGAAAAGAGCTGAGGTCTGAGAGCATCATAACAATCCAAATGATAGATTAGAATCATTGAACAATTTCCCTTATACTAGAGGGTTAGAATTTTCCTTCGAGACAGTAATTTTATGGATAATACTTTACTTGTCCTATGTGAACCAACTCTAAAGTTAATCACTTGGCTTAGATGATTAAGAATTTCAGAATTTTACTAATCAATTTACAAGAGGGATGAATTAAGCAAGTTCAATCACTTTCCTAGTGCAATTAGAAAGATGCAGAGTTACCGCATGCATAGGTGAGAGAAAATTCTCTTCTTAGTGGCCTAATGACGGATTAATTTTGCCTTAATCACATCTTAATGTGTGAGAAAAATTGAATCTAAATTAATTACATTACTATTGAGTGGTAAAAGGGTGAATTATTAACTATGTTGCCTAGAGAGAATATCTCCTAATCATGTATTAATCATTGATTAAGAGTGATGAATGGCTGCATAAATTAGCTAATTGGATGATGATTATGTAGTGGATTATAGCTATGTAAACTTAGAGAACAGCTATTGGGAATTATAGCTAGGATTAAGCATATTAGATGAGGAATTTGGAGAATAATGAAGAGAATTAAGAAGAAATTAAACCATGATTACCGTGATTAGGGGCTGAGAATCCTCTTGATTTTATGATCCAAATGAGTCCTCAAGATGAGAATTTCGGCAGCACCTCCCTCCTTGCTTTTCCTTCAAAAACTGTGTGTGTGCCGGCAGCACCTCCCCAAGGTGTGTGTAGGTGTGTGTGTGTGTGTGTGTACTGGGTGTGTGTGTGAGCATGTATGTGTGTGTGTGTGTGTGTGTGTGTGTGTGTGTGTGTGTGAGCACACCTTTAAATAGGCTCCTCAAGGCTGAAAATCGGTATGGGTTGCTATAAGCATCTGAGTGAGCACTCAGTTAATGCATCGGCAAGTCTAGTTGCCTACCCACCAAGTGTCCAGTTGGTTAGTTTAACTGGCTCTCACACCCACTCTCTAGCTTGGAAACTTCCCTACAACTCCCACAAGGCAAGAGGGCGCCCCCTAGCTGCTAAAGCTGGATGAGAGTGGCATGGAACCTGCTCCCACATAGCCTCAAGCCCCGGTACCTCCCGGGACAACTTTAGGAAAAATTGGTTTTAGGCTAAAACGGCCCATACGAGTCGGAATTTAATGCCGTAAATTGCTATACTAAGCTCTAACTAAGGCGTACTGGTCCGAGTACCTGCCATATTTAGCAGCCCTCGGGGTCTGAAAGTGCATTTTTTTCAAATTCGGGGTATGGGTGCAGTTTTTCGAGACTGTCAAAACTAGACGGGTCGGGTGACCAAAAACTTACTATTTTTGGATTTTTTAAACAAAAATTATTTCAATTCACATTTCGAAGCTTTAAAACATTCTAAACATCATGGCACTGACAGAATTCGGAAAACTGCTAAAAATAGTAACTTTTTCCATTATGTTCATTTCAAGGTACAATGGTACTCTTTTTGGGTCGGGTCAGAGACCTTACAGGTATAACAATGCATGATGGTCCATAAAGAACAGAAATGTGTTTGCGAGCAGATAATGTCTAAACTTTTTCACAGAGTAGATTAGCCCCAAGCCCTCTCTCTCTCCATGGTGGTGTAATTGCATTCCGCGCTATTTAGTTTTCTACTGGAGTAACAAATTGAAAATCCATATTGTTTTCCCAAGGTTGAGCAAAGATACAGTCGATAACATAAGCCGATGCATCTATGTGAACATGAAAGATGTTGTTCCAATTAGGAGCTTTCAAGATTGGAGCAAAAATAAGTCTCTGCTTCAATTGTTGAAATGCTTTCTCACATTCCTCATTCCACTCAAACTTAGTGATGAGTGCATAGAGAGGTTTTGCACGGATTGCATACATGTAAATTAATTTGCAATAATACCCGCAATGACCCATGAATGCCTGTACCTCTCTAACTTTTGTTGGTCGTGGAAGAGAAACAATCACCTGTATCTTTTCAAGATTGTAGAAATGTCATTTTTGGGCACACACTTGTATTTTATCGTTCTTTTAGGCACCACCACAATTGGTGACACTCACTCCGTGTATTCAATCTCATAGATAAACTCTACTTCTTTCAGTTTGTCTATCTCTTCCTTAAATTTTTTGTAAAAGTTTCATTGTAGGTGTAGGGAAGTTGCCGGTGCGGTTTTGCATCACTCTTCAAAGGTATTGTGTGTTGGCAAATGTTAGGATCTATCCCTTCTAGATCTTTGTAAGACCAAGCAAATACATCTTTGTATTGTTCGAGGGTATCTATCAACATCCGTTCCTCTTCCTCGATAAGGTCTGTGATGATGTAAGCCGGCTTTGGTTCTTCTCTTGGTTCTGCCAAATCTATCTTCTTTGCAAGTCCATCGTACGATGATCCCGGCTCCGTCGGCTCTCACATAGGTTGCTCCACCACAATGTCTCGATCCTAAATGGTGTTTTTTTTGTAATGAGAGTATGCATCGAACTTGTCTGAGTTAGATTCTCCCTCACTCTCCATTTTTGAAGTCCAAACCTCTTTTAATGTCCGTTTTAATTTTTGGTATTCACTCTTGCACTCTGTTTTGGACATCTTTGGTGTTTTTTTTTTTTGTTTTGTTGAGCCAAGATATAGACGATAGCGTAAGCAAATGCATCTATGTAGACATAAAGATGTTGTTCCAGTCACGAGCTCTCAAAATTGGAGCGAAATAAGTATCTACTTCAATTGTTGAAATGCTCTCTCACATTTCTCATTCCACTCAAACTTAGTGATATGTGCATAAAGAGATTTTGCAACAATTGCGTACATGTAAATTAATTAGCGATAATACGCGCAATGACCCATGAATGCTTGTACCTCTCTAGCTTTTGGTGGCTGTGGAAGAGCAACAATCACCTGTATCTTTTCAAGACCTGTAGAAATGCCATTTTTGGACACAATATGTCCTCGAATCTTGCCATATCTTACCAAGAAAACACAAATTTTAGGGTTTAGGCAGTAACGATATGTTATGCATTTCTCAAAGACTTTCTTTAATTGATCAACATGTTCATTTCTACTATGAAGAGAATGTATACACAGGTCGCCCGTATAAATTTTTAAGAATTTTCTTAGATATTTCTTGAATTCATGACTCATCAGTCTTTGGAATGTGGCAGGCGCATTGGTTAGACCAAATGGCATCACTCGATATGTAAATATGTGTGAGTATGCGAATGCGGTGCGCATACAGAGAGTGAGAAGGGGGGAGAGAGAGAACACAAGATGTGGGTGGAGCAGCCTCACAAGACTTAAGATGAGGATCTCCTTATTCTCATATGTAATGAAGAATAAGGATATGTACCCACGTGGGCAGGCGGCTAGGCGGACACTGGACGTCCAGGGAGGCAAAAGGTGGAGCGCCTTTACCCCAACAAAAATCCCATTTAAAGGTGATGCACTGATAAGTGAGGCCTACTAGCTAAACTACTAGTATGTACAAGAAACTAGGTGAGAGACTTTCTCAACATATGTCCATTGGCTCACTCTATCGATCTACACACAGTCGTATCGGCTCTAATGGTAGGTCAGTGTGAGTACCCACACTAGAGTCTACATGTAAATCTCGCACATACAACTTTGTATGGTCTACGAAGCTCCATGAAGCGTCATGCTAGTGCCATCCACCGTACGACTGACAATCCTTGCTGCAAATGCTCCCACTGCAGCTGCTAGGTCGGGCCTCGATAGTAACAAGTCGAACATGAGACGCACGAACGCAGACAAAATCTACACAAGATTGGCTGTACTCGCCTCCCCTGCGCTATCTGCAATCACTACATCCTTAGAACTACCCATCACGTATAGATGTGTCAACACCGACCATGGGGAAGCTACATCTCTCTTACCCATAGGCAAAACTGTGCATCCTAGCACCAACTCATCAGCCTCTAACATGAGCATGTCAAAAAACTCCATATTTGTCAACTCTGTCTGTGCTTTCAGGGAGTAGACATGCTCTACCTTTGCCTGCAAAAAGTTTGACAACACCTGATGTGTCTCACTAGAGCAGTGCCACTCTATCTCTGTCTCTACAGAGTCTACTAGCATGTCCTGCACAGCTAAAGGCTCCGTCTCCTGAGCATGATGGAGATCATTGGAGAAAAAGACACATCTGGTCTCTCGCTCAAAGCATGGTAGCAACCAAACCGAGACTACGTCATCTCGAATCTCAGACACATGCATATGATAATCCAGGCTGTTGAGGGCTCCTTTGAGGACTCCCCTCGAAGAAGTGTTTCAGAACCAAAATCTTCTAACTGTCTTACTAAGATCAAGCTTTGTATCAGTTGAGGAACATAGCGCACATGTCGTAGCGTGTATGACACACCACTGGGCAAAGACAAACAAACGTCTCCTACATCCTCTATGTCAAATGCCGAACCATCGGCCAAGTGCACACAGCCAAGTCTCCCACTAGAAAATGTGCTAAACCACTCACGACATGGTGTGACGTGGAAAACTGCATCGCTATCTAGTAACCACTGTGGAGAAAGTGTGCTAATCATAGACAAATCTGCAAGAGGTACACTCGAGGCAAGCATGACATCACCGTCACTGGCATAGATTGCTACTGGAACTGCCTCTCTTACATCTGTTAAAATCATATCTGCACTACGCATACATCTCCGATGATGTCTCATACATATGAAACAACGGCGCCTAATGTGCCCTGTGTGACTGCAATGCCAACAACGCAAGTATTAGCAAGTACGAGACCAACGTCTCTTAATGTCACACATGTCTATTTCCATAAGTGAACGGCAAAATGGCAACAAAGGGGGAGATCACTCGACCACTATGCTAATCAAGCATAAACCAACCAGTAGCTCAATAGTGAAAACCTGTAACCTGCATGCTGTAGTCTCAAGCTCGGAATATGTGTCGATGTGAGAATATGAAGCAAAATCAAAGGAAACCTGTAACCACTATGAGCATACCATAAATGTATGGCTAAGAACCAAAGTATGGTGAGAAATCACAGAAAAATCTGAGAATCTCCTCTATAAACTGAGAAAAACCTCAACTATAATCTCAACCATAAACCATGCCAACCTATTGATAGCCGTTTTTCGGCTCTCCATAATTGCCATAGTAAGCTACCTCACCCTACCAAATTCACCCAAACACTATGGCTATCCCTACCATTTTACTGTACATAGGCGTGTGTGAGTTACGGGACTTTTTCCATATCTCCTTAAAAACCCTCAGCTAGCTAGTCACTGGGCTAGTTGAGCCAAAAAATAAATAAAATCAAAAAAATAAAATATATTATGGCCCATTTGTGTGTAAATATTGCATTATATATATGGCCTAAATATAGGGATTTTTATAATTATTTTGGTATTTTATTTAAATATTTCTACTTAGGTGTGTGTTTTATTAAACCTATGTACACCTTCTTTCATCCTCTTACACCATAAGTATATTTTGTGCCAATATGTACATACTCTAACCTTATATTTTTTCTTTATACAAATCACTCCCACATTTTCACCCTCACCCTCGTGAAAACAAAAAATTGATTTCTACTCATTGGTTACGTTTATTATATTATTTACTTGCATACCTTTTCCTCTTTCACCCAAAATAATTCAAGGAGGGACCATATCATATGATTCCAATATCTTTCCATATCCATAACTCCTCCATATTTTTATTATTATTTTTACTCATTATTCTAACACCATGTGCTCATTGAGCTTAAGTCCATGAATAGTCCATACACTAGTCCCACCATGTATATATTTCTTTATTCACCAATAATCCTCCTCCATGCATGGGTCAAGGGAAACTTGGATGCTTTGTATTATAATATGACCAAGGAGGGGCTCACTCTTGGATGCATTGTACAAATTCAACAAAGGAGGGGGCCACTAAAAGACTTTTGCAGGCATAAAAATAGGCTTTTTGGTGAGAATTTTGGCACCTATCTCCACTCCGAATTTGGAGCTGTGGTCAAAAGAGAAAATGTAGCCCACGCTCTGAATAATCACCTCAAATTTTTTCATGATTTTTGGAGCTACCAGTGGTGAGATATGATTTTTTGAGTGGACCCCAGTCTGCCCACTTTTCTCACAAGTAGCCCATAGTCTTCTGTCACCTCTTTCCACACTTCTATACACACACACACACACATACACACACACACACATTCCTCTCAATCCCTCACTCAAACCTGCACCTTCAATGGTTTCTCTCACCTTCTTCACCATTAACCTCCTCTCTTACTTCCATAGCTCTCATATGAGCTCTCCATGTACATACACCATCTCTATGCCTCTCTCTATTATCTCCAAAGTACAATTCCATCTTAACCCTTATATATATACATAAATTCAACATGTGTACCATGATTAACCTCTGCAAATCAAGAGATCTCATCAATGGAATTACCATTTTCATCGTGATAATCAACCTTGGCGGCGGTGGCGTAAAGAAGAGAAGACGAAGAAGAAGATCGATAGTCATTTTGAGAACCTACACAAGTAAGTCCAAAACTTCTTCAAGCTTCACCATCACAAGGATTTTCTCACTTCATTCAACCATCTTACTTCAACCATCCACCCCATTCTACCCATTGTAAATATATCATTAACTTTCTAGTGATTACTAACGACTAACATACTAACACAAAATAGCATTGACCTAACCATAAAAGACACCTCACCTCAAGACATGTGTATAGTAACTCTCTCTCTCTCTCTCTCTCTCTCTCTCTCTCTCTCCTTACTTACTTTCATCTTATCTACCATCAATAATGCTCTCTTTTGAGCCCACACCCATGACTCAAGCAGACAAAGAAGGCCCGCAATGTTTTGATATTCAAAAAAATCATAATCCTGATTTGTTAGCTTGTAAATTAGGATTTCCAATAATCTTAATGAGGGGTCTCCAACCTATATATAGGCCCCTCTCCTTCTTGTAAAACAACCTCCAACATCTCACATAGCACCCCAACACTCTATGCGTGAGGAGAGACTTAGGTGTAGCAACCACTTGTGAGCTTCACTCTTGGTGTGAGAGAAGCCTTCAAGCTACACATTGCAAGTGAGAGAGAGTGAGTTCCACAAATCTCAAAACCACTATTGTATATGCTCCTTCATCATCAATAAATTGAGGTTTGGTGCATCAAAGGCGTGATTCGACATTCAAATATTCGTCCTTCCATTTGTGCAATATGGTTTGGTGAATTCAAGGTGACTTGTGTATTTTGAGTTTTGATTGGTTGATCTTGATTTTAGAAAGTGTTTTAGTGTGTTTTTCATTGCCAGTTTTTGTCCATTGTAAGAGGGTATTGTGGTGAGAGGTCTCCCACACCCTAAGACAGTGTGTGTGTGTTTTGGCAATGTTTAGCAATCACTAAGCATTGAGTGAGTTTTGTACAAGTTCTACGATAGCATCATAACGAACCATCTCCATTTGCAAGTCACAAATAAGGTATTACGCAAGATCCTTTCCTCTCTCCCTTCCCTTTGCTCTAGCTCTCTCTGGTCCATTTTGTGTGTGTGTCTTGGTGTGAGGTTGCTTGTGTGTGTTGTGTGGTGCATATTCTTGGTTGTACCAAAATCTCTCTTGCGTCCTAGTTCGCATACCATAACTAGGTGGTGCCCCTATCTTGTTTGGGTTTGGCTGTGGGTTTGTTGTTTTGTTGTGCTTGTAGTTGCCCCAGCCCCAATTGAGAAGCACGGGAGCCTTGAGGGGTGTTTAGAGGTCGCCTCTCTTGTTGCCCGCCCCGGACCGCCTCAATTTTGGTGCCCCCACGGAGGAGCGATTGTGTACTTATTGTTGTTGTATTGCATGAATGCTTAAATTTCAGCATAATCAAGTAGATTATATGAATCATGGAAACATGTATTGTTGGGGTATAGGCGTCTGTGCCTTGCCCGGCCGCCCAGAGTCTGGGCGCCCACTGACTTGTATACCTTATACATAGCATAAGTGTATAGGGGGCTGCTCACTCTTTGAGTCTCCCCATCCATATCTGTGTGTCGTGTGTCTCCTTCTCTCTCTCACTCTCCGTCTGTGGTGCTCCCCAATCCCCTTCAATTGGTATCAGAGCTATGGTGACCGCGGAGAGAACGACGGCTTTGAGAGCTTCGAGGCGATAGCTCGCTCGCTCTCGACGGTGGAGTTTCACGGAGAGCGATTTTAGCTTGAGGAGCATTGTCTTTGGAGCTTAGGAGCTTGGTGTGGTCAAGCTTGGTCGAGGAGGCGGTTGCGACTTCCTTGGTGAGAGGAGCTTTTGAGCTCAGTGGAGCTCGTTAGAGAAGTGCTCGGCGGAGGAGAGCTTGACATTCGAGTGCTTGGATGCTGTTGTGGCAGAGCTCTTGTGTTGGAGCTTGCATTGAGAGGACATTGCATCACGCAGAGTGGAGCAGGAGCAAGTTCAAGACTGTGTGCAGCTCGTTTTTGCCATTTTCGAGCTCTAAAACGCAGTTTTTTGCGTAGCTCCGTCATACAGAGTCAGATCTACATGATCCAGGAGTCTAGGTCAGGATTTTGGCACGCTCCGGACGCGATGGTGATGTCTATTTGCTGAAATTATGCTTTGAATTACAGAAGGTACAGCAGCAAGTTTATTTGTGCACTCTCGGGTCCCAAAAACACTATTTTTGGCATAGCTTTCACACCCGGACTCGGATACATATGATCCAGGAGTCTACCTTGGGGTTTTGGCACGCTCCGGACGCGCTCGTCATATCAGAATTTTAAAATTTTGAACGCTGAATTTTCTGCAGCAGCAGTTGTTTATTGTGTGTCGAGGATTCCACACATGGTTTGCTCTCAGATGTGAGAGTGATATTTGCTGCAAGTTTCCTCACAGGTGGGAGGATACGATGTATGCCTTATGTGGTTTGATGCTCAGGGAGACTAATGTGATTGCATTTTGAGCTCAGCAATGTATGCCTCGAGCATGTTTTTTTGGCAGTCACAGGTAGAGCAGATATTTGTGTACTAGATTTGCAGGTGTTTGCAATGATGTATGCAAAGTGTGGAGATTGGTGCATGCATTTGGAGTGCGGTTTGATGTGCTTTGGTTGCTCATGATTTTGAGCGTGCAGTCAGTTTGGTTACTGGTTTTGTGGCCGTTTTACTGACGAAACTCTGGCGAAATTTTCCCAGGAGTTTTATGCGTATCATTTGTGCGATCTAGGTAGAGATTGCGGGTTGCACTCAGCATTTGCGTGCGGTGTTCTCTGCAGGTGGGAGATTTGTGTGTGTGTATGCATCGATACCGCACATTGTGGGCTTGGTGATTAGCTCACGGGTTTGACAGGCGTACAGTTATCTTGGCACACTCACAGGAGTGAGTATTGTGATGTATGCTTGTGTGGCTACGAGCTAGGTAGCCGGATTCGAGCACTAATGGCTTGAGGTTTTTTCAGCAGGTTTCAGCTACAGGTTTACAAGTTTACAAGCAGGTTTGAGGGCTTATTTGGGCGCTGAATTTTCAGCCATTGTTTCCTCTTTGCAGGTGTCCATGTATGACTCAGTTGTAGGCTGATCTGGGACACGTTTGTGACTTGTTTATGCAGTTGTTTAAGAGCTGAATTTTGGGGCTGATTTGTAGCCATATCTTACAGCCATATTTGCAGACTTTTGTTGATGCGATTCGAGCCAGTTTAGGGCTGATTTGGTTGACATTTGCTACTCATTGTTGGTTGCTCTTTTGCGAGCATTATGGCTGATTTTTCATTTGACTTCCAGCGTTATGGTCTGACACAGTTTGATGGTGTAGATTTTGTTGCTTGGAAGGAACATATGCTTGTTGCATTGGCGGATTTGGGGCAGGATAAACCCTTGCGTGGTTTATCGGCGAAGCCCAATTCTATGCGTGATGATGATTGGCAGGATCTTGATGAGTTAGCCATGTCTACGATTTGTTTGCATCTGGTTGAGTCTGTTTACTGGCAGGTCTCGAGGGAGACTACAACTCATGCTTTATGGCAGAGTTTACATGCTATGTACGCGGCATCCATGTCTACTAGGGAGTTTAGTCCCACTTCTATGTCCATGGGAGAGATTGGTCCCACACGCAAGTCTCGACGGCATAGAGACTTGACATGTTGGCATTGTGGACATAGAGGGCACATTAGGCGTCGATGTTTCAGGCGTTTGAGACAACGGAGGCGACAGATGCGTGATGCAGATTTGGGCATGACAGATGCTAGTGAGATCAGTACGGTGGTTACTGAGTATGCTTGTGATGGCGATGTCATATTTACATCTAGCTTGTCTTCAGACGATCTTATGTCTACGGATTGCACATTGTCTTCACATTGGTTACTAGATTCAGATGCTACTTTCCATGTCACGTCGCATCGTGAGTGGTTTAGCACGTTTTCTAGTGGGAGACTTGGTTGTGTGCACATGGTTGATGGTGCTATGTATGACATTGAGGGTACAGGAGACGTATGTTTGTCCTTGCCCAGTGGTATGAGATTTACCCTGCGTCATGTGCGTTATGTGCCAGATCTGAGACGGGATTTGATCTCAGTCAGACAGTTACGGGATAGTGGATGTCAGATTTCGCTACGAGAGTGAGATTTTGTGATGCATTTGGGTTCGCTAGTGATTGCGAGAGGTGCCAGGAGTGGTACAGGTTACCCATTGCATGTGGATCACACGAGAGACGGTGTTGTCTCTGTGATCATACAGCCAGGTAGACAGCGAGAGAGTAGGCGAGTCTCTTTTGCTTGTGGGTTGCAGGATACTTTGCATGGAGTGCAGAGTAGTGAGCTCGTTGTGCACACAGTTGGGGCACAACTTGAGCAGTCACACAGAGAGGTGACAGAGTCAGACGTGCATGCTTTGCTAGTGACTGAGCAAAGCAGAGAGTCAGTTGTGCGAGATACTTCTATGCAGGATAGACAGGTAGAGCGGTCTTGCTCTAGTGAGTCACGACAGGAGGACGTTGTGCAAGAGTCTATGCATACGGAGTTAGAGCATGAGAGCTCTAGTGAGTCACAGCAGATTGAGTGGTCATGTTTGCAGTGGATGATTGCAGAAAAGGCTGAGATGTCAGTGATTATGCAGTCATTTCTTTCTATGCTCGACAGTGAGCATGGGGATATAGTTGTGCAGGATATGTCTTCCAGCAGACACCTAGAGCAGCTGGTTTGCTCTGAGGTTGCACGACAGGTTGATGCGTCTTTTGTGGACAGTCAAGAGATGCATGTGGCTGACACGCCTTGTCGGTCAGAGATGCCTATTGCCAGGGATATATATGTTGATGCATGCTCCGTAGAGCTAGCAGGGCCCGCTAGCATTGCATCGGCATTCGGTGGTCTCATGTATGAGATGCTGATCTTGAGACTGGATATCGCAGCTGCAGTGGGAGCATTTGCAGTTGGGGTTGTCAGTCGTTTGTTGACTGATGATGGCATAGTACACGAGGGAGATATGCAGGTATTGCGTACATACTTGCAGTACGTGTGCGGTACGTCTGGTGGTGTATGGACTTACACAGGAGCAGGACAGCCGGATGCACACGATCACAGCCAGCCAGTGGGCATCGGTTGAGAGCGGTTTTCTCTCACCTTTTGTAGTCTTTAGACTAGGTTCCCTTGCTTAAAGGCACAGTCGCCTTTAAGTGGGAGGTTGTTGGGGTATAGGCGTCTGTGCCTTGCCCGGCCGCCCAGAGTCTGGGCGCCCACTGACTTGTATACCTTATACATAGCATAAGTGTATAGGGGGCTGCTCACTCTTTGAGTCTCCCCACCCATATCTGTGTGTCGTGTGTCTCCTTCTCTCTCTCACTCTCCGTCTGTGGTGCTCCCCGATCCCCTTCATGTATGACCGATTTTAATTTCAAGGAAACAAAAATTGATCTAGAATATGGTTCGGATTATGCATAACATAAGAAAGGAAAAAAACATTTTCACATAAGAATCTAGAATTCATGCTGAAAGACCTTTCAAAACTTTGTGTAGTTAGTTGATGATTGTTTGGAACTAATCTTTGTGTGGTTCTAGCATTGAGAGACTATGAAACACTATACCTTTGATGATATCCCAATCTTCTTCGAAAATCCAGAAGAAGATGTTGATGATTTTCTTGCTGATTTTAGAATGGTTTGTCATATCCTTGGTAAAAGGGATGACATTGAAAAAGGGGATTTTCTATTGCTATGCCTTAGAGGCAACACTGAGCAATGGTTTTGGAGTATGTCTTCTCAGATTGAAGATGGATATACCCAAATTTCCAAAGCTTTGAAGGCCAGATTCTCTAAAGTTCCAACAATGGAGAAAGCATGGGCTTCACTACGGAGACTTCAACAACATGGTGAAGACTACTATGCTTATGAGGATATTTTTTCTCGTCACTGGAAAGGATGTGGATTTAGTTCTACATTTCTAGATTATGTAAAAATGGATCAATTTATTTCGGGTTTGTCTCCTTTCCTAAAGACTAAGGTTACTTGTAGTGGACCCTCTACCTTTGAAGAAGCGGTCACTATTGCCCGAAGGAAGTTTCACAAGTACTTCTACATCAAAAATGGTTTCCATCATGCTGGAAGAACCAACCATCATGAAAGTGTTTCTATCAAGGAGTCATCTCCTTTGCCATACTTGTCTCCTTCTACTCCGACAAATGTTGAAGAAGTTACTTACATGCTAGCTGATTATTCAAGTGCTAAAGTGTGTGGCCAAGATTCAAATGTGGAATCTCTTTCTTCTACCTTTATCACAAGCATGCGAAAATCGACACAAGATATCTCAAATGGCATTGATGATTCAATAATGGATATATCCAACCCTTTGGTGAAGGATCAATTTCTAGTCCGAGCAGACGAAGCTTTTGTGCAACATGACTCTATGGAGAATGAAGACCTTGAAGGTAACCTTGATCTTATGGAATGTTCTGAGAGTGTATCTTGTCTAAAAGAAGAGAGTGAAGAAGAAGATGAAATCATAGGTGGAGAGATCATAGACCACATTGATCATAAAGAGATGATTGTGTACATGGAAAGCCAACTCCAAAACAAAGTAGAAGAGTGTGAGTTGAATCCATGTGAGGATAATCTTGAAGAAGTGTTTGAGGATGTTGAAAAGCATTGGTATGACCCATGTATGTTAAGCATGGAGGAACCTATCATGCAAGAAGCCAAAGTTTTCACAAAATCAAACAGTAATCCATCAACCTTTGAGGTGGTACAAAGTGAGGAGTTACAACCTTGCCAAAGGGGGGGCTTAGAAGGGGATGAAGAACAAGGGAGAGTAGTAAAAAATAAAATCATAAAAGGAAACTGTCAGAAGGGTATCATTCTCTCCAATGGTGTTTTAGTGGGTGGCTCTTCATTCATGGGACAATCTCTTAGCAAGAAAATCCAAACTTTGGAAGCCCCAATCATCTTCACATTGGGTTTCACCTCTTCAAGGTCAACTTCTCCTCTCTTCACATATACCTTTCATCGAGGGCACCATACCTTCTTAAGTGGAGGAGGACATGAATACTTGGTGATGAACGGAGGTTTCCAAACCTTATTCATTTGGTTCTTTGGTGTATGGAGGTCGCACATTGTGATGCTTCTGGTCTTCATCATAGATGAAAAACTTGTTGATTGCTACATGTGGATATCTCATCAATCAGTACCAAAATCTATTCTCTTCCAATGTGTTGGAAGCAATAGAAACCTTCGTCTATTATCTACTTATGTGGTAAACTATTTGCAATATCTTCCAATAGCAGCTGGAAGCATGGATCAAGCTTTCCTAAATCATGAAGGCCATATAATTTTTGACTTGGTGAGCCTACCCAGGTTGAATGAATTTTATGAGCTACAGTTCAGGAATTCGCTCATACAAGCTCTTGAAGATCGTAGCAGATACATCAACTTTACACAGGAGGAAGAGCAACCAATCTTTTATATCACATTCATAGTGATAGAGGCAATGATGGACAACAGTAAAATCTACAAGTTTCTTCAATCAAAATCATTAAGTGATTCCATACCATACATCTCGCTTTGGGAAAGATATTTCAAGATCTTTGATCCTGGGGGGTGCTTATGGAAACTTTCTCGATGGAGGAGGTTTACTCCGTCACTTCATTTCATCCTACTATTGGCTCTGAGAACCTTTCATATCACACAAGGTTTCTTAATCATACAAAGATGAGAGCAGACAAAGACAGACGTTACACAATCTACATGTTGTATGATCGGATAAATGGTACATGAATGTACCATTATCTAAGGGGAGGGCTAATGATAGCCGTTTTTCGGCTCTCCATAATTGCCATAGTAAGCTACCTCACCCTACCAAATTCACCCAAACACTATGGCTATCCCTACCATTTTACTATACATAGGCGTGTGTGAGTTACGGGACTTTTTCCATATCTCCTTAAAAACCCTCAGCTAGTTAGTCACTGGGCTAGTTGAGCCAAAAAATAAATAAAATCAAAAAAATAAAATATATTATGGCCCATTTGTGTGTAAATATTGCATTATATATATGGCCTAAATATAAGGATTTTTATAATTATTTTGGTATTTTATTTAAATATTTCTACTTAGGTGTGTGTTTTATTAAACCTATGTACACCTTCTTTCATCCTCTTACACCATAAGTATATTTTTTGCCAATATGTACATACTCTAACCTTATATTTTTTCTTTATACAAATCACTCCCACATTTTCACCCTCACCCTCGTGAAAACAAAAAATTGATTTCTACTCATTGGTTACGTTTATTATATTATTTACTTGCATACCTTTTCCTCTTTCACCCAAAATAATTCAAGGAGGGACCATATCATATGATTCCAATATCTTTCCATATCCATAACTCCTCCATATTTTTATTATTATTTTTACTCATTATTCTAACACCATGTGCTCATTGAGCTTAAGTCCATGAATAGTCCATACACTAGTCCCACCATGTATATATTTCTTTATTCACCAATAATCCTCCTCCATGCATGGGTCAAGGGCAACTTGGATGCTTTGTATTATAATATGACCAAGGAGGGGCTCACTCTTGGATGCATTGTACAAATTCAACAAAGGAGGGGGCCACTAAAAGACTTTTGCAGGCATAAAAATAGGTTTTTTGGTGAGAATTTTGGCACCTATCTCCACTCCGAATTTGGAGCTGTGGTCAAAAGAGAAAATGTAGCCCACGCTCCGAGTAATCACCTCAAATTTTTTCATGATTTTTGGAGCTACCAGTGGTGAGATATGATTTTTTGAGTGGACCCCAGTCTGCCCACTTTTCTCACAAGTAGCCCATAGTCTTCTGTCACCTCTTTCCACACTTCTATACACACACACACACACATACACACACACACACATTCCTCTCAATCCCTCACTCAAACCTGCACCTTCAATGGTTTCTCTCACCTTCTTCACCATTAACCTCCTCTCTTACTTCCATAGCTCTCATATGAGCTCTCCATGTACATACACCATCTCTATGCCTCTCTCTATTATCTCCAAAGTACAATTCCATCTTAACCCTTATATATATACATAAATTCAACATGTGTACCATGCTTAACCTCTGCAAATCAAGAGATCTCATCAATGGAATTACCATTTTCATCGTGATAATCAACCTTGGCGGCGGTGGCGTAAAGAAGAGAAGACGAAGAAGAAGATCGATAGTCATTTTGAGAACCTACACAAGTAAGTCCAAAACTTCTTCAAGCTTCACCATCACAAGGATTTTCTCACTTCATTCAACCATCTTACTTCAACCATCCACCCCATTCTACCCATTGTAAATATATCATTAACTTTCTAGTGATTACTAACGACTAACATACTAACACAAAATAGCATTGACCTAACCATAAAAGACACCTCACCTCAAGACATGTGTATAGTAACTCTCTCTCTCTCTCTCTCTCTCTCTCTCTCTCTCTCCTTACTTACTTTCATCTTATCTACCATCAATAATGCTCTCTTTTGAGCCCACACCCATGACTCAAGCAGACAAAGAAGGCCCGCAATGTTTTGATATTCAAAAAAATCATAATCCTGATTTGTTAGCTTGTAAATTAGGATTTCCAATAATCTTAATGAGGGGTCTCCAACCTATATATAGGCCCCTCTCCTTCTTGTAAAACAACCTCCAACATCTCACATAGCACCCCAACACTCTATGCGTGAGGAGAAACTTAGGTGTAGCAACCACTTGTGAGCTTCATTCTTGGTGTGAGAGAAGCCTTCAAGCTACACATTGCAAGTGAGGGAGCGTGAGTTCCACAAATCTCAAAACCACTATTGTATATGCTCCTTCATCATCAATAAATTGAGGTTTGGTGCATCAAAGGCGTGATTCGACGTTCAAATCTTCGTCCTTCCATTTGTGCAATATGGTTTGGTGAATTCAAGGTGACTTGTGTATTTTGAGTTTTTATTGGTTGATCTTGATTTTAGAAAGTGTTTTAGTGTATTTTTCATTGCCAGTTTTTGTCCATTGTAAGAGGGTATTGTGGTGAGAGGTCTCCCACACCCTAAGACAGTGTGTGTGTGTTTTGGCAATGTTTAGCAATCACTAAGCATTGAGTGAGTTTTGTACAAGTTCTACGATAGCATCATAACGAACCATCTCCATTTGCAAGTCACAAATAAGGTATTACGCAAGATCCTTTCCTCTCTCCCTTCCCTTTGCTCTAGCTCTCTCTGGTCCATTTTGTGTGTGTGTCTTGGTGTGAGGTTGCTTGTGTGTGTTGTGTGGTGCATATTCTTGGTTGTACCCAAATCTCTCTTGCATCCTAGTTCGCATACCATAACTAGGTGGTGCCCCTATCTTGTTTGGGTTTGGCTGTGGGTTTGTTGTTTTGTTGTGCTTGTAGTTGCCCCAGCCCCAATTGAGCAACACGGGAGCCTTGAGGGGTGTTTAGAGGTCGCCTCTCTTGTTGCCCGCCCCGGACCGCCTCACTATCAACGAAGTGGGAGGTAACTCGATCACTACACAATGCTCAAAAGCATGATCAATCACACCAAAACTGACGCTCACATATGCCTAAAAGAAACTTCACAATCTGCAAACTCTGCAAGCATAAACTGGGACAACTTCTCAACTGAGCGAAAAGTGCATAACCATATATGCAAGTAGAGAGCAAACTAGCTCAAAACGCATCCCACGAGAGAAAATGCCTGTAAAATATATGCAAAAATCTGTGAAACCTGTGGCTGTTTATCCGTAGCCACACAAGCATACACAATGAAAATCCTCACTCTTGGGAGAGTGGGTATAATAACACCAAACTGTGTCCAAACTGACAAAACCAGTCAAAATCTGTCTAAGTGAGAGTAAACACTCAATCAATGTCAAAGTGGGAATATATCGACCACTGTACAAGATGGCATAACACTGCAAACTTTTTTATGGCGAGAAGATGGGAAAAACCAACATAATTTCCTTTGTAAAATGAGTCAAAACTCAACGCAAATCGTAAGCCAAAAAACTGCAGATAACTGCCAGAGTGGGAGTCAACCCGACCACTAAACCATCAGAGAACAAACTATGAATACATACAAACCATGGCGAGAATTTGGGAAATATCCGGCAGAGCTTTCCCTGGAAACTCATCAAAAACTCAAAATATCTCTGCAAATCGCATGAAAACTAGACACACAGTGCCTCAGTAAACAGATCCACAAATGGTCTACAGTGGCTCTATGGACTTGTACCTGTCCAAAAATGCATGTAAACCTGTAAATCTACTACCTGCGAGCTATCTTAGCTCAAGATGTATCCACATATACATACATAGCATGAAACTGCACCAAACTGTGCAAAAAAACTGCTCTCCAGTGCTCCACACAAGCTGCACTGCAACATGTGAGCAAAATCGCTGAGAAATTGGCAACTACTACCTCATCGATCCGTAAACATGTCGATTGGAAATGCTTTCCAAAAGCTGTGTGTGATCAAGGAAAAAACGTGCTCTGGAATGGTCCGTCAGAGCCGTATGTGTCGATATGTGTTGTCCAAGCCGAAACTGGAGATGACCGTCGAAGTTGGAAAGCTGGGGATGGCCGTCAAAGCCGTCTTCTCCCGCGGGGCGGAAGTGCCAATGCTATGGCTGCCTGTGCTCGAAGTTGAGAAAATGCTCGATGTCAGCTTCTGCCCACTGGGTGAAAGCACACTATCGAATAGCTGCAAATCGGTGTTGAAATCGATGCGCCAAGCCGAGCCATCAATGCTCGAGATCATAGATGATGCTAGAAGATCGAACTCGGGCCAATTTTGGATAACGCCAGGCTTACTCACTCGCACGTAGCCAGTGTATTCTCACACAGCTTTCCTTGTCTCAATCTCCTTTCACTCTCCAAGTAGTTGTACACCAAACTATCTTGAAAAACACAGTCTCTATGTTTTGGATTTTCGACCCAGTTGCACTCTGAACGAGAAAACGATTTCTTCTACAAAGTTGTAGATCTTGAAGAGATCTACATTTTGATAAATTTTTTTTTTGAAATGAGATCTTCCTAGCTCAAGTTATGGCCAAAATACTGAACAACTGTCAAGCTGCCAAACCTGAGCAACTGCTTCTCAGTGTCCCTAGCTCACAGAAAACTTGATCTCTCTCTCTCTCTCTCCTCTTTTGCTTGGTAGATTGTAAGCTCCTATTACCTTGATCTTTGAGGTCTACTTTTTGAATCCGTGTTGAACTGCCTCCGATCCAACACCGCCAAGCACCGAACTCCATCGCCACCTAGAGATCGCCGTTCCCGCCTAGCCGTAGCTCTGATACCAATTGTGAGTGCGCGAATGCGGTGCGTGTGCGGAGAGTGAAAAGGGGAGAGAGAGAACACAGGATGTGGGTGGATCAGCCTCACAAGACTTAAGATGAGGAGCTCCTTATTCTCATATGTAATGAAGAATAAGGGTATGTACACACATGGACGGGCGGCCAGACACTGGACGTCCGGGTGGACAAAAGGCAGAGCACCTTTGCCCCAACAATATTCCTTGCTCCTTGAATCGTGGTACTCATCTGCATCATCATGTGAAAGGTCACGTATAGAAATCTCTTCCACTATCCGTTTAGAGTCGCTTACCGATTCTGTTTTTGTAGTCTTCGAAATATCTTCAGTTTCTTGGACCATTGAAAGCATTAGAAGGGGTCTTATATCATAACCATCTTTGTTGCAAAATGTGGTATTGGTTACCTCGTTTACACCGATGTCAAGAGTTGTCAGTATTTGATCCCATCCAAAGGATTCAAACGATTCCTCTGGGAATGGTATCTTGATGTAGTGCTCGTCTTCTACAACACACTCTAGGATACAGTCCTCCTTCTTAAGGCTCCCGCATTTTGATGCTCCACATATCCAAATGTGAGCATCCTTCACTAGCCAAGCACGTAATACATTTCATAGTTCGTAGTTACAGCAAAGTCCTCTATTAGAGTGTGGTTGACATCCCGATTACTGTGGTCCTTGGTGTTCACTTTGGTTGTGACCCCTTTGTGCCACAAATAGAGATGGTCATAGCCCCAGTCTTGAATCATTTTAAGTTGATGCATAAACGGTCTTCCCAAAATAACATCAAAATTGTTGCTTTTCCCAAAATATACCATTGCAAAGGTGTGTTCGCATTCTATCTTGCATGAGGATATTATGCTTCATATGCCATAGAACACACCTCTTGCACGGATTCCACCATTGGCTTCATGCTCTCTTGCACCTCCTCTTTGAGCTCAATTCTAGCATCATCAATTGGCCCTTCAAGATCAATCAGCACCATCGCTTTATCAACTGCATATGTTCACTCTTCCACTTCATCCTTGGTCAAAGAATATAGATAATCATCCTCTACCGCATTGCCTTGGTCTCCTCCCAAAGCCAAGCTTGCTTTTCATTTCATAAAAACACTCCATACCTGTTGCACTATTATAGCATATTCCATAGAAACTTTCGTAAGCATGGCCATTAGCATAGCACCACATAGCATCCTCACCTGCATGTTTACCTCTGTAGGCCTCGATTCCTTCACTTGGACTTCATCAAGCATCTCGATTTTTACTTCCTTCTACTTCTCCAGCACAACATATCTTTCACACCGGAGCTCCGTTTGATGAGCCGTCTAGACAGGCTCCTAGTGCATCTTGAATACCACATTTTGGGGCACATTTATTGCATCTTGGACACCTTGACCTACTGTCCTAATTAGCCCAGTTTGGAGGGCCCCTCCTGGTCTAAAAACCCGTCTTAAGCATACATTTTTTCTATCATTGGCCTGCCTAGAGCTTTTATACATGCTTTAGCCCTTTGCCATGCGCCTGCTTTCTAGCACCCTTTGCATTGCATAGCACACTTCCCAGCGCGGACCAACTTTGGATGCACCATCATTTCCCACCCCCTCGTTGAACATTTATGTTCAACCACAAACAGGCTATTGCACTAAAAAAACTGCCACACCAAAACAAAATCTCATCACAAAACCACCTAGCATATATACAAAACTTGGCATTTGCTACCCGGTGCCTTTGTTCATGCGGGTTGCCCAACCCCCTGCATTACAACATGGTTACCACCTGGGTCAAACACTTGGCATTGGTCACCCCTGTTCACTTGCAAAAGTTTCCCATAGTGCAGCATCCTAGCACATAGCCAATCATCCACATAAGTTGCCCTCGGCATGCTTCCATCCCTCCAAGCATCCATAGGCATACTATCCACTTCCAAAAAAACACCACCAGAAGTATCACCACTCTCCAAGTGCATATCATTATTCATATTGAACATACCATGCCCTCCCTCCCAACCATATAAAGCGAGATCCTCTTCGAGCAAATCATGTGCCTGCTTGACAGCCCACTGCACAATTGCTTTTATCAGCATCCCCTTCAACCACCATACACAAACTTCCTTTGACAGCTCGAACAAGTTCACACCCTTGGAATTTTCTTCATGCTCAAAAGGATCACTCCGCTTAGCGGGCAACTCTTTCAACATAGGCACCCCGATCACCATCACTTCCACACTCACCTCCATACATGCCTCTGTCGGCACCATCGTAGTAGTAGACTTTTTGCTCTCCCAAATAAATTGCCAACTCTAGAGGGATAGACCCTCGTATCACCTGCATTCTAGTCAAAGCTTTCCTAGCAAGCACCTATGTCTCTTCATCCATCTCACCCATTGGTCATCAAACCCCCGATCATCTTCATCTTCAATGCATTCCTAGCCAAAAGAACCTGTATCCAAGGCACCACCCGTGAAATCCATAGGTGATTACAACTGCTCTTCCCTTTGACAAGTATCCGATGCTTCTCCCTTGCCATCTTCTTCAACATGTTCTTCTTTCTTAGCCACAACAACATTCTCCTTCTTGGGAAACCCTTGTATCTGTCGTACAATCAAAGCACCTTCGACAGCTACCTTGATGAGAATCTTCATTAGCATGGTGCCATGCAACACCCTCACTTGCATGTCTCCATTCCCAAGCTCTGATGCTATCACCTGATCATCCTTTATAGTGGCAACCACCACATTCTTATGCACATAACAGGGTAACTTCACCTTTACCAACATAGACCCTTCAGATTCCGTCTCCTAGCTTGTATCTCTATCATCCTCGCTCATTTCCTAGAATCTTGAGCTTGTAGCCTCATCATCTTCACCATAGGCCGATTTGGTATCATCATCATCATCATCATCCTCTAGCTGCTCCACAAAAGCTGGACCACCATCGTGCCCACTTTCGTCATCCAACCCCAAGCTCTTGGCACCTACCATTTGGCCACGATCTGTTACCCTTTCATACAAGCACTCCATGAGAACATGCTCCACCTCTTCAAGTTGCACTGGACACTTGGCATCTGCTAACTCCTCTACACACATGCTCTCTTTAACAAAAGGCTCATCTTCACTGACAAGCTCCTCCACAATCGGCATAGATGCTTCACCAACAGGTAATTCCCAAGGAACATAGTCAATCATAGGTCTTACCGTAATAGGCTCCACACTTCGCATCCCTGGCACCATCCTCTATGGGCCCATAGAAAAAACTGCTGCTTCAACATGCACACAATCTGCAGGCTTTAACAAGCCTAACTCCAACTTTCTTTTCATTTTCCTGCTCTTCACCCGGGCAACTTTGACTTCCTCGGCATAAGTCTTTGGCTCTTCATCATCCACTTTATCTCAAACTCGAGGACACAGGCAAGCTAGGAATTTCTCCAACTTGAAACCATTCACATTGACCACTTGGGTGGCAACAACTAGATCACTCCAACAAGCTTCAAACTTATTGACAGAAAAGCATCAAAATCATCACCTACATCGTGTTGTAGGCTCTTAATCTTTGTATCTGCTTCAGTAGCCGACACCACCTTGAGAAACTTGCAGAGAAATTGCTCTTAGAAACCCAATCCTGCTTATTTGTAGCTTCTAGACCGTCGAACCATGCCTTTGCTTTACCTCGCAGCACCAACGGCATTGTCTCTACCTTTTCTTCATCACTCCACATTTGCAATGAGAGCATAAATAACTCAAAATCTGCCAGCCACTCATCCGCATCTTCATCACCATTGAAAATTGGGCCAACACTCTGCCACATTTTTGCTTACAAACGTATCACCAGGGAGCAATCAGTGTGCTCCTCACTGGGGGCACCAGAAGATGGAGAGGGGGAATGGGGAACACATCCAACACACAAACATCTGCCCCTATATAGCTCAGGGTATTCACAGCACCCTGTCCTCTCGAAAACACCTTTAAAACAAACAACTCACACTAGCAAGGCCTCGCATGCACTTCGTCCAATGCACTCACGCCCTGCACAATTGCTAGACAACGATCACACCGATCTTGCCCACTTCCAACTCTTCCACAATTGAACACCTCTCTCTCTTTCTCTCTCTCACACACAGGGGGCCCGAGGGGACGCACACGCTCACACACACTGGCACCACACACCCTATAGACGAGCAAAGAAGAAAGGGGGGAAGGGGGAGAGACGATGCCAAAACCGACAATGATAGCTTTCCTTCAATGAAAACAGTCTTCTCTAGGCCGCACCATGGCCATCATTGTTTCACACAGAGGGGAACACACCTCCCACCAAACTCGACTACGTCGGCACGCGCCTTGATGAGAAAATTCACCACTAGCTTTGCATCAGTGGCAACTTCGCGTCTTGGTAACCCTCGCTGGCTGCCTTCGCTCACCTTTCCCTAACTACTTCACGACCATTCACAATTTAGTGCGGCTTCCACTCCTCGAGCGCTCGAAGCGTTTTTCTTTCTCTCCCTTCTCTCCCCAAAAAAAAAGCCCTTTCTTTTTCTTTTGAAAACCGCTGCTCTCCTTATTTTCTCTTTTTCCCACTTCTAGAAAAGGTTTTCTTGAGCAATAGTGCCGGCGCTATTGCCTTCTCTACCCTTTTTAAAAAAATTGTGAGCTTAGTATTGTAAGGATTTCATTGTTAGGGTGGACGGAGGAGAGCGATGGCGCGTGAAGGTGCAGGGTAGGAGGGAGAAGACGATACAAGTCTTGTGGCAGTGGTGAGTGGTGGTTGTACGTGAGCAGGCTTGGAGTTTTTCTGCTCATCTTAGCTTTCCCTGCGTGCTAGGGTTGGCAGGGGCGCAGGCGGTGCCATAGCCTGGCTCAGCCTTGTGGCAATAAGCTTTGTAGCCCGGTCATAAGCTTGCGGTGGCTTGCGCGATTATCTTTCTGTGAAGGCTGCCATTGGATCACCATCCATTCTCAAATTGAGTGAGTGTTGGGAGGTGCACAAAGGTCAGGCTTGCATCTGGTGTGTCTGCAACTCGCCCTTGAGCGGAGGTGGGTTTGCCCGGCTGCTTCACCTGCGGTGCTTCTTCTTAGCGCTCTAGAGCTCTGCGAGTACTGGTAATTATCGCTAGCGCTAATAATCGCTTGGGTGTCTTCAGCCATCGCAACTATTTGCTTTATGAAGTGTATTTTGAGCCTAATCAAAGCACTCCTTAGCGTAAATAATTGTTTGTGTCATTGCTGCCAGAGCGAATAATTATTTGCTTTAAGAATTGCATATTGAGCATTTACTTTCACCACTACCTTGGGTAATATCCTTTTTTAAGATCCCTGTTTTGGAAGGGTTTTTCTTTTTGCTCGTTTGCTTTGGGTGCCACTCGACAATGCAACACGACGCGTTAGTCATAGGCAAAAATATTGTGCAATTTTCACAGATGTTAGCGGCGGGTAAATTATCCAAAATGGCATTAGTAGTGCCGATGGACAAAGGCGACGGCTTAGTTTTGAAACAGTTACATGATGCGGAAATGTCGAGCCCCAATTCGCCGAAGGCTTCAACCATGAAAGTGGACAAATTTGTACCGATTGGAAAAGTGCCCTCTGAAGAACCAAGAGAGAAAATGGGCTCAGCTCAAGGGTTCAAATTCGAGGTTAAAACCCTCAAAGACGGGGCTCCTCAGGGTCCCAGCTGTACGAATGTAAATAAGGCGTCAACTGCATTTGCAGTTCGTAGGCCTGGCATCTTGTTTGCTAGCATACTCAAGGGGCCTAACTGTAAGGATTGTGGAAAAGGCTTAGCAGAAGGGTTGTCGAGTGATCGAGATTTTGAAAAATTGCAGAATACAAGAGCTAGACTTCAGCAAGAGCTTAAGGAAGTCAACAAAATGATTGAATCCGGCCCTAACAACAACAAAAGAGCTAGTACCCAAGCAGATTGCAATGGGCTGGTGAAAGAAGGGTTGGCAGATCGGGTCTTCTCCGCTTTAAAAAAGTCTTTTCTCCAGCAGGTGGAGGTTGCCGAGGCTATTACTGTAGCGATACCACCAGCAATTATCAAAAAACAGTTAGCCAGGCAAGCTGAGCTAACACTTGTATTTGGTTTCAGTGGAAGAATACTGAACAGGTTTGAGATGATTCAATGGCTTCAAGGCCCTCAAATTCTTGGCCATGGAGGAGCAGTGGAAAGTACTTTTTACCTAGCTAAAGGATTCTGCTCAGTGAGATTCAAAGAGGCCACTGACGTGGAAAAGATCCTTGACAAAGGTCCCCTAGTCTTTAATAGGACTACAGATTGTGTGGTGCCTTGGGAGCCAGTGTTCGACTCATCTGAATCTTTACAAGGGTTCCATCCAGTCTGGGTTGAGCTTGTGGGTCTGCCTAGCTGGCTTTGGGAAAATCTAAGGATGCTTGCGAGCCGATTGGGCACTCCCCTATTTATACCTAGCAAGAGAGGGTTTGGCAGAACCTCAAAGAGGGTTTGTATAGGCTGGGATGTGTCTAAAACACCACCTAAGAGCATGGTTATCAATGTCAGAGCAGGGCTAGTTACTATTCCACTAAACTTTGGAACATACTTTGGGGCATGTTCTGAATGTAAAAACTTTGGACACTTCGCCAAGGACTGCCCCTTGAAGACTAATGATACTGCAGCTCCGATAGAACAAGCCCCCAGTAAAATGGATTCCCCGGTGGAAGGGATGGAGAAGCAAGGAGGTAGTAATGAAGGGGTAAATGCAGAGAAGGTTAAAGGAGGTATGGTTAGTGACAAAATGGATTTCAAGATGCAGGACAAGACTGTGGAGGAATTGATTCCCATACAGAGAACTTCTGAAGGTGCAGCCAATAATAATAGGATCAGTACTCCCGTTGATACCCCCAAATTTATGACAGTGACAACGGTGACGGCTGTCCAAGTCCCTGGTTTGAAAAGAACCAGAAGAGTAAAGACAGTGGCAAGAGACTCCAAAGTGCTCCAAGTTGTGATAACGATTGAGGTGAAAGGATCTAATTCATCCTCCACCCCTTCGAAAGGAGGGGGTTTCACTGTCCCACTGCACAATCCATTTGCAGCACTGCAAGAAAAGAAATCCTGACTTGGAACCCCCGGATTCTCCTGTGACCAAGGAGAGGGGAGGGGGGGAATGATTCGGATGCTGAACAAATTGTTCCTCTATCCCAATGAACCCCTCATTAATGATGGAGTCTCTCACTATACAATCTTGGAACGTAAAGGGGTTGAAAACCCGTAAGAAGAGTACCCTTTTCTGGGAGGAAGTAAAAAAGGAGAAGACAGTCAACTGCTGGGCCATCCAAGAACACCACCTCGATACCCATAGCAAGAGAAAACATGTGCTAGGAAAGAAACTGGTATTCTATGGAGAAGGAAGTAACGGTTTCAGTGGCGTCCTCAGCATTGCAGATACAGAATTGGAGCCTAAGGTGGTTCTTAACCACCCATCCGACAGAATCTTGGGGACTAGAATCAGATGGGAAGGGCATCCCTTCACAATTTTGAATGTGTACGGCCCTTGCAATGCAAAAGAAAGAGCTAAATTGTGGGTGGTTTTTGGTTAGCGACTTCAATATGGTAGAAAAGAGCAGGGATAGAACATGATCCTCCAGTATGTTGGCTGGCTTGGAAAGGTCCAAATGGCAAAGTTTGTGCAAAAAATGGGCGATGATCGACTGAAGTTGGCCCATGGAGCAACACGCCTTGTTTCACCTACACAAGCCTCTAGTATGCCCGCACTGCCTCAAGGCTAGACAGATGCTATTGCTCACACCAAGCTGACTGGATACTGTCGCTTATGGAGATGAAGGTAGTCCCAACAAAAAGTCTTTCGGATCACATTCCTCTGCACATACAGTTTAAGAAGAATAAAGGGGAGGAGGAGACCCCAAGAGGTGGGAAAAAACTGCTAGTAAGAGGGGCACACCTATTCAAAGACCCTCTCTTCAGGAATCTAACCAAAAAAGCACTGGGTTAGCTAAAAAAAGATGTTGACCTCAACAAACACAATGTGTGGGACCTCTTTGCTCGGAGCATCCAGAAAGCAATCAAAACCTCGGGCCCTCGGTTCAAGAAAGATAGGGAGATACACCTTCTGCATCTTACAGCGGAGGTCCAGGTGCCTACCTCCATAAAAGCCAACGGGCATGCTACTGAGGAGGAGCACAAACGATGGATCGAAGCCAAATCTAACCTTGCTAATGAGCAGTTAGAAAACATCAGAAAGGCAAGGATTCTCTCGAGGGAGACTGTCCTTCAACCTGAAGCCTCCAATCAAGCTCATTTTTTTAGGGCTTTAAAAATCAAGAAGTGCCGGGGCCACCTCCGCTTGCTCTATGATGAGAAAGGGACAACAATTCATAACCAGGATGAGATGGCTGGTCTGATGTTGAGCTATCTTAGTCAAATCATTGGACGGCCAGAGATCCAGTCCCAAGAAGTGGAAGACACCAGAGGGACCTTACTACAGAGTTTCAAGAAGGAAATTCCCCACTCAGAAGCTAATTGCTTGGACCGGGCATTATCCGAAGACGAATGTTCACTAGCATTGCAAGCCCTTGGCAAGGAAAAGTCCCTTGGTTGGGATGGGATGACAGTGGAATTCTTTAGAGAGTTTTGGGATGATCTCAAGGCCCCAATCACAAGATTGGCCAATAAAGCCATGGTCGAAGGGTCGTTGGAGGTAAGTGTAAAGAGAGGGCTTATCAAACCCATCCCAAAACAGATCTGCTGCTCTCAACTGAAACACTAGTGCCCTATAACGATGATGTCGGTGGCCTACAAAATTATAGCTAAAGCAGTAGCCCTCAGACTAGTAGCCCCCTTACTAACCAAGGTCATCTCTCCCCATCAACATGGGTTCATAAAAGGGGTTCATAAAAGGAAGGTCCATTTACGATAACATCTTGGCAGCATTGGTGGGCATCGAATATGCAACTGTCACAAAGCAGGGGTGCATTCTGCTGCAGTTGGACCTAGACAAGGCTTATGACAGAATAACATGGACATATATAGAAGCCGTCATGGAAGCTCTCGGCTCTAGGCCTCGCCTATGTCGGTTGGTACGCATACTGGGGGCTGGAAGCCAATTAGAGATTCTATTCAACGATAGAATTGTGGGCTCTTTTGAAGTCAAAAGGTCTATTAAGCAGGGATGCCCTCTGGCCCCCCTACTCTTCGCCATAGGATCACATCCTCTAATCACGACGCTCGAAGCTAGTGCGGAACAAGGGGAGTTGCAAGGCCTCGCTTTGCCAGGAAATAGGCAACTCCTAGAAAAACTTTTTGCAGACGATTCTCTCCCCTTCTTGAAGGCGTGCCCCCAAGTCATCAGAAAATCTCTGGAGATTGTTCAAATATTCTCAAAAGCTTCGGGGTCCCAGTGTAATATAGAGAAGTCAAGGTTGATCTCCCTATTAGAAAATGACTCATTTGACCCCTCTGTCTGGTCGGGGGAGATTGTCACAAAAGGGAATATATTCAGGCATTTGGGAGCCCCCTTGGGGGTGGACGTGACCCACAAAGATTTGAGTGGGTGCTTGAAAAAATAAGAACAAAAATGAGTAGGTGGGAGTATGCTCTTCTCCCATTCCCAAGTCAGATAAAAGTAATGAACGCTTTTATGATTCCTTACATTGCCTTCACTAGCCCGCTTCTCAAGATAGCTAAGTGTCACTGGAAAGAGTTCTTAAAACCAGTAAAAAGGTTTTTATGGAAAAACAACATGAAATCCTTCAGGCCATGGCAATGAGCCGGTGGGAATCAGTTGCTCGACCGGTGAATCAAGGAGGCCTTGGAATTCTCAACCTTGTGGCCCATGCAGAAGCTTGTTGCACCAAGTTTGTTGTTTCCTTGGCTAAACAGGATCAAGTTTGGGCTGTCATGGTCAGAGAAATGATAGAATCAGCTAAACTAGGCTTGGATGGTGGAAAGTGGAGAGGGGTGGAGATTCATGACAAATTGTTAGCTCCGAAGTGGTCTACCTTAAGACTGGGAGGCAGCTCAGGAGAATTGGTAAGAAAATGCAAGAGAGTAGCAGGAGTCTTAAAGTGGGGGGAAGAAGTCAGATACTTCAAGAACTCCATTTTGCATTGGTGCCCATGGCTGTCCAAAGTTGTAGATCTTCCACAAACTCCCTATTGGATTAAGACAGCCAGTAAATTGAATAATAAGGGTCTAAAGCGACTTGGGCACTTCTGGGACAGTGGCAACAATATTTGGAAAACCATTGACCTTCTGGTTACCCAGTACCAACTCAATAGCTTGGAGGTCTTGCTTGTCCACAAAGTGATGAAGGAGATTGACAATTTAGTGATGCCGATCTGTGATTCGGGGTTTGACTGGAATGTCTGAAAATGGCCAGGAAGCAGTCTCTTTGGGAAACACCATCCTAAAAGCATTTATCAGACAATGATGCATAAGAAGAATTGGTCTAGCCCCCTAAACAAGCTATGGAAAAAGCAATGGCCGGAGGAAAGGTGGGAGTAAGTATTAGAGTACATATGGAACCCAAAGGTTCCGCAACACATGAAGGTCTTTCTATGGAAGGTAATTTGGGGTGCTCTACCGATAGGGGTGAAGATTCAGGAGAGAGGGATTGGGTCAGATCGATGCTTGGAGTGCAGGATGGCGACAGAAGATCTGGCCCACTTATTCATGGACTGCCCAACTATCAAAGGCCTTACAGGGAAAATATGCAAGTGGGTCTAAAGAACATGGAAAATTAGTTTCTTCAAGACTGACCTAATCCTTGGAGGCAAGAATTTAGGAAATCTTGCCCTCCTCGTCTCAAATCGTCAGATATTTCTTCTTACATAATGTATGGTAGACAAGAAACTGGTGTGTGTTTGAAGGAGGTTCTGAGGTGGCAAGCTTTGCAGAAATTACTCAAGAAAGCAAAGTGCTCATATGGACGCTCGGGTGAAAGCAACACTCGGAGGATTGGTCCAGGACATCTTGTGCCTTGTTGTCAGCAGATGGAATGCCTAAGACGGGGGAAAATCCTGGACATCGGTAAATAAAAGATCTCAAAAGGACAACTTTATGGACCCTTTGTAACAAGGAAGAGGCGGCGGGTTGGGGGGGGCTGGCGTGATGTAAGTATAGTCATGGCTCAACAAGAGCATGACTAGACCTTGTAATGTTTTGGGATGTGTGCGCTCCTTGTCGCACTGTCGAAGCAAGGGACTTGCCAATACACCGTATGCGAGCCACAAACGGCTCCAAGCACACAACAAGCCTAAACTAGCAAGCTCAAGAAAACAAAGGGTGTGTCACTCACCGCTCTACGCTCGCCTTCGTGGTGGATTCCTCGCCGCGATGAAGAAGAAGCTGCAGTCGTGCCGCGCTCAACCGCTTCGCCGCCGTCGTGCCTTCGTAATGCTCGATCGCACACACACTCTCCCTCTCTCTCTCTCTCACACACACACACACAAGGAGGTGAAGAAGAAGAAGATGGAGATGGAGCAAGAGCACTCTTCAATTGCACAAATGAGAGAATGAGTAAAAATTAGGTTTAGTTGGCTTTTATAGGAGCTCACCCCATTCACACTTGGGCGCCCATGCTTAACCAACTAATCCCTTGAATGTCCAAGTTAAAGTGCGCCTCTCATTGGCGATCACTCTACCTTTCCCTATTGGTCCGACAAGCCCGGTACCTGACTCTACCAAATACATAATACGCGTCCATCGTAGGTGATGGGTGTCCGTGTGCCGTGAGGGTTAACATGCCCCCCTTCCTGATGTAGATTCCGTCCTCGGAAGCTATTGAGTTGAAGCTGGTTCGTCGAGGTGGAAGAGCATTTGAGATGAATGTCCTTAGCCTTCTTCAGTCACTGCAAAATCAAACAACATTGGCACAGTAATTGCATTCTCTTAAAAAGCATATGCAGTTTTAGGTAGACACATTGATTGGTAAAAGAATTTCAAACAATTTGTTAGCAATGAACATTAAATTGCAATGTAATCAAATGCATAAACAGATGTAAAGGCAAAAAATTAAACAAGTCTGGGGTCACTAATTCGACGGTCGAAAAGCACTAGAGATCGAATATTAATACCATGGGTAAGCTTCTTAACTTTCTGTGGTCAATTAAGTTGTTTAATCGCGAGAGCCAAGTATTCATGTTCAAGGGCTGACTAGAGGCTATATCTAGAAAACTTTGTAGTTAAGCTACCATAAAAGGAATTTCTCATGAAATCATCGCCTGACTGATTACTTTTTCTTTGACCCCCCAAGGTCTTTTCACATTGATTCAATTATGATGTGTGTGCTTATTTTGTATGCCTTGGGTTTTTTGCTTTTCAAGGAAAAGCGCCCACACTGGGAACCTCTAGGGCTCGAGTACCATAGGCAATACATGTGAGTGAAGTACCAAATCAAGCCGAGATTTCTTTTCCAGCTTAAAATTTTACATTGTGGCACTTTGATTTTTTGCTTGTTCATTTTCAGCATTTAAATTTTGTAACTTTGGGGGGTCATATAACACTGTTACCCTCCCCAGGCTCATCACATTAGTAAACTCCCTTTATAATACTTAAGCTAAAGGTCGATAGGGTTAAGCCCACTAGAAAGCCCTAGTACATTTCATACAATGCTGCCTAAATCGGATTAAGAACCTAAGTAACCATTGCTTATTAGGAAGGCATTCCCCATGGTATTAAGAGAAGATTTCTAATACCTAGCTTGGTCAAACTAGCTTAGTCGGACTGCTTGATTTTTACACCTAAACAAGTGATTATGACAAAAGATTACATTGAATTAAATGTTTGATACCAAGCAAATGCACTGAATATTATGCTACCAATCACAATCAAAGCAGACAAACATAGATGCAAAAAGATAAGGGCAATGCTAATGGACAAGAAACACCTGTTTGTGTTGATGGTCGCGCTTGATTTGAAGGTTCCATGAAGGTCCAAATACTATCAATAGAAACACGCTCCTGTACACACTATGAAACACAAACAATACCTCTAGGAGGCACATCAGTGGGAAAAGAGAACTTTGCTAATCTCTCAACTCTAAAACAGAAACACTCCTATCGTACTAATCTTACCTACCCTCCATCACTCAAGTGATGAGGATCAAAGGTGTTTCATGGCATAGGTTTCTGGTTCACTGTACCAAATGTGACATGTGTAGGTCTGAGTCAATGTTTTGACTTTAATGTGCATACTCGTTTGCTAATTGCTCTTGCTCTTTTTTTTTTCTTTTTTTTTTGTGAGTATAAAGCTTTATATGTACATTCCCTAAGATCGGAGATTAAGAGGTCAGGGAAAAAGGTTGAGAGGGAAGCAAGTGAATGATGACAGTCAGCAAACACTCCCCCCTTCCTTGGGTAGATCATACCGTTTGAAATGAGCTTGTCACCCGTTGAAACCAATTGTTCCAGTTGGTAATAGGTGAGGATTTTTTCCAGTAGTTTTCTATTACCCTAGGTGCCTTGTCAAGCTGCAAGGGTGGTAAGGTACTCTCCCAGGATCGAACTTGAAGTGGTTCATCAGGTGATTCTTGAACACTGGGAGGTGTGGATTCTTTGGTAGCTTCATGGAGTTCCACTACTATAGATGGAGGCGGTGTAGAAGCTTTTACCTCTATGGATGTATTACATGAGGAGCTAGAATCTTCATGGGACTCCCCCCTTCCTGAGCTAGGTGGAACAAATCGTTCTTTCTTTGGTACCCAAACTAGCTCGGGAGCGGGTGTGTAGCATTCTGTGATCTTTTTCTTTCCACGCTCATTGATTCATTTTGGAGCTACGGGATTGGGCTCACTTGGGTCAGGTGATAGGTAAGAGCACAATCTACGTTTCGGCACCCAGATTTGATCATTTCCTTGATAGTAGCCTTGGGCTTCCAATAGTCGTTTAGGAATCCAACGCAGCGTTTCTTTACATTTCTTGGAGTGAGTGGTACGGTTCTTACTAGGTTTCCGTTTTTTTGCACTAGCTATGGTCACTAAAGAAGCTTTAGGGACCCACTTGTATG
Source organism: Adiantum capillus-veneris (assembly GCF_014529385.1). NCBI lineage: Eukaryota > Viridiplantae > Streptophyta > Polypodiopsida > Polypodiales > Pteridaceae > Adiantum > Adiantum capillus-veneris. The sequence goes on from NC_140932.1 coordinate 53,791,929, forward strand.
TTTTTTTCGTGACATTAGGATGAGTCTTGTCAGAAGCGATATGCATTGCTTGTAGCATATTTAAGGGTACAGGAATTTCATCCCCCTCAGGTGTTACCCAGGTCGTCCCCCTATTTCCCCAAGTGTCTATGGTTGATGCTAGGTGGACCCAATCCACATTGTCTGATTCCGTCATACCCGGTAACACATCCATGTAAGGAGAATGTTTGCCAATGTCTGTATCCTTCTTACAAGTGTAACAATATTGTAGTGGGGCCGAGTGAACTGTGGTGTCAGAGCGATGATCAATAATGGTTTTACTCCCTAAGGGGTGTACCTTACCAGTCACCAAATCCACTCTAAGGACAGAGTCTTGGAATTGCAAATAGACATGATTTTTAGACCAATCGTGAACCATTTGTGCTTCCCTCATGAATGGTCGTCCTAAAATCATTTCATATGACATAAGGTGTTTAGAGAAATCCATTACAATGAACGTATGTCGCACCTTGTATCCTAGAACTTTGATCTTAAGATCCTTGAGCATCCCCATAGGTTTGGCTATGGTACCATTTGCCATCTTTACCACAATGTTAGTAACACTGAGGCGGGGTTTTCCCATGGATTCCCAACAATCTTTTGTAACGATGCTAACTCCCGCACCACCATCAAGAATTCCCTTTATAGTTAATCCCTTGGTAGTGATGGGTAGGGTCGCATTAGACTCGTCGCCTTCAAAATACTGCCCTAATTCGTTAATGGGTACCTCGATCACAGACTCGTGTCCATCTAAGTCAAGTGATTGCACATGATTTTCCTCATCAATCATAATCGAGTCAGGCCTATTTGGTTGCGCAAACTGCGGTAATCCTGTTCGTAGCTCTCCGTTAAGGCATGCTCGAAGTGCAAGGAATAACTCAGGATCTCCATACAGCTTTGCTATGATCGTGGTTCGGATCTCAGAAGACATGAAGTCCACTAGTTTGGCAACATTCATTGGCGTTTTGTAGGGTGTAGGTCCTTGACTAGGAACTGGTGAGGATGGAATCTCATATTCCTCAATGGGATCAGGTATTCCTTCGTTAAACATCCTTTCCAACAAGAAGGGTGTATGCTCACTTTCTGATGTCCTGTCCTCACTCCCTTCTTGGATGATACTAGATATGGCTAACGGTCTATGGTTCATGTGGGGTGGATGAACTTGCGTGGGAAACACTGTGTCATGAATTTTGATATGCATGGGTTCTGGTTCTAGTTTCCTTTGAGTCTCCTCCACTAAACCTCTTAGATGTTTCACCTGCTTAATCTCATCTACTGGGTTTGGGTACGTCCCAATCTTCTTTTTACGATTTTTTCCTTTTTGCCCCTGCGGTTTATCTTGGGGGTCTTGGATTGGATTTGGAAACACTTGTGGTGTTTTCAGAGGCTCTTTATGGTTTTCTCTCATTCGGTTTTCATTTGGTTCCATGTTACGGTTTTCTTTGTCGGTCTTTCCCTTTGTGGTATTGGTTCTAGTCTCCATTGTCTCGACTGAATCTGAATCATCCTCGAGGTCATTCATATACACGGGGTCATCTCCTGTTCCTATGTTTGTTTTGGAACTTGGCTTTGAATTTTCCGTATTCTGCGACTTCTTCCTTCGTGTCTTCTTTTTCTTTGCTTGGATAATTGACGCGGTATCTCTCTCTTCGAGGATATGGCCTGGCCCTTGAAGCATGGACCGTGTAATCGCATAAGCGGGTGCAACGGGTGGTATTGGCGATGTCACACTAGCAATTTCGACCAAATTCAGGGGTGTGATTTTAGGCGCATTTGGGTTATAGGGGCATTGGGCAATCAAGTGATCTATGCCACAACGATTACATGTGAGTATTGGCATTGCAGACGTGCTCCCTTGATTCATTTGCATCTGTGCAGCATTCTTTTGCAGCCTAATAGGGCACTCCGCTACTCGATGTGGTCCACCACACTCGTAGCATTGAAGAGGTGGCCTCCTAGCCTGGGTGTTGATATTTTGACCTCTGGATGCGAGAGCAGTAGCTTGATAAACCGGCTTGACTTGTCCCCAACAATCTTCCATGTAGTATATAGGACACTCTTCCAATGTATCAAGTCCGTAGGCAATACTAGTGTCTATTTCCTCATCACAACCATCTGCATAAGCGTTTGGTGGCTCGCAACCCACTTGGTTCATAGGGGCGACTCTTGGATGCGGGGGCTGCGGTCCTAGCACAGGAGGTGGTAACGGCGTAGCTTGTACAACATTTTGAGGTCTAGGGACCATGTGTTGCGGTAGTTGCTCAACAGGTGGAGTAGGCATCAATACAGGAGCTCGAGGTGCATCCGTCCAGGCTACAGGTGGTCTATTTGCCATCATACGTTTGATCATTAAACAATCCTTAGCTTGGTGACCATACCTACCACATGCGTTGCAAGTTCCATTAAATTTTACTCTAAACGTAGGGCACTCACTAGTGCTATGTGGACCTAAGCAAATGGAACACCATTGTTGCTCCCTTCTTGGATACATGTGACTATTTTGAGGGGGTCGATTATCCTTAAGAGACTCTTGGATTGCCTTGGTGAGGTCTGTCAAGAATGTCTCAAATACCTTTGGCTCATTGGCAATGGGCTTTGCAGTCATGGATTCATACTCAATGGCTTGTGAGCTAGTGGATCTCGTGTCAGTAGACACCCTCATGCCTGCTATCATCAAGTTGTCCTCTAATTGGATTGCATTGGCAGTGACATCTTCCCAGGTTGTGATACCTCTAATCACTAGTCCATTATAGATTCCTTCATTCCTCAACCCTCGAATGAATCGATCAAGCAGTTGGTTATTGTTGAAGCGCTCATTTACAGGGCAGCGAGAGTTTAAGTGCTTTAGACGACTAATGAAGTCCCTTACTGACTCTCCTTCCTTACGTTCGGCCTTCTGTAGCTGAGATGTTACACCCCAAAGCACACCTTCTCGTATGTACTCCTTTAGAAACAACCTTCGAAGGGTAGGGTAGATTGTTTTCTCGTCCACCCTTAGGGTCCTATACCAATCTCCAACCTTCCCACTTAATGTCAAGCTTAAGGCATTGCACTTATGTAGTTCGTTGCGTTCCCCTAAGGAATCACATACTTGTTCAAACACTTCAATGTGTTTCCTAGCATCTTCGTCCCCATTGAATTTTTGCGTGAGTTTGGCAATTTGTACTGCCTTACTTCTAGGCTCTCTATCAGATGCGTGACGCATATTTTCCGCGATAGATCGACCTATGGTTTGAGCAAACGCTGCCAAGTCACCTATGTGAGGAGGCAGGGCCGGTGGAGGTACTCTTGGAATCATATGTGGGAGAGGAACGGGTACCGGTCTTGGCATATGTGTGGATGATGCAGGATATGGAACATAACCGGGCATACGTCCACTCGGATAAGAGCTAGGGAGCGGCACTCGAGGAGCATAAGCAAGTGGTACAATTGGAGGTGTGGGGGCCATGTGTGCATAAGGGGCTAGAGGCACATATGGTCGAGGCCCCATATTAGGTACTACGACACTAGGTAGTGGCACTGCGCTAACCGTAGATGTCATCGGTACATTCTCTGTCAGGCTTATCCCCGGAGTGAGCACTGTGTTTTCCTTGATAGAGGGTTGAGCCAAGTTAGGGAAGCTAAAGTTTTCGCTCGGAGGCTCAGATTGCATAGAGACCCCAGGTGAAATGACGTAAGGTGGGTCCATGGGGCTCATTAGAGGAGTCTCCATTTGTGATAGAGTAGGCTGTTGAGCCTTGCTCGTATCCAGAAATCTCATGGGGCCAGTTGAGAGTATATTTACCCCTCGGTTTTGCCTTTCTGATTGAATAATGCCATGGATAACATTACAGATCATTTTCTGTTGATCTTCGATGCTCGTGGCACTAGAGGTGGATTGTACAATCTCTATCCATCCTACATGGTAGGCGTGGCCAGAGTGTAGATCCGTCAACACCTCAGTGTGGAGGTCGTATGTCCAATGATCATTAATGAACAATCCTTCTAGAGTCGACGTGTTAACGGTTTCTTGTGAGGTAGAAGCAATGTTGCTCCCCGTGGTTTTACTTGCCACCAACGGTACTCTAGAGGGAACTTCTGAAGGAGGCAGCTCAACAGGGCCTTCTTGGTAAGAAGTTGGTAGGATATCCACATGGACACTCTTTGGGGGTGTGGGGTCCACGTGCGATGTGAAAGGAGAGTCCACTTCCCCACCCCCTTCGTGTGCTTCATTTGCATCAGGTTCCGAGCGAGTAGCTCTACCTAATGTTTCCATGAAACGGCTAAACATACTAGTACTAGGCTGTGGAGCTTCGGGAGGTGCATGGCCTTCTCTCTCAGTGTTTTGGTTAGGGTATGCTTCCATGATTTCTGAGTCGGAGGAGGAATCACTAGCGGCTATTTTAGGGTCTTGGGTGGTGCTACCTTGTGTCCCCGTTGAGGGTCTAGAGCTTATCGTGGATGGGTAATGGGTGTCCGTATGAACAGAGGCACCCTCAATATGCTCGTGTTCTAGCACCCGCCCAGAGCGTAAGTGCATGTGCTTTTGATACCCTAAGGTGTCAAAAAGCTGCTCTAGGAGGCTTTGTGACTAGTTTTTAGCGTGTTTTTTGTTTGTTTTTTTGCTAGGTTTTTTAGAGCGTGTCGTGGAATGGGTCGTGTGATAGCTCAAAACGAGCATATCGGTCAGAGGGTCGTGCCGTGCTTTACAGCCCTCCGTTTGGTCACTCTATGCCCTCGGAATCCCTAAAACTGTCAATTTCCAGTAGGGAACTAGGCCCAAACTAGAAAGTCTAAGTGTGCAAGTGGGAAGAGAAAGGAGGAGAGTGGAGGACTTGTCCCACATGCTCTCATTCTCTCTTGAGGGAGTAGGGTATATATATAAGAGTGAGTCTAGTATATATCATAAGACTGAGGACTGAGGCCTGGGCCTGGGCTTGGGCTTGGGAAAATGATCCCGATCTATCTTTTATACAAACCAACCCGTCCGTTTTAAGAGTCACGTTTTTTATTTTCGAAAAATATCGCCGCCCACTCGCTCGCGTTTTTTTTTTTTTCAATTTTTTTTTTTTTAAAACCTTTTTTGTTGATGCAGAAAATACAGAAATTGAAAAACGCAGAAATGCAGAAAATGCAGAAAATGCAGAAAAAACGCAGAAAATGCAGAAATTGCAGAAAAAACGCAGAAATTGCAGAAAATTGACAGAAACGCAGAAAATTGCAGAAATTGAAAACGCCGAACTTGAAAACGCAGAAATTGCAGAAATTGAGAAAACGCAGACAATAGCAGAAATTGAAACTTGACAACAAATGCAGAAAACGCAAAAAACAGAAATCTCCACACACTCCTTCCCTGCCTTTCCTATGATACAAATTGCACCACAAGGAAGCGTAAAGTGCTAACCGAGCTTAGTGTAAGGCATATCCCCGGCAGCGGCGCCAAAAATGTGCGCTCCTTGTCGCACTGTCGAAGCAAGGGACTTGCCAATACACCGTATGCGAGCCACAAACGGCTCCAAGCACACAACAAGCCTAAACTAGCAAGCTCAAGAAAACAAAGGGTGTGTCACTCACCGCTCTACGCTCGCCTTCGTGGTGGATTCCTCGCCGCGATGAAGAAGAAGCTGCAGTCGTGCCGCGCTCAACCGCTTCGCCGCCGTCGTGCCTTCGTAATGCTCGATCGCACACACACACTCCCTCTCTCTCTCTCTCTCACACACACACACAAGGAGGTGAAGAAGAAGAAGATGGAGATGGAGCAAGAGCACTCTTCAATTGCACAAATGAGAGAATGAGTAAAAATTAGGTTTAGTTGGCTTTTATAGGAGCTCACCCCATTCACACTTGGGCGCCCATGCTTAACCAACTAATCCCTTGAATGTCCAAGTTAAAGTGCGCCTCTCATTGGCGATCACTCTACCTTTCCCTATTGGTCCGACAAGCCCGGTACCTGACTCTACCAAATACATAATACGCGTCCATCGTAGGTGATGGGTGTCCGTGTGCCGTGAGGGTTAACAGGATGTTCAATATAATTCACTCACAATTGTGAGTTTTGCTATTAAAAAAAAAACTTGTGAGCTTATCTTCTTTTTCTTCTTCCAAGTCCAGCCTTCCCTTTTCCCTTTTATTTACAACTCACCACTAAAGAGATTTTAGTCTTCATTTCCCATGCAATTGGTGCTCCATGTGCTCGAATTTGCCAAATGAAATTTCCCAGTCACGCCACATGGGAACTTCACTGTACTAATTTTGAACTCCAGCTATTGTCCACTTGGGTTGGCATATTTCTACTAATACTCGGTCGCACTCCATCGCCAAGGCAAGTGCCGGGATTTTCGTATTTCCACTGCAATGTATTGAAAAGGTAGGGGTTAAGCGAAGTTTGCGTGGATTTGACTTGCGCAGCCAGTAGATCTGCTGCGTTCGCCTTCAACTGCACGTACATCTCCACTTGCCACCTCCTCGTCCCGGATTGTCTGCGCTCAAACCCAACCAACCAGTAGATCTTTAATATCTTCAAGTACTTGGCGTTGGGTGCGACCAGGGGGTTAGTGGGAATAGAGTTAATACTCTGCTATTTATTTGGGAACCCCAGTACCCCTCGATGCGGATGGAGAATTTGTAGTCATGTTCATAACATTCCTTTGAGTGCCCTATTTTCACTTTGTATTTGAAATAACCACCCTCATTTGGTCACAACGAACGAAGGTAGTAATTGAAGAATGGTATCCATTAAATCATGGGGCCACTATGTCCAAGAATTGTTAATGTCGATGTCGCAATAACCAAGGTCCATAGCATGCAATAGCAATAGCCAAGGTCAATAAAAATACAATATCTTTCATTTGTTGTACCATTATCTGTGTGACATGCCCATAAATGGTTCCAACTATTACACCCAAGGGGAATGTTCCCTCAAGGCCATAATCAAGGAGACATGAGAAAAATTCTTCTTTTACACTTGTGGTGGTGTTTCAAAGCAATAGGTAATCCTTGACGGGTTTGCCTTTTTTTATGAAGTACCTTGTTTTTTCCTGCTCGGATTAAATCTCGCTCGAAAAATCTCGCTCGCAATTTGGAATTCCTCGCTGCTCCTAAGGCTCGGCACGACCCCTCTTGGGCTCCAATCTCCTCGCTCTAGTCGTCGAAGAGAGCAATCGTCTCAACTGTCCATCTTTCTCAAAGCCCCGAGAGACTCCTAGGGACAATGTTTTGAAACACTGCCACACCAAGGAGAAGGGGGGTGGTCAATCAGTGGAGGGAGGGGAGGTTGGGCCGCCAATCGGCGTTTCAAAACGCAGATGGGAGGGGGGCAAGCTTCCTAGCCACTGTCAACACAACGTTTCCAAATGCTATGGTAACCGGCTGTCGTCGCTATGGTCAAGCTCTGCTGCAGTCGGCATTTCAAAACGCACGCAGCAAGCAAAGGGAGTACTGGTAGGCAGGGGGGGAAGTGGCTGCTCCACTGATGGCGTTTCAAAACGCTGTGGACGGCACGCGGGGGGGGGGGGGGGGGGGGGGGCAACAGTGCCGAGAGTGAAGGTGCTCGCAGAGGGTTGCACTAAAGAGCTGCGTTTTGAGATTCTGATTGGGGTGGTGATCGACACCGCTACCACAACAAAGTTTTAAAACTCTAGGAGCAATGGAGGTTTCAGTTGCCGGTGACAAGTTTTCTTTTTCTCTTTGCTCCTCCACGCCAAGGGCTTCAAGAAGCACACAGCTCTGATACCATGTCAAAGTCGACAATGCGGAAGCGTAGAGACCAAGGGGAGTAAGCACGAGAGAGAGAGAGAGAGAGAGAGAGAGAGAGAGAGAGAGAGAGAGAGAGAGAGAGAGAGAGAGAGAGAGAGAGAGAGAGAGAGAGAGAGAGAGTCTCCTAAACCAATCAACCTTGGCAATGAATAACTGAATGTGTATACAATGGAGGCAAGGGGTTGCTTATATAGCACCCTCTGTAAATTGCCCTACCCAAGACTTTGACAAATAAGTAAAATAAATACCTAAAAGCCAAACTAAATAATGGGATCACATTGGGCAGTTCACTTGAGATGCCTAAAGTTTAACATGAAGGAGCCGGGGTGGATCTGTACAAAATCGGCTGTGGTTAGGCTTGACGGGTATGGAACGAAAAGTGTAGTGAAATTTGTTTGTGCCGTGACCCATCCGAGCGCTGTGGCCGGCTCTGTTGCTTCCTTGCTCCTCGGTGCATGTTGCCGACATCGCCGTGGATATTTTGAAGGTGATTTTACACATGGTGGCTCACCCTAAGGGGCCTATCCCACAACGGGTCATCGGGTATGGACAGGAAATAGGGTGTCGGTAATGGGTAGCATGTAGGTCATACGATGCCCAGAGAAGCCATGTGATGCTTGCATGGGATTGAAAATCTGTGTTTCAAAATTAAGTCTAAACTACCAAGGCATGTCAATTGTGGATAAAACGACAGCAAGCAATCACATCCTGCATGCATAGCATGCAAGGTGCACTGTGTCGATGGCCGAAGTAAAAGCTCCAATGTGTTCAAAGTAGAACCACGACCACGATTAGAGTCGGCAAATTCGGAAGCTTGATAGAAAACAAGGGAGGCAACCTTCTATGCTTTCGAAAGTGGAACTCTCTATGAGGTGTTTTGTTTTTGTTTCAAACATGGTACATCTTGCTACAGGTTTGGATCAGGCAAGGCCTTCGACAACAGGAAGTAGGAAAACTCTTGACAAACAATAGATGTATTATTACGACGGCAAGGCTAGTCGGCATGAGTACGTAAAAAGTCAAGCAAGGCTTGAGTGAAAAATGATCTCGTTTAAGAGCAAGGCTTCTTCCCATGCCTGGCAAAGGTCAGGGCATGGTAGTGCTTGAGAATCTCATGGAGATCGGCACGTCCATTGCTAGCCTTGATGAAGGAGGCACAGGTACTCGGCCATTAACTACAATTTCAAAAAGCTGTCAAGCAAGTTGTTAGGGCCTGACATCTAGGCAAAATGTCTGCCCATGATGCACTCAGACAAGGACACGATCCACCATTGTTGGCGAAGCGTGATCTGACAAGTTTTCTAAGACATCACACAGGAGCAAGGCTCCGTCTTCAAATCCTCAAGATAACAATAATCAAGCCAAGCAAGTATGAGTTACATCTCTTGCAAGTATTTTTCTGTTTTTCAATACATTGCACAATTTGACAAGGTCGATTATTTGTGAATGCTTGACAAGGTCGACTTTCTTTTGCTATGAGCATCGGAACTCCATGAGTACTTATGTGACCCAAGGCTTCCCTTTTGACATTGACATCACGGTTTCCAAAGTTTGGAATATGCTATTTGTAAGGATTCTAGTTACTAATCTTTAATTAAGTACTTAAACTCATGATTAAGACTTAAGAAACTTGAACTGTACTCAGAGACAAGACTCTGCGTTTGATTGAGTGAATGCTTGAAATGTGTTACAAGGGCGTTCTTATAGAAACTAAAGAGACACGATGAAGAGACATGAACATAGGTCAAAAGACATGACTTTAGGCCAATAGTCGTGTCTCTTTGTTGTAGAGTCGTGACCCTTCAACGTAAAGGTACAACCATTCGCTGAAGAGGCATGACTATTCGCCGAACAGGTGTTGTTATGGGCGTGTATAGAGCTAGAAGAGAGCAAGAGGAGGCGCTCACAATGTACAAGAACTTGGACTTGATGATAAGTTTAATATTGATTACAACATTTAATACTTTATTAAGAGAGCTAGATACAAGACTTGGATTACATGACTTGAGTACAAGACAAGGCTTGATTGCAAGGACAAGACTTGAACATAAGAACTAGAAGAGGGATTTCCTCACAGGAGCCTCACAACTAGTGTTGGCAAGACTGAGGGGCTTGTGGCCCAAGACCCCTATTTATACTAGTGCTTGAGGAGGTTACTTGAGGAGGTTAGAACTTTCTAAGTTCTTCTTGAGGAGGTTAGAATCTTCTAGAACCTTCTTGATCCTTCTAGTTCTTCTAGAACCTTTTGGATCCTTCTTCAACTTTCTAGAGCTTGCCAAAAACTTCTAGATTCTTCCGAAATCTTCTCCAAGCTTCTAGAAACTTCTTGATCCTTCTAGTTCTTCTAGAACCTTCTAGATCCTTCTTCAACTTTCTAGAGCTTTTCAGAAACTTCTAGATTCTTACGGAATCTTCTCCAAGCTTCTAGAAACTTATAGAATCTCCTTGATACTTTTAGAACCTTCTAGAATCTTCTAGATCCTTCTAGATTCTTCTAGAGCCTTCTAGTGATGATGTAGGAGATAGCACAGATGATGATGCAGGCAGTGACTGACTCTCAAGCATCCATGACATTATTCCCTCCTCTAGCGACGAGTTCCACGAGGAGCAGTGGTGTTCCTTGACTGGGGCTTCTATGGATGCTATCGATGGAACTCTTGGACTTTGAGAGATGCATGCTGAAGATTGTGTGTTGGTTCCCAGGTTCGTTCACTGACATCATAACCTTTCCAATGCACCAAGTACTGTAACCTGCCATGCAAAACTCGAGAATCTAGGACTTTCTCGACCTCATATTCGTCATGTCCTTGAATCTCAACCGGAGGAGGTGGTTGTAGGGCTCTTCCTAGGATCTTAGATGTGTGACAAGGTTCTAGGACTGAGACATGAAACACTGGATGGATTTTCATGGATGAGGGCAACTGGAGTCGATAGGTGAGTGGATTGACTTGACATATAATTTTAAACGGGCCAAGCCTTCGATAATCAAGCTTTTGACAGGGACGAGATGAATGCAGATTACATCGGAGGAGCCACACTTTATCCCCTTCTTTGTATTCTGGATGCTGCATGATGCGATGGAGATCTGCACTATCCTTATACTTGGATTGAGCTTCTTTGATATGAATTGTAAGTTCTTTGTGAACTGTAGATAATTGTTGTGTAAGATGAATAGCAGCTGGATTCTTGACTTGATGGTGTCTGTGGATATCCTATTTCGGATGTTGACCATAATTAGCAAAGAATGGAGTGTGACAGGTGGAGGCATGAAAACTATTATTATAGGAGAATTCTGCTAGCGGTAGGAGCTCGACCCAATTATCCTGGTGATAGTTGATAGTACAACGAAGATTACTGTTCCAAAACTTGATTTACTCTCTCTGTTTGTCCATCACTTTGTGGGTGATTGGCTGAGGAGAGGTTGATTTGTACTTCGAGTAGCTTGAATAAGCTTTTTCAAAAGCTAGAGATGAATTGTTGGCCTCGATCAGAAATTATGTCATCCGGTAATTCGTGATAACGATAGATATGTTGTAGAAAGAGTTTGGCCGTACCTTCACTGGTGATGGTTTTAGCGGTTGGAATGAAGTGTGCCATTTTTGTAAACCGATCCACGACTACTAAAATGGAGTCAAATCCTTGTGACAAGGGTAGCTCTACAATGAAATCCATGGAGATGGATGACCATGGTTTGCTTGGAATGGGCAAGGGATGGAGTAACCCATGAGGACGATGACGAGGGGCCTTTGATCTATTGCAAGTGTCACAAGTGCCTACATACTCCTTGACAAGCTTCCACATTTGAGGCCACCAAAAGTCACGGGAGAGAAGCTCAATTGTCTTATTAACCCAAAATGCCCTGCTGCGGATGGAAGATCGTGCCGTTGCTGAAGTACCTCCAAGCGTGTTGATCCTGGCGGAATATAGAGAAGACCCTTATAATAAATTAGTCCATCAATTTCTTGAAAGTCCTCATTAACCTCTTGTCCTTGTAGTTGTTGTCTAATATTTTGAGCAAGTGGGTCTTTGGCAATTTGTGTCTTCACCTTAGAAAGAAAAATAGAATCTTCATGAGCTTGGCTCATGGTGGCGTTTAGCTTAAGCTGCTCAGGTTTCAAAATCACTCACTCTTGTTGATCAAATGCTGTGTCGCCTTTTCTACGTTGTGAGCGGGATGAAAACACACACAGCGCCTCTATAACGACCCGACACACACTCTTGGGAAGATACACACACACACACTATGGGGCACCACTCGGCTTACACAACACACCTGGCCGAGACAGGGAACACACCTCTGGAGTGAGAGGAGAGAGACTATCCACTTGCCCACTCCACACAGACACACACATACACACACACACCCAAAAAACTCAGCTCAAAAGAGGAGAATTTCTGATGTTTAGATACAAATGAGCTTGGGCCAACACCAATGGGGCAAACAGCTCACACAATATGGGTAAAAGATACCAGATACAATCACAAACTAGAGCAGAAACTTCGCTCATAGGAGAAACTTACACAGAAAAATAGCAGGAAAAGAGTGAGGAATTTGGCAAAATGGACAGCGCCATCGCGTCCGGAACGGCCCAAAACCCCAGTCTACAATGTCAAAGTGCTCAAATCCGACCTCGGATGAGCAGTTTAGGGCCAAAACAGGCTCCAAAATGGGCAAAAACACACCTGCGGCTGTTCCTCCTCTCTTCTCCACGTTTTTTCTGGTCTTCTCTCCGTTTTTTTAGTTCCCACACTTAGCTTTATTAGTTGGGCACCCTTGGCCTTTTAGATGACCTCAAACGGACCCCGAACAGGCCAAAAACTGACCTCGCAGTGCATAGTTGTCACCTTTTTGCATCATTCGCACACCTGGCACTCAGCTTTTTTCCAATAATGCATCTCGCCACCACGTGAAGTGGCCCCCAAAAAAGGTCCTCATGATGACCTTTCTGCATAATTCTCACAAGCAAACACCCACGTTGTGTCCGTCCTCATCTGCGTGCAAATATTGACCTCGTTCGCCCTCCTGACGCCACTAGATGCCATCTGACACACCTGCTGACCTCACGTCGTCGGCCCGCGGATAGCTTCCTCGAGAAGTTTTACGCGCTACCAACTCCTCCTTATTGTAGAAAAACACAATGGTACTAGTAACGATGAAAATCGATGCACTATGTACATGGTGTCCTACCTGTACACATGTGGGCCCCACGTAACCACCTGGCTCTGGAAAATGGGCAATACTTTATTTGATGCACCATGCATGGGTATGTACATATGCGCAATCCCTTGCTCCAAAAAACTCCTGACATAATTTGCCCATCCCCTAGCCTGCTAGATCATTCATGATCAGCAGCAGCAAAGAGAGATATGAGACTCGCCGCATCACAAGTCTCCTCATCCTTCACCAACATTTCTTGCTCCACCGACAACTCATCTTGTTCCACCATCATCAATCTAGCATGATACAATTTAAGACGCAATCCATTTACCCTTGACTTATGTAGAACACCATCCAGGTTAGCCAGCTGATATGTGCCATTTGGAAAACACTCTACTACCTTGAAAGGGCCTTCCCACTTAATTTGAAACTTCTTTTGGAAGGTGTTGTCCAGCTTACTGTTGTAGCGCAAAACCAAGTCATGTTGCTTGATACCCTTACTTTTGACCTTTTCATTTAGCTTTGTCAAAGCCTTATCCTGCCTCTGCCCATAATGCTCCAAAGCGCTCATCCTATCCAGCTGGACCTCTTGTAACTGCAAGAGCCTCTCTTTGAATGCATCACTAGGCGGCCCAAGCAACTTCTCTAACATCTTGACCGCAGGCAACTCTACCTCCACAGGCAATAGTGCTTCCTTTCCATACACCAAATGAAATGGAGTAAACCCTGTACCTGTCTTCACCGAAGTACGGTAAGCCCATAATGCACTAGGCAATTCCAAATCCCAATTCTTTCCTTGGTGCTCTGTCACTTTCGAAAGAATCTGTACCAACTCACCATTGAATCTTTCATTCAAGCCATTACACTGCGGGTAATAAGGAGTGGTATGCTGGTGCCTAATCTTCATCTTTGCACATAAAAAATCTAGCAGTTTAGCTCTAAAGCCAGGCCCCTTATCTGAAAGTAACTCCAGTGGCACCCCAAACTTGCAACATATTTCATCATACACAAATTTTGCCACATCCTTTGCAGTGATTTGTTTTACTGCTATAGCCTCTGCCCATCTAGAGAGATAGTCCACTGCCGTCAAGATATAGCTTTTGCCCCTGCTTGTGATAGGTAACGGGCCTATTGCATCAATCCCCCACTTTTCAAACACATCAAACGCCATAATGGTTTTTCGTAGCTCTGGCTTCAACACTCTCTTCCCAAATGCTTGACACCTATTGCAAGACCTACACCAATGGTGAACATCCTTGTGCAAACTAGGCCATACATACCCCTCTTGCAAAATCTTATGCAAGGTGATCTTTAGAGCAAAATGGCCACCACATGCGCCTTCGTGATTCTCTTCCAACACTCTGTAAAGCTCCTCCCGCCAAGGTACACGTCTCAACACGAGATCAGCCCCTTTCATGTATAAGACATCACCAATCAATTTGTACCTGTATGCTCTACGCACAAAGCCATACTTCTTAGACTTCTGAATCTCCTTTGGAATGATTCCTGTTAGCAAAAACTCCTCTTCTTGAGCCAAACTTTCCCGGCCATGATAAAGAGGTAAAGTGGTCCTCAACACAAATAGCTCCCCAATCATGCCTTGAGCTGCTTCATGTGCCTCTCCATTTAGAGCACGTTCAATGTGTCTGATACTCCATGCTTCAAACTTTTTTAACAGGCCTTTAATTCTGAAGCACATTTCCTTCAATGAGGTGTTCTTGCTCTTCCACACACCCAACACTTGCTTCACCACTAACAAGGCATCACCTTTTATTCTCAACCTTCGAACCCCATGCTTCAAACAAATGTGTAATCCGGCTTCCAATGTAGCATATTCAGCCTCATTGTTACTATGCGCATCCAATTTGAACCCTCTCTTGCATACTAGCTTCCCCTCTGGATCATAAAGTGCTATACCCCCTGAAGCTGCATCATGGCTCTTTCTGTATGAACCATCAAAGAACAACACATGTGCATTGCTGATCTGTGGCACTTCTTCAACTACCTTTCTCACCACCTCTTCCTTAACAATAAGGGGATTCTCCTTGTAGGTCAACAAATCAGCTAGGGTAGCCCTTGTACTATCTTCCACTAGAAAAGAGAACTCAAACTCTTGCAGCTCAATTACCCATTTCTTCACCACATTTGACATGTTAATACCATTAATTAACTGTGGCAAAAAGGCATAACTCGTCAAGAAAACAAAAGGCCGTGGTAGCAAGTAATGACGAAATCGTCGACAAGCAAATATTACACTAGCCATCACTAGCTCTACTTCCGATAACTTTCTCTCCGCTACCAACTTCACTCGGCTTGCACAATACACTGGCCTCATATAATGGCTGCCCTTCCCCTTTTGCAATAGCATGGCTCCAATGGCATCATCCCCTACTGATGGATTTACATAAAAAACTTTCTCCCAATCAGGAGCCTGCATGGCTGACAACCCCCCTAACACCTCTTTCACCTCTTGAAACACTTCTTCACACTTGTCATCCCATTGCAATGGATCATGCTTTGCCACTTGCTGTAATGGATAAAGAAGCTGCGAAGACAATGGAATAAACCATGCCATGTACTTCACTTTGTGTATAAAGGTTGCCAATTGCTTCGTACTCATAGGTGATGGAAGAAGAATAATAGACTTCACCTTATCTGGATCAGCCTCAATGCCATTTTCTGACACCATATGGCCCAATAACTTCACCCTTGGCTGTGCTAGATGACATTTCTTTGGATTTAGTTGTCCTCCACATTCATCATATCGAGCCAATACCATCTGCAACTTCTCATGATGCTCAGTCCTACTGCTATAGACACAGAAGTCGTCCATAAAAGCCTTAACACAACTACCAATGAATGGTTCCAGCACCCAATTTTCTCTTTCTTGATAGAAAGATGGTCCATTTGACAACCCAAACGGCAACACTGTGTAGCAATAGCAGCCCCATGGCGTAATAAAAGTTGTCTTTGTGCGGTCTTTAAGAGCAATCTTCAATTGAAAATAGCCTGAAAAACCATCACACACACTGTACCTCTCATAACCTGCCACTGAATCCAAGATCTGATCGATGAATGGAAGAGGATATGGGTTCTTCTTAGTAGCTGCGTTTAAGGGCTTAAAATCTACACAAATCCTCCACTTCCCATCCTTCTTTGGACTGACTACTACTGGACTCACCCATTCTGTGGTCTCCACAGGGACTATGAACCCTGCCTTCAATAACTTGTCCACCTCTTCCCGCAAGGCTTCCATTTGCTCTTGACCCATCCTTCTTAGCCTTTGCCGCACTGGCTTAGAACCTTCTTTCAGCTCTATATGCATCTCTTCGCCCTTGAACCCTCTGATCTCTTCATATGAAGTAATGAACAAATCAGGAAAACTAGCCAGCATATGCAAAAATATATCCTTCTCCATAGCTGAGAGGTCTCCACTAATCATTTGCGTCATTAATTCTTGCTTTTTTGACAACTCAACCTTGGTTTGCATCAGCCCTTCAATCACTTCATAAGGTCCTTCACTTTCATCTTCAACTTCATTCGCAAATGCGACTAAACCACACTCCTGGATTTCTTTATCCATCAAAAGAAATGCAACATCAGCATCCTCATCACTGCTGGTAGTGCTATCACTGTCCTCATCTGTCACCGTGGAAGAGTCTTCATCACTAGACTCATCCTCATCTTCATAAAGCTCCTCTAATCGTTTCCTTGTGTCCATATTATAAAGCTTCTTGGTACCTGTCTTTCCATAGAGGCTAATTGTACCATGTCTCCAATCTTGAACAGCTCCCACTGCACGTAACCATGGTCTGCCCAGTATAATAGGATATGCTCCCAACCCTGCTGGCATCACATGAAAATCAACCATTGCCTTTGCATCATATGCCTCCACTTCTAAGCTCTTTACAACACCCAAGCATTTTACTTTTTGATGGTTTGCCAATCTGATCCGAAAACCTGACACCCCAGCCACTGTGAGACCCATCTTCTCAACGCATGAGTGTGTTATGACGCATATTTGGGCTCCGCCATCCACATAACCTTGTCCCAAATTTTTCCTTTTATGCCACACATCTACTATTGGACAAATGTCTGGTAGCTCGTCCATTGCCAACACCTTCACTGAACCTCTCTCTGGCTCTTTCTCCATTGGGTTAACCATCCTCTTCCACTGTCGCTTTAGCTTAGGCACCATCTCTATAAGCTGCCCAAAAGTAACATCTGCCTTCCTGCTCGTCAGATCCTCCTTCAAGTCATAGCTTAATTGCCCATCCCCTAGTGGAAAATCTGAAACATGAAACTTTCGACGAGCTCTCCTTTTCCTCTTGGCCTTGACATCCTCGCCTTCATGGCTCTTTCCTTTCTTCTTACTAGGACCTAGGGCACTTCTTCCTTCCTTTTCCTCTGTGGTCCTCTTCCCAATAGGCATCACTAATGTATCCTCTAGCTTTGATGCCTTCTCCAAGGTGACTACACTTAGCACTTTTGTCTTCCCTTTTTCCTCCTGGGTCAGTCCACTGGTTCCTTCGTCTCCCTTAATTTCGATGCCATAATCATTTGACCTAGTTAGCACCTGTCTTGGCAATGGATACATGTCTCCCCCCATCCTTGGTGGCTTATCACATTGTGGGCTGATGTGACCCAACTCTCCACAATTATAACATGTGGGCGTCTGCCTCCAAAACCTACTATTACTTTGTCCAGCACCATTCCTAGGTTTTTCTTCACCTCCTGGCTGATTTGCAAACCGCCCTCGACCTCGATTATTTCCCACTTGACCTAGCATGTTTAGGCTGAGATTCTTCATCAGATCAACCACTTGCCTCATGTCTTGCCTTAGGCCATCATCTTGCACTGCTGTAGTGACCACTGCTGGCATAACCTGAGTAGTAACAGGAACCACTGGTTCATGATGAACCCCTGACATACGACCTTGTAAAGAGTCCATAGGCTGAAATTCAGCTCTCATGGGCAAAGACTCCACCCCTAACTGGCTCATTTTTCTCATCTTCCACTCTTTGTTCCTTGCTACCTCTAGTGCATCTTCATATGTCCTAGGCTTCTTTAGCTCCACTCTCCAACGTATATTCTCCCAAAGACCAGCCAAGAACCTGTCCTTCTTCATCATGTCAGGCGGGGGTACCTGTGGTGCTAAAGCCTTGCACATTCGCTCCCATGCCAATGAAAACTTACGTATGTACGCATCTACTGGCTCACCTTCCTTTTGCACCAAAGTCTGTACTTCTTGCCACACTTTGTCAGGGTCTTCTATCTTCACAAACTCCACTTCCAATCCATGCTTTAGATTGTCCCAACTCAATCTTATAGGTGGATTAGCCATACGCAACTCCTCTTCAAATGCTTTGGACCAAGCTCGTGCATCACTCTTCAAACAAATTTGGAGAAGGCGTAACATTTGCGTAGGGTCATGAATCTGGTTGCTAATGCAGGCAACCTCCATCTTTTCCAAAAATTCTTCCACATCTTCATCACTTCTTCCATGAAACTCGGGATAAGAGAAAGCCATGGCTACCCAAATTATGATGCTTTGAGAACCCCTTCGAACACACGTGCAAGAACCCAAAACTTTTCACTTCCCAATCCCTAGAAACTTCAATGGAGCTCAACTTTAGATAAGGACAAACACATGCACATCAAATGAGTTTTCATAGTTGATCATCGGAATGACAATAGGCAAAGGACATTCCAGGATCTCTCTCAATCTTCTTGGCCCAAACATAAAGACTATGCGCTGTTGGAAAAAGATCTTCCTGGACACATGAACATTAATCTGAATTCTTTGCGTTAAATGAAAAGGAGTGAACTGAGGGCCATTTTGATCATCCATTAAAGCCAACCATGAAGCTCCCAAGAAGGCACACCTGACTCAACCTCTGATTTTGCCAAAATTTCAGCAGCATAACAGCATAAATGGCTCAAAATACCAAAAAACCAGCCATCATAACTTGGGAAAATTTCGACAGAGTTTCCCCAGAAGTAGAGCAGTAGGAACCCAAAATATAGACTGTCTATGTATGCATAAACTGTCAACAATAGAACCCGAGCATCAAGTAGGACTCACTAGTACATAGCCTATGGCGAGGTCACGAAAAGGGTGCTCCAGCTACCTGTATCACCGAAAGGATCTCCACATTTGAGAATCCCCCAGCTAAATAAAAACCTCACGCTATCGACCCTCACACGAAAGCTAATGCAAATCGCGTATAGTCAAGTCTCAGAAATGACTATCTTCCAGACCAAGTCTCAGAAATGGCTGGGACTGCCAAATAAAACCATATATGGCTCCACAAAGGCGTACAATGGCAGTTTCCACAAGTAACGTACAATCCAACAGACAATGCGCTCAAATAGGCGCCAAGTGATGCATTCCCACAACAACTGCAAGTGACATCACTGTACTCCAGCTACCTGTACCTGTGTGAATCACCTGTACCTGTCCCTGTCCCTGTTCCTGTAACCTGTAACCTGTAACCTGTAATCTGTAATCTGCAACCTGCAACCTATAATCCCGAAGCTCGAAGCTCGAAGCTCGAAGCAGAAGGTACTCGAAGAAGATCCTCCGTGGGGGCGCCAAAAGAATGTGAGCGGGATGAAAACACACACAGCGCCTCTATAACGACCCGACACACACTCTTGGGAAGATACACACACACACACTATGGGGCACCACTCGGCTTACACAACACACCTGGCCGAGACAGGGAACACACCTCTGGAGTGAGAGGAGAGAGACTATCCACTTGCCCACTCCACACAGACACACACATACACACACACACCCAAAAAACTCAGCTCAAAAGAGGAGAATTTCTGATGTTTAGATACAAATGAGCTTGGGCCAACACCAATGGGGCAAACAGCTCACACAATATGGGTAAAAGATACCAGATACAATCACAAACTAGAGCAGAAACTTCGCTCATAGGAGAAACTTACACAGAAAAATAGCAGGAAAAGAGTGAGGAATTTGGCAAAATGGACAGCGCCATCGCGTCCGGAACGGCCCAAAACCCCAGTCTACAATGTCAAAGTGCTCAAATCCGACCTCGGATGAGCAGTTTAGGGCCAAAACAGGCTCCAAAATGGGCAAAAACACACCTGCGGCTGTTCCTCCTCTCTTCTCCACGTTTTTTCTGGTCTTCTCTCCGTTTTTTTAGTTCCCACACTTAGCTTTATTAGTTGGGCACCCTTGGCCTTTTAGATGACCTCAAACGGACCCCGAACAGGCCAAAAACTGACCTCGCAGTGCATAGTTGTCACCTTTTTGCATCATTCGCACACCTGGCACTCAGCTTTTTTCCAATAATGCATCTCGCCACCACGTGAAGTGGCCCCCAAAAAAGGTCCTCATGATGACCTTTCTGCATAATTCTCACAAGCAAACACCCACGTTGTGTCCGTCCTCATCTGCGTGCAAATATTGACCTCGTTCGCCCTCCTGACGCCACTAGATGCCATCTGACACACCTGCTGACCTCACGTCGTCGGCCCGCGGATAGCTTCCTCGAGAAGTTTTACGCGCTACCAACTCCTCCTTATTGTAGAAAAACACAATGGTACTAGTAACGATGAAAATCGATGCACTATGTACATGGTGTCCTACCTGTACACATGTGGGCCCCACGTAACCACCTGGCTCTGGAAAATGGGCAATACTTTATTTGATGCACCATGCATGGGTATGTACATATGCGCAATCCCTTGCTCCAAAAAACTCCTGACAACGTGCAAGGTAGGATCTTCTTGATAAGGTATCTAGCTTACCTTCTTGACAGCCAGGTCTATAAGAGATAAGAAAATCAAACCTTGATAGGATACCACTCCACTTGGCTTGGCGACGATTCAAGACACGGGATGCCATGAAGTATTCCAAATTCTTGTGATCTATATAGACAGTGATCTTATGAGGAGCTTCTTCAAGTAGGTGACGCCAAGCGTTGAAGGAGTCGATGATTGCTAAGAGCTCTTTGTCATGGATTTCATAATTGATTTCTGCAGCTGAGAAATTGCGAGAATGAAAAGCCACTGGATGTACTCGACCATCCTCTCCTACTTGGGATAGAATAGCGCCAAGGGCAAAATCTGAAGCGTCTGTTTCTAGGATGAAAGGCTTTGTAGGATCTGCGTGAATTAGAATGGGTGCGGTTGTGAAAGCTTGCTTGAGAGTCTAAAAAGCTTTCGCGGCCTCTGAGTCCTAGACAAACTTATTATGGCCTATCAACCTTGTGAGTGCTGTAACCACCTTGGAGTATCCCTGTATAAAGATACGATAGAAATTTGCAAATCCGAGGAAACATTGAACATCTCTTACCAAGGTAGGTGTCTCCCAATCAAGGATGGTTTGAACCTTCTTTGGATCCATGGAGATTCCCTTTTCAGAGATAAAATAACCAAGAAATTTCACCTTAGATTGATGAAAAGAGCACTTCTCTAACTTTGCATATAGCCCTGATGCACGAAGCTTTTCAAGCACTAATCGTACATGGTGCTCATGCTTTTTGAATTTGGGTTCTATCACTAGGTCCAACATTTTCTTCCATCTCAAATAACCTATTCAAGAAAGCATAGAACAATGAATAGATAACTAAAGTAACAACAAAGATACTCACATATCACAAAGACATACATCTCTACACAAACATACACTGATTTTGATGATAAAATATAGCCACACAACAATTTTAACAAAGAATAACATCCATGACAACTCATGCTAACTCCACAGTATGGCTCAAAATTTTTAGATTATGCAGTATTTTTCTTTAAGCTTACTTTACATGCATAGTCAAATATATAGACCTACTTAATCGATAGTTTTGATATTCTCTAAAAACACATATATTAATCTTTGTAGACGAATAAATATCAATGTTTAGAACCTCAAGCATCATAGCATGATAAATGCAAGTTATCTTTAAACCATAAAACTATGTGTTTTCAAATTAAGATGCATAAAATTAATAGCATACATACAATGCACATTGCACACCCAATGAAGGATGTCTTTTGTACCCAATTAAGGATACTTTACACATTTGTCTCATTGGAATTTAATTTAAACTTCCACCACTCAAAAGAGGCAACAAAGTGTCACAAGTGTCCTGTGAGCTTACATTACTGTCACTAGTACATGACAGCAGCAAGGGTTGAACAAAATTTTCCACAAACACAACATCTCATGAGACCAAGGTATGCTTTGTTTGTGGATGATAAAACTTGTAACTTTTGCTTTCCTTAATACTCTAGTATAAGACAATAGACCCTTGTTTAATGTGGATCATATCAAATATCAAGAATCAATACTCGCCCCTAAGCAAGACTCTTATCTCCATCAAATCGTTTATAAAACAATAAAAGGGAGCAAGAAACATATAAATTACCTGTGCTACTCAAATGCAAACAAGATCAAGTGACTTCAACTTTGTCCATAAATCTCCACAGGTAATAGCTACGAACCACATCTGCCCACAATTCAAAGAACTCAAGACTAGTGGCTCACTAGCTGTAAGCGAGCCTATAAGGGAAGATGATTGTCCCTAAAATAAGGACATTCTTCCCAAAAAGGACCCTTCTAGCCAACTGGGAGTTCTAAACAAAAGAAATATTTTCCAAAAAGCTAAAAATGCGGCTAATCATCTGCTTTTTATAGTTATGACAGAGTACGCCAGAAATATCTAAATCCCGGAGGGTTTATAGACAGACCAAGTTTAAGCCAATTATTGCAAAATTTGTGTGAATATATATGTGATCACAACATAAATTGTGTTATTAATGTGTTCACTCATTTGTGAACACGTTCATGAAATCCCTAGTTTCATCCCCGTTTCATCCAATAGGGGGAGCTCCTCCCCATGTCAAACCTGGAGGGCAACCATCTCTATCCTATGCGTAGGCGGTTCAAGAGTGCCCCTCCTTCAAGCCTATTGCATTTATGCATCAACATCTTTAGCATGACCTCTTCCACTCACCTAGACCTAACATGGTGATACAAGGGTAAGCACCAACACCCATAATGTTCCACCAACTTCGGCATCAACAAGTAAATCTCAATATTGTCCGCCATAATGGATACTTTTCTATTGTCTCAAATGTCTGGCAAAACATTGAAAATGCCCAAGAGGCCATGCCCATTAAACCCCAATCTCCCAATGTTGGCAATGTTCCAACATCTCCCAAAGCTGTAGAGGACCATAACTATGCGGTAAAGAACCAATTGATGTAGAGGATTCCTCCCTCAATGCTGATGAACATGAAGCAACAGATGGTAAAATAGTGGTGAATACTGCAGAATTGACCCAGTGATTTAAACAGATGTAAGAGAGAGTTGGTCTTTGTCATGGTATCTGTCCTCCAATTAAAGTTTTGAAGTAGTGGATATCTCAAGAATGGGAATCTAGAAACATCTTCCCCTCTCAGGTGTAATACCTACCGAACAACTACACTCCAATGTCAGTCTTCAAATGGCATAAACGATTTGAACCTAAAGGGAAGAAGCCTTCTAACATTCCTATTTGGGTGGACTTTTGTGAATTCCCTATTGAGTTCTATCCTTGGCTTAAATAGTTAGGGAGCCAAGTGGGTAAAGTCTTAGGGCAAAAGCCCTCCAATGGCATCAATCCCAAATGGGACCATTGATAATATGTTAAGAGATATTGTGCTCATCAAAGACCAACAAGGACAGATTCTGCATGCACAAATGGTGGTTTATAGGAACTTACCCAATGCTTGTTTTCATTGTCTAAAACAAGCTCATCTCATAAAAGACTGCCTAGATCTTGCCAAAAAATTACAAAAATAAACTAATAATTTCAAGGAAGTCAAAGAAAACTCTCAGGGATTTCAACCAGTCAGTAAGAGGGGTAGTTACAAAAACAGAAACACTCCTCGAGGAAACAACAATAGGAATGTAAATAAGTTTGGAGCTTTGCTTGAAGAGGTATTTGACCCTTCCCTGTTTGAAGAGGAGGGGGAGCCTAAAAATAATCCTTCTTAATTTGACAACCCTAATGATGTTACTCATTAATCTTCTCATGAACAGGCAACAATAGCATCCCCCAGTAGTCAAAAGAAATGATACCACCAGAGAGTCCAATGGATAATGCCAAGGGTCTTTCCTTAGATTCAAAATCCTTATACACTAAGGCCAACATAGCTACAACTCAAATTTTATAGAACTCTGGTCAACAAGCAGCTATGCAATCAGATGAGAGAGGTGATGTGGACCACTTCAGTTGAGAATTGCAGGATCATGATAATGTTGAGTTGAATAAGTTCTCTCAATCTCCTGATGCCTCAGTTGATATCCTCAGACACAAGCTGAAGAAGAAACCCTGCCACAACTTGGTGTTAAACCCAAAAAGAAAAAAGAAAAGAACAACGATCCCAAAAGAGTTTTAGAGGCTTTTGTCAAAACCTCCAAAGCTTTTAAAAAATGAACCAATCCATTGGAGGCCTTTCCTACAATTGCAAGGGTTTAATCGACCCATTAAGAGCTATAAGTATTAAAAACTGGATTACTGAAATTGATCTTCAAACAAATTTATTTGCTTATAGGAGATTAAAGTCAAGGGTTTTTCTTTGGATGCTAATCTACAGAAAATCAATAGTGTCCACAAATGGTTCTACACTAACCATCCTCCGGGTAAAGGAGGGGCTGCCATTGAGATACAACTCAAGCATGAACATGCCATTATAGACATAAAGCAAAGTCAAAAAGGACAATGGATAGTAGTTTCATTGAAGGAGCTTCTGAACTACATAGTAGTCAGTCTATATGCTTCCAATTCTATTTCTGATAGGACTCTCACGTGGACAGAGCTTAATGAACTACCCTCCCCTTTGCTTATTGTTGGTGATTTTAACATGGTTACCAATATTAATGACAGACTTAATGCATTAGGTCAAAACATCCAAGGTAATGAAAAATTGTTTTGGGATGAGCTTATTGATAGGCACACTTTGATGGATGCTTCAAAACACAGGTTTTACATGGTGCAATAATCAACAAGTATCTTGCCAAAAGTGTCATGGAAAATATGTTGTTGTCCAAAGGAACAAGGAGGCCTAGGCATTCTCAATATGGTTTGGTTGGCTTTACAAATCAAAAGGTTGGGGCCTTTCAAGGAAGGCTCACAAATGCTTCAAATCTGGCCTTAGATGCTGGAAGGACATCTTCAAAGATGGAGTGGTACTGTTTCCAAAGGAGCTTATGCTCACATTTACCATTTCCAAGGTTGTGTAGACCTAGCTTATGAAAGAAGTAAAGTCTTCTCAACAATGCTTTAAGAGCAGTCACCTTACTTTGTCAGAGATGTGTCATCATGTTTAACTTTATAAATGTAGACCCTACAGGATGGACTCAAATCTAGTGAAAAACCACAACAGAAGGAGGGATCTTCAATGGCAAACAAAACAATGGGAATACAGATTTAAATGTCTCTGGGACTTTCCTCTCATGTGGTTAGTGTTACATCAAGGGCTATGGACATGAGCTAAAGCCTAGAAGCTGGGTATACCAGATGGCATTTGTTCTAGATGTAGAAGGCATGAAGAAACTGTGATCCTATTTGTATCTTGTAATTCCAATTTTTTGTTCAAAGTTGAACTTCAAAAATCCTGTCACAAGGAAGGGATAACTATCAATTGGAGATCCATTCTATTGGGTGAGTGTAGTTTTTTGGGTATCCCACTTTGGACTACCCACATAGGGGCCTTTTTATGGATGATATGGTTGGAGAGGTGTAAAGCTACTTTTGGCCTCAATCACTCTAGTTCCCCTCTACCACTGTCTTTCAGCTTCAGAGGGATTATAATGGACTGTATGAATCTTGTCAAAGTAGCCTCACGTGTTGAAGTCAAAACAATCCAAAAGTCTACTACGTGGCAAAGTGGAGACACATGTGTTTTTTCATGTATGAGTCTTCGAGATTGAATCTTGCTCAGAGATACCTTCAGTTGTAATCTTTTTCTTTTTTGTTAAGATGTCCCCTTTCCCCTTTCCCTGGGGACTTTGTACTTTCCTTCCCTTTTTTAATTCGACTCTCTTCTACAAACTAGTATGCCTTGATTGATTTGCTATGGAAATGGTGTGAATTAAACAAGAGAAGCAATGTTGTACCTTTCATGTCATATCCTCTCTTATTCTGAAAGCTCCATAGCATCTCTCCTTGAAGCTTTTGCCAAAAACTCTAAGACCTCGCATCACAAATGAGATTTTGCAGTAAAAAATGTGTAGATGTGAAAATTTGCACGTTATAATAAAAATGGAGAGATGCATCGCGTGCATTTGCAATGCTTGTGCCCATTAAAAAACGAAAAAACCATATGTATGTATGGTGTGGAGTTCTCACCATTCTCCACAATTATAATAATACCGTAGGGAACGTGCCCTTCCCCTGCCACTTTTATCACCTCCAATATTGAAGGGGGACTTATGCTTCCCCTCCAATGTTGGAGGGATTTTCTTATTGTAAAAATACTATAGTTGTACAAGGAAGAACTCATTACCGATGGTTTATGAAGACATGTATCATTCCACGTTATTGTCGTGTATTGTCCATGTGTCCCTTTGTTTGGCATCAAAAACATTCTTCAGTCCTTGTCACCTTCATCTAATTTTTTTTGAATGAAAATGACGTAGATTTTTAATTCATTACTTTAATGTGTACATGATGCAATCTAAGTACTTTTGGGATCACATAAAGGAAATCAAAATATGGAATATAAGTGTACCTTTGGTATTGGTCGTGTGGATCAAAGCACAATGTTGGATGGATACGCATCTAGACCTTCCTTACATTGTTCGCCACCTTCCCAATAGTATACGTTCTGCCATCGGCATCCTTTGCAAACATGTCGACTGTCGCATTTACTTTTGCTATCATGCCTACCATTACCTGTGCTACTTTTGTTGTACTTGGTTTCAAGGTATGTTGAATCTGCCTTAATGTCCGTGCGTAGGCTCACATGCACACATACACAACGTCGCAGTCTTTGGGGCACCCCAACTGGCATACATGTTGATCAAAACACGTCTAAGCACGACATCTTTCTCCAAGAGCCCTTGCTTCACATCTGTTGAAAACAACTTAGAGCTTTGTGGTGCTACCCTTTTGGAGCAAATCCTGCAATTTAAACAGAGGCCATCGCTTCGCATTTGTTAGACTTAGACTAGAGCTTTCTAGCCCTACCCTTGTGGGGAAAATCCTATAATCAGCGCGTTCCAAGAGTCCACACTCCGGACAAGAAGATTTTCAAGAAGTTCTTGCACTCTTTGACGTGCACCACATTTACCAAACATGTCAACTAAGGCATTGCCAAGCACGACATCCTTTTCAAGAACCCCTGACTAACAATATCAACGTGAATTTTTATGCCCATATCAGCATCTTACATAGAGCCACATGCCTTCAAGCTGCACGCGTATGTGATTGCATTACGAGAGAGGCCCTCACTTTGCATCCACCGAAAATAGCCTAGAGATTTTTTATCGTTCTTCTGTTGCGCGTATCCCGCAGTCAATGCACTCGAAGAGATGATGTTCTGGATAGGAAGCTCCTCAAGCACTAGCTTTTTACCCTGCTCCTGTTGTGCATATCCGCAATCAGTGCACACCATTTCAAATAGTAAGCTCCTCAAGCACTTTTTGTGCTTCCTGAAGTGCACCACATTTGGCATAGAAATCGACCAACGCAGTACCAAGCACGACATTTCTTTTCAAGAGCATCTTGCATAGAACTACATGTCTTCAAGATGCACACTTGTGTGATTGCATTAGGAGAGGTCCTTGATTTGCATCTGCTGAAAACAGTCGAGAGCATTCTGGCCCTGCTCCTATTGTGCGTGAGATTGCATCAGGAGAGGTCCTTGCTTTGCATCTGTTGAAAACAGTCTAGAGCTTTCTGACCTGGTCCTATTGTACGTATCTCACAATCAATGCACTCCAAGAGACGACGTACCGGACAGGAAGCTTCTCAAGAACTCGCTTTCTAGCCCTGTTCTTGTTGGCCATCGCTGCCTCGGGGTCATTCTCAAGTGTCCTCAGGAGCCGGCTAAGCCCAAGCACGACATCTCTTTTCAAGAGAATCTTGCATAGATCCATATTCCTTATACATACGTAGGTGATAGTGTCTCTCGCTTTGCATCTATTGAAAACAGTCCCAAGCTTCCTGGCCCTGCCCCTATTGGGCGTATCCTGCAATTAGTGCATTCCAAGAGATAACATCCCGCCCAAGAGCACCACATTTGGCATACATATCAACAAAGACATTGCTAAGCACACCAATAGTTTGCAACAGCCACTGACACCTTTTGGCCCTGCTCTTGTTGCGTGTATCCCACAATCAATGCAGTCCAAGAGACAACATTTTGGACAGGAAGCTCCTCGAGCACTTTTTGTGCTTTTGGAAGTGCAACACATTTGGCATACATATGGACTGAGGCATTGCCAAGCACGACAACAGCCCCTGACTGAATTTTTAAACCCATATCATCATCTTGCATAGATTCACGTGCCTTCAAGATGCATGCCTAGGTTATTGCATCGGGACAGAGGCCCTCACCTTGCATTTGTTGAAATCAGCCTAGAGCTTTCTGGCCCTACTCCTATTCGCGTATCCCCCAATCAGTGCACGCCGTTGCGAAAAGTAAGCTCCTCTAGCCTTTGTGTAATGAAATTGATATTTTGATGATATATTTGTGGAATATTTGATATTTTGATGAAGCATTGCAATGTTGATTTGAATTGTGGAATATGATCACTTGTTGGGTGTTGTGTGAGCAGATCAGTGATTGGCACGTGCTGGACAATAAAGCGATAGCAGTTATTCGGAATAAAACTGCCACCATTGGATTTTCTTTGGCAAGCCTTAGTATTTATGGTTTAATTATAAGTCGAGATGTAGATAGCTATTAATTGTTACATTGAGCTCTTTATGAGCCAGGACTATTTTATGCCCAAGTGTGAACTGGATGTAACTCATTTTTGAGCATGAAATTTTCTATAAATTAAATACGTGCAAGAGGGACATGCTCACTCTTGCACGGGGGGAGATTGCACCCAGTGTTTGTGTATTCTTCTCTCCTCTCTTCTCTCTCGTCATGCTCGCGTAGCACTCCGCTCTAGGAGGTGCACCTGCACGTGCTCTCCCTCACCCTCTTCCGCTCTCCGTCTCTTGATGTTCGCGTATAGCTTTGATTACGAGTTCGTGGATGTGCCAAGGCTACCACGCCTCCATTTGTAGCAGTGGTATCAGAGCCAAGGAAGATATCCTCGACAGTCACAAAATCCTACGAGATCAGCATAGGTTTATGGAGAAAAGAGGATTAGCATGACTCAAGCTAAGTTATTTTTTTTAATCAATTCAGTTATTTTTGCCAAATAGTGTCGACTTGTGTAAATGCATGGTGACTTGAACCGATTACGAGTAAGGCGAGCTTCCCTTCTCTTTTGGCATCACGAGCCTACCACCTGCGGGTAAACACCCCTAATAAGAGCATTGTTTCAAGTTTTGAAAGGTAAACGCCTGATAAGAGAATAAAATCACTGTTTAAGTTTGAAAAGCAAAGCTTAACTTTTATATATCTATATGTTTTCCTTTCGAGTGTATTTCTTTGGTGGAGCAGCAGAAAACGCTCAGGCTTATCAAGATATTAATCGACCTTCATCCTTCATCGCTTACGGATTTGAGCCAATGGGCTATGACCCCCACACACAGGGAGACAATCGAGTTTCATCTACTTGAGAATCTGCATCTACCTCAGGCGCCGCTACCCACCCGTCGACTGTGGCTGCACCTACTTCCGGCTACCCTCCAAATTGGCACTACTGTCGAGCACAAACCCATCGCCAGTAATATCCCTCATGTCAAGACTCACACCAACCGAGACCCCTGCATGGACCAAGCCTTACGATTCTTTTCACCACCACTTTTCTTATCGGCTCCGAGTAACCAACAACTAATAAGCGTTCCTTTTTTCCTCCAACAACAACAGCCTCAACTTTTTTTTAACCACCAAGGAGTCTCCAAACTTTACCACCACTAAATAGTTTCCCATTTATTGATCGTCACAGTTCAACCTCTTTTTTTTTCTTTTTTTTTCCCTTAAGGCTATTACCTCGCTACTCTCACTTTTCTTTTACTTTTACTCTCCTTCACATCACCTTCCCTATTATTCGGTACGCTCCATCACATCATCTCTCACCCCCCCCCATGTTTTTTTTTTTTCGGATACCTGCAAGAAGAAAACACACACACACATTCAAATCTTTTTTTTGGGAAAGAGAAGCTTAGCAGACCATAGCACAGAGA
Organism: Adiantum capillus-veneris; assembly: GCF_014529385.1. NCBI lineage: Eukaryota > Viridiplantae > Streptophyta > Polypodiopsida > Polypodiales > Pteridaceae > Adiantum > Adiantum capillus-veneris. The sequence continues at coordinate 53,822,172 of NC_140932.1, forward strand.
TATTTTTTATCTCTCTCTTCACCATCTCTAAGCAAGAGCGTGCACACACTCACACACACTCCACGAAGACGATAGTAATTTCGTTCACATAACCCTCAACGCTGAATCCCGATTTTCAGTTGATCACTCTACGTCTTAATTCTCTCCCTCGTGATGGAGACAAACGGTGGCAGTGCCCCCTCCGATTGGACCAGTGATTCCCCTCTACCGGCACCGACCTTAGAGCAACAAGTATTCTTACTGCAAGAGGAATTAGACATTGCGAATCAACGCCTCGCCGAAAATGATCAGAAACGCGCACGCAAAGACGACAACGAAGATGAACGTATGATCAAAATTTTGAAGGCTGCGTTCGAAGCTCAAAAATCCAGCAAAGAGGCAAAGATAAGTCAAAAATCTTTCACGTTTTTCAAGTTTGATGGTCGCAAAATTGGTAAAACAGTGCTAACTTGGTTAACTCAATTCGACGATTATTTTGCTGGCGAATCTTTCACTGAAAAAGATAAAATTAAATGTGCTACTAATCACCTTTCTGGTCAAGCTTCACTTTGGTGGAGCGTGCTTCGCAAAACGGCAGAACGACCATCAACTTGGGATAGTTTTCAACAGCGGGTCAAAGATTCCTTCCTACCCCCTCAGTTTGGTCTTGACGCTCGTCGTGCTTGGGCCAAATTCTCTTGGATGCAAGAAGACACCATTTCTCGTTACACTGACCGCTTTTGGGAACGTCTTCTACTCCTCCGTATGGTAGAAGAAGTGCCTGCAGAGTCTCTCCAACGCAAATATGAAGACGGTCTTCCCAATGGTATACAATCAAAACTCAATTCTCTTAAACCAGCGTCTCTTTATGAAGCTATATCCTTGGCCTACGATGCTGAGAAAGAAATCAACTCTATCGTCCATGAAGTGCGCAACACGTGTAACCCCAATCGTCCTAATTTTCAACCTCCCAATCAGTGGGGTAACAACAATCGCAACGGTAATAATTTCAACAGGTATACTTCAAACCCTCGCACAAATAATTACACACAAAACCGTCCACCCCCCTTTCCACGTAGTCACCAAAACACTCATCGCCCACAACACAACTCCGCCACTCCACCCACACACACTGCACCTCAAATTTCAAACACACATCCCAATCCCCCTGCACGTCATAATGGTGTTCGGTGCTTCAAATGCCGCCAATATGGCCATGTTGAAGCCAACTGCACCAACAATCGTCCACCCGGACCTCGCCAACCCACAGCTCGCATACACAACATCGAAGATGAATCAGAACCCCGAGACGATGACATGGCTGATTGGACAGCGGGAACACCACCTCACCTACCAAGTAAGCCAATTTCAATTCATACCTTGCTCCGTCAAACAGGAAAAATTCAAGATTCAAGCGTGTCTATTTTACACGATGATGGTAGTTCACACGATTTTATTTCTGAAAAATTGGTACGAAAATTGAATTTAACCACCACACCGTCTGCATACATAGTTAAATGTGCTTTTCAAGGAACTAGGTATAATGGCACACGTGAAATTAAATCTCTCACAATTACCATTGGTGATTACACAGAACAACGTGATTTTTTAATTGCACCATTGCAATCCACTGATATCATATTGGGCATGCCTTTTCGACACCAACATAACCCACACATTGACTATCGCACACACACCATGAATTTCACCTTTAATGGCAAATCTATTTCACTTTCTGCTGATGCATCACTTGCTATGTTTCCCTTGATATCACACACACAAGAAAAACGTGCACTACGAAAGGATGACAAAGCATACATGATATTTGTTACTGAAATGGAGCACACACAATCCTCTCTCTCCCACACACATAATGATTTCCTCTCACAGTATAATGATTGCTTTGTGGATGATTACCCCCCTCACCTCCCACCCTCTCGTGGTGAATTAGATCATAAAATTGAAATTTTTCGAGGCTCACAACCTCCACACAGAGCACCATATAGATACAGTCCCTTGCACCAACAAGAAATCCAAAAACAAATCACCGAACTCCTAGATAAGGGCCTCATCCGTCCTAGTGCATCCCCTTTTGGTGCACCAGTTCTCCTAGTCCAAAAGAAAAACAAAACTTTTCGCATGTGCATAGACTACCGTGCATTAAACAAGGTTACTGTCAAAAACCGCTATCCCATCCCACGTATAGACGATCTCCTAGATCGCTTACGAGGAGCCAAATTGTTTAGCAAAATTGACTTGAAATCAGGATACCATCAGATCCGTATGCACCCTAATGATATTTTTAAAACTGCCTTTCGTACCCAGTCTGGCCATTATGAGTTTATTGTTTTACCGTTTGGTCTCACAAATGCACCTGCCACATTTGCTAGGATGATGAACAAAATATTTCTTGATTATCAAGACTTTGTTATTGTGTTCTTTGATGACATTTTGATTTTTAGTCATGATGAGCATGAACACAAAAATCATCTGCATATTGTTTTTGAGTTATTGCATGACCACCAGTTGTTTGCAAATCCCGACAAAAGTATATTCTTTCAAACACACATTGACTATTTAGGCCACATTCAGAAAAAGGAATATCTGTTGACCCTCAAAAGATTGACACTATTAAAACATGGCCTACCCCCAAATCCGTGCATGACATAAAATCCTTTTTAGGTTTAGCAGGCTTTTATCGAAAATTTGTCAAAAACTTCTCACACATTACGTCACCGATGACCACTTTACTTCGTCAAAAAGTACCATTTAATTGGGGTCCCACACAACAAAAATCATTTGACACTCTCAAATATCTCCTTACACATGCCCCCATCCTACAGTTACCCGACTTCACACAACCCTTCTTTGTAGTCATTACAGATGCCAGTGGCTCAGGCATAGGCACAGTCTTAATGCAAAATGATCACCCACTTGCCTACGAAAGTCGAAAACTCAAACCATCAGAAACCAAATACAGCACATACGATAAAGAATTGCTAGCCGTAGTCCACGCTCTAGACATGTGGAAACACTATCTTATGGGCTCCAAAGTTCTAATCAAAACTGACCAACAAGCCATTAAACATCTTCTGACTCAATCCACCATTTCTGACCGTCATATCCAATGGGCCGGTTTCATTCAAAATTTCCATCCTATGATACAATACCAACCAGGCAAAGCGAATGTAGTAGCAGACGCATTAAGTAGAAAACCTGAAGTAAATGTACTCTCTGTTACTCGCTCATGTGTCTTTGATAAAATCAAGCATGTTTATTTGAATCACATTTCTGTGAGTGATGTGCAATCTTTTCATTCTATGCCTAACACATATGCTCACGATCCACATTTTGCACGTGCTTGGTTTGAAATAACTCACAACAATGGTCTTCCCTATGAACATTACACAGTGGCAAATGGTTATCTCTATTTTCAGCAAAAGCTATGCATCACAACACCCTTCAAGGAACTAGCAATGACTGAAATGCATGCACCACCATATATGGGTCACCGAGAAATTCAATCCACACTCACTGCATGTCAAGATCTTTTTTTTGGCCTGGAATGAAGCATGATATCACAAAATTTGTTTCAGAATGTTTGATATGTCAAAGAGTTAAACGTCATCATGGTAAGTCTTATGGTCTATTAATGCCTCTCCCCATCCCTGCTGGCCCTTGGGAACAAATCTCCATGGATTTCATCACAAGACTCCCTACCACATCCTCACACAATGACATGATATGGACCATAGTTGATCGTTTTAGCAAACAAGCATACTTTGTACCCTGCAAAAAGACATTGTCTGCACCACAGGCTGCAAAGCTTTTCCTCCAAACCATCTTCCCTTATCACGGCTTCCCCAAGGTCATTCTCTCCGACCGTGATGGACGCTTTTGCAATCATTTTTGGGTCGCCCTAGCCAAAAACTTAGGCTCTAAAATGGATTTCACACCTGCATTTTACCCTGAAAGTAATGGTCAAACAGAAGCCACAAACAGTACTATTATGGACCTTCTTCGATCTTATACCACTGAAAATACTGCAAACTGAGACCAACACCTCCCTATGCTTCAATTTGCTTACAATAACACCCCTCACTCCTCCACAACCGTGCACCCTTTGAAATTGTCTATGGCAAGAAACTCCCTGTCCCTTTATCCACTATTAGCACTGATGTCCCTGCGGCTGACACTTTAACCAGAGATCACAAAAACATTTTACAAGAAGCCACAGCTTGCATTAAACGAGCACAAGAACGATACACTGCACAAGCCAATAAGAAACAAAGACCTGCACCTTTTAAAGAAAACGACCTTGTTTGGCTTAGAATAGAAAAACGACGCTTAAAAAGTGTAGAAAAACATCCTAAAGTGAAATTGGCCCCTAGATTTTATGGCCCATTCAAAATTCTTCATAAAATAAATGAAAATGCATTTCGCTTGGGCATTCCCTCACATTGGAAAATACACAACTCCTTCCATGTCAGTTTGTTGAGACCACACAAGGGACCTATTCCTGAAACCCCTACCACAGCTGACCCCCCCCCTTCATTGAGGACGATGAAGAAATTCTGACTCCAGAAATAATTTTAGATCATGACATGACCACTACCCGCAGAGGAAACCAGTACAGAAGATATTTGGTAAAATACAAAAACCATTCTTTGGAAGAGTGTCAATGGATTTCTGAACAATCGCTAAGTCCGCACTACCATCACTTGATACTTGCATACCACACACCTAGAGACACAGATTCGCCGATTTAGGCAGTGCCTCTCTTCTAGTGTAGATTCGCCGATTTAGGCAACACGAATTTTAAAAGTGCAGATCCGCCGATTTAGGCAGCACTAGTGTAGATTCGCCGATTTAGGCAACACGAATTCAAAATGCAGATCCGCCGATTTAGGCAGCATTCGTGCAGATCCGCCGATTTAGGCAGCACAACCATTGGTGTAGATCCGCCGATCTAGGCAACACCAAATTACTAGACCACTCTATCAGTGGCTGGCCACCACTGTCGCTAGTTTGGTTTTGGTAACAATTGAGGACAATTGCTTTTCAACCCCGGGGTATGTAATGAAATTGATATTTTGATGATATATCACGTACACTGTCCATTCACTTTGTTTGTGTCCATTGCACTCTCTCGTTAAGAACGGAAGGCTCTCCCTTCCATAAGAAAAAGGAACCTTGAGCACAGTTCGGAGCACTCATCTTGAGCAAAGTTCAACATTCATTCCGCTGCACCTTACAGGATTGTTGAAAGAAAACGTTGTGATTGGCATTGCCTTGGTCAACATGTATGCCAAATGTGGTGCACTTCATAAAGCACAAAAAGTGTTTGAGGAGCTTCCTGTCCAAGATGTCGTCTCTTAGAATGCAATGAGTGATGGCATGCGTAGGACTTACCGTTGTATCATTGGTAAGACGCCGTAGACGGGTCGTATGAGCTAGTAGTATGTAATCCTTATCAAAGTATTCTACAACATGTTGTTGCCTTCATGATTATTCTAGATAAATTATCCATGAGAAGGCTAAGTTGTGCATTAAGGGTTAATTCGTTGAATTTATATAGAAAAATGGACATGTATTACATCCATATGTATGAATGCCTCGTGTTAGCATAGGTAGGTAGGACTTTGAGGCTCACTAAGTCTTTTAAGACCAAAAGATGATATGGAATCAATTATGTTGATCCTTAATACAAAAAGTATTAGTGATACCAAATAGTTTGAGAGTTTCTTCCTTCCTCATAGTGCTAACATCTTCCCATACTTATGTTTCAAAGGGTTAATCTAGTTAAAAGGCACTATGCGAAAACATTGTTTTGCATTCGTAAAGAGCAAACATGGCTTTTGCTTTGCAAGGTGGTGGATGTTGTATGCTCCATTGGAGAACAACTTGGAGGCTTTATATTCCATGAGAAGGCATCTTAGGATGTGTGTGTATGTGTACATTTGCATGCGGGGAGGGGGTAAATGGCCAGACTTAAACATTGTGACAAGCATATGAGCAAAAGCAACAAGCCATCAAGAAGTGTAAGGTGCAGCAGAAGTGAATGTTGAACTTTGCTCAAGATGAGTGCTCCGACCTGTGCTCAAGGGTTCCTTTTACTTACGGAAGGGAGAGCCTTCCGTTCCTTTAGTGAGAGAGTGCAAATGATCACAACAAAGTGAATGACACTATGAATGAAGGTGCTGAGAGAGAGAGAGAGAGAGAGAGAGAGAGAGAGAGAGAGAGAGAGAGAGAGAGAGAGAGAGAGAGAGAGAGAGAGAGACTATCTACAGCAGTTTTGGTCAGCCATCTGGGATTTACATGCGGCTCGTCGTATTTCTTTTTTCATGTGGATGATTGCACATGCAGGACTTCCAGTTGGGACTTGGCTAGCTACTATGGGTCATGATCCGTTATGTACTCGATGTCCTTCGCGACTACATGAGTCACCTGCACACTGTCTTTGGTCATGCTCCTCTTCTCATATAGTGTGGCTAGCAGTTTGCTTTTTACTTAGCAGAGCCGGTGTTCAGCATGGATTTCTCACTTGGAGATCTGTCTCATGGTTGATGCGGATGCCCGGACCGCATCTTTTCTATGAGGGCTCAGACACAGATCCAGCTCGTATGCTTACCTCGATTGGTTATCGGCGAGGGACTTTGGCTATGTTACCACAGATCGCTTGGCAGGGGGATCCACAGACACGTGATGAAGTTTTTTCAGTCATCACCAGCATTACACTATGGAATGTTTGGAGAGCTCGTTGTCTTCACATTCTCAGTGCGGCTCCACAGCTCCTTCAGGATACCCTCACTGCCATTTGGCTGGACATCATTCACACCCTGATTTTGCAGTGGGATTCTTCCTCAGGTACATCTAGCGCAGCCGAGGCTCGTCGATTTGCCTTCCTTCGGCGTTGGGCCCGATCTCCACTCTTCTTCACACTTACATGTGGCCAGATTACATGGCATTATACCCCCCCTCAGTGGTTTCTCCTCCACTCATCACACAGACCACCATGAGATTGTTCTAGTCGAGTTGTCACTATAGTGGCTCTCACCCTTACATTCAACTTGTACACCCCACGTGATAGGCTATTTTGGCATCCGCTGCGGATTACATTGTACTCAATAATATACAGCCCTGATTTTTCCAAAAGAGAGAGAGAGAGAGAGAGAGAGAAGAATACGACACTAAAATGTTGTCAAACCCTCCTCCAAGGGCCCCACTCTCTATGGCGAGAGAGGTCTATGTTATTGATTGCACAAATTTGGTACAATGGTCTAGATGCAACGGACTTCTCGACGATGTCGACGACAATGATGACGGCGATGAGACGGGTTGAACTTTGAAAACGCTAGGGGCTGAAATCTGCAAATCTGTTGAATTCTGACACTGCGTCAGCGAGGACTGTGATGGCCACGACGCGGCGACGATGCGTTGAAAACGCAAATGCTGAAATCTACGAACAGCGGGCTGAAACTAAAAACGTTGGTTGATCTGACCTTGCGGCGAGGATCTGCTACGGGAAGGTGAGATCTACGAGGTTTGGGGCGATACTTGCAGAGTCTAATTGCTAAAAACTGAAAACACTGATGCTAGGGCTGATTCTGTCACCAGTAATTTACAAAACGTTGATGATGATCTGCAATTGCAAAAATGCTAGGCTGAATTCTATGATCTGCTAACGCCAGGGTTGATCTGCAATCTGCAAAATGGCAGGGCTGATCTGCTGGTGAAAAATGCCAGGTTGTCTTGTTGGCTGAAAAACGCTAGGTTGTCCTGTCGAGTCTTGCTGAGAAGGTGCACTGCCAGTTGCTGGAACTCTGCTGCCTCTTCTGTCGGAAAGTGCTAGCGCTAAGCAAATTTGTCCTACTCACTTTCCCAACAAAGTCACTTATTAATAATAAGTGGAAAATGGCTAAAATAGTGAAAATAGATTCCGTGCACTGTAAAATGCTCAAGATGGCTACTGACTGTAATGCTGATGATCATGCTGTGTGCAACCAGAGGATATGCAACTACTCTAAGTGCTTGGACATGCACGGCCTACGAACAGACTCACAAAAGTGCCAGAACACTTTCTAAGCTGACTTGAACCCTAGACCTGAAGTAGCTTGTCCACATGCACATAGGGTTAGACGTGTACGTGACATCCCCTCCTTTTTAAAGTGGGGTACTGGTACCGAATTGTATGGGGTCGAGGGAGATCGCCAACAATGTTTGGAATTCTAGCAAGGACTCTTTGCTGGCCCACTTTGATGCGTGGGTCGTGCGAGACTTAAACTTCATAAAGGTCTGCAATGCTTGCTTCTCTGGGTCGCGCCAAAAAGCGACACAAAGTGATCTGTGTGGCTGCTTCAATGGTCCAATTGCGTCTATGGACGTAGGTCCACCTTCTTCAAGAATCTCCGAGGAGGAAAAATCTTGAAACCACTTTCAACACAAAATCATGAACATACCCATTCCATGTAGAGTGACTAGAAAAATACTATGCTTCTTAAAGGACCGTGGATGCAATACAGATGAACAAAGTGACAGAGTGTTAAACCGTTCACCAAATACATGCAAAAAATGGAATCGAAACTAGTCTTTCCGATCTAAATCTAGCAATTGTGGAAAATCACAATAACAAATACCTATGCTTGATGGTCAATCTTTCTTGTGCTCGCTTTAAGATAATGTCATGCCAAGGAAGAGACATGGAATGTGAATTTCCATTGAAAGCTTTCTTCACATTCAAAAGTCCAGATGGACTTACTAGTTTTCTTGGTAAGCTCATATAGAGGTAATGCCTTTGTAGCAAACATGTGAACAAATCTTCTGTAAAAATTTATATACACCAAGAATGAACTCAATTCAGATGCTATGCGGGGTGCCTTGGCCTGCTGGACACACTGGACTTTATCATTGGCCATCTATATGCCATTTGTGGACACTATATGCCCCAGTAATTGTCCCTTCCAGACCAGAAATATAGACTTGAATGGATTCAAGCAGATCCTCTTCTCCTTATGTTGCTAAATTGGCTTTATCTGACAGAAAAATAATTCTAAATGAATTGTTGGATTTATAAGTGAGAGGGTTTTCTCGCTTGGAACACCAAGAAAAAATAATTCTAAATGAATTATTGGAATTTTAAGTTAGGGTTTTTCTCGCTGGAGACATCCAAGTACAGAGTATCCATAGTACGTTATTCAAAGTAATGACAGGAGCACTGTGAAAGGGAATATTTGTAAGGCCACCAAGAACGAGTACTTCTGATTCGTCACAATGGATGGGTGACAAGGAGCATCAGTAAGAAGTGTGCGACCATCCGGGAATGGAGATCTCTGATGCATCATAGGATGGGTGACATAAAGCATCGTGAAGGGGATTGTACCGTAAGTTCGGTAGGAAAGGACTAAGTGATGGGTATTCCTGATGCATCACAAGGTGGGTGATGGGTGCATCGGAAAGGGGATATCCATAGTCAAGAGGAAATCCGAACTGGAAAAGGGGAATACGCGTAAAGACAGAAGCACAAGAATAAAGTTGGGTTTTGAGAAGCTTTTCTTGAAAAGCGGAATATTTTAACGAGTTTTCCGGGAAGAGCAGACACTTTCCCGTGAGGAATCTATGTCTACATTGCATTTGTGCATGTGGTTGCATCCAGGGACGCCTGGGAAGTGCGGCGAAAAGCATTGTTTTAACTGATAAGGTTTTATTGAGTTTTTGGGCAGGTTCAGACCAATTTTGAAATATGCCAGCCGCCCACTTAATAAGTCGGCAGCCACTTAGAGAATAAAGCAACAAAACCAGCCAGCGAATTCTCTCTCCCTATTTCTAGTAGCACAGCCCTCCAAAAAAAAAAAACCGACGTGATCTCTACATGGCCGGCCTCTGCTCAGCTATTCCTACTGTAGCTAGAGAGTTATAAAAGCACCACATGCCCTCACTCAGAAAAAGAGTTGCCAGCACCAGCAAGGGAAGACTCTGCTGCCAGAAGACGCAAGAGATCGCAAGACTACGAAGCATGGAAGTCGCTTTTCCTTCGAAAGAGCGACATGTATCTATTGTGGATTCGCCATACGAATTGTTGTCCCGTGTTTGTGTGTGTTTGCAAGTACTTCATCGCGAAGGAGAAGCGTTAAGGCTTCGGCCTACGCTTGGGAATTTTGGGAACGGAATTCGAAAAATTGTCAGCGGAGTCTCGAGTACAGACGGAAAAAGGATTGAGAGCTCGTCTCTTGGATTTCCCTTACGGGAAGGAACGACGATCGAGTCAGAGAATTAGAACGGAGGGGTTTTCTTCCGTTCTTGTGCTTGTAAAAAGATTCTCCCTAATAAAGGATTCTCTTTAAGGGGGGAAACCAGCCCATCTTCTGGTCCCCAATATTGTGTCGATCTTCGCACTCTCTTATCTCTCTCTCTCTATCTATTTCTCTCTATATCATCTGACTTTAGTATTAAGTGATAAATTCTATTTATCAGAATATATTTGATATTGCTATGCGCTCCTGTTTGTGACAGTGGCATCAGAGCATGGTCTCCTATCTTTCTCTGTAAAGGAGAACGACTCTGAGAAGATACGGGAAGAATCCATGACAAGCCAAGAGAGAAGTAAGAAAGTGGAACCCTAAGCCCTGCAGGAAAAGCTCGCAGAGTTGGGAAAATTTTCCCTCTGTAAGAAGTCGACACAAGACTTGGGATTCTCTGAGAAGGCCACAAGAGCATGATGCTCAAGAACCTAGAGAATCCAAGGAGCGGAATGCTCAAGATCCTTCAGAATCCAGAAAATATCGATGAACATCAATCCAAAACCATAGCCATGAAATCCCGTTATTCCGGGAAGGATATGAAGGTCTTTAGACCTTAGAACACTCCGATCAAGTTTGATACTTTTGATGGAAGGGAAGATGTCCCGAAAGCTACCGCTTTCATTCGACACTTTGAAGTTTCCTTTGCAAACGACAATTTCTGAGAAGCGTCGAAGATGAGGCATGTGACCAAACACCTCAAGGGGATTGCAAGTACTTGGTGGTATACCAAAGCTCTGCAGCATACAACAAGACTTGGATTCAATTCAAGGCTGAATTTTTCGACAAAATTTTGTTCCTCTACGCTTTGAGGAAGGCATCCAAGAAGATTGGGATCGGTTTGCCCAATAGGAACACGAGCGAGTCAAAGCAAGAAATGGAAAACACTGCTGGTGGTAATAACTCACAAGAGAAAAAGATTGGAAAGAAGTGCCGCCGTGGACAAGGAATCTTTGGATTAAAACCGTCTGCCTACGTTGAGTGACGGCCCAGAACAAGAACCTTCTTTAGCAAACTCTGTTTGTGAAAGAAAAACATCGAGCTTAATACTCTATGACTTGGGCATTCCCTATGTGGGAGGACACAAGAGCTTTAATACCCTCAAGACTAACAACGCAGGATTATGCTCAAGGACAGAGACCTAGATTGATTTCTACGAAGATTATTCTTCTCGGGATTGAGAAGGTAGACTTGAGTTAACAGATTCTCGGATGAGGAAACTTCCGATTTGTTGGAAAGACGCGAATAACGAGTTCTTAGATCGCTCGTAAGTTTGATGATTGGTGAAGGATATCCTTGAGGTATTAGAGGACGCATATGAACCGGTAAGGTAAGTATTGAATTATTGAATTTTTGTTTAATTTAATTTCTAAGTTCTCTTTTGAGAAAGGACTAGCTCAACTCACCATTGAGCAAGATTTGAAAATTTTCCGGTTTCTCTTCGGGTAGTTCAGTTGGACCTCTATAGTTGAGGATAACTGTTTATAAGTGAGAGAGATGTTGCTAAATTGGCTTTGTCTGACAGAAAAATAATTCTAAATAAATTGTTGGATTTATAAGTGAGAGGGTTTTCTTGCTTGGAACACCAAGAAAAAATAATTCTAAATGAATTATTGGAATTTTAAGTGAGGGTTTTTCTCATTGGAGTCATCCGAGTACAGAGTATCCCTAGTGCGTCATTCAAAGTAATGATAGGAGCACTGTGAAAGAAAATATATGTAAGGCCACCAGGAACGAGTACTTCTGATGCGTCACAACGGATGGGTGACAAGGAGCATTAGTAAGAAGTATCCGACCATCCGGGAACGGACATCTCTGATGTGTCATAGGATGGGTGACATAGAGCATCGTGAAGGGGATTGGATCGTAAGTTCGGTAGGAAAGGACTAGCTGATGGGTATTCCTGATGCGTCACAAGGTGGGTGACGGGTGCATCGGAAAGGGGATATCCATAGTCGAGAGGAAATCCGAACTGGAAAAGAGGAATACGCGTAAAGACGCAAGCACAAGAATAAAGATGGGTTCTGAGAATCTTTTCTTGAAAAGCGGAATATTTTAACGAGTTTTTCGGGAAGAGCAGACTCTTTCCCGCGAGGGGTCTATGTCTGTATTGCATTTGTACATGTGGTTGCATCCAAGGACCCTTGGGAAGTGCGGTGAAAAGCATTGTTTTTACGTTATAAGGTTTTATTGAGTTTTTGGGCAGGTTCATACCAATTTTAAAATATGCCTGCCGCCCACTTAATAAGTGGGTAGCCACTTAGAGAATAAAGCAACAAAACCAGCCAACGAATTTTCTCTCCCTACTTTAAGTAGAACAGTAAAAAAAAGAAATCAACGCGATCTCTACGCGGCCAGCCTCTGCTCAACTATTTCTGCTGAGGCCAGGGAGTTATAAAAGCACCACATGCCCTCACTTAAAAAAAGAGTTTCCAGCGCCAGCAAGGGAAGACTCTGCGGCTAGAAGACGCAAGAGATCGCGAGACTACGAAGCACGGCAATCGCTTTTTCCGTGAAAGAGCGACATGTATCTATTGTGGATTCGCCATATGAATTGTTGTCCCATGTTTGTGTGTGTGCTTGCAGGTTCTTCATCGCGAAGGAGAAGCGTGAAGGCTTCGGCCTACACTTGGGAATTCCAGGAACGAAATTCGGAAAATTGTCTACGGAGTCTCGACTCCAAGTACAAACGGAAAAAGGATTGAGAGCTCGTCTCTCGGATTTCTCTTACGGGAAGGAACAACCATCGAGTAAGGGAATTAGAATTGGGGGGTTTTCTCCGGTTCTTGTGCTTGTAAAAAGATTCTTCCTAATAAAGGATTCTCTTTAAGGGGGAGGGGACCAACCCATCTTCTGGTCCCCAGTACTGTGTCTATCTTCTCACTCTCTATCTCTCTCTCTATCTATTTCTCTCTATATCATTTGGCTTCAGTATTAAGTGATAAATTCTATTTATCAGAATATATTTTATATTGCTATGCGCTCCCGTTTGTGACACCTTACATCGCTGAAAAACCATTTCCAAAAATAGTAGATGTTTCTCCTCGGTTGAGAATATAGCGAAGTTATTCATAAATATAGCTAGAAAAGAGTGCAAGAATTCATTGAATATCTCCATCATGCAACGCTGGAATGTTGCTGGAGCATTGCAGAGACCAAATGGCATGACTAAATATATGAATGCGTCCCATTTAGTAATAAAAGTGGTTTTTCTCCTATCTTGAGGAGCAATCTTTAACTGGTTGTAACCACTGTAGCTATCCATAAAACTATACATATCATGGCCTGCAATCTCATCAAGAAGCATATCAGTGAAGGGTAATGGAAAGGGGATTTTGATAGTTTGATTTCCGGTAGTCCACACGACTCTGAGTTTCCCATTCTTCTTCGGTACGACCACTATAGGGAATAGCCAATCACTGCTGACGACTTCTGTGATGAATCCGGCTTTCAAAAGGTTGTCAATTTCCTCTTTAACCTTCTTACCATAGTTTGTATTCATTCTGTACCTCTACAGACGTACGGGTCTGGCAACTGGCTTCACAGGTATATTGTGCTGGCAAATCTTTGGATCTACACCTTTCAAAGTAGTATGTTCCCATGCAAATACAGCTTTGTATTTTTGGAACATAAGTGTTAACTTTTTGCTTCATTTCTGGTTTCAGATGCTTATTCACCTTGATTAATCGAGGACTTTCTTCAGAACCCAATTTCATTCTTCAATCTCTTGATCATCTGGGAGCAGCTAATTCAGGCCACCTCTCTTCCTTTTGGCCAATGACTCCACAACATAATCATTGAACGGATCTGTTATTTTTAGATTCTCATTCTAAACTCCAGTGACCTCTTTAGTGTGCACTGGTGTACTGGAATCTGAATATCTCTCTTTGGAGTCAGATGGTTCTTTTGGCCGACCAATCAACAGAACTGGTCCCTCTCCAGGATTCAGTTCTGTGAATTGATCTGGAAACTGCTTTCTTTGTTTCTCAGCTTGAGCCTTGTCGAATAACACTGCATTCAAGTCGATTTTAGCTAACAAAAAAATGTTCATGGTTGCAATCATCCGTTCAATCTTCTTAACCCCATATTTTTGGCAAAGTTCCTCAGGTCGAAGTGCTTTCTTCCAGCTTTTGGTGTTATTTGTCTGGAGCTGGATTCTCCTACTGGTTTTTTGAATGGTTATGGTCTAACTCGCATAATCATAAACAGCATGGGCCATCCGAAGCCATGGTCGTCCCAGTAGCATACCATATGCTCCTTGGACATCCAGTACCAGAAAGCTGGTTTTGATCATACCAGTTGCCTGAACAACTCTATGATCTGTCATTCTAACCTTAAAGGGTGCTGGTTTTAAATCAGTGATACCAAGCCTTTGCTGAAGATGTGTCCCCAGAATATTCACACATGTCCCTCCATCTAGTATAACACTGGATAGCGGCTCCCATTGTTTCCTGACCTTGTAATCCACCTGGATTACTCACACCTCATCATCTCTGACAGCCGACAAATCAACTGCTCTGGCATCAGCTTCAGCTTTTTTCCGTTGTCTGATAAACTTTGCTGCTTCAGGCAAAGTCTTCCTGATATTATCTAATTCGACCGTCAATTTCTGAATTCGTTCAAAGATTTTGACATAGATCTCTTCTCTCTCCTGGTCAGAATTATTATCAGAATTCAAGGAATCAGGACTATCTTCACATTGCCAATCCTCTGTTCTGGTGTCTGTACTGAGCCTTGACTGACACTGAGAAAGACACTATGATTTCCCCAGTTCAGTGTTTTCTATTACAATCAAATTTGATTTGACCTACCCTAGATCATCCATCAGTCCTTGCACTGCAGCAAGCATGGTCTCAGAGGTTCCGGATTCTCACTAATCTGGCTGCATTTTCTCAGAAGACAGGGCTGGTATCTTTTGAATAACACGAGCATCAGAACTCTCTAGCTCTTCTGGTAGCTTCTTAGCTAGATCCTCTGTGATCTTAGCTGCGAGTTCTCGCTGCTCTTGCCGTTCATCAACTACCTTCTCCTTGCCTTAGCCTTCTAGACTGCTCTCTGTTGAGTCCACTTACTAGTTTCAGGAATGACTGGTTTCACAGGCTCGTCTGGAAGTTCTTCAATAATCATCCCTTTACTGTGAGTGATTGCCCATACTGGAACTGGTTCTGGCGCTTTTGCCTTAGTAGCCTCAGTACTGGGTGCATCTGGACATTGAGCTACAAAGTGCCCAAATTTTCCACAACTATAGCAGTTAAGACTTTGCTTCTAGAAATTTCCATGACCTTGGCCTCGGCCAGTACCCCCTTGGTATCCGTCGCGCCCAGTACCAGTCCCATTGGTATCTAAATTTTCCTCTTTAAGTCCACTGGTCGTCTCTACCTTAGTTGATTTGGCATTTGTAAATGCAATTAGAGATAGATCCTTACCTTTCTTGAAATGATGGATTCGAATGCCACAGTTATTCCACAGATGGCCATACACTTTGCAGTACGTGTAGTGTGGGCAGATTGCTAATTTCAGCAATTTGCTTGGCCATTTCGTCAATTTTCTGCAACCAAGACCCTTTCTTAGCCTTGTCCTTGCTCTTTTCGTTTGAACTACTATCAGAACTGCTAGAAGTCTCACTGGAGTTGAAATTCTCCGCAGAAGAGCTGCTACTGCTAGACCTCCGCTTCTTATGGCTTCGCTCCTTCTTGGCTTGCTGCTTGAGCTTCAGAGCTCTCTGTACCAAGTCATTAAACTTCTTCATGGGTGCAGGTACCTCTTGCTCTCTCAGCTTCTTGCTGCGAAATCCATTCAGAAACCATGCACGTAATCTTTTTTCTGAAGGTGGTTCTTGCCACTGCCTGGTCAACCCTTTGATCTTTTCCACATAGCTTTCTATAGACAATTTTCCTTGCTTGATCTTGTCCAGCTCACAGAGAATGTCTTCATCGCCTCTGTTGTCTGAGTACTCAAGTTTGAAAGCCTTGATCAGTTTATTGTAAGACCGGAGCTGGCAAGCTGGATAGTGGTAATACCATTTTCTTGCCGCATCCTTCAGTGTTTGAGGAAAATACTCTCCCTAGTCATCTTCATCAATATGCTTTAATTCAGTATATTAATCAAAGTCTTGAATGTGGACATTAGGATCGTCTTTTTTCCCGCCTTTGAAAATTGAAAAAGAGATCTTTAAGGAAGCAGTCTAATCATGCCTGTCTGTATCATCTTTGGTTCCTCTGGTCTTGGTAGCCAGACTGCGTCTGGGTGACTTCCTGTAATAATCACTGTCGGCATCCCACTGACCTTCCTTTTCAGTTTCAGTCTCAGTCTCTACCTTGGCCTTCCTGCTTGTACTATGATGAATGCCTTTGCTATCCTTGGCCTCAGCTGTCTTGTGTGTGGACCTAGAACCTTGAGTCCTGGTTTTGCGTTCCTCACGCTTAGCCCTTCTCCTCCTTGAGTGACTGGAATGCTACGAGTCTTTGGCCTCTTCAACATTACTCAACTCCTTCTAAGCCTCAGTCTCACTCTCGGGGTCCCTCTCAGTATCAGACTCTCTTGCTGACACTTCTGGAATAGGGTCGATTTGTGTGGAATCAGTGCGAAACCGGGTTGATAATTTTCGACCACTACTGACTCTAGGCGGTATGTTTGTAGCTAAGAATTCTAACTAGGAGACGGAGCTCGCTGGTTTAAGAGCAATCAGCTCTAGCCACCGCGATTGCCAAAATGGAATGAGAGTTGGTCTCTTCAGATAGCTATTCCAATGTTAAGAGTTGAGAGCTACTGATTATCTAGGCGGTTTAGTCAGTGAGGATTGGAATTAAGTACTAGACTGAAACAGAGAACTGAATTGGAATATTGTACTGAAATGGAAGACACAAACTGGAAGACTGGGAATGGTATCATAGATTTAGATTAGTAGTACAAAGATAATCAGTACAGTGTACAACAGGCTTAAGCTCAGATGAAGTTTGAGGATTGATAACTGGAGTAAGTGATCACAGAGTTGAAATCCAAAAGCTTATGAAGCTAAAAGTCTAGAAGCAAGAGCCCGTAAGCCAAAAGTCCAAAAAATCCCCGGAGACATTGTAGCGGCTCCTATTTATAGGCTTATAGAGTTACTGTAGTAATTACTGTAATTTCTGTCAGTGTAGCTGTTTTCGCTGGTCGGCCTTCTAAGGAGCACTTCGTGTCTGCTGAGACTTTCCTCGCCTTCTACATCTGTGCTCATTCATGAGTGAATCATGTGCATCGTACAATACGGTATGCTTGTGGAAAGGGAACATGTAAAGATGGTGACGAAAATACAAGAAACCGTCAGAATGAAACACTCGAACAATGCGTGTTGACTAATCATGCAAACACACAATACCCTTTTTTCCCCCCGAGAAAAAGATCCTTCTATTAGTTAATGAAACTGCCCATAGGGCTACAACACCTCTACAAGAGAGGGCTACAACAATCATGATGGGGAGACTTGCAATGAAAAAAAAACATATGTACAATGAGGCTAAATCAAGAATGGGTGGGGGGAAAAGCCACACAAGTGGACGGTAATGCCATCTGAGTACACCCTGGACCATGGTGAAAAAAGGCCCAGGACGCCAGAGTCAAAGGAAAGCCTCTCTGCACTCCCGCATGCGGTCGGAGCTGCCCTGGAGTCTCTCGACCTGTCCTCTGAGAGTATGGATCAGCTCTAGCCAAAGATCCCGAACAATCTCTGCTGGTGGTACAGGGCGAGTCTCGAAGATGCGGAAGCAACGAGCCTGCTAGATGAACCAGAGTGTCAGGCCACTGATGAGCTCCCATCACTCCTCTCTCTCGCTGCACCACTCATGTGGAGTAAGCTCTGTGGCAAGCTAGAGTGTAGGTCGCCCCCCTTGCATCACTATCATCCTGTTGATGGAAGATAGCTCAAACTGAAGTGCTGGGCCCGTGAGAGTGGACCAAGCAGCTGCCTCCCAAGTGTACTGCCGAGCCGTGGAAAGAGCTAGCATCAACCGAAGAACACGAAGCCACACCTGCTGTGCCAAAGGACAGTCTCAAAGACAGTCTCAAAGATGGTCACAAGCTGCACATACGGCCGAGAGACCACTATGTACAAGCCAACTCCCAACTGCTATAGCTCTATGTACGACCAGCCACACTGGAACAAAGTGACTCGCGTCGACTGTCTGGAGTCCCACAACCTCTCCCAAGAAGCTGCCAAGAACTCAGTTGTGAGACCCTCCTCCTGCTAATGAGGTGTTGCAGCAGGGCGAGCCTCTCTCTATGATTCCAGTATGTGACGTCCTAGTCGAATAGTGTACTGAAAGAAAGGGACACCTGGATGGTCTGCAGAGGAGAAAGGTCCCTCCAAAGCCACTCTCCAGGATCCCACTGTACTCGTACCGGTGGATAGCTCTTCCAAGTCCACAGTCTCTAGTGTCCAGTCTCAAGAGCTACTGGGTCAGGATCGATTACACAAGTCCTCCCACAGATGCCCACCACTTGGATCCTCTGAAAACAGCACTCTGCCACCTGTGGGGCCTCTACTACAACTTGGTGTAAGCGACCCTCACCATGTATCTCGAAAAACAGGAATGGAAGAGTCTCTGAGCAAGCCTGAACTGAGATGAGAACCTCCTGTCGCGTGAAGGCTCCCATCCATCTGGGTGCTGCTGACTCGAGAGGTGTGAGCCACTCAGCTGGTAGTACTACCTCTCAGATGTCTTGACACATACTCTGCATCCTTCTCATGCCCTATAGCTGAAAGCTCTGAAGCTCCTCTAACAAGCCTGAAAACTATAACCAGTCACCTAAAGAGCGTGTTGGACCCTCTGCCATGGGACCCCAGGAAACAAGAGGCCGACTATCAACCAAGTGGCCTCTCTAAGTGCTAACCATGGGGTTCCAAAAAAGGGGTTGTCTCAGGCGCTCCTCCATGCAAGTAGGCTGCTCAAGCCAACTCTGCGCATCTCTGTGAAAATCTATCTGGTCGAAGGTCGCCAGGGGCTTCCAGCCTGAGGCACCCTAGCACGAAGCCGCTACAACAAGAACTCATTCCAAGGCTCCTCACCTGGAAGAAGTCCTCTGACGATGAACTTCCTAAGAAGGGCTCTGCTCTGCTATGCTTGGTCTATGATCCCAAGCCCTTCCTGAGAACAAGGAAGAGTGATGACCTGCCAAGCCACTTTGGCCCGGGCTATCTGAGTGTCATGCACTGACCAAAGGAAGTTCTTGATCAACCTCTCTACTTGGATGATACAAGAACTCGAGAAGATCTAGCAAGAAGTGATGTATCACATAGTAGCCAACAACACCTGGTTGGCCACTATAACTCTGCTTGCGAGAGAAAGTTGTGCGGAGCTCCAATGTAACAACTTCCTCCTGATAGACAGGAGGAGGGGAGCAATGTACTGCTCGGGAGACAAGTCCAAACCAACCTGACAGCCCAAGTACCGAACTGTAGTCCTTGGGGGAATCCCCCTCCTCTGCCTATCTGTCACTGTGAGGATCACTGGTGCATGGTCCGAAAAGGAAGTCCGTGGTCCCCCTCCTCTGCCTATCTGTCACTGTGCTGATCACTGGTGCATGGTCCGAAAAGGAAATCCTTGCATCGTGCTCCCCCTCCTCTATCTGTCACTGTGAGGATCACTGGTGCATGGTCCGAAAAGGAAGTCCCTGCCAGAATGCAACTGTCCCACCCAAGTCACAGAAGTGTTCACTAGTGTAGAAGCGTTTTATCCGCGATAGATTCACTCCTCCCACTCTGCGGTCCAAACGGGAGAAGGCGAGCATGTCTGGGGGTCTCAAAAAGCTAGAATGCTGCCACACATCCGAAACCCTCAGAGTCTTACAAAACCTCTCCCAAGCTGCCAGCTCAACTCCATGTACAATAGCATGACTACCACCAATCCTGTCAGAGGGGTCCTCCAACATGTTGAAGTCACCCCCTACGCACCATTTCTCTGCCTGCGGCAGTGACTCAACAATCTGTGACCAAAACTCTGCTCATGGACTCGCCACATTGGGCGCATAGATGTTCAGGAAGACCACAAGACAACCCTGAACCTGCATAGTGATCCACTGAGCCCTACCTGACACAATAATCCCTCTACCCACAATGGCCTACTGCAAAGAATCCGCAATAGTCATACATACCCCGCCCTGGATGCCTCCAGGTCCAAAAGCAGTTGACCAAAAAGTATCATATCGTCCATGCAAAAGCTGACCACAACGTCTACTGCGGCTCTCACACATGTGATGCTCCTGTAGCATACGAATGTCAATCTCTCCTCCTAGAAGGCATCGCTCAAGCTCCTGGCGCAGTTGACCCCTTTGACGCTGAAACTGGGCCCCACCTAATCCCTGTACGTTTCATGAGACGATCCTCATGGGGAGCGAGAGAGAACAGTTGTTTCCGCAGCAGCTAAATGTGCTATCTTTGAGGCTGGCTTGGATGCGGAGTAATGCGCATCCGAGCGTCCTCGAGATAAGCGTGATTGCAAAGAGTGCCTAGCCCAAGCCCAAGTAGATCGAGCTGTGCCTAAAGCAACCTCCTCTGTCCAGGAGTCCTCATGTATGTGTACATAGCATTGGGGACATTGCGTATTAGCAAAAAAGTGAACCACAATGTGTCTACATCTTGCTGCGTCTGGAGGTGTCACAACAAACTTGGCCAATGAGTCTGCAGCATGTCTGTAACCCCTAGGTCTCCCATGTGATGAGAGAACTTTAGGGCCTGTGTCTATGGCCACTCCAACACTGAGTCAAAAGTCCACTCAGTCTGGTCCCTGCCGCAAAGGGGAAAAGAGAAGCCAACCGCTGAGTCGAAGGCCTCTATCCCTCTAGCAGCAAGGAAAAGAACATGAACTCTAAAGCAGGCTGCCTCAAGGTCTGGTGAGGAGTCGCCGAGATACCGTGTAAAGTCGTAGGCAAAGAAGTCCCACCGACGCCGAATGTCAAATCTCGTCAGACCACAAGGGACTGCTGCAAAGGGAGACATCTGTACCAGAAGAAGGGGTTGCAAGAAAGGCTGTCCCTCTCTCGCCAAGCGACTTGTGGGGAAGGCGCTGCCAAGAGATCTCCTAGTAGCCGAGGATGCCCCTGCCCCCTCGGTCGACTGTGGGACTGGAGCAGGAGGGGGGGGCGCAAGAGCAGGGGAAGGGGGGGGGAGAGGGGGATCGGCAAAGGTAGGAGGGCAAGGTGGAGAGGCAGAGGGAGGGAGGGGGGGGGGGGAAGGGGGGACTGTCGAGGGTGATGCTGAGGTGGAGGCGGGAGTAGGGACCTCGTCCTGCTAAAGAGGGCCAAATCGGTTTCCCGTGGTAACCCACTGCTACTGGGCAAGCGCCTGAGAACCACTCTGGGTGCTAGTTGTCTCGCTGAGGCCCTTGTCATCGTCCACCTCAAACCTGCTACTTGCTCTCCTTCGCTTGAGTCCCAGGCTCGGAGGGTGCCTCTGCCTGTGTGCTCTGTGTCACTGCCTGCTGCTGCTGCTGCTGGCGAGCCCTTGAAGGCTAGGGCTGGGCCTGTGGTGTAGGTCGGGGCCTCCTCCATGGACAAGCCTTTGCAAGATGGCCCATCTGTCAACAAATGAAGCACTGATTCGGGAGGCCGGAATACTCCACGCTCTGTCTAAACCAACCCCCACTCACCCGAGGAAGTAGGATGACCTTCGGAAGAGTGTGAGTGTCCCTAACTAGAACGCGAACTGAGGGAATGGCGGCCGCCTTGGCAGCTACTGAGGCTACCGTGCGAGGTGCTCCAGGACAATCCCAATCGCTGAGCCTATCTTGGAGAAAAGTGGTAGGTACTCCCTCTTCAAACTAGGAAAGCAGATGGAGATGGGAAGGTCTGCCTTCTCTACCAGAACATCTGAAGCAGTGTCAAAACCATGTCTCCATTGTCGAAAGTGGGCTCGAACTGCTCGGATGGTCAAGGGGCTCATGGCGATGACCTTGGACGCCATCTCAGAGGTCTCAAACTCGTTCTGATAGTAGCCGCGTGAGGAACTGAACATTCAAGATCTTGCCCACCTCTGCGAGAAGGCGGGCCTGGAGAAGATCACGCAGCTCTCCTCTGCTGGGTTTGGTGCCGAGAATCTTGCAGATGACGGAGGTTGCCTGGAGGCACTCCACATCTACTGCAAGGCTCGCTTGATCTGTCGGTGAAAGAGCAAGTCGAATGGTGGGCTTTGCAGGGTCGGGCGAGGGGGCTTTTGAGGAGTCCCTCTAGGGTGGAGCATGAGCCTCCATCTGTGTCTATTGTTGTGAAGGAAAGGGGGGCCGTGAAGACTAACACCTGCAAAACCTGACGAGTAAAGTCCCAGCTAGAAACTCCACTGTAGGGTTGAACAAAGCGAGGCCTTCAGGAGAGCGGGGGGGCGGGGGGGGGAGGGGGGGGGGGGGGTTTGCACAAAGGGGGAGGTGTGTGGCGATGGAGGGCTACGGCTGCAGGCGGGCTAAAGGTGCGCAAAGGGGCGGTGGGTGGCGATGGAGGGCTGCAACAGACTGGCTGAGGGGGCTGTGGGCTGAACCAGCTGAGGGGAGGCGGGCTAAGGCGGAAGCGGGCTGAGGTAGTGGGAAGGGAGGGGAGGCGGGTTGGTATAGGTGGGCAAAGGGCGAGGGGGGGGGCTGGCGCGAGGGGGCGCACTGCAGAGCAGGGGGGCGCAAAGCTAAGGGGGGGAGGGGGAGGAGTGGACAGCAATGGCAAGGGGGGGAGCGCACAGCAACAACGAGCGTCAATTAGATTTTTTGAATAACACACAATACTTCCTGAGTGGGTTCCCTAAATCTCGACTCGAGAGCCAAGATTGGTTCTTCGTGATTGAACGTATCCGTAACGAGGTTAGCTTCACTAGAAAAATAATCAACTAAACCATCATCCTTGTGAACAATCACAACTTTATCATGCAAATCATCATCCTTGTGAATAATCACATCGTTATCATGCAAATCATGTGTGTTGTGCTTTGGAGAAGAAAAGACTGAGAGAGTCTCCTTCTCCTTTTTATTTTCAAGCTTCACCTGCACATTAGAAGTGAGAGGTTAAGAATGAACAACTGCCTCTCCACGAATGACAATGGAAGAGTCACTTTTGGCATTGAAGGTGAGAGTATTGTCCGCCCAATCAATGAGAGGGTTATGCTCATGAAACCATTGAATGCCTAGAATCATATCACATCCTGAAAGAGAAGACACTACAATTTTTTTGCGGAAGGACGCTTGTTGAACAGTGAGTAACACATCAAGGCACTCTCGTGTAATGAGAGAGTCCATACCGGGAGCGAAGCCCAACACCTCGAAAGGAGATGTCTTGAGAACCTCCAAGCGGGCTCTTTCGACAAGAGAGTCACCAATCACATCATGCATACTACCAAAATCAAACAAGACCATCATGTGTTGATCATTCACATGACCATGCATACAACTAGAATCAAACAAGACCTCCATGCTCATCACCTTCATTCGAAGTATTCATTCCGCTTCGGCTGATGACCATACACTGAGATCTTGGGTTCTTCAGTTTACGAGGAACTTGGGTTCTTGAGGTCTTGAGGTTCTTGGGTTCTTTAGCTTGCAATCTGTGTTAGAGAAGTCTATTCTCTTCCCTGCGGGCGCACCCCCTGGTGCCCTTGTGCTCACACCAAAGTTGCTTTTTCCCACCTCATATCGATTGGCCGGTCGCTAAGTGCACGGTCTGCTCTCAATGAGTGAAAAAAGGAATGAGGGGAGGCCGAACAAGCCCTTCTTTCTTGGGTTTCATGTCACTCAGTTCAAAAACATGATTAGGAATCGACACACCCAAGTGGACTTGGGTTACGTGCGACCGCAACAAGCAAAAGAAATTCTTGTGGTTCTTCCTTGAGTGATACAGACACTGCCAAAGTTCTAATACCAATGTAAGGTGCAACGGCAGTGAATGTTGAACTTTGCTCAAGATGAGTGCTCCGAAGTGTGCTCAAGGGTTCCTTTTACTTACGAAAGGGAGAGCCTTCCGTTCCTTTAGTGAGAGAGTGCAAATGATCACAACAAATTGAATGACACTGTGAATGAAGGTGATGAGAGAGAGAGAGAGAGCGAGAGAGAGAGAGAGAGAGAGAGAGAGAGAGAGAAGATATACGACACCAGAATGTTGTTTAACTCTCCTCCAAGGGCCCCACTCTCTATGGCCAGAGAGGTCTATGCTATTGATTGCACAAATCTAGTACAATGGTCTAGATGCAATGGACTTTCCGACTATGTCGACGATAATGATGACGGCGATGAGACGGGCTGAAATCTGAAAAAGCTAGGGGCTTAAATCTGTTGAATATACTGCGTCGGTGAGGATGGCGATGGCAAAAACGCGGCAACGATGCAGTGAAAACGCAGATGCTGAAATCTGCAAATAGCGGTCTGAAACTGAAATGCTGGCTGATCTGATCGTGCAGCGAGGATCTGCTGCGGGAAGGTGAGATCTGCGAGGTTTGGGGCGATACTTGTAGAGTCTAAGTGCTGAAAATTGAAAACACTGATGCTAGGGCTTCCGAGAATCTGCAAAACGTTGATGATGATCTGCAATTGCAAAAACGCTAGGCTGAATTTTGTGATCTTGTAACGCCAGGGCTGATTTGCAATTCGCAAAACACTAGGAATGATCTGTTGGTAAAAAATGATAGGTTGTCTTGTTGGCTGAAAAACGCTAGGTTGTCCTGTCGGGTCTTGCTGAGAAGGTGCACTATCAGTTGTTACTGGAACAATGCTGCCTCTTCTGCTAGAAAGTGCTAGCGCTAGGTTTCTTTTAAAGAGACTAGAAAATTTGCCCTACTCACTTTCCCAACAAAGTCACTTATTAATAATAAGTGAAAAATGGCTAAAATAGGGAAAATGGGTTCTATGCACTGTAAAATGCTAATGACTGTAATGCTGATGATCATGCTGTGTGCAACCTAAGGATATGCAACTAATCCAAGTGCCTGGACATGCACGGCTTGCGAACAAACTCACAAAGGTGCTAGAACACTTTCTAAGCTGACATAAACCGTAGACTTGAAGTAGCTTGTTCACATACACATAGGGTTAGATGTGCAGGTGACAAGAAGGGCCAAAAATCATAACTATTTTGTGAAGGAGTACGAGCGGAAGTGAGACGCGAGAGAGAGTGCGAGAAGAAGAGCACGACGATATGGTGAACTCGCTCTACTGTAATGTGTAGAGCATAGTGAGTTCTTATTAGGTTTTTACAAAAGAATATGTGTACATACCTGGCGGCCCGCCCACTTACCTGGGCGACCACATTGGGCTTTATACCCCAACAACCTCCCACTTAAAGTCCAATGTGGTACTTTAAGTGTGAGAGAAGCTACTATACAAGCTAATATACAAGAGATGTAGAGAAGTGATGTACTACCCTACACCTAACTGCTTGCGAAAATGCGCAAAGCTCTCTGAGGGAAGTCCTTTTGTAAGTAGATCAGCAAGATTTTCTGTGGTGTGAACTTTGACAAGCTGAAGTTGCTTATCCTCGAGCATTTCCCTGATGAAATGATACTTCACATCCACATGCTTTGTCTTTGAGTGATAAACTGGATTGCGAGCCAATTGTATAGCACTTTGACTATCACAATATAACACATGCATCTCTTCTTTGATTCCCAAATCTGTTACTAGTCGATTAATCCAAATTGATTCTTTGCATGCCTTTGATGCTGCAAAATATTCAGCCTCTGTAGTAGACTGAGTAACACAATCTTGTAATCTAGAACGCCATGATACTGCTCCACCAGCCAATGTAAAGACATACCCTGAGGTAGACCTTCGGTTGTCTAAGTCACCTGCATAATCTGAGTCTGTAAAACCCTTTACACTTAGCTCCTAACTCCCATAGCATATATGCATACTCTTTGTAGCTTTCAGGTATCTCAATATTCCTTTCACTGCCTCCCAATGTTTCTTGCCTGGGTTTGACATGTATCGACTTACTACTCCCACTGCAAATGCAATGTCTGGGCGAGTAGCAATCATTGCATACATCAAACTACCCACTGCAGACGCATATGGAATCTTATCCATTTCAACCTGTTCTTCCTCAGACACAGGACAATCTTGTTTGCTAAGTTTCACATATGGTGGCAATGGAACACTCAGTGCCTTTCCCTTCTCCATATTGAAACGTTGCAAAACCTTGTCAATATACTCTGTTTGAGATAACCAAATCAACTTCTTTGATCTGTCTCTCTCAATGCGCATACCAAGTATATGACTTGCCTCACCCATGTCTTTCATGTCAAACGATTTTGCCATCTTTGACTTCAAAGCTGAAATTTCTTCCAAGTGCTTGCCAACAATCAACATGTCATCCACATACAAAATAAGGATCAGCCAACTACCATCCTTAGCCTTCTTTGTATATAGACAGTGATCGAACTCACTACTTTTGTAGCCTTGAGAAAGCATAAACTTGTGGAATTTATGGTACCATACCCTCGGTGATTGTTTTAAGCCATAAAGACTCTTTAACAACTGGCATACCCAATCTTCCTTGCCTTTCTCAACAAACCCTTCTGGCTGCTGCATGTAAATTTCCACATCTAAATCACCATGCAAGAACGTTGTCTTGACATCCATTTGGTGCAACACCAAATCTAATATGGCAACCAATGCAAGAAAGCATCTCAATGTAGTCATCTTGACTACCGGAGAGAAGACTTCATCAAAGTCAATGCCTTGTTCTTGCTTAAAGCCCTTGGCAACAAGCCTTGATTTGTACTTTGGCTGACTATCATGAGCGGTGATCTTATACCTGTAAACCCATTTACAAGGTAGAGCATTTTTGCCCTGTGGTAATTTAACTAGCTTCCATGTCTTGTTTTTATGCAGAGCTGTCATCTCTGACTGCATGGCCAATTGCCAATTCCCGGAGTCCTTCATTTGCATTGCTTCCTTGTAACATGAAGGCTCATTGCAATCAGTCAACATGACATAGTTCATTGATGGAACAAACCTATCAGGAGGTCACGTGACACGTCCAGATCTACGCACAATAGGTGGCTTAGGCTCAGCCACAACCTGTGGTTCCACTCTATCCTATCCTTACTCCTCTTGAGCCCTGACATTTTGTCTTGCACGTGCACGTCCATATTCTTGGAAGACAACTCTTCTAATCTCCTCAACCCTCTCTGGTTTAGAATAATATTTGGATTCATTAAAGTGAACATCATTGCTGCGGACAACCTTTCTGGATTCGGGATCCCAAAGTCTGTACCCCATCTCACCAGAATTACCATAGCCTAGAAAGATGCACTTTCTACTTTTTGGCTCAAGTTTGTTCCTAAATTCCTTTGGAACGTGAGTATACGCCTCACAACCAAAGACTCTGAGATGCTTGTATGAGGGAATTTTGCCTCACCATACCATCTCTGGCACTGAATCCTTCTGCAAAACCTTGCTAGGAGATCTATTTACAAGATGAACAGCTGTTGATACAGCTTCAGCCCAAAACCCATTTGGCAGCTGTGCATTAGACAACATACTTCTGACCTTCTCTTGTATGGTCCTATTCATCCTCTCAGCAACACCATTTTGAGGAGGATTGTAAGGAGCAGTAAGTTCACGTTTTATACCTTTTGACTCACAAAAGTCCTGAAAGGCCTTTGAAACATACTCTCCACCATTGTCAGTGCGTAAGCATTTAAGCTTCTTGCCACTCTGATTCTCCACAAGTGTCACAAACGTTTTGAAAACACTCAACGCTTCATCCTTGTGCTTGAGAAAGTAAACCCATACTTTCCTCGAGTAATCATCTATAAATGTCATAAAGTAAGAAGCTCCCCCTAGAGATAGGTTAGGCATAGGTCCACACAAATCACTATGAACAAGTGCCAACTGTGTATCTCTTCTATTGCTTCTATGCTTATGTGGCTGTTGTGTTTGCTTACCATACAGACAATGTTCACAGAATTCAAAATCATTAAATGAAAAGCCAGGCAAATAACCAGAACGAGACAAGATTTCCATTCCCTTCTTGGACATATGTCCTAACCGGCTATGCCACAAAGAAACGTTCGGCTGCTCGGTTACATTGATTACATTTTTAGAGACATTTGATACATAAATCATGTAAAGTCCTCCAGACTTTACTCCATGTGCTACTGTCATAGAACCCTTGGATATCTTCCACATGTTATGTCCAAAAGTGGTGACGTAAGCATCATCAAGTAAACTTGTGCTAATCAAGCTCTTTGTAATTGCGGGAACATGTCTCACATTCTTCAGCGTGAAAGAAGAGCCATTCTGAAACTTCAATTGAACATCTCCAACACCTAAGATCTCACATGTCTGCCCATTGCCTAGCCGAACATGATCTTTAGTGGGCACATAAGAGGTAAACCACTCCTTGTTTGGAGACACATGAAGTGATGCCCCTGAGTCTATAATCCAGTCACTCAGTGCATTTCCATCAGATGCTGTAAGAAGAGCTGAGTCCATTGTATTCTTCAAGAAGTAGATGTCTGCTGACACTAGACTGTCATCCTCTGCAACAGTGTTTGTCACATTTATTTCTTGAATCTTCACTGAGGACTTGTTCTTCTCACCATGGTCTTCAGCTTTCTCTTTGCCTTTTTCTGCTTTCCATTCTCTGCAGTCTCTTTTCATGTGACCCTTCTTGCCACAATGGTAGCATTCTATGTCACTCTTTCCTTTAGCACTGCGGGACTTGCTACGAGACTGATTCCTCTTTCCACCTTTGTACTTTTCTTTGGTCCTTCCCGTGACAACTAAGGCTGTTCCTTTGCCTTTGTCCATTGTCTTTCTATTGGTTTCTTCAGTAAGCAGACTTCCTTCTACACCTGCTATGTTCAAACCATCTGGAGGTGCAGAATTACTCAAAGCAGTGCGAAAAGTGTCCCAACTTTCCGGCAATGTGATCAACAGGAACATAGCTCTAACAGGTTCATCAAACTTGACACCTTGAGCTGACAACTGATTATAGATTGTGTTGAATTCATTCAGATGATTGGACATAGGTGTCCCTTCTTTCATCTTCAAGTCAACAAGCTTCTTAAGCTAGTATACCTGTGAAGCTGCACTCTGCTTCTCATAAAGATCACTCAGCTTTAACCGTGCTTGATAAGCCGACATCTCGTCTGCTACATTGAAGTAAACGCTTTCTGCCAAAGTCAACATAATGGTAGAAAGTGCCAATTCATCCATTTCGCTCCATTCATCTTCGTCCATATCTTTTGGTTTTATCCCCTTGAGCTTTATAGGTTTTATCTGCTTCTTTTGTACCAACACGTGCCAAATCTGCTGCTTCCACAATGGGAAATTGGTTCCATCCAGCTTCTTGATATTGTAAAGACCAGTGTCCTGTGATCCAGCCATAGCTACGCTTCACAATAGTTTACTTTCTTGGGAAAAATTCGGCAGAGTTTCCCCTGTAAACTGACCTCTGAACCAATATCAACCTGTCAAATGAACCAAGAAAGCTTCAGATTCTGCTGAAATTTTGGTAGAGTCTCCTTTGTAAAATGGCTCTAGTGTACTAAAAACAGACCAAAAACAGCTCAAAAAACCACTGTCTCTCTAACACTGTAAGCTGTGGGTAAACCTGTCTTGCACCTGTACTGTCTGTGACTGTCCTGTCACTGTCCTATAAGCATAGACTGCGACAATGCCTCAACGACAGTAAAGCAAAGATGCAATACCAACTGTCTAACTCACAGTCAATACATCTTAGCTGCCTATCTAAGGGTGCTCGAGGGATCGCTCCAAGACCTGTATCACCGAAAGGATCTCAACATTCGAGAATCCCCCAGCTCAATAAAACCTCACTCGATCCTCAACAAAGGCTGCAGTAAATCTGACAGTACATAGACTTCCCACAAAGTCATACATCCACAAATTTCCCACTATATGCTGTAACCGCTGCGGCGGTTGTTTGCTGCGTGACTCACAGCCAACAAACCCTCAACAAACATACATCATCTCTGACAATACATCCCATGTGGAAGTACCTGCAATGTCAGGATGAAATCTGGAATATCAAGCAGCAAACACAAGCTACCTGATGAACTAGTGGATGTCACCTACAGTCTGTGTAGATGCGCCCGTGTCGTATGTGACACGCCTCCAAGAATTGTGAGCTGTCCTTTGATGTGTAGACACCCACAAATCAACACTCTGGGAGTGTCGATATCCTCAGCACCTGCAGTCGTAGGCCGAAAAACCCCAAATTTGCAGAGTCGGATCTGCACCCGCCGAGACCACGTAGTCGAAAAGGGCCTGCGCAGACCTTTGTCGAAGCCGAACGGTGACCGAGATGACCTCAGAATGAAATTCTGACAACACCAAGCCCTTCGAGCTTGCCCACGAGATTTGGGGCCGTGTCTTCGCCTGTCGAATTTCACTCCAATCTGAGCTGGTGACTCTAGCCTCCTGTAGTGCTGCCCCGAGCCTCGATCTGAGCTCTGATACCAGTTGAAGGAGTACGAGCGGAAGTGCGACGCGAGAGAGTGCGAGAAGAAGAGCACGACGATATGGTGAACTCGCTCTACTGTAATGTGTAGAGCATAGTGAGTTCTTATTAGGTTTTTACAAAAGACTATGTGTACATACCTGGCGGCCCGCCCACTTACCTGGGCGACCACATTGGGCTTTATACCCCAACATTTTGTGGTGAGAAACTTTGGATTATTGAGGTAAATATCAACATGTTCCCTTGATGGCTCAAGTAGTTAACCTCAAAAAATGTGAATGTAGCATGTACGTTCAAATAAAGGGGCTTTTTTATTGAAGAAAAGTTATTTATTTACATGTGAAATTTAAAACTAAAAATTTAAAGAAAGATATATGTTTATTGAGAGAAAAGATTCATTCAATTCATAATGAAGTGTGCGTAGAGGGATTTTAAATTACATGTTGAATGCACGAGCTTAAAAGGTGGACACCTTGGGTTTGATAGAAAGAAAGTGTAGAAAAAAAGTCCAAAGTAGGTCACTCTTTCTTATACACAAGTGCCAATGAAATAATGAGGGTAAACCATTTTTATAAAAAACTTTCAAACTTGATTTAAAACATTACACTCAATACTGTGATAGGTGAGCAATGAAGAAACCCGAGTGACGAAGATCTACGATGAAGAACGATAGAAACTCGAAGAAGTGCGCTCAGCTCATCCAGACTCGTCAGCTACAACCAAGCCGGTAAGCAATTCTCTGGTTGCCCCTCTTCGCGTGTGAAGCACGCGTGCTATACTGCATATAGGGAAATTATTGTAGCTTTGCAAGTTTTTACCTTCGAGCTCTCTCTCGCTCTCTCTCTCTAATACGCTTGTTATTTTGTGAATAGAAAGGGTGGGTCAGCAGCCAAATTGGGCCGCAACAAACTTGGCTTCTAATAATCTTAATCAGATTGCCAAACTATAACACAAGAGTTGTCCAACGTTCAAAATGTTGCAACATTCCAATTGTTTTCCAACTTCAAAATTTGACTATAATTATCACACAAGGATTTCAGAATATGTCTAATCGTTTAAACATATTGAAAATCACAATTGAAGAGGTAGAAGAAAGAGAAGCCGAGCGTGAAGAACTTAGCATTGTTTGCTCGAGAAATACAGCTTTGAAACACTATGAAGAAATTGAACCAATATAGGTGAATGGACAAGTGCCACATAACTTTTCGCTTACGGTTGGACGATTGGCGATTCTTAATGGCTAAAATACGAACGCCCTCCTCACTTTCTACGACCTTCCAATCAATGGAAATTCGACTGAGCAAAGACGTCGACTTGCAAGATTTTTGGGAGTCTTTCTTGTATCTCTCTCTCTCTCTCTCTCTCTCTCTCTTTTTGTTTATATGTATTTATATATCTTCTTTTATACTTTAAAAAAATAAATTATGTTCATGTAGGGATAAGAGGCTTTCGGGATTCCATTTGATGGAACTATTGAGGTTTTCGGAAGCAAAGTGGACATTGTCTTTTTTGTCATGCATTGATAGTTCAGTAGCATCCCAACCACTCAGACCTAAGTTGGGGTATACTGGCTCCATGGTAACCTTTTGGTTATTGGCTCTTCGATTGTAAACACATGCTTGTTGGGATTTGCTCGTCATGGCATTCTTTTGTATGCGTACTAACTAGTTAGTTTGTGATTAGCAGATCAATTATATTTTGTGGAGCTGCTTTTGTTGGTGATACAAAGTTCTGGAAAGTTCTGGTGTTGATGAATGTAATCATTGGTGAATGCAATGATGTTCTCTGTTCTCTGTTTCTGCTTGAGGTTGTTTACACATCTTTTCCCATTTTTGGTTTTGGTTGTTCTTTCCATAGGGAATTGCAACCAATAAACTTTTGGCTAAGATAGCATCTGCTAGGAATAAGCCAGATATGCAGACATTGGTATTCGATTTGTCTAATTGGAGTGTTACTTATTGTGGCCAATTCTATGGATGGATCGATGTTGTTTGACGTGAAGATTAGATAAGCGGATCAAAGAAACTTCATTCACCAACTCTTCAGACTCTATGGTCGTTATGATGATAGTTGTATATGGTTCTGCTTATTTTCTACGTTAAGCGCATTACACTAGTGTCAAGGTGCATCTTCGTGCTTTCTTAAGATCGAAGGAACCTTTCCTTTTCACATGTTTGGGACGTGTACCACCTGTCTTATTGATTCCACTACTTTGTCACTGAGCAGTTTTCTCATTTCAATTTCACCTTTGATGTTTGGTTATCATTTAGTGAGGGTTATGCTTCATATTTTTTGTCAAAGTATCCTCACACTTACTCATCATATTTATCAGCATCACTTGTACCTTTTTTGGTCTCATGGGTCAGTTTGGCTTGTTAAAAATGTTAATAGTATCTTTCTCTCTTTGTGTGGGGGATCAAGGGTCAGCCAATTGCATCAAAAGATCAAATTAAATCAAAGCTATCTAGAAGCTTGAGGAAACCATCAAAATATGGGTTTGAAGCTTCGTATGAAGATGGCCCAGCATGTAGAGTTTCTCTTCTCTTAGGCTTATCAATTAAACTTGGATAGGTAGGTTCAAATTTATCTCTGATAATAATGAATAAGTACTAGCTGTTTATGTCATGCTGAGGTGCAATGTTGTCGAATAATGAATCAAGAAGTTAGAGTAGGCCGCCTTTATAATGGTTATGCTTATTTACTCTTGCTAAGGTATCTTTTTTAATATCGTTGCTGAAATAGGTGAGGTGAACACTCTTGTTTGCTTGTTATGGTTTGATCTATCTTTTATAAAGGCTGGAAGTTAGGACTCACGTGTATCTTAGTGGAATTTTCTTGTGCTAGTTGTGTTTTATGGGTCTTATCAATTTGTGAGGGTTTAAAAGTATGGCATTGCAGTTCAAGGAAAGTAGAGAACTAAATATATGCCAGTAGTCAATTCTTTCCGAGCTACAAATGATATTTTTGTTATCAAGTTCTCCCTATCTTGGACTTATTTAATTGCTATCGATTAGAAACTGAATGCATGCTTTTCAAAATTTGAAGAGTTTCTTGAGTATAAAAGAAGAGGTTTGCTTGAAGCTTACAGCTGTCATATAGCTCTATGTAGATGTAATTTCTCTATAATGCTCCTTTGTGATGTCCTAATTATTTGCTCAACCTCAAAGTCATAAAGAAAAAAGGTTTTCCTTCTTAGAATGTTATTTTCCTCTTCTGTTAACAAAATGCATTTTGTTTTGTGGACTTCCCCTCTTGTGGTTGTGTTGTGTGTTTTATTGTCAAATAGAATGTTGTGCAATGCGAAAGGAAATTATTGTCAACCTCACAACTTGCCAACTTTATTATAGAATTGGAGTTTCTCGACAAAGTGGAGATCATTCAAAGTCATGCTCTATGCCACACATACTGCAGTTCTTAGTTCAGAATGCGGGGTGTGCTACAGTGATGAGTGGGCATTAAAGATGTCTAAATCCTATATGGCGCCTTGAAGGCCTGGTGGACCAACATTGGCTTGCCCTAAATACATAATTTTATGCCTTGTTTTTACTTTTGTACTCTGTTTAAAAATGGAGTGTGACACTTGGTTTACCTATATCAATACATGTAACCATCTTGCTGATCAAAGCGCTAGCTGTGCAGAGTAGTCTCTCAATCACAACCTTGAAGTGCAAAGAGGCCAGAATTACAAATGCATAGGTCTTTTTGCAGCCATCAATCTTACTAGAATTATAGTCTTGTTTAAGGTTGCTCGCTGTCAGTCTCAAAGCCGTTGCCTCTCTCATAGAGAAAGAGGATTTGATAAAACTGATTTTCAGATATATGTAGGCCTCTACAAACTTTACCTCTTGACCATAAAATGATACATGGGCTGATGCCCTCACCCATTGCGCTATGGTGTTAAACATCATTGCCATGGTCTTGCCAAGGGTCATAGAG
Source organism: Adiantum capillus-veneris (assembly GCF_014529385.1). Lineage (NCBI taxonomy): Eukaryota > Viridiplantae > Streptophyta > Polypodiopsida > Polypodiales > Pteridaceae > Adiantum > Adiantum capillus-veneris. The sequence goes on from NC_140932.1 coordinate 53,856,806, forward strand.
AAATCTCTATCCTGTGCATAACTGCATAGCTCTTCAGACCGTCTTCGTAACTCGTTTAGTGAGTCAACAATGCAACCACTACCATCCCCGCCAAAGGGTAAGTGCGTGATAAATGTGCACCTTCATCTCCCTCTTTATCAATAGAATCTGATACCTCATCACTGTACATACTACTGTCAACATGTTCTCTTTAACATAGATAGGTTGCATGACTTTGTAATCTTTTTCTCTAACTTGCCATGGCAGACATCCTTTCTTCGCTCCAACGGTGGATTGGTTATCTTTGACAGGTGCTTTGGTGTATGTCCTTTACTTGTCACAATCTTCTGAAGTGCCAAGTTATCTCATTGGAATTCGCAAAGCTTTTAGTCTATGTATCAATCCTGCTCCAGGTATTGTATCAGAAGCATTACGAAAATCCACAAACCAACAATAAATTTGACATTGATGTGCACGCTCAATTTAAGCTCGGATTGAAAAATATGGTCAAGGATAATATTTTATAGAGTTTCTTGATGTACATTGGGTTGTTTGCCTTCCTGAAGCCTTGAGATGTTGGTTTATGGTGTGGATAGATGGCTGTTCGTTGGTGCATGGAGAAATGTATCCACCAATTGTGGGTTGTTGAGTAGTTTTTGCAATGGTCTAGGTCATTGAAGTTCTCAAGGTACACCTTTGACGCCTTTCCTTTGTCAGTGGAGTGTCATGCGCATCTTGGGTGGAGATTGTTGTTCATGGTGGGATTTTTCTATTTTATAATGTGTGTGTATATAGCGTGCTTGTGCTTATGTATGTTGTGGATGTATGCACATATAAAGGAATATCCTTTAACAAGAAGATTTAGAAATTTTCTCATGTAGGAAAGCAGAGTCTTTCTCAACGTTTTTCATATAATGCATAACATCATGAGCTTCTGCTCGAGAGGCACCGCATACCGAGCGCATACCTAGCTAGGTACGATTGGGGGTAGGGGACCGCCGGCCCCCCCACCGGGTCGGCGGTCTCCTGCCCCCAATTGTACCTAGCTAGGTATGCAATGCCTCCCTCACAGAAGCTCCTGATGTTGAGGTAAGTCACAATGTGGGAATTACTGTGAGAATTTGTCCAAAACTTCTTGTGTTTGAAGATGGTCACATGCCTTTACATCACAAGCGTGCAGATACTCCAGAGAAACACGTGGAAAAACAACTCAAAAACACCAAATACGAAGTCGGATCAACTATCATTGTCCAACTTTTTGAATTTTTGAGAGGTAGTAGCTCACAAAATCAGGAGTTTTTTCTAAGCTGACATTGTAAGCAATTCACAAAGATATCTTTTGCAATAGAGGGTTCTGACTGGTGTAATTCCATTGAAATTTTCTAGACAAGTTTCTCTTAGCAAGTATGTATGTGTGATATAAGGGTTGCAAGTTTATAGAGCAAAGTTACATTGCTGCATGGGCTATATAATCCTTCATTGTAACAATGAACTGACTTGTAGAATGTTCTCTAGAATGTTTGATACGCATGAAATTTTTCTGTTATAAATAGTTGCTTGTTAGCTTTAAGTTGGACCCAACAAAGTTGTGCAATGAATACATAATCCCCATATGAATACATAATCATAATGCCCAGTCCAAGGGCTTTTCATCTGTATGTTTAGTTGTAGGGATCTATGCTCATTTGCCGAGACAAGAGCCTCTTGCACAAGTACATTATTAGCTAGCAGCTAATTCAAAAGCAGGTGCAGGTTTATTTAGAGAGATTTCACGTGAGAAATCTTGTCTAAATCAAAGGGCAAGTATCCCTACAAGTGTAGGGACTCAAGGATTACCAACTACAGCTGTGATCACTACGCAAAATGAAGCTTAAAACAGGGAATTACAGCTTGCTGTAATGTTACGCAGGTTTGGAGTTTTGACCTTTTTGATGCCTAAATGTCCTAGAAGCTTCGAGGAAGCTAGGAAACTAACACATAGGTGTTTTGGTGCATTTTAGAGGCCCAAAACAGAGAATTCAGCATGTTGTACTTTCTTGCTAGGTTTATTAAAGTGCTCTAAAGTGCATGGAAAGTCACCTAATACATGGGGATTATACTTATGAAGCCTTCTATTATTGTTATGCTACCAAAATTGGGCTAAAATAGGGAATTTTCAGCCCAATAAAAGTGGAACAGGTCGTAGAAATTTACAAGTTTATCTCCGTTTTAATAAGAACAAAGAAATACTGGAAGGGGCGCCAATCTTTGGGGCCAACTAGGTGTCATTGTCAACTTGGTAGCACTCTAGCTACCAAGTTGTGGTTCGTTTGAAGCAATTAATTTCAGCTACAATTCATTGGTGAAGTTACTTTGCGTCTTATAAGTACAGGAAATTTTAGACGATTTAATTTGGGTGAAAGCTAAAGTCTATCGCCCTTTAGTAAGGCTACATGAAGTCAGTTTCATGGTTCCATCGATGGGATTTGATCACTTTTTTCTCAAGAAGTGAGCGTTGGTTTGTTTTGGGCGAAGACACAAGAATGTGGAGTAAAGTGAGGGATGAAACAACTCATGGGGGGTAAGCTTTGTAGAAAGTTGAAGTGTAGGTCGACCCGTCATGCTGGTGGAAGATAGCTCAAATTGGAGTGGAGGCCCCGTGAGGGTGGACCAGGCAGCAGCACCCCAAGTGAGCAGTCATGTTGTGGAAAGATCTGGCATCAGCCGAAGAACTCGAAGCCAAATCTGTTGTTCCATAAGGTAGTCTAAGAGACAGTGATGGTGGCTCTCCAAAAGATGGTCACAAGCTACATAGGCTGGCGAAAGTCCACTATGTACGAGCCAGCTCCTGACTGCTGTAGCTCTGTGTGCCACTAGCCACTCAAACAAAGTGAATCACCTCAGCTGTCTGGAGACCCACAATGGCTCCCAAAGTCTTGACAAGAACTCAGGTGTGAGACCCTTCTCCTGCCAATGAAGTGTTGTAGTAGGACGAGCCTCTCTCCGTGCTGCCAGCATGTGACGCCCTAGTCGAACAATGTATTGAAAGAAAGGGATCCCAAGGTGGTCGGATGAAGAGAAGGGGTCTCTCCAAAACCACTCTCTAGGGTCGCACTGCACTCGTGCCAAAGGGTAGCTCTCCCAAGCCCAAAGCCTCCAGTGGCCTCTCTCAAGATCTGTTGGGTCAGGATTTGTAACATGTCCTCCCACCGACACCCACTACACGTATCCTCTAAAAATAGCACTCTGCAACCTGTGGAGCCTTTATTGAGACATTGTGTAGTCGACCCTTGCCATGGATATCAAAGAACATGGGGGGCATGGACTTCAAGCAAGCACGAACTGCGATGAGGACCTCCAGTCGCGTGAAGGACCTCATCCATCTGGGAGCTACTGTCTCGAGAGGGGTGATCCACTCAGCTGGTAAAGCCTCTGTAATGTCTTGGTGCATGCTCTAAACCCCTCTCATGCCTCATAGCTGGATGCTCTGTACCTGAAAGCTGAACCCACTCGCCGAGAGTGCGGGTTGGGCCCTCTTCCATGGGACCCCAAGAAACATGAGGCCTACTACCAACCAAGTGGCCTCTCTCAGTGCTAACCATGGTGTTCCAAACAAGAGTCTGTCTCAACCGCTCCTCCGTGCAAGTGGGTTGATGTTGCTCTAGGCCACTTTGTAGTTGCTCCTAAGAGCAACGTAGGGTAGCAAAAAATCAATCCTCCAGCCTCCTGCTCAGATGAACTCTGCTCATATTTGTCAAGATCCACCTGATGAAAGGGCTCCAAGCGCCTCTTGCATGAGACACTCGAGCTGGAATACACATAAGAAACAACTCCTTCCACGGCTCCTTCCCTGGAAGCAATGCTCTAACCACAAACTTCCCAAGAAGGACTCTGCTCTGCTGTGCTAGGTGGATGATCCCCATCTCCCTCTGAGAACATGGTAGGGGCCAAACTACTTTGGCCTGGGCAAACTGCATGTCGCACTCTGACCAAAGAAAGTTCCTAATTAGCCTCTCTAGCTGGCTGATACAGAAACTTGAGAAGATCCAGCACGACGTGATGTACCACATAGTAGCCAACAACACCTGGTTGGCCACTACAACTCTTCTTGCCAAAGAGAGCCACGCCGAACTCCAATGTAGCAACTTCCTCCTAATGGACAGGAGGAGAGGAGCAGTATGCTACTCAAGAGACAAGTCCAAGCCAACCTGACAACCCAAGTAACGAGCAGCAGTCCCTGGGGGAATCCCTCTAAAACCCTCACCTCGTGACCAATCATGCATAGGAGCACTGTCAACCCAGCAAGCTAGTGCCTTCCACCACTTGATCAATGCGCATGATGCACAACAAAGAGCCTGCTCACACCTGTGCAGATTGGCCTCTTGGCCCTCCAAGTACAAGGCTGACTCGTCGACAAACTCAGTGTGAAGAAGCTCATATGCCTTAATAGGGAGCTCAAGACCATGCAAGCCAACCTACTGAGAAGTCAAAAAAATGCTCCCCTATCTGACCGAACGCGTGATCAAGAAGCACTTCCCTCTTCTCCCTGCCAAGAGCACCTGATTGTGCGTACGCTGGTACAACTGAAGATGGTCGATGGAAGTGCAAGAAGCCCATGCATGACATTTTGCAGGCAAATGACAGGGACCTTGAGCAGGTGTTTGATGCAGCTAGGAGACAGGTACACAGAGATGGAGCATTCTCTAGTCGAAACTGCAAGTGTTTCTTACTATCAGGTGATAGGAGCAAATGTTGATATCACAAGGTTAGGAGCGAGACACGGGGTACTAGTTACAGGTGCTAAGAGGTTTATGATATGGGATTCAGAGCGAGATGTTTGTAGGACACAGAGATTCTTGAAGGCATGTTTCATACTTGAAGAAGACAAGTCAAAAGTAGATGCATGGAGGTTTCCAAGCAGATGGAAAGGTGCTTGGACACCTTCTTTGTGAAAGGTTCAACAGGTCCTTTGGAGATGTGTATGTCAGATGTGACAGATAACAGGTCAAAGATAGCAGATTGAAGCCCTAAGTGGTGGTGCCATGGTGTATGCAGAACGGGTGCTAAAGCTAGGCGAGTTCAAAGCTTTTTGCGATTGAATGTCGGTATTTGGAAACTCTCCAATTGGGTGACATGTCAATCATACCACTCTTGCTCTAGTGCTTTTGGTCCGAGACCTATTATGCAAAGAACTGGATCCGGTTGCCTGCCATGGACCATGGACAATACAAGAGGAGGTTTTTTCTACTGGCATCATAGGGTGCACAATTGATTCTAGAGGAAGGAGAATTTTTCTTCACCATGATGAAGAGTATCTACTGGCGAGCGGTGCAAAAGGAAGCTGCACACAAGTGTTTTCAAGTCGACTATCGACGGCGTGTGAAAGGAGGCCAACGTCAAACTTTTTATTAAAGGTGAAGTTTCATTTGGACAAAAAAAAAAGAAAGCGCTGCATGAGGGATTTGTGGCTTGATTTTGTACGAAATGCCAAGTCAAAGGCATGGTTGACACAGAGGAGGAAGGAGCTTTTGAAGGCTTGCATGCATGTTGTCACATAGGATAAGACATGCTATGGATCTCTCACATGTTACCGATCTTGCTTTCCTGCCATGCAAAGAGGAGGCAAGTCAACAAAGAAGGTTATGGAGGAAGCTCTTCCTCTCTCTTGTAGTATATGAGGGGAATCAAGGAATATCTCACTACATCCACATGTATGCTTGAAGGTCATGCTAGGATGTGCAAAGCATGAGGAAGACAGATCCTACGGACTAGCGATCTTGATTACAAAGTTTCACAATCAAGAAGGTGGAAAGCAAGGTGAAACAAACCTTTTCCCACACTAAGAAGATATGGAACCAAAGACGCCAAGAAGCATGCATGAAGTCATCATAGTTGTCATAGCATGCAACTCTCTCTCAACTCTCAACTTAAGAAAGGCGTGAGAATGTCAACTTCCACACATGACTCAACCTGTATAAGACTTTGTTTGGGTCCTAGCAATGGGTGCACAATGACAAGGCCAAAATTTTTATTCTCTATCACTTTGCTATGGGATCAACACCTCAACAACGTCTTTCTCTCTCTTGGTGCCAATGTTGTCTTGTTGCCGCCATTGCTACTTGAGGGTGACTCATTGTAGGGGTTCACATTTTATTTAATTATATTGTTTGTGGATGCCCAAAGGGCTACCCGAAGGTGGTCGTCCCACCATGGTGATGCAAAGTGTTGCCATACTAGAAAATCAAAAGGCCCACTCAAAAGGCGCCTTCTCTTCTTTTCCCTCAAAGCCATAGCAGCAGCATCTATCGAGATACCCTTTAAAGCAACCTGCTTCCCAAAATTGGAGGGACATACTAGAAGCTTTTAGCAAAATGACTACGATCCTGCAAAGTGCATGTAGGCCAAGGTCCATACAACATTGTGCTAAAAGCTTTTACAACATTGAATGTATGCACAAGGTTGCATACATTCCTAATGTATACAATACAATACAAATTAATCTATGCCAGCTTTTTTTTTACCTTACAAACACTTTCCTGGGTTAGCATTTTATTTTGCTTCTTCTATACATGGGTATGCACCATCAAAGGATGGATTATTTTCTCTCTGCGTGGGTATGCATGCGCATTTATCCCTCAAATTTTTAGGCAGGTATTTGGTTGCTATGCTCTATGTTACAGCAATGGAAAACAATGAAAGAAGGTATATTATATGTATATTTTTAACAAATCTTTCCTATACATTAATTACATTTATGCAAGTTTATATCACGCTAAACTAAGGGTAGTTTAGAAATTAATCAATCCTCAAGTATGGATCTATTGAATATGTTCACGGTGTGTGTTGGTGGAATCATGAGACATATGTAAATGGATAGACTCTCTCCCTGAGGACAAAGGTCCTAGGAGTTTGAGGACACGGATCTTGTGTGGTCATTCAAGTTGCTCAAACAAGAATTGAGATATTGAGTGTTACAGCTCATATCCAAGGTGTCTTTTCTCAAGGTAGATTTCTTATGATTTGGATGCTTTGAGTAAGCATAGCAAGATTGTATAGAGTCTACATAAATAAAATTAAAAGACACCATGAGGGATTACACTATAGTGTGTAGCTCAAGGTTGATTCAATTCTATACACAATATTTTTTATACCTCTATACACAATTCCACTTTTTAGTGTTGAACTAACTTATCTAGGACATACTCCAGAAGTGGAGAATATGCAAGATCCCTCGGACATGAAATAGGTGCCAAATTGTTTTTCATGTTAGACAATACACTATGCTAGCTTTTCTTTTGAGACCTTGCATGCACTAAGATGGCAATTGTAAAAGCTAAAATTATGGTGACCAACAAGTCAAATATTTGATGTGGTCAAGGGACATGACTGTTTGCTCGCTTTCGAGATGCTCTTTTAAAGTTACAGTACTTGCTTCGTCTCTCTTAACATGCAAGGAGAAGAAGGGATTTGTAGCTTGATTTTGTAAGGATTCCTTGCAAAGCGATAGTGGAAAAGGAGGAGGAAGGAGCTTTCAAAGGCTTGCATGCATGTTTTCACACAAGAGAAGACATGCCATGGATCTCTCACATGTAATCGATCTCACCTTCCCGCCATGCAAAGAGGAGGGAGGTCAACACAGAAGGTTATGGAGGAATCTCTTCCTCTCTCTTGTGGTATGCAAGGGGAACATGGTAAGAAAGCCATCAAGGAATATTTCACGGCGTCCACATGTATGCATGAAGGTCATGCAAGGACATGCAAATAAAAAGGTAAGCAAAGAATGAGGTTGAGAGATGCTATGGGACATGCAAGTGCTCGCAGATCTACACAATGAACTCAGAATGAAGGTGCAAAGCAAGGTTCTCGCAAGGTTATACAAAGATCTTCCCATGCTAAAAAGACACAAAATCAAAGAAGCCAAGAACCATGCAAAAGTCATCATAGTCGTCAGAACATGCAACTCTCTCTCAACTCTTGACTGAAGAAAGGCTTGAGAACGCTAACTTCCACATGTGACTCAACCTGCATGATCAATGGGTACACGATGTTGAGGCAAGAATCTTTCGTCTTTGCTACTTCCCCATGAAATCAACAATGCAACAATGACGTCTTTCTTTCTCTTGATGCCGCTATTGTCTTGCTACTGCCATCGCTACATGAGGGTGACTCATTGTAGGGTTTTTATTTTATTGTTTGTGGATGCCCAAGCACTACCCCAAGGAGGTTGTCACACTGTGGTGATGCAAAGTGCAGGTATAACTGCAAAGCATAGGGGCCACCATCAATGGACCCCAAAGGAACATGAGGCCCAAGAATGAGGTTGGCTAAGGGGCCAAAGGAACTAAAAGTGGTCATTCACACCGCATGAAAGTGCAAAAATTCATGCATGACACCCATGGTATGAGAGCCTGGCAAAGACCCCAACATAGCAATTGAAAGTGTTTTGGCCCTTGTTATGGTTAATTCAAGAGTTGTTTCCACCTATGGCATATTAAAGGGTTGTTACAAGAAGTACGACCCAATGGTAGGTGCCACCAAGACACGAGGGAGGTTTGACTGTATGCAACAAATTATAAATGTGAGGTATGTGTAGACATGCGTGTCGGCTTGGAGGACAAGGGTCGGTATCATATGCAAGTATTGTTAAATTGACAAAGTGAGGCCTTGACCATTGCGTAAGAAACATCTTGGCATGTGTCGACGGTATGCATACGCTGTGTTTCCACACACATCAATAATAAGCTTAAGAGTAAGTTCGATCATGCAAAGCGCACGTAGGCCAAGCTTAACAATTTTCAATGCTAGAATGCAATTTGCTATGTCATAATAATCAATATCTAATTCTCCTAAATGATTTTCTCATATTAAACTGATCATTTAATGTGGGGAAGTGCTAGGGGAGAAAAAGCTAGAATATTGGTTAAGCTAGCAGACCGGCCACAGTAGGGATCCAAAGGAGGGAAAATAGGGATCCAAAAGGGGGGCCATCTGCAAAAGAGCCATGTGCAACAATGGGCTAAAAAGACCCTAAGGTTCAGCCCATTAAGACTTCCAAAATGCTAAGGTTCCAAAATTCAAAGGTTATGCCCAAAGGTCAACCCTAGGGAAATTGGATGCTTTGTGTGTGACCAAAAAAGTCTTTGAATATCCCTACATAAGAGAAGGCGAGCCTAGCAAGTAGGGGATGAGAGAGAAGACCACACACACACAGACAAGCTCCCTTTACACAAAGGGAATGAGGGACACATGTCAGCTCCCTAGGCCAGATGCCCACAAGGTGTACCCAATTCCTATTGGATGACCCTTGAAGTGGACCAATGAGAATTAGGCTAGAGTAAATTTAGCCTAATTAATTTTAAAACACTTAATAAAAAGAACCAATGAAAATTAAGTCTCCTAGATGATTATTGGACAGCCTGTGAAGGGGTCCAATAGGAATTGAGCATCCCAATGGGCTACTTAATTCCTATTGGTCAGAATGGGGAAAGGTCCAATGGGGATTTAATTCATTTAAATCAATTAAGTTTAATTGATTAAGCTCTCACAAAAGGGGAAAGGGGGATACATGTCAGAAGGCTATCACTTATGCTGCTTAATAGCCATTGGCTTGATTTGGGGAGGTCCAATGGGGAGCCTGCAAGAGCAAATAGCAAGAGGGCTCGCCCAAGAGAGAGAGAGGGGGCTGATTTTTGCAAGGCATTATCACACACACACTCACACAATCTCATGTGTGAAGAAAGAGAAGACTATCTCTTCCCAAGCTTTAATGGAGAACTCATCACCTACTCCAAGCTTGTGAGATAGAAGCCTACATCGACACACTCTTGGCTTGTGGATGCAAATCCAACCAAGAGCCAAGCTTCAATGCATGCTCATCTCCTCTACCAAGCTAATTACTAAGCTAAATCTATGCTAATATGAGTGATTATGTGAGGAGATGTACATCTTTATCGTAAGATACTCCTTCTTCCTCTCAATCTACTCTCATACCCTGCTAGCTCTCACCATCTTCGAAGGTGTGTGAGGTCTTGGGTCTAAGAACGGGGATAATTAAACTTGTGTTTACTAAGTGTTTTGCTTAGTGCATGAAGATTTCATCTTCATTGCACTAGCTAGTCTTGAAGGAACACAAAGAATTGTATTGTACAATGTCTCTCTTGATGGGAGAAACCATATTACAAAGCCTTTTGGAGGAGGGACCAGCTCCATGCAAATCCGGTCCTCAACTGTTGTCAATAGCTTAATTTCTCTCTCTTTTCAAAGTATTGTTGATGCTATCTAACTAGGTGTTATGCTTTTTGTTGCTCCCTCCACCCAAGCACTCTTGTAATTCTCATTAGGAATCTATTCTAATGAAATGCCCACTATGTTCATGCTAATTTCTACACACACAAGTTACTAGGCCATTAAATGTTACATTGGTATCAGAGCTCAAGGTTTCTCTTTTCTTGCTCAAGAAGGGAGGTCCTCAAGCTAGCTATAAATGGTTGGTATTATTAATTGCCTGTGAGTTAGTAGAATAGGGATTTTTCAGCCTTGCAGTGCGCCTGCCTTTGTGCAGTTAACGTGGCATGACCGTCGAGAGCTATGGTCTTAATAGTGGAGTCCTACGGGGCTTGCCTATGGCTTAACCGCTATTGAGCTATTAGAAGCTTGACAGGAGCCGGTGCTGTTTTGGTGTCGAAAGACCCTCTCTTCTATTCATTAGGAAAATTTTGAATTCATTTTTGGGCCTTTTAAGAGTGCCACATCATCAAAGTTGTACAAAAGAAAGCAACCGGTAGACCCCTCTAAATATTGCTTAAAACCCCATGATATGAACTATCATTGGAAAGTTCTTGAAAAATGGATTCTAAAGAGCCAAGGTCCGAAAAGTTTGGATGACTTCTATGAAAGTTATGCCATTTTTTTTCAATCAGCCAGGTTTTGTTATCGTTACGGTAATCTAAAATCACCTTTTTCTAGATCTACATGAAGGCAATGTCCGATACATGCATGCTATATATCAATAGATAGCATTTGAATAGTAGATTCTTAATATCCAACCTCCGACAAGTTTGGATCTTATTTGCAAAAAATTTACCGATCCACAGTTTTTGAAAGCTATGCCACATCAACAATTCTTACAAGGCCCATTTTTTAGTCCAAACTTTTCCTAATGCCTTGCAATTAATGGTATTCGAGCCGCGAGTATAGTAGCTTGAGTGATTTTTCTAAAGGGGTAAAGAGGAGTAGCAACTAGGGCTTGAAGTGCCAAAGTACACCTAAACGTTGTTAGAATGGCTGACAATAGTAAAGAGAGTGAAATTAATGTTGATAACTTTGATTTTGCTCATGATCAAGCTACTAATGATGCTTCAATGCTTGTTAACTATCTTGTTTCTAGGCTTCAACAAGACATGGACAATCCATCTCTCCAAAGCGAAGTGCAACGGCAGCTCTGTGCTCACGGGATTCTCCAAGCTCATCACCATGACGAGAGAACACCTAGGAAGCCTCCTTGTGAGACTCCCAAAAGAGGTCTCTCTCCGATTCGGGAAGAAGAAGAGAATCCATACGAAGGGCTCAAGAATTTACTTCTTGATGATGCATCTCCTTCCCAAAGGAGAACTCAAGAGCCTCCACCGAAGGAACGAGAAAGAAGTGAGTCTCCTACCACCTCGGTGGAGATGGCTCCACGAAGACGGCGGGCTAAACGCTCTCCATCACCACCAAAGCGGAGAAGACCATCACATTCTTCTCCACGCCATAATTCAAAGAGGGGTGATAAAAAGCAAGAGAAGAAAAAGGCGAGAAAGAGGACACCCTCTTCTCCATCTTCTTCATCCTCTTCCTCTTATGAAAGTGATGGTAAAGATGACGAAGATCAAGATAAGAAAAAGGCGAGAAAGAGGTCACCCTCTTCTCCACCTTCTTCAAATTCTTCACCTCCTATAGAAAGTGATGGTGTAACCTTTGAACCATCAAAAAGAAGAGGCCACAGGAAATCCTATGCCGCATAGAAGAGGTCATCCAAGCTGAAGAAGTTCAAAGAGGAAGGGAAGAGCATCTCTTTCCTTACCTATGATGGCACCTTTGGTGCTACGGACAAAGTCTTGGCCTTTATCCAGCAATTCGATGTGGCGTTTGGAGATGAGGGCTTTACGGAGTCCTCTAAGCTACGCCATGTAGCTATGCACTTTCAAAAGTCCGCCAGGCAATGGTGGTCTAGCCTACGAGCCAATGGTGAAGCTTCCATTATGAAGAAGTTTTTGGCCACCGATGCCAAAGACAACGTACTCACTGAATGGCGAAGCTGAAAGCTCTCTCCCTATGAATCCATCCACAAATATGTAGACAAGTTTTGGGACCTACAACTCAAAGCCACTGTCTTCAAAAAGTTGGATTTTGGAGAGAAAAAGCAACAATTTTGTGCGGGCTTAATCGAAGAAATGGCAGAGTATGTCAACTCCCAAAGGCCACGTACCATATCGGCGGTAATACACCATACTATGGTGGCCTCTCAAATCAATTTCCAAACGGGGGCTAAAAGAAATAATAAGCCCACGGAAAACAAGGGTTCCAATGAGCCTAAGGGAAAGGAAAATGTCCAAAAGTCTCCTAAGGGCAACTCCAACAAAGCTAAAGAGAAGGGAGTTTACAAAGGTAAGAATAAACTCTCTCCTGAAGAGCTTGAGCATTATCGCAAGGATAACTGGTGCTTCAAGTGCGGCGAACAAGGGCATGCGTACCGTGCTTGTCCCCAAAAGAACAACCGCCAAGATCCTCCTAGAGCTTTCTTGGTTAAAATCCAAGAGGAGGAAACTCACCAAACTCACCACAAAGGATCTCCTCTATGCCATGCTTGGGGAAAGGTAAGAGAACATGATGCTTTTATTCTCTTTGACCCTGGTTCTACTCACAATTTTATATCTATAGAGTTGGCTACCAAGCTAGGCATACAATCCTATGAGATGGGAGATGTCCTACCCGCAGACAGTGCCTATAAGGGGCAAGAAGCTTCAGTCACTCCCTTAATCCGGAAATTGAGGCTTCATGTCCAAGGCTATGTGGACAAAGAGGACTTCTTTATTTCTCCTCTCAAGCATGAGGATGTAATCCTAGGGGCACCATGGTTTGACCGCCTGGCTGCCGATGTTAAATTTCCTGAAAGGAGAATCTCCTTTAAGTTCAAGGAAAAAGACATGTATATAGATGCTAAGGAAATGGGTAACACTATTCTCATTGTACATACACCAGCTTTCAACAAGTCAATAAAGAGCTCTATTTCTGTGTACATGATTTTTGTTAAAAATTCTCAAAATGAACCTAATGCTTTAGCAAAAGAAAATAAAAGCAACCAAAAGGAATTAGAGCTATCCAATTTTCTCAAGGGGTTTCAAGATATTTTTATTGACGACATCCCTTGTGAGCTACCTCCTAAACGAGGTAATGATGACCATGCAATTGAACTTCTTCCAGGACGTTCACCGCCTAACAAACCTCCTTATAGAGTTTCTCAAGCTCAACAAGAGGAGATTATGCGGCAAGTGCATGAGTTAGTTGAGAAAGGCATGGTTAGGCCTAGCTCATCTCCATTTTGCTCTCCTGTGCTATTAGTGCAAAAGAAAGAGGGCACATATCGTATGTGTGTCGACTATAGAGCACTAAATAGGATCACTATCAAGAATAGGTGTCCTGTTCCACGGGTAGAAGACCTATTTGATAAGCTACAAGGATCGACCTACTTCAGTAGGATTGACCTAAAAAGTGGCTATCATCAAATAAGGATAGTTGATCAAGACATTGTAAAGACCGCATTTCGCACCACATTTAGTCTTTACGAATACATTGTCATGCCTTTTGGCTTGACCAATGCACCAGCCACATTCAACCGCTTGATGGAGAAGCTGTTCAGGCCTCATCGAACCTTCACTCGAGTGTTCTTTGATGATATTATCATCTACTCTAATTCATTAGACGAACACAAGCAACACCTCCAGGTTATATTTCAAGTTTTAAGAGAGAATAAACTTTATGTTAATCGAAAGAAAAGTGAATTTTTCTTGCAAGAGATTCAGTATTTAGGTCACATTATCTCTCAAGATGGCATCCAAATGGATCCATCAAAGTTAGAGGTAATAAAAGAATGGCCTAAACCAAGGAATCTTCATGAACTAAGAAGCTTTATTGGTATGTGTGCATACTATAGACGCTTCATAGAAAAGTTCTCACAAATTGCGGGACCATTACATGACCTAACAAAGAAAATCGTTAGGTATACATGGTCTGCTAAGGAGAACAATGCTTTCAAAAAGCTTAAAGAAAATCTTATCTCTCAACCTCTGCTGCTTACACTACCAGATCTCTCAAAACCATTTGAGGTCCAATGTGATGCTTGTGGTGATTGCCTTGGAGCTGTTTTGCTCCAAGAAGGTCACGCCATAGGCTATGAGAGTCGAAGGCTCGACCCTGTTGAGCAAGCTCTAGGCATATATGAAAAGGAACTCCTTGCAGTGCTACATGCCTTAGACTCATGGAAGCACTATTTATTGGGGACTTCTTTCATTCTGCAACGAACGGATCACCAAAGTCTTAAGTACTTCACGACGCAGACCAAGCTCTCCGACAAACAAATGAGGTGGGAAAATTTCCTTTCGCAATTTCATTTTCATATTGCTCACATTGCTGGAAAGCATAATCAAGTAGCTGATGCACTCTCAAGGCGGCCGAGAGTGAATGTGGTTTCCATAGCAACTCACAATGATCTATCTTCAATGATAGATGAGTACACTATTGATCCCGATTTTAGAGATGTGATTTCGGCCCTTGCATTAGGGAAGAAAGAAGAACCATTTACTTTACAAGATGGTTATCTTCTCTATGGCAATAGACTATGCGTTACTAACTCACTACATGACAAAGTAATGTATGAATCTCATGCTCCACCGTATGCGGGGCATAGAGGGATTCAGTCTACCTTAAAGGGAATTGAAACATATTTCTATTGGCCTACCATGAAAGTGAACATACAAGAGTATGTTTCTAAATGTGTGGTATGCCAAAAGACAAAATTTGATAGAGGGAAGCAACTTGGATTGCTTCAACCCTTGCCAATCCCTAATTCACAATGGGAGAGCATATCCATGGATTTTATCTTTGGATTGCCTAAGTCTATCCATAGGAATACGGGAATATGGACGATAGTAGACAAGTTCAGTTAAACAAGCTCATTTTATACCTGTCAAAAAGACTATCAAACCCCATCAAATGGCAACCCTCTTCTTTCACAAATTTTCAAGTACCATGGCTTGCCAATGTCCATAGTGTCGGATAGAGATCCTAGAATGACCAATAATTTCTGGAAGGGTCTCTTTGAGAATTTAGGAACAAGGCTAAGGCCTATCATCCACAAACGGATGGCCAAAGTGAAATAGCTAACCTAACAATTCTTGATCTACTAAAAGCCTATGTAACGGAAGTAGATCAAAGATCCTAATGGGAGAAGCACTTACCTTAGTGGAGTATGCTTACAATAACACTGTACATACTTCCACGGGAAAAGCACCTTTCGAGGTAATTGAGGGAAGATCAAAAAGTCCCTTACTACTTAAGGTACATGGGAAGATCTTTGTTGTAGATGAGTATAGCCGAGACCTACAAGAATCTTTTGAAAAGATTAAGGATGCTATCTCTATCTCACAGCAAAGGCAAAAGGCTGCTGCTGACAAGCACAGAAGAGCCCAAGCCTTTAAAGAAAACAATTGGGTCTTGTTAAAGTTTCCCAAGGCTCGATTAAGACACACGACGGGCAAGAATCCTACGGGCCACCAAAAGTACTATGCTAAACTAGCAAAAAGGTACTATGGTCCCTTCCAGATTCTTAGGCCAATCAATGAGATGGCCTATCAACTCAAATTGCCCAATCATTGGCTCATACACAATGCTTTCCATGTGAGCCTATTAAAGCCTTACAAAGGAGAGCCACCTCAAGAACCAACTATTGAAGACCCCCACCGGAGATCGAGGACCAAGTGGAGGTACTGCAGCCCGAGTCCATTCTCCGACATGAAGACAAGGTACTAAGACGTGGTAAGACTATCCGACGATATCTTTTTAAGTTTAAGAATTATCCTTTTGAGGATGCTAGATGGATGCAAGGAATACAATTAAAGGATAACCTAAAACTTGTCAATGCTTACAATGCTTCCCAAGAGTAAGCAAATGTATAAAATGTTAAAAATGAACAAATCTTTTGTCTTATAAGACTCTCTTTTTCTTTATTGTGCACAAAAATTAAGTAGTATGCATGCTTAGATCAAGTTTGTGGAGACGACGTCTCCCAAACACCAAGTAGAGCTTGTCATTCTACTATGGAAGGCTGATAGGACTAATGTGCAGACATGCTTGCGGTAGCCTCAGGCTCTCAAGCACCAAATGGACTAGTCATCCATTGTGGAATGATGTCGTAGGGTAACATAGGGATCCTCTACCCGCTAAGAAAAGGACTCATGAATATGCTTTATCTTCTCTACACCATAGTCAAGGACGACTATGATTTCAAGAGAGAGGTAATGTCATAATAATCAATATCTAATTCTCCTAAATGATTTTCTCATATTAAACTGATCATTTAATGTGGGGAAGTTCCAGGGGAGAAAAAGCTAGAATATTGGTTAAGCTAGCAGAATGGCCACAGTAGGGATCCAAAGGAGGGAAAATAGGGATCCAAAAGGGGGGCCATCTACAAAAGATCCATGTGCAAAAATGGGCTAAAAAGACACTAAGGTTCAGCCCATTAAGACTTCCAAAATGCTAAGGTTCCAAACCTCAAAGGTTATGCCCAAAGGTCAAACCTAGGGATATTGGATGCTTTGTGTGTGACCAAAAAAGTCTTTGAATATCCCTACATAGGAGGGGGCGAGCCTAGCAAGTAGGGGATGAGAGAGAAGGCCACACACACACAGACAAGCTCCCTTTACACAAAGGGAATGAGGGACACATGTCAGCTCCCTAGGCCAGATGCCCACAAGGTGTACCCAATTCCTATTGGATGACCCTTGAAGTGGACCAATGAGAATTAGGCTAGAGTAAATTTAGCCTAATTTATTTTAAAACACTTAATAAAAAAAACCAATGAAAATTAAGTCTCCTAGATGATTATTGGACAGCCTGTGAAGGGGTCCAATAGGAATTGAGCAGCCCAATGGGCTACTTAATTCCTATTGGTCAGAATGGGGAAAGGTCCAATGGGGATTTAATTCATTTAAATCAATTAAGTTTAATTGATTAAGCTATCACAAAAGGGGAAAGGGGGACACATGTCAGAAGGCTATCACCTATGCTGCTTAATGGCCATTGGCTTGATTTGGGGAGGTCCAATTGGGAGCCTGCAAGAGCAAATAGCAAGAGGGCTCGCCCAAGAGAGATAGGGGGCTGATTTTTGCAAGGCATTATCACACACACACTCACACAATCTCATGTGTGAAGAAAGAGAAGACTATCTCTTCCCAAGCTTTAATGGAGAACTCATCACCTACTCCAAGCTTGTGAGATAGAATCCTACACCGACACACTCTTGGCTTGTGGATGCAAATCCAACCAAGATCCAAGATTCAATGCATGCTCATCTCCTCTACCAAGCTAATTACTAAGTTAAAGCTATGCTAATATGAGTGATTATGTGAGGAGATGTACATCTTTCTCGTAAGATACTCCTTCTTCCTCTCAATCCACTCTCATACCCTGCTAGCTCTCACCATCTTCGAAGGTGTGTGAGGTCTTGGGTCTGAGAACAGAGATAATTGAAGTTGTGTTTACTAAGTGTTTTTCTTAGTGCATGAAGATTTCATCTTCATTGCACTAGCTAGTCTTGAAGGAACACAAAGAATTGTATTGTACAATGTCTCTCTTGATGGGAGAAACCATAATACAAAGCCTTTTGGAGGGGGGACCGGCTCCATGAAAATCTGGTCCTCAACTGTTGTCAATAGCTTAATTTCTCTCTCTTTTGAAAGTATTGTTGATGCTATCTAACTAGGTGTTATGCTTTTTGTTGCTCTCGCCACCCAAGCACTCTTGTAATTCTCATAAGGAATCTATTCTAATGAAATGCCCACTATGTTCATGCTAATTTTCGCTACACACACAAGTTACTAGGCCATTAAATGTTACATGCTATGATTCACAATTACTATGATTCCATAAACAATGTCTTCAATACAATACAACTTAATCTATGACAAGTTACAACCATGTGTGCACAAGGATAATTTTAGCTTACAGACACTTTTGGTGGTTGGCATTTATTTTGTTTCTTCTATACAATTTATTATGTTTTCAAATATCTATCTTATCAGCATTTGCAAGACTCGCTTCATCTAGAGAATGTTCATAATGCAAAGTGCACAATACACAATCTATTGAGATTTATTTTACCTTAACTATTTCAAAATAATACACTAAAATCAATTCTATACACGATGGTGGAATGGAACATTTAATAGAGAACTTCTTTTAATGGACTTGAGTTAAGCTAGAATTCTTTTAGCCCTTTGCTAGATGTACAGTCCTACTATGCAATCCAATCCCTAATAGAAGACGCTCTACAGTCAGTATGCATTTAAACGTTCTGAAGGTTCCATCTTCCACACATAGTCGATGTGAGCGTGATTGAGTGGGATGTCAAGAAATATTGGCTTCCAATTTGGGTCCTTCTTATGACAGGACAATGCGACACTCTAATAACAAGTCCTTCACCATTGCATTGTATCCTTACAAAGAGACTCCATATTGTCTTTTGTTGCCAACTTGGTGCTAGTTCCACCCTCCTTTGCACTTTCCTTGCACCTTTCAAAGCCTTTCTTTGCCTTTTGGAGACTTTCCCTTTGGAGCCTTTCCCTCGCCTTTTGGAGCCCTTACCTTGCCCTTACCAAGCTTCATGTTAGGTATATCTACATTGGAAATCATGTTTCCATCCATTGGATATATGCCCAAAGCGATTAATCAAATGATCAGCCTGGTTAAGGGAAAGCCAGATCTTGTTTGCTGAATGATGCTAAAGATATGTTACATGTTGTTGGCCTGCATCAACACCTTTTGGAACAGAAAATCCACAATTGCCAAATGGACTACATTCTTAGAGGGTTATAAAGGTTTGATCTTCAATCTAAAAGATACTCCTAAGATGGGTCATCTTTGGCTTGTTCATGAGGGTAATGTTTTGCCAAGCCATTACATGCAGAAATTTGAAGAGGCTTTCAACACCGGCTTCTTTGAGATTGATTCTACTATTTTCATGCCTATCTACAAGGATCTCAAAGCCCGGTTTGAGGCCTACACACTACATGAAAGGGATTCAACATTTGCAAAGATCTACCAACCACAAGTAGAAGATCATTTGAGACAGATGCAACTTTCTTTTCCAGACTAGATCAAAGAGCGCAAAAAGTCAGAGCTTTTGCGCAAAAAGTCAGAACTTTCTTATAAGCCCCCTCCTAAGTGCCACTTGATGTTGTGAGCACCATATCATAGCACACCAAGATTTTGAATAGCTCGTTGGAGAGCAACTATGTTCAGGATACTTGTGCAATCTAGATACCATTTAAAGATACATAATCCTTATGTCCCTACCCTCCAATGCCTTGTTCATTAAAGTGACACTGAATCTTTGCAGACCAATAATATTTGGCTTTCATCCAACTTAGGCAAAAAAATGGCCTTCCTTCCACATTCTTCCATAGTTCCCATAGAAATGATCATTGCCATCTCCAATGGTTCACAAGTATGTATAGTTTGTTGAAAGGACTCAAAATTCTCAACGAATTTTGCAAGATGTAGTAGGGCTACAGTGTCACTGGCATGGGACAAGCAGTTAATTGCAATTGGGCTTGAGTCCACACTGGACAGACTCTCGCCTCGGCTATGACACGTGGCAATGTTATGAATGGTGGTCTAGTGGACATCGTGGCCACATCACCACCACCTCAGTTAGGAGATAGGCTTAGCTGGATCGGGATATCTGTCAGCTGATGGTGGCTCTTGGGAGAGACATATGAGTGGTTGGTTCCAGTCGTCGGTATGCATCATCTAATTTTGTGTAGTCAGTCATCTAGAGTCTCTTATAGAGTTGTACACAGCACGGCTGCACCATCCCTGCACAATTGAGTCTCAACACCCCCATTGTAGTCTTTGACTCTCTAGGTTAGAGTTGAGTGTGCTGCCATGCCAGAGCCTATATCGGTTTCTTTGAGTCTGTCGATATTTGTGCTGGTCCTCTGCTGAGTCTTATTGTTGTTGCTTTGTTACTCTTGCTCTGTTGTTCTTTGTCTTCTGTGTTTTCATTTTGTGGAGTGAGATATCACACACATTACACTGAGGAGCACCCAGTATAGAGGGCATGACACATTATCTTCGCTACAGGTGCTCTCATTTTTGGCACGCCCGATGGGACCTCAAGTGAAGTCTCACTCCGTCGAAAGTCGAGTCGAGGAGGTACTAGTTTGGGCTTGCCTCAGCTTGGTCCCGTCTAATTTTCCCTCGACCTGCTTAGTTTTCAACCTGCTCGTCTAGACCTGCTTGACTAGTCTCTCATCCTACTCCAATAGTCTCTCGGCCTGGGACTATTCCTTTTCGCCCAGGTCTAGTCAAGTGTTCTAGTCTCTCTCGTCTAGGTCCAGCTAAGTGGTCTAGTCACTCGCCTTGGTCTAGTGGCAATTGGACCAGTTTTGAGCAAGTTACAACAAGTACAAGGTCTTTGTGTCCAAAGCTTGTGTGGGCTTTTGGTTACTGCATGACACATACAAGGCAATCAAAAGAGAAACAAATCCCACTACTCAGTCCTCTGAAGTACTACCACAAGAAATATCCACCCTTTGTGCCAAGTAGAAGTCCACCATCTCCATTATCCCTACCTTCCCTTGCAGCTACCTCCATTCCCTCAACAAGTTTAACACCTCCCCACTCATCCCAATCAATAAACTTCGCATCCCCTTGTGTTACAACAAGCTCTAGTGCAACAAGCTCCTACACAGACAGCCATGGAGGAGCTCACAAGCGTCCTAGCTAAGATGCATATTAAGTTTTTCGACTTTCAAGGGTCTCTCCGCAGAGGATGCTGATGACCATGCCCGGAGTTTTGTTTCTCTCTGCAGAGTTCGCGGTCTCAACCGAGAAGATGCCTACTTAGTACTCTTCCCATCTACCTTGGATGGTTTAGCAGACAAGTGGTACAATCAATTTGCAGAGAACCACTTTACGACTTGGCCCACTTTACGACAATACTTTTGTGAAGCTTTTAGACCAGGGAACTTCCAGGAGAAGGTCCTGGATGAGCTGGCCAACCTGATGCTCTAGCCAAATGAGACTTTTGCAGAGCTCATGACCAAAACAAAGTCTCTGGTGGCCAAGCTTCCTCAACAACAACTGGGTAGATTTATGGTTAAGAAGTGGATAGAGAAGGCTCTTCCCAAAACTTCCCAGCAAAAACTCCGAGAGAGTCTCCGACCTGATGCCACTTTGGAGGAGTTTGCCGTGGCTGCTACTAGGATAGAAGGATCTAGGAAGTTGTTCACCCACTCCCCTCAGGTAGAGACCCCTCAGTGTTTTTGGAAAGTTATTCTAATCCGTCAACTTCTTTACGGAGGGAACTGGAAGCCCTAAAGTTAAAATGAGCTCTTCAAGAGGAGAGGTCCTTCTCTTTTAGACAGGAGAAGCCTCCACATCACAAGGCATTGGAACAGATCAAGTGCGAGCTAGAAGAGCTCAAGTCTCAGCAGGAGACTAAGGCTATGGTTTGGTGTAGCTCATGCCGCTCTCCAAGGCACCCTCCACATGAATGCCCCCTTCGGGTTTACTGCCACTTCTGTGAAAAGTCGGGACATGAGGACAAGGATTGCTACTACCTCAAGGGATTGTGGCAAATATAGCAAAGTCTTGGTCGTACTCTTCAACAAGGGCCACCACCTGCATCCAACATGGTTTCCCCCTATGGACATCCAAACCACATGCCACCTTTGCTGACAGCCCCTCCTATGCAAGGTATGTAGAGTAATTTTCCCTCTGAGAGCTTTTATCATACCCATGCTCCCTCATCACCTCAAAGCTTTTATTCTTCCACCTCCAACTCCATACACATTGAGCAAGGACCACCTCGCCCTTCGACTCACCCATTGAATCGGCCCATTTTGTGCTACACATGCGGGGAATATGGTCATTACCAAATCAAATGCCCCCTACCTGAAGGGTCCCCTCCCTGCCATCATTGCCTTGAAACAAAGGATCACTACAGTAAGGATTGTCCTAAACTTCATGCATCCATGGCTTTGAACCCAAGTCAAGGCCAGAATGAGTTTACCTTTCCCAAGCTCAATTTGATAGCAGTTAGCACCATTCCTTAAACGCCCCCTTCTGCCCATGTGGTTACCCCTCAACATAAGAGGCAGTTGGTAGAGGAGCCAGTGGGCCCAGAGAGCCGCTCTCGGTCTTAGCATTTCCGCACGTTCAACTTCCCCAAACATTCTCACAATAGTGGATACCCTGCCTTCAACTGTTACAAGCCATCACCCAGTGACAAGCAAGAATCCAAATCTTTGCTCTTCGATATTGATGAAGCCTTCTTGGAAGCAGTTTCTAATCTACAAAAGATTAAGGTCTCAGAGAAACCACTGGTAGAACAAGAAAAGCTTACAGCAGAGACAATCTTGAAGAACACCTTCCAACACCTTACAAGCCATCAGCCAGTGATAAGCAAGAATCCAAATCTTTGCTCTTCGATATTGATGAAGCCTTCTTGGAAGCAGTTTCTGATCTACAAAAGATTAAGGTCTCAGAGAAACCACTGGTAGAACAAGAAAAGCTTACAGCAGAGACAATCTTGAAGAACACGTTCCAACAAGTGTCGCTCTATGACATGCTGTGGCTAGATGCAAACTTTAGAAGTGAAACCCTTGCATTTATTCAAGCACTTTACCCCGGAGCAGGTCCTAGTGGCAGGTACCTCCCAGTGCATCCATCAGAGTCCTATATCATATCCCATCCCGCTCCTCCCCTCACTGATTATAGAAGTCCTCATCTCACTGTTTCTGTCTTGAGGCGGCAAATCTCAGGAGTGATAGTGGATGGTGGATCTAGCATCAACCTGATGCCCGAGTTCATATGTTAGCTCTAGGTCTACAGCCTACTCACCCTACTCCCTTCACAGTTACATTGGCTGACCAGCGGACAATCTACCCAGTGGGCATAGTGGACAAAGTGCCTCTGCACGTACAAGACTTCACCTTTAACTTGGATTTTGTTGTGGTTCGTCTTCCCCAGGTTGATGGAGGATTTCCCTTGCTCATCAGTAGACCATAGCTACGACATACTAAAGCAATGCATGATTGGGGAAATGACGTAATGTGGATACATACTCCTGGCTCCCAATGCAACCCATTCGCCTAGAAGGAGGCATGGATCCTGTGGTGCAGTATAGTTCTTTGTCAATGGAAACCAAGCCTCAGCTAGATCAGCCTACTCCACTTGACGGGTCAGATGAAGATCTATTGGAATGGCTGGAAGCTACCAAGTCTATGCCTTGTTATGGGGTCTTTCTTCAATCTCAACCTCAAGACGCATTCTCCTCCAAAGTTTCTACTGTAACTGAGCCTAGTAAGTCCCTTGAGCTAGTAGCAGCAAGGCACCACCCGACCTAGCCGCCAGTTTAGAGATCACAGAGGCAGTAATAGCATCCAACTCAACCGTGTCCATGTCTGACTCTCCGACCAAGACAAAGATATCATGCGTGTCTGCTATACTACTGAGGCAAGATTTTCCATGTATGGGAACTCCCCATATATCTTTGCCCTTTCACCAAAATATTTCCTATTACATAAGTTACTTTTGATTTTTCTTCCCTTTTTCACAAAAGTTTTAGCCTTTATTAAATAAATAAGACTTATGCTAATCAATCACGATGTAACATAAATAAGTAAGCTTTTTTTGTTGATCTCTCTTTTGACCTTAAATATTAAATATATATATTCTAAATTACATTGTATATTTTAGTATTTTCTAATATATTTTTCATGTATGTATATTATTCCACCCTACCAAATATTTTATTCACTAGTTTTCATTTTCAAACCTCAACCCCACTTTCAAATTTCAATAATACCTCCATCTATATGATTGCCAATCTTTTCAAAACTCTAGGTCATGTTTTCATTAACATGAAGGAGCTTACACTTGAAGGAAAGAGAGAAGTCTATTCAAAGGGGACCACCAAAAGACCTTTGCAGCCACAAATAATACATTATTTGGATGAAATTTTTAAGTAGAGAAGAACCCCGAATCTGAAGGAGCGTTCAACATGAAAGATGTAGCTCCTGATCTCAACTTTTAGCTCAATTTTTTTCAGAATTTTTAAAGTTATGAACACGGAGATATGATTTTTGTAGTGGACCCCAGTTTTCTCGTGTAATGGTGACACAGGCTATCCCCAAATTTCTTCCCTCTAGAATGGCTATGGTTCTACAAGTCTCCAAGCATGATTACAAGAGACAAGGCTCTTTTAATGAGGTCTTGGCAAGTCTAGAGTGATTCTATCACCATTTTTGGAGGATCCATCCTCATCAACAACTATCCACCTTTAACAATCTCTTTTGTAAATTTCTTACCTCTCTCTTCTCTCCCTAATAAGCTTATGTCTAGCCAAAGCTAGACTATTGTAAATATCTCCTATCCTCTACATCCTAACCACATTCTCTCATCTTCTCTCTCTATTGACTTTGGTATTTTAAATAATGAGGAGACAAGATGGGAGTCACATGCACCCCATTTTCCTAGTCACCAAAGTGGGACACTCACCTCAAATAGAAATATTGCTAAATCCTCCCCTCCTTCCCTATATAAGGAGGCCATGAGAGCTCACTTAAAAGAACACACACACACACAAACACAAACACACACACACACACACCTATCCATACACACTCTTGTGCTACATGCTTGTAGCATGAACCCTAATCACATAATCACACCACCATCATCATCACCATCGCCATGCACAAAAGATGAGCACCACATCTCCACACCACTTGTAATTAAGGGTTGAAGGCACAATTTCAAGAAGAAGAAGGGTGGACACACTCATGATATTCCTCGCCATCAACTCCCATCTCTCCATTATGCCTCCTACGATCTTGTTCCCTTCTCATTTTCCTGCCATACGCTACCTATTGTATTCATCTTTTGCAAACAATCAACACACTCCATCTTGGTGCCATACTTTGTGTCGCTTTGGATACATCTTATTGTGAGTATGGTATATGCTTGTTCCTTGCCATTTTTTTTTCTGCTTATGTTAAGGTGTACGGATTCGCCACCATAGACTCTCTCTCTCTCTCTCTCTCTCTCTCTCTCTCTCTCTCTCTCTCTCCTATTCCTATCATCTTGCTACTTCCATCTTGAGGTGTGAGGATTCGCCACCTTTTGTATGAGAAGTGAGCATACTTGCATGTATCCCTGACCTCGTTATCTTCCTTACTACATGCACGAGTAGCGAGCCCATTCTCACTCACTCACCACTCCTCTCAGCTTATTCTCTGACCACCCCATTCCACATTTGGGTGTGGATCTTGAAATTGTTTTCCATGGCATGCTTCATTGTGTATATGCATGCGTCCTAGACGCATATCTTGCTAGGTGGTGCCCCTATTGCGTATTCCCAATGATGAGGCCATTGTGCATAGTCTTGGTGTAGAGGCCACCGGGTCTATTTTTTCACTTCCGCCTCTCATTTGGTGCCCCCACGGAGGAGGGCTCTTGAAACCTTCAGTTTACAAGGCTGACATGTTTACTTCTCTTCATGGACGAGTGGCTTCTTGAATTCTTTTATTGGACCACTGAAGAGGAGGAGCTTCAAGAAGGTTTGACTCAAGTCATCAAGAGACTCTTGCCATGGTGTTGTATTGTTAGCATAGAAGAGGTGGTAAGACCCTCTTTCCCTACTCAAATTGTTTACATTTCTCATCATCCCCGCAAGCGTAAAAGCAAGGCACAAGCTGCATCATGCTCACATTGTAGCCAAACACCGCACCTTCGACATGAGTGCAACCCAAAGTGAAGAAAAGGCCATCATTTTCTCCCTCGACATCCGCACAGGCGTTCTTACATCAGTAGGCTTTCAAGTAGCGCCAGGCTTCTCTATATCTACGTCCACATCTTTGCCACCTATTCCACCTACGCCCACAACAAGCCTTCACAAGTTGAGGAAGCTACTACGAACACGTGGTCCCTCCCTCTCCCTTGCACCAAAAGATTCAAGGGTTTTCCAGCGCCGACAATCACCCCGTCTACAAAACAAAAGGGTAAATCCTACCAAGTCTTTCTATACCTCACTCTCATCTCATGAGCCAAGAACTAGAAACAGCAGCATGGATTCTACGTCGTCTACCGAGTGAAGTGGCGGAGCTTGTCATCGACAAGGTCTTTGACACTGGTTTTGCTTGGCGGAAAGACAAGACCCTCCACCTTCAAGGGGTGTTGCTTGTGAATCAAGGCTATGATGACAAATTTACAGCTTGCTATGTATCCATCCAACTTGGATTAATACAAGTGGTAAGACTCACCACCTACCTCATCACACCTGTGTATACACTAGATGACAATCTATCTTGCAGGAAAGCGAAGTTGCTCAAAGAGAGAGAGTTCAAGCTTTTCCAAGAGCTTGCTAGAGGGGCAGTCCTAGAGCTAGAAGACGAAGACAACCTTGTCCTGTGGTACTATAAATTTGACCTCGACTACCAAGAGCTCTACACCTCCGACTACAACCTTCCACCACAAAGGAGAGAGCCTTTCCGAAGTATCATGTGATGGACCTAGGACATCAACCTTTTACAAGGAACCAAACTTATGCACCACAACGAATTCAATAAATCAAAGTAATCTTAGACCGCAAGATGTTTTATCAGCAGATCATTACAACCATGTTTGGTAGAGAACGACTGCAAGAGATAAACACCTCTTCTCTACACTTTATCCTCCCTATGATTAATCATGAAGTGTCTTTTGATGTAGTTATTTTCATCCTTGTATAGTATTTTTTCCATCCACCAAGCACCCATGTATTGAATCTCTATATATAAAAAAATTTAAAAAATCTAAGTCGAGTTAATTTTCTCACTCTCACAATGGCAAGTGTAGCATTTCCAACATTTACTTGTAAGGTGGTGATAGCGGGAAAAAGAGCAGTGCAATCGGGTGGCCTCTGTACTCGTGCACACTCCACAAACCACGCCTCATGCAAACAAGCAAAGAACAAAACAAAGGGGGCACCACCCTAAACTAAGAGGTTTAGGGACCTCACACATAGTGCACATAGGCCAGTGAGACTTCTGGCATTATGATGGCATCAAAACATATGGTAAAACACATAGAAACGAAGCTTAGGAACCTTATGTAGCATATATATACACAAGACATCAGCTTAACAATACAACGGCATCTGATCATACATAACAAGGATATAGAGAAGCAAGCCAAGGGTGGCATAATCCCTTGTCAAAAACAATCAACCCAGCAAGTAGGTATGATCCTACTAGCAAAACATCAATACCTTAGAGAATGATGGTGAGGATGGTGGCCATGGAGCATGAGAGAAGACTCCTTATTTGGGTTTTAGGGCTAGTAATGTGGCATACTAGAGGGAGAGAGAGTAGAGCTCCATCCATAGCTCCTCGTTGTGAGCAATGTCGTCATAGCTTCGTTGCTTGGTGAAGTGAGTGAAGTGTTGGTTTTGAGTGAGAGAAGGCCTCCTTATATAGGTTTCTGAGAGGGTTTAGGATTAGGGATAAACATGCTTAAATCCGCTGATTGGGGTTACTTTTTGCTTAGGGTGGTCAACAGATTGAGGTCACCTGATATGTCACCATCAAGATATTCTCTAGAGTGATGTGAGAGGGGAGGGTAAATGCTGATTTTTCTGATTGTGACACATGGGGATAAGGCCTTGACCAGCATTTAAGAGCAGCTAAGCTGGCTGTTGAAACTGGAGGTTCTGCACATGTCAGGGGGGACCTACGGGGGGGGGGGGTGGTAGCTGGGTCCTCCTGAATATCAAATTCTCAAAAAATCATCAACCATGGCTTCTTTTGACATGTGTTCTTTGAAAAAATCAGCATGTCTCTTTTCAACTCAAAAGTCTTTATCCCTATTGACTCACCTTTACCATAAGATTTTCCCCTTTTCTCCTCCTGTAACTGCATTGTTGATGCCCAATCACTGCTTCTAGTAACAGTGAACTGTTACCTACCAAATACTTATGGTGCAGTAAAAAATATTTACCATGGGTAAAAAAGTTACTGTAGGTAAAAAGTGATTTGTATTTACCATGTAGGTGAAAAATATTTACTGTAGGTAAAAAATATTTACTGTGGTGAAAAATATTTACTGTCGGTAAAAAAGTGAAAACGGAGTATGCTGTGTTGTGAGTCCACACGAACATCCTCGTGTAAATTTCACTAGAAATTCACACCTAGAATGGGCTATTCTGTAAGATATAGGTTGTAGGCATGCATAAGAGCTCGTTCCCACGTATCTTCTGTCCATGGCACTTTTTACTCTTTGGTGCTTGTGAAGTATCTTCAGAAGGGGTCCTAAAAACCATGCATCAGGTGGGTGAGGATGCTGCAGACTTTCTAGAAAACTTGGAAATAGCATGTGTCATCTCTGCGAGAGATGATGATGCTTCACGCTTGCGCATCTTCCCACTTCTAATGAAGGTGGAGGCAAGATCATGGTACAATGCCTTGGCACAAGCAACCAAGGAATGGTGGGACTTATTAAGAGCAGCCTTTGTCAAGCGTTTTGGAGAGGGCACAACATCGGAGAAGCTATGGCAATTGTTGACAGAGTTGAAGCAGGGCAGTATGCTGGAATACGCATCATATGAGTCAAAGTTGGTAGATTTATGGGGGCGATGGGTTGCATCGCTAAGAGAGGATGAGGGGGCACCTGATTTCCTAAAACAAGATCGGTTTGTGACTGGGTTGTGGCCAACTCTTAAAGAGAAGGTGAAGGGAAGGTTTCCTGCTACGTATGAGCTAGCAGTTGAAGTGTCCTGCCTTAAAGACAAGAAGTTGCGCCTACAAGCCAGGAATATCGATGAAGAGGAATCTGTTAGGACCCGACCACCTCTAGCACCACCTACAACAGCCGCCCAGAGGATTCAACCACAAGAACCAATTGAAGATCAGCAAGACCTGCTCAACCGAATCACCAATCAACTTGAGAATCTCTCAGTCCATTTGATACAACAAGGGCATGCACACAATCGCAACCAAGAGCAAGGGAGGGGACAACGAAGGCAAAACCAAGAATACCACTGCTACAATTGTGGGGAGGATGGTCATGGCATGTACTACTGTCCACACCCAAGGAGGTAGAATTTCAACAGAGGAGCCAGGCAAAACCAGGTTTCACCACCGAGAGCAAGACCACCACCACCGAGGGCACCACAACAAGCACCACCCGTGCAAATCCTACAACCACCCATTCAACCACAACCACCACCACCACCACCACCACAACCTCTTATTCCACCCTTACCCCCACCACCAGTTGGCAATCAAACAGTAAGCGTCATCAGTCTTGATGGTAAAGGAAAGGAGAAAGTGGAGGAGGATAAGACCAAGGTTAAAGGAGTAGATGCCATAGGGGTAAAACGTGCTAGGCATGGTGAATCTTCCCAAAAGGAAGAAAAGATGAAGACTAAAAGAGAATCTAGCAAAAAGCCGTCCAAGTCACGACGTAAAATTGACATTGTAGATTTCTCTTTGGGTGAATGTTCTAAACCATATGATTTGGTTCAAGATGTTTCTGTGCAGGGCCCAAAAATCACCTGGCCCCAATTACTCCACCTAGCACCTAGGGTGAGGAGACAATGGACAAAGATGGTTAGCACGAGACGACCAAAGCCAAAGATAGCTGGGGCTATCTCTGGGAGGAATCTAGATGACATACTACCAGTGATGGATCCTTACATCAAAGGGAAACACATCTCCAATATCTACATCGATGGTGGCGCACACATATGCGTCATGAGTGAAAAAATGATGCACCGTTTGGGTTTAGAGGTGAGTCGGCCGGCACCATGCCGAGCCAAAATGGAAAATAATGTAAAAGTTCAATGTGTTGGTGTTATAAATGCATTTAGGATAAAGGCATTCAACACCGAGGTAGATGTGGACATCTTTGTCATGCCACACAAAGGGGAGGGCTATCCTGTCATTCTAGGGAGGCCTTGGCTTATGGCTATGAGAGCTAAGAAGGACTGGGACACCGGCATAATCCAGATGAAGGATGCAAAAGGGAGGCCAATACTTTACGACATGAAGACAGGTCGGCAATGCGACATGGATCTAGAAACCTCTATGGATGAGTTTTCTAGTGGTGACGCTTCAACCACTTCAGAGGAGGAGTCAATAGTGAGTGAAGAAAGTGACAGTAGCATTGAGGTGATGGGGATCATTCTCAAGGACCCTAAGAAGATGGAGCAACCTGATGCCTCATCATCAAACCAAGGGGAGACACCAGGTATACAACCTCTGGTAGAAGCACGTAAGCTACATCAAATGCTCTCTAGTGAGTTGTGTGGGAAGGAGCGTGAAGATTATATTTTGATGCTAAGTAATTTTACCACATTGGTTCATTGATGAATATGATAAAATCACTGGCATCACAGTAGTTCAACATCACATTAAGCTCAAGGAGGGAAGTAAACCTGTAGTGCAGAAGCTCAGGCGGCTAGGAGTAATTCAACAAGACACCCTGCTCAAAGAGGTGAGGAAATTTCTAGAAGCCGGTTTTATCTATCCTGTTGAAGACTCGGAGTGGGTTTCTCCAGTGGTAGTCACACCAAAGAAGAATGGTAAGTGGAGGGTTTTTGTTGATTACAAGCCTCTTAATGCAGCCACAAAGAGGGACCATTTTCCTCTTCCTTTTCAAGACGAAATTCTTAATGAGGTAGCAGGACATGAGCGCTACACGGTATGTGATGGCTACTCAAGCTACTTCCAAATTAGCATCGTTGAAGAAGATCAAAAGAAGACAACCTTCATCACACCATGGGGATGTTTTGCTTACAGAGTTATGCCTTTTGGTCTCACTAATGCTCCAACCACTTTTCAGCGATATGTAACATTTGTTTTTCAGCCATTATTTGGAAAATCAATCCGTGTTTTTATTGATGACTTTTGTATCTATAGCTCTCGCTCCCTGCATTTGGAGAAAGTTTATGAAGGTCTAGCTAGGCTACAAGCTTTGGGGGGCCAACTCAATGTGGAGAAATGCCACATTGGTGAAAGCAAGGTTACTCTTCTTGGCCATGTGATCTCAGCCAATGGCATTGAAGCTGACCCAAGCAAGGTTCAAGCCTTGTTGGCTTTGACCTCTCCCTTCACAACAAAGTAGTTGGTCTCTTTTCTTCAAAAGGTGAGGTATTTGAGTAGGTTCATTCACTTTCTCTCCGAAGTGGTTCTCCCTTTAGAACAATTTACCCATCAAGAGATCTTCACTTGGAGTGAAGAAAATGAACAACAATTCAATGAGGTAAAACAAATTCTAGCTTCACTTCCCACCATAGCACCTCCAAAGTGGGATGAGCCATTTTATGTAAACCCTAGTGTGGGAAATGACACACTTGGGGTTGTATTGATGCAAAAGGATCCTCAAACTTCGTTCATGCGTCCTATCTACTTCTCTAG
The DNA here is from genome assembly GCF_014529385.1 of Adiantum capillus-veneris. Taxonomy (NCBI): domain Eukaryota; kingdom Viridiplantae; phylum Streptophyta; class Polypodiopsida; order Polypodiales; family Pteridaceae; genus Adiantum; species Adiantum capillus-veneris. The sequence goes on from NC_140932.1 coordinate 53,888,482, forward strand.
TCGAATGATGACTCCATCAGAAAAGGGATACATGGCAGTGGAGCACATGGTGCTTGCATTAATGTTTGCTACCACCAAATTTCGCTCTTATTTATTGTCTACACCATTGATAATCTTAACAATGGAAGAAGTATTTCCTTATGTAATGCAGCACATGGATGTTTCTTCTAGGATTTCCAAATGGGTCACAAGGCTACAAGAGTTTGACTACACAATGCAAGTGGAGAACTCCACAAGGGCCATTCTAAGAGGTATTCTCACTCATCGCCACTATGAAAAGAAGCTAAATATAAAGCCAAATGATCAAGATATTACACCTGTGCTGGAAGTCCCTAAGGTAGAAGAGGCTCACTCTCTTTTCTTTGATGGAGCCTACAAGAGGAAAGTGGACAAAGCTGCAGCAGGCATTGTCATCTTCAACGAGCAAGGGGATAAGGTTTTCTCCATTGGGAATCTCTTGGATTCTCACTCTAACAATGAGGCAGAATATGCAGCCTTAACTCTTGGGTTAGAGTGGTGTGTGACACAGGGCATTCAACGGTTAAATGTATTTGGTGATGCCATGCTTTTAATAAAAAAAATACAAGGAACTTGGGCTTGTAAAAATCATAGCTTGCTAGGCCATTTGCACAAAGTCAAGGAACTTTTAGGGAAATTTCAAGTTGTACAATTACATCATGTCCCTCGAGCAGAAAATCAAGAAGCAGATGCTCTATCTAGAGAGAAGCTGCAAGATGTTTGAGTGGTGGGTGCTATCAAATTGAAGATGCCTCTCTTCCAAGGTAGAGATGCTATGCCCGACATCATGAGTTTCTTGAACACAGGAGAGTGTCCTAAAGATCTTACTAAGGGCCAAAAGCAGTGGCTTGTGCGCGAGGCAACAAAATACCGCCTTATCAATGACGACCTCTACTGCAAGGGTAAGGATCAAATTCTTAGGCGTGTACCTCTCTCTAGAGAGATCACTGAAATCATTTCAAGTTTCCATGATGGTGTTTGCGGAGGACACTTTGCACTTGACATCACTAGTAGAAATATTCTACAAGCCGGGTTTGTATGGCCTAGTCTACATAGGGATGTGCATCATTGGTGTAAAACATGCAAGGAATGTCAAAAGGCAGGGGATAGGAGGCTCACATATGAGCCACAGACTCCTATAATCTCATATGGACCATTTAAGAAATGGGGAATTGATGCTATTGGGCCTTTTTCAAGGAGCCAATAAGGTAAATTTTATATCATCATGGGTGTGGACTACATGACCAGGTGGGCTGAAGCAGTTGCCATCACCCGGATTACAGCTAAGGAAGTGGCTAAGTTTGTATTTGAAAACATTTGTTGCCGTTTTGGCACTCCTCTTGAAATAATTTCTGACAGGGGACCAGGTTTTAGAGGAGACCTTGTAGGAGAGCTAATGGAGAAGTTAGGTATCTCACGACGACACTCAACTCCCTACTACCCACAATGCAATGGTTTAGTGGAAAAGGTAAATGGTATGATCTGTAAGATCATCACTAAACATGTAAACAATCACAAAAGTGATTGGGACAAGCATCTTATGGCTGCACTTTGGGCTTATCGCACTTCATTTCGCACATCCCTTTGGTTCACACCATATCACTTGGTGTTTGGTAAGGAAGCCATTTTACCCATTGAAGTACAATTGGCTAGTCTCAGGGTGCTAGCTGGGCAGGTGGAACGTCCTAATGCTCATCTCCACAACCACATTCTTGATCTAGAGAGGCTTCAACTAGACAGAGAAGATGCTATCAACTATTATGCAGCACAGGCAGAGCAACGTCGACTTACCTTCAACAAGGGACTGAGGGCAAAAGGTCTCAAGAAAGGTATGTTGGTCCTACGGTATGATAATAGGTTTGATACTAGGAAGGATAAAAAGTTTTCACCCACATGCGAGGGGCCATTTGTCATTAGAAAGCGCTACGCCAATGACAGTTACCGATTGATGGATGTAGATGGTAGGCTCCACAAAACACATGTCAATGGATGGAGGTTGAAGCAGTACTTTTTGAGGTTTGATCAAGCACCTATGGTGGAAATCCCTGAGGAGGAAGACTCCTCCACCTCAATTGAAGAAGGATCAAGTGCAGCGCTAGAGGCATGAATACCTCTAGCCTTAGGGGGAGGGCTAATAAGGCAAGCTTTTCCATGCATGGGAACCCCCCATATATCTTTGCCCTTTTACCAAAATATTTCCTATTACATAAGTTACTTTTGATTTTTCTTCCCTTTTTCACAAAAGTTTTAGCCTTTATTAAATAAATAAGACTTATGCTAATAAATCACGATGTAGCATAAATAAGTAAGCTTTCTTTGTTGATCTCTCTTTTGACCTTAAATATTAGATATATATATTCTAAATTACGTTATATATTTTAGTATTTTCTAATATATTTCTCATGTATGTATATTATTCCACCCTACCAAATATTTTATTCACTAGTTTTCATTTTCAAACCTCAACCCCACATTCAAATTTCAATAATACCTCCATCTAGATGATTGCCAATCTTTTCAAAACTCTAGGTCATGTTTTTATACACATGAAGGAGCTTACACTTGAAGGCAAGAGAGAAGTCCACTCAGAGGGGACCACCAAAATACCTTTGCAGCCACAAATAATACATTATTTGGCTGAATTTTTTAAGTAGAGAAGAAACCCGAATCTGAAGGAGCGTCCAACATAAAAGATGTAGCTCTTGATCTCAACTTTTAGCTCCATTTTTTTCAGAATTTTTAGAGTTATGAACAAGGAGATATGATTTTTGTAGTGGACCCCAGTTTTCTTGTGTAATGGTGACACAGGCCATTCCCAATTTTCTTCCCTCTAGAATGGCTATGGTTCTACAAGTCTTCAAGTATGATTACAAGAGACAAGGCTCTTTTAATGAGGTATTGGCAAGTCTAGAGTGATTCTATCACCATTTTTGGAGGATCCATCCTCATCAGCAACTATCCACCTTTGACAATCTCTCTTGTAAATTTCTTACCTCTCTCTTCTCTCCCTAATAAGCTTATGTCTAGCCAAAGCTAGACTATTGTAAATATTTCCTATCCTCTACATCCTACCCACATTCTCTCATCTTCTCTCTCTATTGACTCTGGTATTTTAAATAATGAGGAGACAAGATGGGAGCCACAGTCACATGCACCCCATTTTCCTAGTCACCAAAGTGGGACACTCACCTCAAATAGAAATATTGCTAAATCCTCCCCTCCTTCCCTATATAAGGAGGCCATGAGAGCTCACTTAAAAGAACACACACACACACACACACACACACACACACCTATCCATACACACTCTTGTGCTACATGCTTGTAGCATGAACCCTAATCACATAATCACACCACCATCATCATCACCATCACCATGCACAAAAGATGAGCACCACATCTCCACACCACTTGTAATTAAGGGTTGAAAGCACAATTTCAAGAAGAAGAAGGGTGGACACACTCATGATATTCCTCGCCATCAACTCCCATCTCTCCATTATGCCTCCTACGATCTTGTTCCCTTCTCATTTTCCTGCCATACGCTACCTATTGTATTCATCTTTTGCAAACAATCGACACACTCCATCTCGGAGCCATACTTTGTGTCGCTTTGGATACATCTTATTGTGAGTATGGTATATGCTTGTTCCTTGCCATTTTTTTTTCTGCTTATGTTAAGGTGTACGGATTCGCCACCATACACACACACTCTCTCTCCCTCTCATATTCCTATCATCTTGCTACTTCCATCTTGAGGTGTGAGGATTCGCCACCTTTTGTATGAGAAGTGAGCATACTTGCATGTATCCCTGACCTCGTTATCTTCCTTACTACATGCACGAGTAGCGAGCCCATTCTCACTCACTCACCACTCCTCTCACCTTGTTCTCTGACCACCCCATTCCACATTTGGGTGTGGATCTTGAAATTGTTTTTCATGGCATGTTTCATTGTGTATATGCATGCGTCCTAGCCGCATATCTTGCTAGGTGGTTCCCCTATTGCGTATTCCCCATGATGAGGCCATTGTGCATAGTCTTGGTGTAGAGGCCACCGGGTCTATTTTTTCACTTCCGCCTCTCATTTGGTGCCCCCACGGAGGAGGGCTCTTGAAAACTTCAGTTTACAAGGCTGACATGTTTACTTCTCTTCATGGACGAGTGGCTTCTTGAATTCTTTTATTGGACCACTGAAGAGGAGGAGCTTCAAGAAGGTTTGACTCAAGTCATCAAGACACTCTTGCCAGGGTGTTGTATTGCTAGCATAGAAGAGGTGGTAAGACCCTCTTTCCCTACTCAAATTGTTTACATTTCTCATCATCCCCGCAAGCATAAAATCAAGGCACAAGCTGCATCATGCTCACATTGTAGCCAAAAACCGCATCTTCGACATGAGTGCAACCCAAAGTGAAGAAAAGGCTATCATTTTCTCCCTCGATATCCGCACAGGCGTTCTCACATCAGTAGGCTTTCAAGTAGCGCCAGGCTTCTCTATATCTACGTCCACATTTTTGCCACCTATTCCACCTATGCCCACAACAAGCCTTCACAACTTGAGGAAGCTACTATGAACACGTGGTCCCTCCCTCTCCCTTGCACCAAAAGATTCAAGGGTTTTCCAGCGCCGACAATCACCCCGTCTACAAAACAAAAGGGTAAATCCTCCAAACTCTTTCTATACCTCACTCTCATCTCATGAGCCAAGAGGTAGAAACAACAGCATGGATTCTACGTCGTCTACCGAGTGAAGTGGCGGAGCTTGTCATCGACAAGGTCTTTGACACTGGTTTTGCTTGGCGGAAAGACAAGACCCTCCACCTTCAAGGGGTGTTGCTTGTGAATCAAGGCTATGATGACAATTTTACAGCTTGCTATGTATCCATCCAACTTGGATTAATACAAGTGGTAAGACTCACCACCTACCTCATCACACCTGTGTATACACTAGATGGCACTCTATCTTGCAGGAAAGTGAAGTTGCTCAAAGAGAGAGAGTTCAAGCTTTTCCAAGAGCTTGCTAGAGGGGCAGTCCTAGAGCTAGAAGACGAAGACAACCTTGTCCTGTGGTACTATAAATTTGACCTCGACTACCAAGAGCTCTACACCTCCGACTATAACCTTCCACCAAAAAGGAGAGAGCCTTTCTGAATTATCATGTGATGGACCCAGCACATCAACCTTTTACAAGGAACCAAACTTATGCACCACAACGAATTCAATAAATCAAAGTAATCTTGGACCGCAAGATGTTTTACCAGCAGATCATTACAACCATGTTTGGTAGAGAACGACTGCAAGAGATAAACACCTCTTCTCTACCCTATGATTAATCATGAAGTGTCTTTTGATGTAGTTATTTTCATCCTTGTATAGTATTTTTTCCATCCACCAAGCACCCATGTATTGAATCTCTATAAAAGAAAATTTAAAAAAAATCTAAGTCGAGTTAATTTTCTCACTCTCACAATGGCAAGTGTAGCATTTCCAACATTTACTGGTAAGGTGGGTGAGGATGCTGCAGACTTTCTAGACAACTTGGAAATAGCATGTGTCATCTCTGCGAGAGATGATGATGCTTCACGCTTGCGCATCTTCCCACTTCTAATGAAGGTGGAGGCAAGATCATGGTACAATGCCTTGGCACAAGCAACCAAGGAACGGTGGGACTTATTAAGAGCAGCCTTTGTCAAGCGTTTTGGAGAGGGCACAACATCGGAGAAGCTATGGCAATTGTTGACAGAGTTGAAGCAGGGCAGTATGCTGGAATTCGCATCATATGAGTCAAAGTTTGTAGATTTATGGGGGCGATGGGTTGCATCGCTAAGAGAGGATGAGGAGGCACCTGATTTCCTAATACAAGATCGGTTTGTGGCTGGGGTATGGCCAACTCTTAAAGAGAAGGTGAAGGGAAGGTTTCCTGCTACGTATGAGCTAGCAGTTGAAGTGGCCCGCCTTAAAGACAAGAAATTGCGCCTACAAGCCAGGAATATCGATGAAGAGGAAGCCGTTAGGACCCAACCACCTCTAGCACCACCTACAACAGCCGCCCAGAGGATTCAACCACAAGAACCAATTGAAGATCAGCAAGACCTGCTCAACCGAATCACCAATCAACTTGAGAATCTCTCAGTCCATTTGATACAACAAGGGCATGCACACAATCGCAACCAAGAGCAAGGGAGGGGACAACGAAGGCAAAACCAAGAATACCACTGCTACAATTGTGGGGAGGATGGTCATGGCATGTACTACTGTCCACACCCAAGGAGGCAGAATTTCAACAGAGGAGCCAGGCAAAACCCGGTTTCACCACCGAGAGCAAGACCACCACCACCGAGGGCACCACAATAAGCACCACCCGTGCAAATTCTACAACCACCCATTCAACCACAACCACCACCACCACCACAACCTCTTATTCCACCCTTACCCCCACCACCAGTTGGCAGTCAAACAGTAAGCGTCATCAGTCTTGAAGGTAAAGGAAAGGAGAAAGTGGAGGAGGATAAGACCAAGGTTAAAGGAGTAGATTCCATAGGGGTAAAACGTGCTAGGCATGGTGAATCTTCCCAAAAGGAAGAAAAGATGAAGACTAAAAGAGAATCTAGCAAAAAGCCGTCCAAGTCACGACGTAAAATTGACATTGTAGATTTCTCTTTGGGTGAATGTTCTAAACCATATGATTTGGTTCAAGATGTTTCTGTGCAGGGCCCAAAAATCACATGGCCCCAATTACTCCACCTAGCACCTAGGGTGAGGAGACAATGGACAAAGATGCTTAGCACAAGACGACCAAAGCCAAAGATAGCTGGGGCTATCTCTGGGAGGAATCTAGATGACATACTACCAGTGATGTATGCTTACATCAAAGGACAACACATCTCCAATATCTACATCGATGGTGGCGCACAAATATGCGTCATGAGTGAAAAAATGATGCACCGTTTGGGTTTAGAGGTGAGTCGGCCGGCACCATGCCGAGCCAAAATGGCAAATAATGTAAAAGTTCAATGTGTTGGTGTTATAAAGGGTTGAAGGCACAATTTCAAGAAGAAGAAGGGTGGACACACTCATGATATTCCTCGCCATCAACTCCCATCTCTCCATTACGCCTCCTACAATCTTGTTCCCTTCTCATTTTCCTGCCATACGCTACCTATTGTATTCATCTTTTGCAAACAATCAACACACTCCATCTTGGTGCCATACTTTGTGTCGCTTTGGATACATCTCATTGTGAGTATGGTATATGCTTGTTCCTTGCCATTTTTTTTTCTGCTTATGTTAAGGTGTGCGGACTCACCATCATATACACACACGCTCTCTCCCTCTCATATTCCTATCATCTTGCTACTTCCATCTTGAGGTGTGCGGATTCGCCACCTGGTGTGCGGATTCGCCACCTTTTGTATGAGAAGTGAGCATACTTGCATGTATCCCTGACCTCGTTATCTTCCTTACTACATGCACGAGTAGCGAGCCCATTCTCACTCACTCACCACTCCTCTCACCTTATTCTCTGACCACCCCATTCCACATTTGGGTGTGGATCTTGAAATTGTTTTCCATGGCATGTTTCATTGTGTATATGTATGCGTCCTAGCCGCATATCTTGCTAGGTGGTGCCCCTATTGCGTATTCCCCATGATGAGGCCATTGTGCATAGTCTTGGTGTAGAGGCCACCGGGTCTATTTTTTCACTTCCGCCTTTCACTACCCTCCACCAAACCTAGAGTGCAATCTTCAGCAATGCCTTCTCAACACACCACAAAGAGTAGTCAATCACAATTGCTATGGTCTGTGTCACATAAGATAAGATTAGACTCATTAGCAGATAATTTGGAAAGCGTTGAGTGTCAAAGTTTTGGGAAGTCAAGTGTGTGTACAGCTATCTTTTACTCAGTCTATATTCTGCTCAGTCTGGCATTGGTATACCACCAATAGTTCTTCTTGCCCACACTGGACAATAGCAGCTTCCACTTCTCCACCAAAAACCCTATGCTCTATGAGCACACTTTGTTGTATCTCCCCCAATCACCTCGCTTCTCGCCACCTTCTTTACCCCTATACCTCGTCCCTACCCTCCCCTACTCACCCCTACCCACCCCCTCTCTCCCTCTCCCCTACCCAATTCCTACCCACACCCTACTTGCCCCTACCCACCCCCACTCTCCCTCACCCCTATCCAATTTCTACTCACCCCTACCCACCCTCCCTCCCCTCTCTCCCCTATCTAGCCCCCTCGTGCCCCTACCGACCCCCTACTCGCCCCTACTCACTCCCTTCCTCCCCTCGCCCCTATCTTCTCCCCCTTGCCCCTACCCACGCTTCCCCCCCCCCCCCCCCCCCCCCCCCCCCCCCCCCCCCCCCTTGCCCCTACCCACCCTTCCTCCCCCTCTTGCCCTAATCTAGCCCCCCCCCTTGCCCCTACCCACCTCCCTTTCCCCCTTGCCCCTATCTGTTCCCCTCCACGCCTACCCACCCTCCCTCCCCCTCTTGCCCCTATCTAGCCCCCCCTCGCCCCTACCAACCCCTAGCCTCTCCTCGCCCCGATCTAGTCTAACCGCCCTCGGCCCTACCCACCGTCCCTCTCCCTCTGGCCCCTATCTAGCCTACCCCCTGCCCTACCCACCCCTCTCGGCCCTATCCCCTCACCCCTACCCAACCCTCCCCTACCTATCCCTTCCCCTCTAGACAAAATGAATAAGGCATTGAGAATGTATAAGAGAAGAATTTTTTTTTTGCAAGAATTAGTCCGGTGCACTAATTGCAAAAAAGAAAAACCGCATCCCACCACTTTGTTCCTCTTGGAATTCTTCAGTTCCTACTTTTTGGTCTGCTTACCTAGCCGGGGCATTACTTCTTCAGCATATTTTGCAAATATCAGCATTGCTTCATTACTACTTCTTCCTTAGGAACTCGAAATCTTCTCCAAACATCATCTTCTTTAGTCAGTGTGTACTGCATTTTTCCCTGTTTTTCTTGGTGTTTCAAATGTTCTCTCTATTTTGTCTCACCAAGACGGTGAGTGGTTTTGTGGCGGGCAACCTGTAGCAGGGCTACAGTGTCATTGGCATGGGACAAGCAGTTAATTGCAGTTGGGCTTGAGTCCACACTGGTCACCTGGGCTGTGACACATGGCAAGTGTTACGGATGGTGGTCCAGTGTGGACACCGTGGCCACATCACCACCACCTCAATTAGGAGATAGTCTTAGCTGGATTGGGATATCTGCCAGCTGTTGGTGGCTCTTGGGAGATACATATGAGTGGTTGGTTCCACTCGTAGGTAACATCATCTACTTTTGTGTGATCACTCATCTAGAGTCTCTTATAGAGTTGTACACAGCACGGCTGCACCATCCCTGCACAGTTGAACCTCGACACACCCACTGTACCTATGAGATCTGGGCTATACCTGAGTGTGCTTCCATGCGAGAGTCTGTATCGTTTTCTTCGAGTTTGTTGATGTCCGTGATGTTCCTCTGTTGAGTCGTACTATTTTTGCTCTGTTACTCTTGCTCTGTTGTTCTTTGTCTTTTGTGTTTTCATTCTATGGAGTGAGATATCACGCACATTGCATTGAGGAGCACCACTATAGAGGGCACAACACATTATCTCCGCTACACAAGACAAAAATATTAAAATGAGGTCTAATATCCATGATTTGCACGATTTTGAAGCCCCAATAAATATCGTATCTTGATTTTGACTCAAAAAATAACATGTGATCTTAAAGGTCAGAAATTGATTTTCACATCCTTTAAAAGAGCTTTGAAAGGTCAATATTTTTGTCTTAATCACAATCTTCACAAGAATAATATGTCCATTTGCAACTCCAATTTGGCATGCAATGTAGGCATTGAGGCTTGGCTCGTTACCTTCTAATGGCTGTTTTTCCATTTTGACTTCCCAAACATTGAAACAGTTTTAAAAGACTATGAGTATTTTATGAGATTTATGATAAAACCACTCCAAAATCTGCTTCAAATTTTACCTACAAACTTACCATCAATCTCATAATATAGTGAGTATGTTCTAGTAACCAAAACATCCCTCTAGTATATACCTCATAAAATGGCTACCATAATAGCAAGACATAGAAATCTTGGATCTAGCTTGGTAAAATAAATACAAAAATTTGCTAGAAATATGAGACACTTTAGTGTCTTAAGACATTTTCAAGAGTGTAGGGTTGAATATGGTTGTGATCCTACTTGCTAGACTCATCCAAGCCAAACAAGAATGCATCCATGAATGATACCAATTTATAGTATTGCAGACAAGTACATAGTTGTAGTGAACATTTTACTATTATTAGTCTTTATAGTATCCAAGTAAGCACGAGATTGATGCAACCATGAGTAGATGATGACCATTGTAAGGATATACTTACTAACCTAAAGTTTCTCAGTAACAAGAGCACACAAAACTTGGGATGCCTTCACTTTGGTATCTGCAATTTTCAAGAATGGTCACTTATAGTTCACATCCTTTAAAAGAGTTTTGAAATGTCAATATTTTTTGTCTTAATTACTGTGGGACTGGTGTCTAACCTCACTCCTATCTTATTGCAGACATAGCAAGAACAACAAATAAATTGTCAATCCATGGGACGAAGTTGATTCGACTAGTGCATAGAGGCTGCAAGAGGTTGTCAATCTCTTGGAATCAACAAACAACTCGCATCTACCTCAGGCTACACTCAAATGACTGATATCACCAAAAGCTAATCACTCATCGGCAAACAAATCACATTCGTTACAGCATCAAATGACATCCAAATGTAATGAAACTTCTAAGACACATTTATAAGACCTAAGCTCACATGCTTATGATCTCAAATCTCACTTTAGATCAAGTGCAAAAATTATGATTATTAATAGCAATGAGTTTTTGACCTAGTCGTTTTCGACCCAGAATGCATCTAAATGCTTAGCAATGATGCCCCAATACCCCGCCTATACTTAATTTTTTATTTTAAAGCTTCAATTCTTACTTATGATGAATTAGGCCGCGGGTAGGCGATGCCAAAATCTACGAAATACCGTGAAATACTTATGTCAATGCATAGAGATCTTACATGCGGTTGCAACGCAATGGATGCGACTGTAATGTGACAACCAGGGAGGGACTAGGAAGCGCGAGAAGGAGAGAAGTTAGCGCCGTTAGCTTACGCTATGTTTTTGTTATCCAAAAACTTATAAAAAACTTACAAGATTGACTTTTATACCTTAGCCAAGGTTTTTGGTGGTCAAAACTAATAATCTCGGAGCTCTAACTAAAGACAGGTTGATACAATCTGGAATCTTGTAGCCCCGGCTCATCATTTATAAAGTTTATCTGGAAAGTAGTAGTTACAATATTCTCGATTCATCAAAATAATAAATGTTTTTACAATGAGAGCTTTGAAAAATAGTATCCAAGTTAGCTTGCTGCTAACATTCCCCCCCTCCTAGAGTGTGTTGTCCCTTGACACATCTTTATGGGCTGAAGTAATCTTCGGATTGACGGGCGGCTGGTGAGGCGGTCTTTCACTGCATGTAAGGCTTCTCATATCTGATCTTTCTTTCTATGTCTGGAACCTGCAGGAACTGCATGGTGCCTTTGTTTTTGAGCTCAATGGCTGAGTAGCCAACAAATCTGGAGGTTAGGTTTCTTATCACTGGCCCAAATATCTTCGTTCGCCAAGTAAAGAACCCTGTGTAAAATGCTTCCCTAAACGTCAACATATTGCTAGAAGGTAAGAACATGCATCAGACGTAGAAGCCGTAAAGAACTTCTTCGGAAGCTTGGCCACTTAGTCCATAGCAAAGACCCTTATTGCGCTCAAGGAATGACATCTACGGTGCTCTTGATTTCTTTGGCTCCTGAAAAACTTCAATGCATGTGAGCAGCATTCAGCAAATTTTGTAGAGCATGGCACATGAGAGATCAGGGAGACTTCTGAAGAATGTCATGGTACTCGTTAGGGTTTTCACCATGTATTCCTATGTTGCTATTCCCTGCTCTGGAGCTGGAAATCTTGGATAGTTGATCCATGTAGGCCGCTTCTTATTCAATGCTTCATGTGCTTGCCATGTCCTTACTTGTGGTACATGACAAAAGGTTGGGTCTTTCTGAAGGGTTGCAGGTGCTCTTGTAAACAGAATCAAATATCATGGATTCTTGTTCATTTAGCTCTTTCTCCACTTGGGGTGGACTTCCTCTGCGCCTTCTGCTTGCATGTCTTTATATAGTCTTTCTTTGACCTGTAAAAGCTCTACCTTGATCAAGGGATATGGCAATGATTGTTGATGCCATTGTGCATTGATTTGGTTGGGAGTGAGTTGAGTGACGTTGATTGAATGGAGAACTCTCAACTCCCAATCCATCGCTGCTTTCCATTGTTCACCTGTTTCCTAAGCAACATGTTCCTTAAGTGCATCTTTTTCAGCTTTAGACAGTTAGGCACTTGCTCAGCATCTGTTAGTGGTACCTGAAAATCTTCTCCTTATAGCCCTTTTGTCGACTGTGTTTCCATCTCAACAAGAGAGACTGAGGTAATTTCAATGCTTGGTTTCTCTGAGGTATCAGCTTCTTCTTGTGTCTCTGGCTGTCCCTCTCGCAGCAGCTGATTGACTTGCTTTAGCTCGGTTATCTCCTTGAGCAACTGTTCTTCTCTTTGTCCCCGCATCAGTGCAAGGTCTCTTCGTTGTGACATCTCTAGCTTTAGCTCTAGCTCAAGATCTTTATTCTTCTTTTCCAATACTTTATATACTTTGTTTGTACCTTTGATCGAGGCAACTGCGGAAGTTTCCCTTATCTGTCTCAAGAAAGCTGCCTGATCATTGATCCTTTGCTCTGAATATTACAGAGATGCATTTGCTATGTCGAGTTGCACTTGGATCTTTTGTACTGAGAGAGTTTTGGTTAAGAGTACATTTGTTACCTCTATTAGCTGTTGGTCTTTGATCTTGCGGGCATCTGTTAACTTGTTGACAAGTTCACTGAGCTCCTCCATTTCTTTTTGTTGCTTCTCTTTGGCTAGTTGATGTTGTTCAGCTTCAGCTCTCAGCTCTTGGATTTGTCTTTGCAGATCTAAGATGGCATTCATTATGTCCTCTAATTCTCCTTATAGAGCATTGATCACGATCTCCAGCTCTCTAGCCTTAGCACTGCGGCTAAGTGCTGCTGTTCGCAACTTCTCAGTCATCTCCTGTATCTGCTTGGCATATTCATTCACTTGTATGATGACTTCATCGTTTTTCTGCCAATCTTCAGGCTCTGTAGGTTGTCTGGATGTTTCAGCCGTTTCTGTGTGTGGCTCCTTGGGTTGTTTTGTATTGGTTGCTTGTGGTTGCGACGGGGGTTCTACCTTTCCTTGAGGCTGTGTGGTTGCCTCTGCTGCTGCGGTTGCTTGAGGCTTTGTGGTTGCCTCTGTGGTTTCCTATTGGGTGTTTGTAGATGGGGTGGCCTCTACCTCTGTTGCACATCGGTTGATCTTTCTGTTCCGTATATGGTGATGATGGTCTGGGAGACATCTCACCTTGTTCATACTGGGATTCACTTTGTTGGACCGCTTCAGCTTGTCTCTGCTACTCCGTCGCATCTTCCTTTGCTTTTATTTCAGCTTCTTGAGCTTCTTTTAACTTTAAGGCTTCTGCTTCTGCGTACATGTGTTCAAGAGAATCCTTGGGATCTTCTGGTTCTCTCCTGGAAAGATTCTTGGTTCGTGGTCCTCTTATACCTCTTGGAACCCACCTTGCCGGGTCCTACCTGTAGCTTGGCGACTTCTTTCGTAGGTTTGTTTTTCTCTTTCAAACCTCGCCTTCTTTTGTTGAGGTTCCTCGTGGTGTGAAACCACTATTTTTTTCTTCATCTCTTCTATTCTGGATCTTCTCTCTTCATTACCCGAGCTCTCACTGCTATGAGCTTCGTGGGAACTTTCAACAGATTCTTCATCAGATTTGTAAACTCTCTTTGATGAGTGGGTGGTTCTTGGAGAAGTCTGTGTAGACACAATCCATGTGTTCTGATCTGGGACAGGCGGAAAATTGTCTGCCATGCCAATAGTATGGTATGCTATTCTTGTCAGTACTTCAGGTGCACCTAGATATGTGATCTTACCCTCCTTCTTGGTGCCTTTAATGTTGATAGCACATACTGAGCGTGATCAATTGGTTTCAACACTTGGGTGAATGTAGCCTCAACTGCATGATTTGGTGTGGTGTACCTTGGCGGTCTCTTTGCTAGAAAATGGAAGTGTTGATGATACAAACGTGCTGGGTTCTTCCACTTGCTTATGGATGAGGTCGGCAAAGGTTGCAGCAGCAGTCTCCTTGGTGAAGGTGCCTGCTGTCTTCATGTCTTGGGCCCTCATTGTCATCCCTTTTGTTGGCAACTTGAGTGCCTCGGCCACGATTTCCTTTGTTATAACCACTTTTACTTTCTACCCTAGGTTGTTGGTGATTTGGGCTGATCCATCCTTTTTTATTGTAGACAGCAGCTCATAAGCTTTCTGGAAATCTATGGCACACAGTGTCTGGTCGTAGAATTCTTTGAGATCGAATCTTCTATTGGCCTCCTTTGTGTCTGGCTTTGTCGCGGCATCATAGATCTCTTTCAGTAGTAATTGCAGCTCTACTTTGTGTCCGTCTTCACTCTTGAACCTACCTGTGAAAACTGTGGTGTGGTTCTCTTCAAGCTGTTCTCTGGACAAGTACGTTGCTTTGGCCGTCTTGATTGAACTGGGGTCCAGTTGGTATGGGGGCAGATCTTGCAGGTTCTCTTTTTGGGATACCCTTTTCTTGGCCTTCTCCGCAACTTGCATTACTCCTGCTAGAGGAAGTCGGTGCCAAAATTAAAACATTTTGCAAGTTATGCTCTAAAATGCCCTTCACTCTGAATTGCTAACAAATTGAGTCCAATTTGCTTCAAATCAATTCTTGAACATGCATAGATGTATAAGAATATGTAAAGATCAAAATCATAAAGTCCAAACAAAAATTTATAACAAAGTAAATAATCGCAATTATTAACAACTGAGTAAATTTTTCAACTTTTTGCATTTTCGCATGATAGGCTTGAAATATATAGCAATTAGATACTCTAAGTGAAGTGTGGGCTTAATTGATGCACAGGGTGGAAATGGTGCGAGATTTTGGCTTTTTGTCTCTGAAACAGTAGATATAAAGGAATTTTGAGATCCAAATTTCCTCAAACTTGGTCAGTGGGCTTGGGACATCATGTGCTTTGGTCCCATGAAGTCAAAGTTGCAATTTCCTCCCATCTTGGCAAAAAGGTAAATAATCGTGATTATTACCTTTTCATCAAAATGAACATTTTCTCGTGCAACTTGGTTCTATGCATGATGTACACTCTGTGTATGAGATATGAGGTGATTTGGAGCAAAAAATGTGACAGATAACTCAAAATTTGGATTGGAAGGACTTCTTTGCGTTTTTTAATTATCCAAGTTATCATTGATCATTTTGGTTCATACTTGAAATGTGGCATGTAATAGGTGTGTAAAAATGATAGGTGAAGTGATGGCACCATTTTCAAGTGAAAAAAATGCAAAAATAAATAATCACGATTATTTACAACATTCGACTTTTTTTGCTAAACTTGACAAATTTTGACCTTAACATATTCAATACACCTAAAACAAGTCCTAAATTGAATTTGATAAAGTTTTGTCATGTCGCCATCACTTCGTGCTTTCTTGACTCTGAAATCATCAATTTTTGTGACTACATGGCCTGTGGAGTTGGTTAGTCACTTTTGAGGCTATGGACTTGTCCGCTACATAGTCCTGTAGCAACTCATTCAACTTTGGCCCATTTGGAGTCAGTTTGACTTCGTATGTTAAATTTGACGCTTTGTAGCCTTCGAACTGTTTTTTTCTTTTCGAGAGCTTGCCTTTATTGTTTTTACAAAACCAACCATATACATTGTATATAGACCCAATATACAAGCTGTCTGTGAAGTCAGAATCCAATTCTGGCATCTGCCAAAAACCTAGCTTTTCTACTTGGGACCCCCCTCGACCCTTGTCGAATGGTCAACTGTTGATATAGAAGTGTTCTATTCTATAGGGGCATGCTATAGTTCAAGTCTCGTCCGGTTTGGTTGAGTTGACAGCCGCTAAGGTCGATTTTTGGTCGTAGGACTTTGTGCACTGCTCGGATTCTAGGGTTTTTCCCTAGGGTTTAGACTAGCTACCGGCCATATAGAATGGATCGTTGATAAGTATAGAACTTACCCCTCATGTATCGTGTGAGACGGCACTGTAAACAGGAGATTGTGGACTCTGGAAATCACGCGCGAAGAAGGTCGAAAGCTCTCTCTCCAAGGGTGACAAGTAGAAATGAGGTGACTTTAGACTACCTTGGATATCTATACTCGGACTTCCCAAATCATTTTTTTCCAAATTCCTCTGTTAGTCTTACTAGGCTATGAAATCTATGTTAGACTCAAAAATTTCCTCAATCGGATTCCTATAGCTCATTCAGCAAGAATTCTGCAAAAGTAGGCCGTGGCCGCCTAATTAAGGCTTCCCGCTTTCATCTGCCGATTTGATTGAATTTTTTTGTGCATGTCGGCCTTGTCCTTCTGATCATCAGCGTAACTTCAATTTTTCCATATGAGCTCATTTGCTATTTATTATTAATTTTTGTCTTGTTTATTAAAAAATCAAAGAAAATAACAAAATGTGCTAAAAAAAAAGTGAAATTCCAATAATTAAGAACATCCATTGAAAAACACAGCTTTAACTTTTTCCTCCCTCTTCAAACATTGCCCTTAATTACTTCGTTCTCTTCCACCTCTCCTAGATGGCGTACTCCGGGACGACTGTGTGCATGGGTTGAACAATCATGTCTATGCATAGCCTTGGTTGGCTCTACCATGCTTTAAAGATTAATGCAGTTAAAACCATTATGATGTGCAAGAGTTGAGTCTTGAGTAATTAACTCAAAGGTTTTTTATGTCGAGGTTTTCTTTTGTTGTCTTCTAAAGAGAAAATCTTGTAGCATTGTGCTCTTTGCTTTATTGTGGCGTCATGATGCTTTGGCACACTGATTTCCTGATATGTTGGTATCGATAATGATGGTTATCGAGCTTTTACTCGCCATTGGTATCTTAGTTTGCTTTGGTCAAAATGGTGTGGTTGAGTCTTCTTAGACTTAATTCTCCATTATTTGATTGGTTTTACAGTTTGCGGAGAATATAAGTGCTCCTTTTTCTTTCAAATCTAGTTTGTTTTAGGTTCTCTGCTCGAAGCTACTCCTCTTTGTGTTTTGAACCTTGGAACCATCTTTGGTTGGTACAATAGATGATGTTTTGGGCACCCAGATTTGAATCGGCTTGTGCTTAAGCTGTGATTTTGGCACCCAATTTTTTCTAGATCCTTGCATGCTACTTGTAGAATTTTCTTGTCGATAGGATGGAGAAGATTGATTGCTTTGTGGTTTGCTCTGCTGGTAACCTCCTTTCCATTCCTCCTTGCTTGGTGCAATTGGAAATGAGTTGTCCGCCTTTAGGTGATAGGTTGAGCTGATTTGTATCCCAATCTGGTACTACCTTGTACGTCCGCATCCATGAGATTCCAAGAATCATTGTTTCATTCATGTGTTCATCTGGTAAGCATACAAACTGATGAGGACATGAACATCCATGTATTATCACATTTAAGTTGACTACTCCCAATGTTGGTGTTGGTTTCTTGTTGCATCCTTTAATTATCGTTATTCTTGTTGTCAAAGACTGACTTGTTGCTTTCTTGTACATGGAATAACTGACTGCATTTACTTGAGCTCGTGTGTCGACCAATTGATTTGTGCTATGATTGTTCAGCTATACTTTGATGCAAAGGTCCATTCCATCTAACCATTCATCATCTGTTTTGACACTGCATCTTTTTGTGATTCCCATAGTCGGTCATCTAGTTCCAGACTGTTGATGGGAATAGGTATTTGTTGATTTTTGAGAGCAGCTTTTTTTTTGGAGTATCCAAAGCCGAGTTTACTCTTGGGCTTCATCAATAACCTTCTATCGTTTTATCTTTCTTTGCTTTACTGCATGCATCCTTTCTAGCAATTCATTGGTTAGTGGCAAATTGTTCTTCTTTAAACGGCATCCACTAATCCAATTAGCCATTGGTTCACCGTCTAGGGTGGACAACTTAACTGCTCCACTTGGAGATACATCTTCAATGATAAACGGTTCGTTTTCCTTTTTCTTAAACTTGGGAATGTGTTGCTTAAGGAAATAGACTAAAATTAAGTCCCCTTTTTTGAAGATTTTTGTTATTATATGGGAATCAAAAAAAAAATTTTGTTTCCGTTTTGTGCATAGATATGAGCTACAGTAGTTAGCCTTTGCTTATCAAGCTTCTCTAAATCTTCAAGTCTCTCTGACAATTCATGTCCAGTCCATTCAAGATCCTTAGCTACCCTTAGTTTCGGCAATAGAAATTCTATTGGCAGTATGGAATCAAGACCATAAACAAGGTTAAAGGGTGTAGCATTTAAAGCTGTTTTGAATGAAATGCGATAAGCCCATAAAGCAGCATGGAGGTTCATTTCTCATTCTGTCCGTCCTGAACTAGCCACTGACGGAAGCAAAGCGAACCCCAAACCCCGACGGCCTCAAAAACACTGGGGACCGAATGGCGCGCCTCAAGCCTGTCATGGTAAAGTAAACAGGGGCACCACCTAGCTTCAGCGGCTAGGACGCAAACAACACACCCCCATAACAAAGTTTTCATCCAAGAGAGATGGATGCTTGGGAGTAATGATGAAGAGGAAAGGGAATGAGATCAAGTGAGAGAGAGAGAGAGAGAGAGAGAGAGAGAGAGAGAGAGAGAGAGAGAGAGAGAGAGTGAGGGAGGGGGTATAGCGGCTTAGTACTTAGGCACCACAAAAGGATGGCGAATCCGCACACCCTTCACACATGCACAAGCTCACTCCAAAACACAAGACTAGGTGGCGATTCCGCACACCTCACATGGGCAAAACATTGCAAGAAAACATACTCACAAAACCTCAAGCTTTATTTAGAGAATAAGGTGATGAAATGGGGAGCATAGGGTAGGGGAATGAGAAGGGAGAGAGTGGTAGGGCACATGGCAGATAGGTGGGAGTTGATGGCGAAGACTCACACGAGGGTTATGGCCATCATCCTTCATTTAGTTGCCCTTCATCTTCCATAGCCAAGGTTGTAGAGGTCATGCTCAAGACAAGCATGGTGATTGCGGTGATGGTGATATTGTGGGTGTGTGTGTGTGCACTAAGCACACACAGTGCATAGTGTACTCTTTGGTGATGTTGTGTGTGTGTTTAGTGTGATGGTGAACCCTCTTTATATAGGGGAGGAGGGGGGGAGAAATTCTAGAATTTAGAAATGAAGAAATCATTATCTACATAGGCCATGTGACTGTGGGCCCCACTTGTCTGGCTGTTTGTATATGTGCCAGAACAGCAGTCTCATGAGAGAGAGACTAAGAGAGAGAGACTAAGAGAGAGAGATGGGTTGATGAAAAAAAGTGAGAGGTGACATGGAGAATAAAATAATTACAAGAGGGGAGAGAGGGGAGTGTGCTCAGAGGTGAATCTGTGTGCAGATGTGTGTGAACACAAGAAAAATCAGGTAACTACCGGGTGGGGATGGGTCTGTGGGCACCTTTTTCAGTGAAACTGAGTGTGTGTGATTGTGGGGGAGGTTATTTAGCTACAAGACAAGAGATATGGTGCCCTTTAGAGAGAGAGGGGGGTATTTGGGTCATGGGATATGATAGGAGAGAGAAAGAGGGGTGGGGTATACTATTTTGGAAGATAGGGTAAGTTGCATGTGAGTTAGGGTGCATTATTGGTGAGTTATAATGCATTATTAGTGAGAGGTGGGGTAGCTTGAGGGGAGAGAGAAAGGAGAAAGGACAAGGGGAAGAGAGAGGGGGTTGACCTTTTGAGTGGAGGAGAGGAAAAGGGACACACGGCGGGGCAACAGTGAAGAAAAAGGAGGCAAGGTGGGGATGGGCTACCCCGCAGGCATGAGGTGGCCTATTTTACCTTTCTTATATATTTACATAATCATACTTTATTTTTTTCTTACTTTTTCCAATGCCTTTTATCACTCCCTCCCTAAGAGGGGGTTTTCATGGGGTGGAGACGAGAGAAGAGGGGTATGGGAGCTTGGCTTGTGAAAAGCCTCCATCATTAGCCCTCCCCTTTTGGCTAGAGGCATTCATGTCTCTAGCTCATTTGTTTGATCATTATCGTCGGAGGTGGCGGCTGATGGTGTGTCCTCCTCTGGAATGTCAATTGGTGGAGCCTGGTCAAATCGAAGAAAATAAGGTTTAAGTCACCAACCATTTACCCTGGTTTTATGAAGTTTTCC
Organism: Adiantum capillus-veneris; assembly: GCF_014529385.1. Classification (NCBI taxonomy): domain Eukaryota; kingdom Viridiplantae; phylum Streptophyta; class Polypodiopsida; order Polypodiales; family Pteridaceae; genus Adiantum; species Adiantum capillus-veneris. The sequence continues at coordinate 53,908,879 of NC_140932.1, forward strand.
ATTAGCCTCCATAAGCTGGTAGCTTCCATTGGCATACTTTTTCCTGACGATGAAAGGACCTTCCCATCGAAGTAGGAGTTTCTTATCCTTGCGCGTGTCGAAGCGATTGTCGTAGCGGAGCACCAACATTTCTTTCTTCAATTCTTTTTTCGGGAGATGCTCGTTAAAGCTAAGCCGTCTATGCTCTGCTTGTGCTGCATAATAATTTATTGCTTCTTCTCTGTCCAGCTGCAGTCTTTCCAAGTTGATGATGCAATCTCTCAAATGCATGTTGGGTTGTTGAAGCTGGCTTGCCATTACTCTGAGACTTTGTAGTTGCACTTCAATGGGCAAGATTGCTTCCTTACCAAATACTAGATGATACAGTGTGAATCCCAAGGATGTACGAAATGAAGTTCTGTAGGCCCATAAAGCTGGTAGTAGATACTTATCCTAGTCTCCGGGATGATTGTTTACCTGCTTGGTAATAATTTTAGAAACCATTCCATTTACCTTTTCAACTAGGCCATTACATTGAGGGTAATATGGTGAAGAGTGCCTCCTTGTAATGCCTAGTTTCTGCATTAATTCTCCTACCAAGTCTGCTCTGAAACCTGGCCCTCTATCAGAGATGATCTCCAAAGGTGTGCCAAACCTACAGCGTATGTGCTCGTAGATAAATTTAGCTACCTCTACCGCTGTGATTCTAGTGGTGGTTGTAGCCTCTTCCCATCTAGTCATGTAGTCGATCCCCATGATAATGTAGAATTTTCCTGAGTTGGCTGTAGGTAATGGCCCAATGGCATCGATATCCCATTTTTCAAATGGGCCATATGAGAGAATAGGTGCCTTTTGACACAACTTACACGTTTTGCACTAGTGGTGTACATCACGGTTGAGGCTAGGCCATATGAATCCTGCTTGCAAGATTTTCCTACTTGTTATGTCTAGGGCAAAGTGACCACCACAAACCCCGTCCTGACAACTAGCAATTACTCTCGTGATTTCCTGAGAGAGAGGAACCTTCCTGAGTATTTGGTCCTTACCCTTACAATACAAACCGTCATTGATGAGTCGATACCTTGTGGCCTTCCGCGTCAGCCATTTCTTCTGTCCCTTTGTTAAATCTGATGGGCATTCCCCTGTTTCCAAAAAATGCATGATGTCAGGCAAGGCATCACTTCCTTGAAATAGAGGGAGATTTAGTTTTATTGCTCCAACCACCACTTCCTGTAGTCTTTCACTTGCTAGGGCATCTGCTTCTTGGTTTTGAGCCCTTGGGATATGGTGTATTTGAACTTCTTCAAACTTACCCAAAAAGGTTTTTACACCACTTAAGTGAGTCCTTAAACTAGGATTCTTGCATGTCCATGCTCCATTTACTTGCCTTACCAGAAGTAGAGCATCCCCAAATACATTAAGGCGTTGTACACCTTGTGAGACGCACCATTGTAGACCCTTGGTTAGTGCTGCATACTCAGCTTCATTGTTAGAATGTGAATCTAAAAATTGGCCCAACGAAAATACCTTTGTCCCTTTTTCATCAAAGACCACTATGCCTGCAGCTGCTTTGTCGGACGCTCGCTTGTAAGCTCCATCAAAGTAGAGAGAGTATGCTCCTTCTACCATCGGTGGTACTGGAGGTAATCGGACTTCTCCTTCCTTAGATTGCTTCTCCTTCCCTTCAAAGACTTGGTAGGTCATGAGTCCCCCCAAACTTTCCCTTGTCGTGCTTTCTACCTATATCGTGTAGTCAAACTCTTGCAGACGAACTAGCCATTTAGTAATTCTAGCAGAAACATCCATGTGTTGTACAACATAGGGAAATATTTCATCCATGGTTAGAATCACAAATTGCTTAGGCAGCAAATATGACCTAAACTTTGTAGTTGCAAATCTAAGAGCTAGGACTAAGTGTTCCACATGGGTGAAACCTTTCTCTCCTACTGTCATCATTAGACTAGAGAAGTAGATTGGCCTCATGAAAGATGTCGTCGTATCCTTTTGGAGTAGCACAGCCCCCAATGAGTCATCACCAACACTTGAGGTGAAATAGAATTTTTCATCCCACTTAGGTGGTGAGATAGTTGGCAGAGTGGCTAAGAACTCCTTTACCTTGTTGTAGTGATGTTCGCTTTCCTCGTCCCAAGTGAAAGTTGATCTTTGAGTGAGTTGTTGCAGTGGTAGAACAAGTTGTGATAGTAGATGTATGAATCTACTTAAGTACCTCACCTTCTGTAGAAAAGAGACCAGTTGACGTGCGGTTGTTGGTGAAGGTAGGGCTATGAGTGCGGACACCTTACTTGGGTCGGCGTTGATACCTCTTGCTGAAATTTCATGGCCTAGTAGAATGACTTTACTCTCCCCAATGTGACATTTATCCACATTTAATTGCCCACCTAGGCTCTGCAACCTGGCCAAACCTTCAGTTACATTTTCTAAATGTGAAATACGGGAGCTATATATACAAAAATAATCAATGAACACTCTTATGGATGTTCCAAAGAACTGTTGAAAAACATATGTGACATATCTTTGGAATGTGGCAGGTGCATTTGTGAGACCAAATGGCATAACCCTGTATGCAAAACAACCCCATGGTGTGATAAAAGTGGTTTTTAGCTGATCTTCCAAGGCTATGCGTATTTGAAAGTATCCTGAATAACCATCACAGACGGTATAGCATTCAAAACCCGCTACTTCATTCAGAATTTCATCCAAGAAAGGGAGAGGAAAGTGGTCTCTCTTTGTAGCTGCATTTAGTGGTTTGTAGTCAACACAGACCCTCCACTTACCATTCTTTTTAGGCGTCACCACTACGGGTGACACCCATTCTGAGTTTTCTACAGGATAGATGAATCCCGCCTCCAGCAGTTTCCTTACCTCGGCCAAGAGTGCCTTTTCTTGTATGACACCCAGTCGTCGTAGCTTTTGCACAACTGGTTTTATCCCTTCCTTCAGCTTAATATGATGTTCCACCACTGTAATGCCTGTGATTCTTTCATAGTTGTCAATGAACAGGTTAGGAAATCCCATCAACATTTGCAAAAAACTATCTTTCTCCTCAAGTGTTAATTCCGTAGACAACATACCCTTCAACCTACTTCCTCCTAGGCCAGGTGATTTTCTCTCCTCTTCATTGGGTTTCCCTTTTGGTGATGGATCACCAGTTGTGCTTACCCTTTGTGGATCCTTCATGATGATACCCATCACATCAATGGAACTGTCACTTTCGTCGATGGATGTGGTCTCCTCCTCAGAACTGGAAGATTCGCTAGTGGTTTCATCTGCCGATGTTTCCAGATTCATTTGCTTCTGCTTGCCAATCCTCATGTCGTAGTAGATTGTCTCCCCTTTCTTACCGCTCATGCGTAGAAGACCAGTACCCCAGTCCTGTTTTGCCTTCATGGCCATCAACCATGGCCTTCCCAAAATTAGTGGATAGCCTTCCCCCTTAGTAGGCATTACAAAAACATCTACCTCTACCTCAGTGTTGAAAGCTTTTATTTTCACGACACTTACCACACCCACACACTTTACTTTTGCGTTGTTTGCCATCTTTGCCTTACATGGAGAAGGCCTGTCAACCTCGAGCCCTAATCGAAGCATCATAGCTTCGCTCATTACACAGATTTGTGCACCTCCATCAATGTAGGTGTTTCCAACTTTCTTTCCTTTTATGTTTACGTCGACAATTGGAAGGATGTCATCCATGTTGCATCCCGAAATTGCTCCGGCTACCTTTGTTTTAGAGCGTCTTGTACTTACCATTTTAGACCATTGTCGCCTTACTTTTGGTGGAAGATGTAGCAGTTGTGGCCATGTAATCTTCGGTCCTTGCTCTGCCACATCCAATGTTAGATCATAGGGCTTAGAAATTTCCCCTAGCTGGAAGTCGGTGATGCCCAATTTCTGTCGTGGCCTGGATGGCCTCTTGCTAGTTTCTCCTCTCATGCTTCTCTCATCATCTGATTGTGTAGCTTTCTCCCTCCTAGCTCTTTTCACAGTCATGGCTTCAAGTGGTTCTAAAAAGGTTACCTTCTCCTTACCCTTGTCCCTCTCCTTTGCTCTGGGTGGATCCACTACTACGGCTCTTCCTTTCTCTTCTAGCCTTATGATGTTTACAGGGCGATCAGGTGGTGGGGTTGGTGGAAGAGGTGGGATGGATGCTTGTAGTGGTGTCTGGGGTGGACGTAGAATTTGTGTTGGTGGGGGTGGTGCTCGGGGTGGGGGTGTTCTTTCTCTAGGGGGTGACAATTGGTTTTTCCTACCTCCTCTATTATAGTTTTGTCGTGGTTTGGGACAGTAGTACATACCGTGACCGTCTTCTCCGCAGTTGTAGCAATGATACTCCCTGTTTTGTCGTCGTGATCTTCCAGGTTCTTGATCTCTTTCTTGACTCCTCCCTTGCTGTATTAAGTGGACAGACAAATTCTGCAAATCGATTACCGTTACGCCTGGCACTCGAGCTTCGATGGAGATGCGGAGTTCGTCTAGTTGTGCTTGGAGCTCGTCTTCTTCTGTCGTCCAATTAGCAAATCCTGCTAGCCATTCATCCATTCACAATAGTTTAGGGGTTTCAGTCTTGTAAACTGAAGGGTTTCATGAAAAGATCCTTAGTGGGGGCACCAAATGACGGGAGCAAAGCGAACCCCAAACCCCGACGGCCTCTAAAACACCGGGGACCGAATGGCGCGTCTCGAGCCTGTCATGGTAAAGCAAACAGCGGCACCACCTAGCTTCAACGGCTAGGACGCAAACAACACACCACCATAACAAAGTTTTCATCCAAGAGAGATGGATGCTTGGGAGTAATGATGAAGAGGAAAGGGAATGAGATCAAGTGAGAGAGAGAGAGAGAGAGAGAGAGAGCGAGTGAGGGAGGGGGTATAGCGGCTTAGTACTTAGGCACCACAAAAGGATGGCGAATCCGCACACCCTTCACACATACACAAGCTCACTCCAAAACACAAGACTAGGTGGCGATTCCGCACACCTCACATGGGCAAAACATTGCAAGAAAACATACTCACAAAACCTCAAGCTTTATTTAAAGAATAAGGCGATGAAATGGGGAGCATAGGGTAGGGGAATGAGAAGGGAGAGAGTGGTAGGGCACATGGCGGATAGGTGGGAGTTGATGGCGAAGACTCGCACGAGGGTTATGGCCATCATCCTTCATTTAGTTGCCCTTCATCTTCCATAGCCAAGGGTGTAGAGGTCATGCTCAAGACAAGCATGGTGATTACGGTGATGGTGATGGTGTGGGTGTGTGTGTGTGCACTAGGCACACACAGTGCATAGTGTACTCTTTGGTGATGTTGTGTGTGTGTTTAGTGTGATGGTGAACCCTCTTTATATAGGGGAGGAGGGAGGGAGAAATTCTAGAATTTAGAAATGAAGAAATCGTTATCTACATAGGCCATGTGACTGTGGGCCCCACTTGTCTGGCTGTGTGTATATGTGCCAGAACAGCAGTCTCATCAGAGAGAGACTAAGAGAGAGAGATGGGTTGATGAAAAAAAGTGAGAGGTGACATGGAGAATAAAGTAATTACAAGACGGGAGAGAGGGGAGTGTGCTCAGAGGTGAATCTGTGTGCAGATGTGTGTGAACACAAGAAAAATCAGGTAACCACCGGGTGGGGATGGGTGTGTGGGCACCTTTTTCAAAGAAATTGAGTGTGTGTGAGTGTGGGGGAGGTTATTTAGCTACAAGACAAGAGATATGGCGCCCTTTAGAGAGAGAGGGGGGTATTTGGGTCATGGGATATGATAGGAGAGAGAAAGAGGGGGTGGGGTATACTATTTTGGAAGATAGGGTAAGTTGCATGTGAGTTAGGGTGCATTATTGGTGAGTTATAATGCATTATTGGTGAGAGGTGGGGTAGCTTGAGGGGAGAGAGAAAGGATAAAGGACAAGGGGAAGAGAGAGTGGGTTGACCTTTTGAGTGGAGGAGAGGAAAAGGGACACACGGCGGGGCAAGAGTGAAGAAAAAGAGGCAAGGTGGGGATGGGCTACCCCGCAGGCATGAGGTGGCCTATTTTACCTTTCTTATATATTTACATAATCATACTTTATTTTTTTCTTACTTTTTCCAATGCCTTTTATCACTCCCTCCCTAAGAGGGGATTTTCATGGGATGGGGACGAGAGAAGAGGGGTATGGGAACTTGGCTTGTGAAAAGCCCCCATCACCACTTTAGTCAATACTGAGCTAAGAATTTTATTCGTATGCTCAGCTTGTCCATTTGCTTCTAGATGATAGGAAGCTGATTTGTTATGGATGACCATAAATTCATTAAGAAAATACTCAATTATCTCATTGAGGAAATGAGTTCCCCTATCACTGACAATTTCTATTGGCAGTTCATATCTTGTGAACACGTACTCATACAAGAATGCGGCTGTGGTTCTGGCATCATTCTTTTGAGTTGCTTTAGCTTCTACCCACTTGGTTAAATAGTCTATAGCTACAATGATATATTGAGCTTGGGTTCTATAAGCAAATGGCTATATTGGTCCAACAAAGTCTATACCCCATTTTGCAAAAGCTCTAGCCCCCATCATTGGTCTTAGAGGCATGCTATCTACACGGGTTGGCATTTTAGCTCTTTGACATGTATCACATCTTCGAACATATTTCTTGGCATCTGCAAAAAGTTTTGGCCACCATATGCCTGCCATTATGATTACTCTTGCGATGGTCTCACTAGAGAAGTGACCTCCAGTTAATGCAGCATGTGCTTGTTCTATAATGGAAATATATTCGTCTTCATTTGCACAAAGACGCAAATGTTGATCCTTACCTCTCCAATACAATTGGTTTCCAATAAGAGCATAGTCTCTTACTTCTGTTTCAATTGCTCTTTGACGACGTTTACTCATATCCTCAGGAAATGTTTGGCTTGATAAGTAAGTAACTAGATAGTTACTCCACTTAGGAACAAGTGATCTTTGGAACAATGTCACATGAGGTATGGGTGTTTGTCTTTGACATTGAGGAAATTTTTCACCGAAGAATGAACATAACTCCTCATAGCTTTTCAAAATACTCCAAGTCTCAAGATCCGTCGCATAGTTTGGTCTTCCGCAAAGTGAAGTCCTACCATAGTAATACATGTACCTGAGTCAGGTATTGGGTTTTCTCCGCAGGATTAACACATAAAAGAAATATTCTATCTCGATATCTTTTGTACAACCTTCCAGCTAGTAATTGATACATAGCCGATTGCTCAATTAATCCGATTGTAATAAGAAGTGGTATTTGTGAATCCACTTGAGCTATGGTCATCAATGATACCATGTTTTCCGACCATCGACGTATCATTTTTACGGAGAGAAAATATGCATCTGGTAGATCATCGTCTACACCCTTAGGTGGTTCTCCTGAAACAATCCTTGAAAAATGATCTGCTCTTTGATGAGTGGTGCCCTTTTTCACAAGTACAGTGAAATCAAATTCCAAAAGAATGATGAACCATCTCACTATTCTTCTTGTGTTACATGTCTTGTTGACCAAGTATAACAAGGCTTTGTGGTCCACAAAGAACACAAATTTGTTTGCTAATAGGTAATGTTTATACCTTTTATAAAATAGATCATTCCTAGTCCTTCCCATTAGGTGGTGGTGTAGTTTTTCTTGCCACATTCAACTATCTGCTAGCATAAGAAATAGGAAAATCAATTTTCTCGTCTCCTAGTTGAGCTAGTATACACCCAATGGCAAAATTGGAAGCATCTACATGTATGTGGAATATTTTATTCCAATCTGGTGCTTTCAATATTGGGACCAAAGTGAGAGCTTGCTTAAGCTTCATGAAGGATTCTTTACACTCATCAATCCATTCAAAGAGTATTAAGCTATACATGGGTTTCGCAATTATAGTGTACATGTAAATGAACCATCTGTAATATCCACAATGTCCTATGAAGGCTTGAACCCCTTTGACTGTTGTCGGTCTAGGCAAATCAGCAATAACATGAATTTTATCCATATCAATAGCTATGACATTTTTAGACACTATATGTCCAAGAATTTTTTCTTGTCTGCCTATGAATGTGCACTTTTCAGGATTTAAGAAAATCCTATAAAGTCTAAACTTTTCGAATACCTTTTTGAGATGTTCAAAATGATCAGCCCGGATTGCTGAATGTACGCATAGATCATTCATATATACTTCCAAGAAATTTCAAAGATATTCCTTAAAAGCATGGCTCATTGATCTTTGAAAGGTGGCAGGAGCATTAGTGAACCCAAAAGGCATAACCCAATAGGAAAAAATACCCCATTCAATTGCAAAGGCAGTTTTATGCTGATCTTTGGGGTCAACCAAAAGTTGATTGTATCCCGAAAATCCATCTAAAAAGTTGTAAGATTCTTATCCTGCAACTCGTTCTAAACATGCTCAGTGATTGGAAGAGGAAAGTTGTCTCTAATGGTAGCTGCATTCACTTTCTTGAAATTGACACACACTCGTCATTTTTCATTTTTCTTGGGTACTACCACAATTGGAGAAACCCAATCCATGTGCTCAATTTTTTCGGCTTCCTTTAGCTTTTTTATCTCTTCTTTGATCTTTCTGGCAAATGTCTCATTATACGTGTATGGTCTTTGTCTACTTGGTTTCGCATCATCTCTCATCGGTATGGTATGTTGACAGATTTCTGAATCAACACCCTTGAGATCCTTATAAGACCAAGCAAAGATATCTCAATATTCTTTCAGTAAGCTTAGCAAAAGCTCTTCTGCAATGTAGGCAAGTCTAGGCTCTTCTCCTGGTTCGGCCAGATCTATCTTTTTTACGTTTTCAGGTCCTTCGTAGGACTCGCTCTGTTTTTGTAGTTCCATGTCGACTATGATTTTCCAGTCTTGGAGAGTATACTTCTTGCAATGGGATAGAACACTCATTATATCTTTACCTTCCTCCTTAGTGGTTTCCATTTCAGTTGTATATATCTCGTTTAGAGCTTTTTTCAACTCTTGATATTTCTTTCTCCGTTCAACTCGTGTCATGGTTGAATTCTTGTCTTGGTATTTTGGTTTTACTTGAGTTTCCTTTTTTTTTTGATATTTTTTATGTTTCTTGTTTTTTGTTTAAAGGATATCTACTAGTGATTTTGTCCTTGACACAATCATGTGCATCTATCTACATTAGGAACTGTGTTTTACTGGAGACTGATGGCATAGGTCTAGCTTTCAAGTTTCTCGTGTCTCTTTTTTTTCTATACCATTTCTGTCTTCTCGGTTTCTGGTTTGGAAAGTAGCTGAATTTACTTCTAACTCATCTTTTGCATCATAGTAGAGGTCTGAAAAGACTTGTTGAGCTTTCATCAAGTCCTTGGATTCTTGAATTTTTTCTTCAATGTGAAGGGTTGAGATCATTTGTATGGGAATTATGGAATAGCTGTCCTCATTGCAAAATTGAGTAGGCATAGATGTACTTACACATACATCCATTGTTGCTAAAATTTGAGTCCACTCAAATGGCTCAAACAAATGCTCCGAAAAGGGTTCAGGTACATAGGCTTCATCTATGCAATCCCTTTCTAAGATACATTCTTCTCCTTTTAAGCTCCCGTTTTTTGAGGCTCCGCACATCCAAATAGGCGTATCTTTGTTCAACCAAGATGGAAGCTTAGTTTCAGCCGAAGAGATTGAATCAAATTCTTGAATGGACGTTTTCATGACATCTCGATAAAGTGATCTTTTAGGTTAACCCTTGTTATTGGTCCCACTTGCTTCAAGTACAGATAATTTTTTTTCCAATCTTGGATGAGTTGTACTTCTAGCATGGAAGGTTTTTCCAAGATGATTTCATAGTTGAGCTTCTTTCCAAAGTCTACTATGGCAAAAGTGTGTCGATATTCAATCCCACATGAATTAACTATCACTTTTTCAAGCAGTCCTAAGGGTCTTTCGATGTGTCCAACAACCAATCGCAATTTCATTCAAGTTTGTCTAATGACTGGTTGTCCCCATGATTCTCATACTGCTTTCGTGGCTATGCCTATGCCTGCCCCACTATCCAGTATTTCCATGGTTCTATATCATTATATCTCAATGGAAGTGTTGTGTTTCCTTCTTTCCCTCAGTAGTATTCTCCGACTTTGTTCATTGGAACGGATCTAATCTCTTTGTTATCCAATTCGTGTTTCTATTTTTCCAATTTTTTTGGGATTATCCCTGTTATCCCCACCTTCTCTAGAGTTTTTTGTAGATCATTCCATAAATATGGTCTGATTTTTGACAGTTCTCCTAAAGTAAGAGTGCATTGGATGGGTGTAGATATGATTGAACGGATGTTGTCTACCTCTAGGGTCTGTTCCACTCTTTTTATCCGAGTGGTTTTACACACTATGGGTTCATCTTTTGTTATATCCCAAGTAAAAGGGTAGTGTTTTCAAAGTCAATGTTTAGACATTCCTGAAGCTTCAGATCCACAATCCCCATACAAGGATTGTACATCCATGTCCATATCAGGAGGTAGATTGTCTAACCAAACTTCCTCTATAGGAGCTGACTTTAGAGTTAGGCTCCCATCATTAATCTCTCTAACTTTTTCCCATAAGTGTCCTGATTAGTCTTCTTCTACGAATGAAATTCCGTCTAAGGCATCTTCGTTGTCCGGCACTGTAAGTTCTGGCTTTTTTGTTTCAAGGTGGAATTCAACCACCACTTCGGGTTTCTCTTTATTGGTTCCTACCACAAGCTCCTCAGGTTTTGCCATACTCTCGAGCTTGGGTTTTTGTTTTTCCAACATCTCTTGAGTAATTCTTACCAAATTTTGATAAGCTTCAAGCTTAGCTGATTCCATGTCTGGAGAAGGATAATTTTTCCATTTGTTTTTCATGTTTTGGCCTGCTTTAAGTCCCACTTGGTATGCTTCCAAAGCTGCATTTATTGGCTCAAAAATTTTGTTAACCAAAATTGATCCTCCAGATTTCATGGTGGTTTCCTTGATTTCACTTCTAGTTTCTTTCACCTTTTCCTGGAATAGTTCCTTTGCTTTCTCCTTGATTTCAGCCCGTTGTTTCTGTTTTCTCATCTCATACCTTTTGTTTTTGCTTCTTTTGGTCTTTTAAGAGGAAACTTTAGTATTTTCTGAATCATCAAATGACTTATGTTTCTTTTTCTTAGCCGGTGATTACCTTGATAGGAACAATCGGTTCACTCTCAGATGAGCTACTAGGTATCACTTGGACTACGTTCACGACTATTTTTCCCTTGTTCAAAGGATTTTTTGGACAATCTTCATGGAAGTGTCCTCCCTTTTTGCAACATTGTATGCAATAAGCTTCAACTGACTTGAGGTTCTTGTCAGGCTCTGGGAATTTATTTTTCCAATGATCATCTACATCACAGTTGTGACAGTTTCTAGTTCTTGGCTTAATCATGGGTCTTACCATCGAAGGTCTAACACCTTGATTAGCTACATAGTACATTGGTGCAAGCTCAAGTGTAGTATAAGTCAGAGGTTCTTCCATTGGTAGTGGATGTGAATTATACCAGTCTCCTTCTACCATTACTGTAGATGGACTAGGCTCAGCATATGGTGTAACAGGTACTAGTGTTTGTTTATCTATGACTCCCTCTGGATGCATGTACTTTACATGCACAACATTATGTCCAGGATATGGAGGTTGTTGACCCAACACATGTTGAGGTCTTTCCATACCTATCAGTGGTCTTTGAGCTGGGGCCATATTAGGTTGATATTTGTACATGGGTTGTCCTTGTGGCCTCATAGGTACGTATTGAAAATTCCCATCATACTTTGGTCGGTAATAGCACTTATTGGTCTCATGGTTGGTCCATTTATCCCAATTGTACACCATTTCTGCGGCCTAATTGGTTGTCCCTGTTGAGGTATCCCTTGTCCTAGTCCCCTCATAGGTGCTTTTTGCATGCTATTCATCATGTCATTCATCCTTTTGAGCATGTCTTCTATGGTTGAAAGCAGTGTTGCACCAGCCGTTCTCACTTGTGCTGGTTTGGTGGATGCCATTTTCTCACTTTGGTTATCCTTAGGGACATCTTCTTTGTTGAAAATATCACAATTTTCTCCTAAGTCAATAGCATCTGACACGCACTCTTCTAGGGTCGTATCCGCTATACAATATAGTATAAAGTTCTTTGTTTAGCAGTACCTCTAGAAACAATGATACTAGTATTTCTTCTGTAGGTATCTTTAGCTTTGGGCATCTTGCAATGTATTGTTTCATTCTAGTTGCACAATCCCTAACACACTCACCTTGTTTCTGTTTGAAGCTATAGACTGAGCTATGGTATTGTGTTTGATCTCCATTTTGGAACATGCAGCTACAAATCCTTGAGCTAATGTATTTAAGTCCATGATTGACCTTGGTGGAATGTTTTGGACCCATGTCAGTGCTTTTCCTTCTAGTGTCATTCCAAATCCCTCAAATTGAGTATGGAAATCAAATATGCGTTCTACTCTAAGCACTTGCTTAAAGCTTGCTAAGTGGTCATATGGATCCCCAGATCCACTGTATTTCTTGACCTATATCTGAAAATCAGCTGGTCTGGCACGTCTATTTGGTTCAACTCCCGGTCTCCTGGCAATTGGTCATGTTCCGAGTCCTTCAAACCAGTCTGTGAAATAGTGAATCATGTAGCCTTGGATTGGCTTTAGTGTCACTCAGTTTTCTTCGTGATGAGGTGGTTTCTGGTTTCTTAACATTACTCTCAAAAGATCTCTCACGGAGTTCATCTCTTGGAATAGTTTCTGGTCCTTGGCCCAATATCCAATCCCTTATGGAGTACCCTTGGTATTTGGTTTGTTTCACCTCCTCAGGAGTCATCATAACAAAGTTATTGTTATAATCATTCCTAAACAGGTAGGTTGGTAGATTTGTTGATCCCTTGTCTTTCGTGATGAGGTGGTTTCTGGTTTCTTAACATTACTCTCAAAAGATCTCTCACGGAGTTCATCTCTTGGAATGGTTTCTAGTCCTTGGCCCAATATCCAATCCCTTATGGAGTACCCTTGGTATTTGGTTTGTTCCACCTCCTCAGGAGTCATCATAACAAAGTTATTGTTATAATAATTCCTAAACAGGTAGGTTGGTAGATCTGTTGATCCCTTGTCTTGGATTTTGAAAATATAGATGATCTTCATGGGCATTAGTTGTTCTGATTTGTCATGAAAAGTCCATAGAAGATTTATGACGTTTCTATCCTCCCAATAATAGACTCCGATCCTAGGATTATCCGTACTAAGCCATTTCAAAGGCTTCAAATCAACTTGATCCTATCCTTTGAACTCTAATGTCGGTATGTGTGCACAGGTGAGGTGGTTAGCTTATGTGACCCTAAACCTGGACTGTGAGATCTGCATTCAAATCTCTCCGGTAGGCCTCGTTTTTCTTGCTAGCCAGGTATATATACACCTCATTTTTTCGACGGTGCACCTTGTATTTTCCATTGGTCAGGTACAGTGCGCCTCATTTTTTTGATGATGCGCCTCGTCTTTTTCGTTGGCCAGGTTTAGTGTGCCTCGAGATTCCGCCCTCCAACCCAATCGTCGATCCCATTACTCTCCCCCGCATTAAGTATAGGTGTTACTTAGTTGCCAAGGCCTCACTAGGCTCTTTTGTTTGCTTGTCACATTTCTCTTTTTGAATTATTTTCTAGGGGAATCACTATTTTACGCACAACTGAGGTGGTTAGCCTACGTGACCCTAAACCTAGACTGCGAGGTCACGTGTTCAAATCTCTCCAGTGGGCCTCGTTTTTCCCGCTAGCCAGGTATAGTGCACCTCATTTTTTTGACGACGCACCTCGTATGTCCTGCTGGTTAGGTATAGTGCGCCTCATTTTTTCAACGGCGTGCCTCGTTTTTCCCATTGGCCAGGTTTAGTGTGCCTCGAGATTCCGCCCCCCAACCCCGACCGTCGATCCTATTACTCTTCCTCGCATTAAGTATAGGTGTTACTTAGTGCCAAGGACTCAGTAGGATCTTTTGTTTGCTTGTCAAATTTCTCTTTTGAATTATTTTCTAGGGGAATCACTATTTTACACAATTTACAAGATTCCATCAAACCCTGCCCTGGATGTACACTCCAAGCATCATTTCCCATGCGAGTGTAGGCATTGATCTCGTGACCTCACAACCAAAGAAGTGGTCATTGAACTGAGCCAGCCTGAGGCAGCGTGAGGTCTGTTGCATATGAAAGCCATCGATATAAAAAAATACCCCCAGTAGGGGAGGTCTCTTCTCCTACGCTAACGTCAAGTTGCGTCATTTAGACTTGTCCTCGACCTAACCCCCTCCCCGGGGGTTCCCCCTGATTCCTTTTTCATTTTTCCTTTTCCATTTACAAGCGGATCCTGCTAGATACTTGCTAAATAAATAGACCCAAAACCGTTATGAAATATATATCTACTAGCTTGCAGAAAGGGATGCTTTTGGAATCCTTCCATCCTTGCCTCCTTAAGTTTAGTCATTCAGTTTGTAAGAAGGTAATGGTGTTCTTCTTCTCTATCCTTCTCACTCTCTCTCGTAACCTTCATCGTCAAAAGGTTATGAACCTCATAGAAAAATAAGAAACATAAGCATTTTCAAAAGGTTGTGTGATTAAACAAAGCAGAAACCTTGACTACAATAGATCACTTCATTACTGACGCCAAATTATCAGTGTCGTTGACGGGCGTTGGTATATGCATTGTTAAAATTGGAGATAGATCTATTTTCAAAAAAATCAAAATTTTAAATATTGACGCTTGTTTCGACGAGTATATCGACACTGATATCGATGCCCATATTGTCGCTTATAAGAATGTTTTATACCGACATCTGTGTCGATGCCATGTGCAAAAAAGAACCGGCAGCTTCATTTCTGCATTTTCGCTACATTTTTGGCTCTTCTTCTCCTGCTCCCTTGGTGCTAATCTTTGCTCTTCTCCTCAAACTGCTACTATGGGGCTTACCTGACTCAAGATATCCACTAACACACTCCCCTGCAACAAGAAGGTAAGATTTTTTTAATTAATTTATGATAGATTATTGTGTTTTTTTGTGTGTGCGTGAGATAGTGTGTGTGTTCTTTTTTTCCAATTTTGGTGGCATTCTCTCAAGCGCTTTGTGCTCGCATAGGCTGCATGTGAGTACTCACATAGGCCGCATGTGAGTGCCCTATTCGTTTCTTTTCCTACATACACACACACACACACACACACACACACACACACATAAACACATAAATAGATACAAATGCACATATAATTACACATGCTTAAACACATTACATGCACACACACACATTTTCAAAAGAATAAATTAAATTTGCTATTTTTAAATTTTGACTAAATGTTATAATTCAAAAATAAACATATTGAAATTTAGTAATCATAAATATATGTTTTATTTTTTTGAGTTATTTTGATTTAAATTAATTCATAATATTTTTTAAATACAAGTTTATTTAAAATTTATGTTGTATTTTTAAGTTGTGGCATGTTCTAAGTGTTATAAATGTTAGTGTTAGAATGCGGTCTTAATACGGCTTTAATTTGACCATCTTAATATGTTTGGTCATCTTAATATGTTTAGGTTAGATTATTGGAGTTAGCGGTTTAGGTTTAAGTTTATGTTATAGTGTTAGGTTTAGGTTTAATTATTAGGGTTTGTCTGTCTTAATACATTTAGGTTAGATTATTAGGATTAGCGATTTAGGTTTAGGTTTAGGTTTAGGTTATACTATTAGGTTTATGTTTGATTAATAGAGTTTGGTCATATTAATATGTTTAGATTAGATTATTAGAGTTTGCAACTTTTGGTTTGGCTACTAGTAGTTGGCGATGTGTATTATATTGCTTAGGGTAAAGCGACGTTTGCTTTGTCAACTCAGAGTTGGGCTGGTAAAGGTGGTTAGGGTTGGCCGTATAAAGACACTCTTAATCGATTTAGAAAATCTTTAGTTTGGCCATTTTAGAGTGCAGTATTTGGCCACTTAGGACTAGCCGCTTAGATTTTACTTCTTTGCACTTTGATTGTTTCAAGTTGCTTAGGGGTAGCCACTTAGGGCTAGCCACTTAAGGTTAGTGGCTTTTGATTTGGCTGCTCTAAATTGTCTTAATGTCACATTAGGTTAGCCATTTCAATAATCTGCTTTGGGTTAGCTACTTAGAGTAATCGGTTGGGCTGTTTCAATCCGCTTAGGATTAGATGCTTAGGGTTATCGACGTTTGATTTTCCCGCTCGAAGTTGGCTTTGTAAAGGTGCTTAGGACTTACCGTATGAAGACGCTCTAAACTGATTTAGACGTTTGCTTTTCCCGCAGGGAGTTGGCCTTGTAAAGGTGCTTAGGACTGGACATATGAAGACGCTCTAGACTGATTAAAAAAATCTTGAGTTTGGCCATTTCAATCTGCAGTGTTCAGCCGCTTAGGGTTGGCCGTGTTTGGGCTCCTTGGGCTAGCTACTTAGGGTAGCCTCTCAAGGTTAGCGGCTTTTGATTGGCCACTCTAATTTGGCTTAGTTTCACATTAGTTTAGCCATTTTAATATTTTGCTTAGGGTTAGACGCTTATAGTAAGCGGTTGGGCTGTTTCAGTCTGCTTAGGGTTAGCTGTTTAGGGTTAACGGATTTTGATTTGGCCGCTCTAAATCGGCTAGTCGTGTAAAGATGCTTAGGGTTGGCCGTATAAAGCCGCATAGACTATTAGAGAGTTAGGGCCAAATCAAAGGCACGATATACCCAAAAAAAAGTGAGCTAAACCTGGTATGGTTGGACATAGAGGAGTGGACAGGGATCGTGCGAGAGAGGCAAAAGAGCATCCAGACAGGTTTTAGCAGCAACAAGATGTAGCCAAAGCAAGCTTGGAATCTGTAGGATCTTCTCATCTTGGAAGTGGAGACTACGAGAGTCTTCAACATGAGTTTGTAAGTGTCATAGAGCTCTTCTTCTACAATTTCAAGATTGGGAGGTCTTACCTTGATCATTATGTTCTATGTATATATTTTTATCGAGATGTGTTGATGTATAGCTAGCTATATTTATGCTTTTGGTTCATGTATACTTTTAGACATTGACCATGGTTCTAGATATATTCATGTATGTTCAATTTTGGTTTTGGTTATGGTTATGAACAATGTCATGGTCATGATTATGGTTTTAATCGTGTTATGGTTTTGGTTAAGGTTCTAAATTTAGTTATAGTTAATGATTTTGAAATCATATTATGGTTATGGTTGTGGTTTGAGAATTTGGTTATGGTTATGGCTTTAGAATTTGCTTAAGTCTATGGTTATAGTTTCAGAGTTTGATTATGGTTATGGTTTTGGAATCCGCTTAAGGTTATGGTTATGGTTATGGTTATGGTTTGAAAATTTAGTTATAGTTATGGTTTTGTAATTTTCTTAAGGTTATGGTTATGATTTGCTTAAGGTTATAGTTATGATTTGAGAATTTGGTTAACATACCACCATGCATTTCACACATGCCCCAAAGATTCTGGAACTATAACCATGACGTTGTCAGGAGTTTTTTGGAGCAAGGGATTGCGCATATGTACATACCCATGCATGGTGCATCAAATGAAGAATTGCCCATTTTCCTTAGCCAGGTGGTTACGTGGGGCCCACATGTGTACAGGTAGGACACCATGTACATAGTGCATCGATTTTCATCATTACTAGTACCATTGTGTTTTTCTACAATAAGGAGGAGTTGGTAGCGCGTAAAACTTCTCGAGGAAGCTATCCGCGGGCCGACGACGTGAGGTTAGCAGGTGCGTCAGATGGCATCTAGTGGCGTCAGGAGGGCGAACGAGGTCAATATTTGCACGCAGATGAGGACAGACACAACGTGGGTGTTTGCTTGTGAGAATTATGCAGAAAGGTCATCATGAGGACCTTTTTTTGGGGCCACTTCACGTGATGGCGAGGTGCATTATTGGAAAAAAGCTGAGTGCCAGGTGTGCGAATGATGCAAAAAGGTGACAACTATGCACTGCGAGGTCAGTTTTTGGCCTGTTCGGGGTCCGTTTGAGGTCATCTAAAAGGCCAAGGGTGCCCAACTAAAAAAGCTAAGTGTGGGAACTGAAAAAACAGAGAGAAGACCAGAAAAAACGTGGAGAAGAGAGGAGGAACAGCCGCAGGTGTGTTTTTGCTCATTTTGGAGCCTGTTTTGGCCGTAAACTGCTCATCCGAGGTCGGATTTGAGCACTTTGACATTGTAGACTGGGGTTTTGGGCCGTTCCGGACGCGATGGCGCTGTCCATTTTGCCAAATTCCTCACTCTTTTCCTGCTGTTTTTCTGTGTAAGTTTCTACTATGAGCGAAGTTTCTGCTCCAGTTTGTGATTGTATCTGGCTTATTTTACCCATATTGTGTGAGCTGTTTGCCCCATTGGTGTTGGCCCAAGCTCATTTGTATCTAAACATCAGAAATTCTCCTCTTTTGAGCTGAGTTTTTTGGGTGTGTGTGTGTGTGTGTGTCTGTGTGGAGTGGGCAAGTGGATAGTCTCTCTCCTCTCACTCCAGAGGTGTGTTCCCTGTCTCGGCCAGGTGTGTTGTGTAAGCCGAGTGGTGCCCCATAGTGTGTGTGTGTATCTTCCCAAGAGTGTGTGTCGGGTCGTTATAGAGGCGCTGTGTGTGTTTTCATCCCGCCCACATTCTTTTGGCACCCCCACGGAGGATCTTCTTCGAGTACCTTCTGCTTCGAGCTTCGAGCTTCGAGCTTCGAGCTTCGGGATTGCAGATTACAGGTTGCAGATTACAGGTTGCAGATTACAGGTTACAGGTTACAGGGACAGGTACAGGTACAGGTGATTCACACAGGTACAGGTAGCTGGAGTACAGTGATATACTAGCAGTGATGTCACTTGCAGTTGTTGTGGGAATGCATCACTTGGCGCCTATTTGAGCGCATTGTATGCTGGATTGTACGTTACTTGTGGAAACTGCCATTGTACGCATTTGTGGAGCCATACTTGGTTGTATTTGGCAGTCCCAGCCATTTCTGAGACTTGGTCTGGAAGATAGTCATTTCTGAGACTTGACTATATGCGATTTGCATTATCCTTCGTGTGAGGGTCGATAGCGTGAGGTTTTTATTGAGCTGGGGGATTCTCAAATGTGGAGATCCTTTCGGTGATACAGGTAGCTGGAGCACCCTTTTCGTGACCTCGCCATAGGCTATGTACTAGTGAGTCCTACTTGATGCTCGGGTTCTATTGTTGACAGTTTATGCATACATAGACAGTCTATATTTTGGGTTCCTACTGCTCTACTTCTGGGGAAACTCTGTCGAAATTTTCCCAAGTTATGATGGCTGGTTTTTTGGTATTTTGAGCCATTTATGCTGTTATGCTGCTGAAATTTTGGCAAAATCAGAGGTTGAGTCAGGTGTGCCTTCTTGGGAGCTTCATGGTTGGCTTTAATGGATGATCAAAATGGCCCTCAGTTCACTCCTTTTCATTTAACGAAAAGAATTCAGATTAATGTTCATGTGTCCAGGAAGATCTTTTTCCAGCAACGCATAGTCTTTATGTTTGGGCCAAGAAGATTGAGAGAGATCCTGGAATGTCCTTTGCCTGTTGTCATTCCGATGATCAACTATGAAAACTCATTTGATGTGCATGTGTTTGTTCTCATCTAAAGCTGAGCTCCATTGAAGTTTCTGGGGATTGGGTAGTGAAAAGTTTTGGGTTCTTGCACGTGTGTTCGAAGGGGTTCTCAAAGCATCATAATTTGGGTAGCCATGGCTTTCTCTTATCCCGAGTTTCATGGAAGAAGTGATGAAGATGTGGAAGAATTTTTGGAAAAGATGGAGGTTGCTTGCATTAGCAACCAGATTCATGACCCTACGCAAATGTTACGCCTTCTCCAAATTTGTTTGAAGAGTGATGCACGAGCTTGGTCCAAAGCATTTGAAGAGGAGTTGTGTATGGCTGATCCACCTATAAGATTGAGTTGGGACAATCTAAGGCATGGATTGGAAGTGGAGTTTGTGAAGATAGAAGACCCTGACAAAGTGTGGCAAGAAGTACAGGCTTTGGTGCAAAAGGAAGGTGAGCCAGTAGATGCGTACATACGAAAGTTTTCATTGGCATGGGAGCGAATGTGCAAGGCTTTAGCACCACAGGTACCCCCGCCTGACATGATGAAGAAGGACAGGTTCTTGGCTGGTCTTTGGGAGAATATACGTTGGAGAGTAGAGCTAAAGAAGCCTAGGACATATGAAGATGCACTAGAGGTAGCAAGGAACAAAGAGTGGAAGATGAGAAAAATGAGCCAGTTAGGGGTGGAGTCTTTGCCCATGAGAGCTGAATTTCAGCCTATGGACTCTTTACAAGGTCGTATGTCAGGGGTTCATCATGAACCAGTGGTTCCTGTTACTACTCAGGTTATGCCAGCAGTGGTCACTACAGCAGTGCAAGATGATGGCCTAAGGCAAGACATGAGGCAAGTGGTTGATCTGATGAAGAATCTCAGCCTAAACATGCTAGGTCAAGTGGGAAATAATCGAGGTCGAGGGCGGTTTGCAAATCAGCCAGGAGGTGAAGAAAAACCTAGGAATGGTGCTGGACAAAGTAATAGTAGGTTTTGGAGGCAGACGCCCACATGTTATAATTGTGGAGAGTTGGGTCACATCAGCCCACAATGTGATAAGCCACCAAGGATGGGGGGAGACATGTATCCATTGCCAAGACAGGTGCTAACTAGGTCAAATGATTATGGCATCGAAATTAAGGGAGACGAAGGAACCAGTGGACTGACCCAGGAGGAAAAAGGGAAGACAAAAGTGCTAAGTGTAGTCACCTTGGAGAAGGCATCAAAGCTAGAGGATACATTAGTGATGCCTATTGGGAAGAGGACCACAGAGGAAAAGGAAGGAAGAAGTGCCCCAGGTCCTAGTAAGAAGAAAGGAAAGAGCCATGAAGGCGAGGATGTCAAGGCCAAGAGGAAAAGGAGAGCTCGTCGAAAGTTTCATGTTTCAGATTTTCCACTAGGGGATGGGCAATTAAGCTATGACTTGAAGGAGGATCTGACGAGCAGGAAGGCAGATGTTACTTTTGGGCAGCTTATAGAGATGGTGCCTAAGCTAAAGCGACAGTGGAAGAGGATGGTTAACCCAATGGAGAAAGAGCCAGAGAGAGGTTCAGTGAAGGTGTTGGCAATGGACGAGCTACCAGACATTTGTCCAATAGTAGATGTGTGGCATAAAAGGAAAAATTTGGGACAAGGTTATGTGGATGGCGGAGCCCAAATATGCGTCATAACACACTCATGCGTTGAGAAGATGGGTCTCACAGTGGCTGGGGTGTCAGGTTTTCGGATCAAATTGGCAAACCATCAAAAAGTAAAATGCTTGGGTGTTGTAAAGAGCTTAGAAGTGGAGGCATATGATGCAAAGGCAGTGGTTGATTTTCATGTGATGCCAGCAGGGTTGGGAGCATATCCTATTATACTGGGCAGACCATGGTTACGTGCAGTGGGAGCTGTTCAAGATTGGCGACATGGTACGATTAGCCTCTATGGAAAGACAGGTACCAAGAAGCTTTATAATATGGACACAAGGAAACGATTAGAGGAGCTTTATGAAGATGAGGATGAGTCTAGTGATGAAGACTCTTCCACGGTGACAGATGAGGACAGTGATAGCACTACCAGCAGTGATGAGGATGCTGATGTTGCATTTCTTTTGATGGATAAAGAAATCCAAGAGTGTGGTTTAGTCGCATTTGCGAATGAGGTTGAAGATGAAAGTGAAGGGCCTTATGAAGTGATTGAAGGGCTGATGCAAACCAAGGTTGAGTTGTCAAAGAAGCAGGAATTAATGACGCAAATGATTAGTGGAGACCTCTCAGCTATGGAGAAGGATATATTTTTGCATATGCTGGCTAGTTTTCCTGATTTGTTCATTACTTCATATGAAGAGATCAGAGGGTTCAAGGGTGAAGAGATGCATATAGAGATGAAAGAAGGTGCTAAGCCAGTACGGCAAAGGCTAAGAAGGATGGGTCAAGAGCAAATGGAAGCCTTGCGGGTAGAGGTGGACAAGTTATTGAAGGTAGGGTTCATAGTTCCAGTGGAGACCACAGAATGGGTGAGTCCAGTAGTAGTCAGTCCAAAGAAGGATGGGAAGTGGAGAATTTGTGTAGATTTTAAACCCTTAAACGCAGCCACTAAGAAGAACCCATATCCTCTTCCATTCATCGATCAGATCTTGGATTCAGTGGCAGGTTATGAGAGGTACAGTGTGTGTGATGGTTTTTCAGGCTATTTTCAATTGAAGATTGCTCTTAAAGACCGCACAAAGACAACTTTCATTACGCCATGGGGCTGCTATTGCTACACAGTATTGCCATTTGGGTTGTCAAATGGACCTTCCTTCTATCAAGAGAGAGCAAATTGGGTGTTGGAACCATTCATTGGTAGTTGTGTTAAAGCTTTTATGGATGACTTCTGTGTCTATAGCAGTAGGGCTGAACACCATGAGAAGCTGGAGATGGTATTCGCTAGATATGATGAATGTGGAGGACAACTAAATCCAAAGAAATGTCATCTAGCACAGCCAAGGGTGAAGCTATTGGGCCATATGGTGTCAGAAAATGGCATTGAGGCTGATCCAGATAATGTGAAGTCTATTATTCTTCTTCCATCACCTATGAGTACGAAGCAATTGGCAACCTTTATACACAAAGTGAAGTACATGGCACGGTTTATTCCATTGTCTTCGCAGCTTCTTTATCCATTACAGCAAGTGGCAAAGCATGATCCATTGCAATGGGATGACAAGTGTGAAGAAGTGTTTCAAGAGGTGAAAGAGGTGTTAGGGGGGTTGTCAGCCATGCAGGCTCCTGATTGGGAGAAAGTTTTTTATGTAAATCCATCAGTAGGGGATGATGCCATTGGAGCCATGCTATTGCAAAAGGGGAAGGGCAGCCATTATATGAGGCCAGTGTATTGTGCAAGCCGAGTGAAGTTGGTAGCGGAGAGAAAGTTATCAGAAGTAGAGCTAGTGATGGCTAGTGTAATATTTGCTTGTCGACGATTTCGTCATTACTTGCTACCACGGCCTTTTGTTTTCTTGACGAGTTATGCCTTTTTGCCACAGTTAATTAATGGTATTAACATGTCAAATGTGGTGAAGAAATGGGTAATTGAGCTGCAAGAGTTTGAGTTCTCTTTTCTAGTGGAAGATAGTACAAGGGCTACCCTAGCTGATTTGTTGACCTACAAGGAGAATCCCCTTATTGTTAAGGAAGAGGTGGTGAGAAAGGTAGTTGAAGAAGTGCCACAGATCAGCAATGCACATGTGTTGTTCTTTGATGGTTCATACAGAAAGAGCCATGATGCAGCTTCAGGGGGTATAGCACTTTATGATCCAGAGGGGAAGCTAGTATGCAAGAGAGGGTTCAAATTGGATGCTCATAGTAACAATGAGGCTGAATATGCTACATTGGAAGCCGGATTACACATTTGTTTGAAGCATGGGGTTCGAAGGTTGAGCATAAAAGGTGATGCCTTGTTAGTGGTGAAGCAAGTGTTGGGTGTGTGGAAGAGCAAGAACACCTCATTGAAGGAAATGTGCTTCAGAATTAAAGGCCTGTTAAAAAAGTTTGAAGCATGGAGTATCAGACACATTGAACGTGCTCTAAATGGAGAGGCACATGAAGCAGCTCAAGGCATGATTGGGGAGCTATTTGTGTTGAGGACCACTTTACCTCTTTATCATGGCCGGGAAAGTTTGGCTCAAGAAGAGGAGTTTTTGCTAACAGGAATCATTCCAAAGGAGATTCAGAAGTCTAAGAAGTATGGCTTTGTGCGTAGAGCATACAGGTACAAATTGATTGGTGATGTCTTATACATGAAAGGGGCTGATCTCGTGTTGAGACGTGTACCTTGGCGGGAGGAGCTTTACAGAGTGTTGGAAGAGAATCACGAAGGCGCATGTGGTGGCCATTTTGCTCTAAAGATCACCTTGCATAAGATTTTGCAAGAGGGGTATGTATGGCCTAGTTTGCACAAGGATGTTCACCATTGGTGTAGGTCTTGCAATAGGTGTCAAGCATTTGGGAAGAGAGTGTTGAAGCCAGAGCTACGAAAAACTATTATGGCGTTTGATGTGTTTGAAAAGTGGAGAATTGATGCAATAGGCCCGTTACCTATCACAAGCAGGGGCAAAAGCTATATTTTGACGGCAGTGGACTATCTCTCTAGATGGGCAGAGGCTATAGCAGTAAAACAGATCACTGCAAAGGATGTGGCAAAATTTGTGTATGATGAAATATGTTGCAAGTTTGGGGTGCCACTGGAGTTACTTTCAGATAAGGGGCCTGGCTTTAGAGCTAAACTGCTAGATTTTTTATGTGCAAAGATGAAGATTAGGCACCAGCATACCACTCCTTATTACCCGCAGTGTAATGGCTTAAATGAAAGATTCAATGGTGAGTTGGTACAGATTCTTTCGAAAGTGACAGAGCACCAAGGAAAGAATTGGGATTTGGAATTGCCTAGTGCATTATGGGCTTACCGTACTTCGGTGAAGACAGGTACAGGGTTTACTCCATTTCATTTGGTGTATGGAAAGGAAGCACTATTGCCTGTGGAGGTAGAGTTGCCTGCGGTCAAGATGTTAGAGAAGTTGCTTGGGCCGCCTAGTGATGCATTCAAAGAGAGGCTCTTGCAGTTACAAGAGGTCCAGTTGGATAGGATGAGCGCATTGGAGCATTATGGGCAGATGCAGGATAAGGCTTTGACAAAGATAAATGAAAAGGTCAAAAGTAAGGGTATCAAGCAACATGACTTGGTTTTGCGCTACAACAGTAAGCTGGACAACACCTTCCAAAAGAAGTTTCAAATTAAGTGGGAAGGCCCTTTCAAGGTAGTAGAGTGTTTTCCAAATGGCACATATCAGCTGGCTAACCTGGATGGTGTTCTACATAAGTCAAGGGTAAATGGATTGCGTCTTAAATTGTATCATGCTAGATTGATGATGGTGGAGCAAGATGAGTTTTTTGAAGAGCGAGTGATGTCTGTGAGGGATGAGGAGACCTGTGATGCGACGAGTCTCATATCTCTCTTTGCTGCTGCTGATCATGAATGATCTAGCAGGCTAGGGGATGGGCAAATTATGTCAGGAGTTTTTTGGAGCAAGGGATTGCGCATATGTACATACCCATGCATGGTGCATCAAATGAAGAATTGCCCATTTTCCCTAGCCAGGTGGTTACGTGGGGCCCACATGTGTACAGGTAGGACACCATGTACATAGTGCATCGATTTTCATCATTACTAGTACCATTGTGTTTTTCTACAATAAGGAGGAGTTGGTAGCGCGTAAAACTTCTCGAGGAAGCTATCCGCGGGCCGACGACGTGAGGTTAGCAGGTGCGTCAGATGGCATCTAGTGGCGTCAGGAGGGCGAACGAGGTCAATATTTGCACGCAGATGAGGACAGACACAACGTGGGTGTTTGCTTGTGAGAATTATGCAGAAAGGTCATCATGAGGACCTTTTTTTGGGGCCACTTCACGTGATGGCGAGGTGCATTATTGGAAAAAAGCTGAGTGCCAGGTGTGCGAATGATGCAAAAAGGTGACAACTATGCACTGCGAGGTCAGTTTTTGGCCTGTTCGGGGTCCGTTTGAGGTCATCTAAAAGGCCAAGGGTGCCCAACTAAAAAAGCTAAGTGTGGGAACTGAAAAAACAGAGAGAAGACCAGAAAAAACGTGGAGAAGAGAGGAGGAACAGCCGCAGGTGTGTTTTTGCTCATTTTGGAGCCTGTTTTGGCCGTAAACTGCTCATCCGAGGTCGGATTTGAGCACTTTGACATTGTAGACTGGGGTTTTGGGCCGTTTCGGATGCGATGGCGCTGTCCATTTTGCCAAATTCCTCACTCTTTTCCTGCTGTTTTTCTGTGTAAGTTTCTCCTATGAGCGAAGTTTCTGCTCCAGTTTGTGATTGTATCTGGCTTAT
This sequence comes from Adiantum capillus-veneris, assembly GCF_014529385.1. NCBI lineage: Eukaryota > Viridiplantae > Streptophyta > Polypodiopsida > Polypodiales > Pteridaceae > Adiantum > Adiantum capillus-veneris. Next base: position 53,934,806 of record NC_140932.1, read on the forward strand.
TTTACCCATATTGTGTGAGCTGTTTGCCCCATTGGTGTTGGCCCAAGCTCATTTGTATCTAAACATTGGAAATTCTCCTCTTTTGAGCTGAGTTTTTTGGGTGTGTGTGTGTGTGTGTCTGTGTGGAGTGGGCAAGTGGATAGTCTCTCTCCTCTCACTCCAGAGGTGTGTTCCCTGTCTCGGCCAGGTGTGTTGTGTAAGCCGAGTGGTGCCCCATAGTGTGTGTGTGTATCTTCCCAACAAGCGATATTTATGCTTAGGAGATGCAGTCGCTTTGGACGAGAGAGAGAGAGAGAGAGAGAGAGAGAGAGAGAGAGAGAGAGAGAGAGAGAGAGAGAGAGAGAGAGAGAGAGAGAGAGGGGCAGGATGAGGGCTGCAAGCCAAGGGAACACAGCATGTGCAAGCAAATTACGGCACTTGCGACTGTAGGCAGCTTGGTTGGACACATACGGGGCTATTTGAAGACGGAATGAGAGACCAAGTGGAGGGTGTGAAAGAGGCGAAGCCCTGTAGGGCAATGCAATGAAGCGGGAATGAGGGGGTTCTGAGCGCTATCTAGTGGAAGGAGGGACAATGGGCTGTGGAGTATCCATGGATTTCGTGTGCGCAGAGCAAGATGAGCACTAACCGTAGAGCAGGACCAGGGGTGTTGGGTCATGGGTTATAGCTATCTGCCTGTTTTGCAACTAGGGTCATCAAGCAGAGCCATCAAAGTTGTACATGACACAGGACGAGGCTGGATGGCATAAGAGTGGGCATACGTGAACAGGGCTGCGACCACTTTTCCTTCAGCATTTGGTGATTTCTGCATCTTAAGAATTTCTCCCAACTGTGGTTATTTGTAGTGCATTTGGGTGGACAAAACCAAGTTGCTACTAAATTTTTTCATGTTTGCAAGATAGTAAGAAGTTGGGATCAAGTATCCAAACAATACCCGTCAAGGTACCTTATGAGCAACCTCCATCACCCAACCTTAAGATCATAGAAGAAGCTCCAGTGGTGGTAAGTGCAGTTTCTACTATGTGTCCTTGAAACATTCATGTCAATTTAAGACCATTCCAGGTAAGTTCTTAGCACACGGTAAATCATACAAGAGGGGTTTGATCATCCATCTCTCCTCTCTCTCTTCAACTTATTTAGTTTAACATTTGGATCCTCTCTCATATCATGTTCGTGTGGGCCTCGAGTTTCCAAAATCACCTTACTCCCATGGGGTAACTTTGGAAGTGCGGCAACGCCATTATGGCACTTTGAAGCCGAACCAAGAACCATTCAAGCACCCTATTAAGCAGTACCAAGTAGAAGTAGTGAAGCGAGAGCGGATTTTGTGGACTTTAGACACGTGTTAGAAGTGTTAGCGGTGGTGATGTTGTATACTCTTTTGCAAGATAAAATACCATCTTGGACCCAAGGAGTTTCCAAATGTTAGTAAAATCTTTTTATACATAATATATCTTTAAAGCTTCAAGTATACAGCTTATGCCTATCTTTATGTTGTTTCAATTGTAGATAGGAGCAAATGTGCATTGCAAGCTAGCAAAGAAGAACAAGTCTATTTTCATGCCAGACTCGGCCATTGTAGCGAGAGAAAGCATCAACGTCAAGAGTGTTCAGACCTGCATGATAGTGCCTCTAAGGCTGATTTTCTCTTTCTTCATCCATGCATGCATCTAGCCAATACAAATGCTTGCAGAGTAGGTGCATTCGGATGAGCACTTCGTCTCAGTTTGCACAAAGGTTGAAGGAAGCTAAACCATACCTTTCTTCATGGAGGATTTGAAAGTAGACATTGCCTGCTTAGGAGCATAAGAGGGTAAAACGCGCCCCTATAGGGTACTGTAAGGTGCAGTAGAAGACCTATGGTGTTTTAGAGCACAATTAGCTCAAGGGTTCCTTTGTTACTTGAGAGAGAATAGAGAGTATACATGTTGTGAGAGAAGGTCTAGTGTTGAGACATTAGAGAGAGAAGAAATACACCAGATGGGTCCCAAAACCCCCTCCAACACCTCCCCACTCTATTGAGGTATTGCTAGAGCTGTATTTGCTTTTAGATTGCACCGAACTATGGTACAAGGTACTAGATGCTGAATTGTATGCATAGTGGGTACTTTTTGATGTGTTTTTTTGTGATAAAAGTGATTGGTATTGATGGTATGGGTATTGTCCTTTAGGCAATGACCCTTCACAGCTGAAGGGATGATGTGGATGCTAGATTGGGGCAAAGTTGATCCCAAGAGAAGCCTAGGGAAGGTCGCTGGTTGAAGGTATTGACTGAGAAACAATAGAGTTAATTATAAAAGGGGGAGGGATTTCGGCCCCCTCTCCCGAACACATGTCATCTCCCCCTTCCTCCGGCCACCTTTGGCAGTGTGGCCCGCAGCCCAGGGCACAATGCACTCAGAGAGAGAGAGAGAGAGAGAGAGAGAGAGAGAGAGAGAGAGAGGCAATCGAAGGTCATCGGTAGTACTAGTAGAGTTAATGAAAATGCCAGAGTTCATGGGAAATGCCAGCGCTAAAAATGATGGAGCTAGTTGGAAACACCAAAGTTAGCAAAAGCGTTGGAGTTAATGCCTATTAAAATGACTGTAGACAGGCTTCATTCATATGATTTCATGTTGAAGGTAGGTCACTTCCAATAATTACACAATGGAAATTTTAATGAGGTATCTTTATTTAACTCACTTAAAAATGCTCAAAAAAATCTTCTCAAGATTTGAACAGTTGTAGTGACACTCAACCTTGTCATATGCTTGATTCTACCGCATGCAATAAGAGGGAATGCAAATTAACTAATATGTTTGGTCATGTAGGTCCTACAAACAAGCTCACAAATGTGCCAAATCGGATTTCTAAGCTAGCCTAAGCTCAAGATATAGGAATAGCCTGTCCATACGCACATACAGCTAAATGTGCACATGACATCCCCCCGTTTTTAAAGGTACTCATATCGAGCTGCTTGGATTCCTTGTAGCCTTTAGTTCGCCAACAACTCTGGGTAGGCCGTGAAAAACTTTTCATTGGTCCATACTGCTTCGTTGGTTTCTTGATCCTTGAACTTCACAAAATACTATTCTTTTCTTGTCTTGTAGCCATGCTGGAAGCAATCTTGGTAAACTTCTTGGGTCCAAGATAATTTTTTTCTTGCTAAATAATACTGTACACCGTAGGTTTTAAGAGTATCATTCAAAAAGGAAAAATCAACTTATGATTGCTACACTTTCATCAATCATCCAAAGTTTACTTTACTAGAAGCTCAGGATGACTTAATACCTTTAAAAAAATGCAACTTACTATCAAAAACTTAATTTTGTTAAAGCTCTTCAAGCCTAAACATTTCATCCCTTCCGAATTTGACTTGCAATCGAGGACAAAAGCATACATGCTCCACCACTCTAAGGGCCCTGGGAACTGCCTTGGAGAACCCTCCTCCCTACCGCCCTTTATATAGCCCTTGGCTTTCTAGGGTTCCCTGCACAGCTTTGCACTCAGCCCTTGGCCTGGGTCCATGACCCCCCAAGGTTGCCCTTGGTCTGACAACCACCTTTAACACATGTCCCCTAAGATTATGCAGCACTAGTATACTTATCACATCTTATGTTTAGCCACCATTTAGTGACTATCCTGCTAATATGAAATCAACCATTTAAAGCCTAACGTCTTCTTTCAATCTCAGCCACTAGCAAGGTCGCCCCTTTCACCCACACTATTTGGTTAACATAGATGAGAGTGGTGACTTTATTATAGATAAATGGTGGAGCACATGATCCCAAGACATCTAAAAATTTCTCTCTAGCACAACGCACTTATTATTTATATTCAGTATGCAAGCTACCTTCATATGCCAATCAATAGTGTCTAAGGTAAGAATAAGCTAAGTATATCCACATCTTGTAAATAAATAATCCCATTCTTGCACACATGGCATACACTTATTCATCAAAACGTTAATCACTTCCATAAGCTCATGGAAAATAAAGAGGCCCTCCTACACCCCATCCTCTTTCTAATGGACGTTCATTGAATGATTAACGATTGAAAACTTTTTGCTAATGGTTATCGGATGCTTACTATGAGCAAGGACTGCCAGTGAGATCACTTTAGCTACATTCTCTAGTCATACCTAATCACACTCTAAATATCTGGGTAGCCTTGTAGCATCCTTGCTGTCGATGAGTTGGATATCTCAAAAGTAGGGTGGCAACATGGACCAGTGGCCTATAGGCCCACTGCAAGCTCAATGTTTGTGAAGCAAGGCTTGATACGTATGTAAGTACGAGTCAATGGTGTACCTTATGAGTGTATTGTACGGATCCATACCATACAGATCAGTCCGTACAAGTCTTTTTCAGAAAATACAAATTTGGGAAAAAGCAATAAGCGTGATCCAGGGCTTGAAATGAATTTCTTTCAAGAAACTTAAAGAACCTTTTTCTGGAAAAGTAAGGAAGTTTTTTGCTAGGATTTAAAAGTACTTAGAACAAAATACATTAAATTTTCCCAAAATTTGTAGGTATTTCTACTTTCAAAACTTAATTTTGAAGGTAGTTTCCAAAATTTGAAGGTGGGATTAAACTAAACCTAGGTTTTTTTCTCGAGCACTGGTGTGATCCTCTTTTACTAGCAAGGATTATAACTTATGGAATTGTGTGCCCAACCTTAAATTTTGCAATCCTACACTTTTGGTGACAAAAAAGTAGAGACCTGAATTAATTGTTCAGATATGCACACACCAAGGTACAACATTCTCTCTCTTTCTCTCTCTCTCTCTCATGCATGCGCACACCCCCCCCCCTCTCCTCTCTCTCTCATGCATGCGTGCATACACACACAAAAAAAATTGCACTAAAATGTATGTGTTGTTTCTCACGTCTATGACATGCAATAGAGTCATCGTGCCTAAGCCATGCAACCTGCACTGGATTAGTACACCATTGTTCTTTGCATTACCAAAACTCCAAGCCAAGACGATTTTGAAACACGACAATGCATTGAAAATATTGCAACTCTGAACTCACAAGTACAATTGCTCGTGTTGTCAAGAGGCTTCATTGTCATGAGTGATAACGGGTATAGGAGGTGCATTTTAGCGCCATCCACCTTTTGGGCTAGTTGATTTGATAGGTGATTAGTTACACACACCTTAGCAAGTTTTGATTCTCGTCACTACTATCCTACTATTTTAATCAAGTAACACTCTTTATGCATCTAGGTTAGCGCATAATTTGGCACTATAAGTCGGATTTTGGTTCATCCGCAATGCCAGTTCTGCTTACCAAAAATGGCCACTTGGATCTCACATTTCACATTGGGGTTCAAGAGAGCAATCATGGTCGCTTACTTATTAGAAGTTTGAGAAAAGGTCGAGGGTGTTTCATCCCCCTTTCACCCCAATGCTTCTAATCATTCTCTTTACCTAATAAAACTACAAAGAGCTCAAGCTATCTTGAGGGAAATCTTGGAGGGAATCATTTTATAGATGGTTCAATTAGTCTTTGGCCCCTATACCCAAGTCTATAATGAATGATTTGCACGTCAATATTGCTACAAGCCTCCACCACTGAGTTTCCTCTAGCTTCACCTTGTTCACACATTAAAGGTCCCTTGGACACCCCACTCTCCCCTAAAGCCACATTTTTGCTAACCCAAGTAGAATCATCAGAGAGGGTTTGTTTGGTCCCCCTTCATTGATGTACACCATCCGCCATCCCTAGTTTGATCACGAATGGAGCTAGGTTTTGCATATTATGGTTGTTATCTAATGCACATAGTGACATGCTTCCTAGTGATAAACATTCATTCATAGTGACCATCCCGATTCCCCATAGATGTTATACATACCCAAATACCTCTCACTAGCTGCTCCTAGTAGCTCCCATATCTAGTAGCTCCATTGCTTCCAATTAAGTTTTGCTTTTGTTTCTCAACTATTGTCTGGCGATTCCATCACTTGGTATCATGCATGGATGCATTTTTGTTTGGCTTGGATGAGTACATTAAGTATGACTGCAACCACCTCAACCCTTTAACAATATTGTGTAACAAAACTCTCTTGAAAGTGTCTTGAGATCTCATTAACAAAGTGCTCTCTCTCTCTCTCTCTCTCTCTCTCTATATATATATATATATATATCCATATTTCTTTCTTTCTTTCTATAAATGTATCTAACTAATTTGTGTCTTATGTGTGTGTGTGTGTGTGTCTCTCTCTTCTAGAGAGTAGATTTTCTTGGGATCAAAAACTTTCTACTTCCATGTTTTTTTTGAGATGATGGTAACACATCCCAAATGGTTGTAAGTTTCACCTTATAGGTCATGTGGTAGTAAGTTATGGTCTCATGGTAAGTATCTTTGTGAGATGGGAGCCATAGGTGAATTCAACCTTCTTATACCTACGCATTACTTCAAGACAGGTTAAATCAGCCCATAGAAATCTATGCTTTTGCCGATCGTATTGAGATTGGCTATAGAATTCAAGAAAGAGAGATAGATCTTGGCTAAGGAATTCAATAAGGACTACTACCTTGACGAGGTTATGACATCTATGATTTTTAGTATCTCTTCCTTATCGACCTCTTTGAACTATGAGTGACTATCCTCAAAAATTGCAAAGGCCTAAGTGAAGGCATCCCAAGTTCCGTGTGCTCCTATTACTGAGAAACTTTAGGTTAGTTAGTATGTCCATACAATGTTCACCATCTACTCATGGTTGCATCAATCTAGTGCTTACTTGGATACTACAAAGACCGATAATAGTAAAGTATTGACTACTTGTCTGCAATACCATATATTAATTGGTATCATGCATGGATGCATTCTTGTTTGGCTTGGATGATTCCATTAAATAGCATCACAACATATTTACCAGGCATATTCATCCTTTAACAACATTGCCTAAGTCAACACTCTTAAAAATGTCTTAAGACACTAGAGCGTCTTGTATTTCTAGCAAATTTTTGTATTTATTTTGCCAAGCTAGATACAAGATTTGTATGTCTTGCTATTATGGTAGCCAATTTATGAGGTGTAAACTAGAGGGAAGTTTATGTTACTAGGACATACTCACTATATTATGAGATTGGTGGTAGGTTTCCAGGTAAAAATTTGAAGTAAATTTTGGAGTGGTTTGGTCATAGATCTCAAAATACTCATAATCTTTTAAAATTGTTTCAATGTTTGGGAAACAAAAATGGTAAAACATCCATTAAAAGGAACGAGCCAACCCTCAAGGCCTAGACTGCATGCCAAATTGGAATTGCAATGGACATAGTATTATTGTGAAGATGGTGATTAAGACAAAAAATATTGACCTTTCCAAGCCCTTTTAAAGGATGTGAAAATCAATTTCTGACCTTTGAGATCACATGTTGTTTTTTGAGTCAAATCAAGATATGATATATTTATGGGGGCTTCAAAATCGTGCAAATCATGGCTACTAGACCTCGTTTTAAAATTTGTGTCTTGCAAAATTCCTTGAGAATTTTGAGTCCTTTCAAACTATACATACTTGTGAACCGTTGGAGAGGGCAATGATCATTTCTATGGGAATTGTGGAAGAGTGTGCAAGGAAGGCCATTTTTTTGCCTAAGTTGATTAAAAGCCAAGTATTATTGGTTTACAAAGAGTCAATGTAACTTTAATGAACAAGGCCTTCGAGGGTAGGGACATAAGAATTATGTATGTTTAAGTGGTATCTATATTGCACAAGTATCCTGAACATAACTGCTCTCCAACGAGCTACTCAAAATCTTGGTGTGCTATGATATGGTGCTCACATCATCAAGTGGCACTTAGGAGGGGGCTTATAAGAGAAGCTTGACAAACTAAAAGTCATGGAGGTCAAAGAAAAAGAGAACAATGGGAATTCAGTTACTTATGCCAACAATGGCTCTTATTCGATTCAGGGAGTTGGAAAGATTGTGCTTACTGCTGCAAATGGCAGTTCTTTTACACTTGTTAATGCACCTTATGTACCTGGGATCAAGAAGAATATTTTGTCTGTATCTTCACTTGCTAGACTTGGTCTTGCAGTCAAATTTGTGGATGACAGATGCAGAATACATTATCTCAATTTCGGTGATGAAATTGTTGCATCTGGCATTTTATGATGTGGGTTGTATAAGCTCACTTTGTATGACAAGTGTGGGAAGAATTTTACAAATCCTAAGGCTATTTCAGATGCAAAACTTTGGCATGCACATTTTGGACATGTGAATTTTGCCAGTTTGCTGCGTTTGCAGAAATCTAATATGGTTGCTTCTTTGCCACCTCTTGAAGAACCTGTCAAACATGTTTTTGAAGGCTGTATTTTGAGTAAGATGCAACATTCAAAGTTTCCAAAGGATGGTTCAGTTAGGGCTACATGCAGGTTGTAGCTTGTACATAGTAATGTTTGTGGGCCCATGCAAACTCCATCCTTGGAAAATTACCTTTACTTGGTGAATCTCATTGATAATTACTTTAAGCATGCATGGCTTAAAGGGAAGTCCGAAGTATCTATGTGCTTCAAACAATTTCTGGCTATGGCTGAAAATGTCTCAAAATGTACCCTCCGTCCCGATCGAGGGGGGAGTATATGTCTCATGAATTTAATGCATTCCTGGCTAGTCCTGAGACAAAACACCAGCTTTATAGTGCCTTGTATGCCTCAACAAAATGGTGTTGCTGAGAGGAAAAACAGATTACTTGTGAAAATGGCACAATGTATGGTCAAAAGTCAAGCTTTGTCACATTCGTTTTGGCTTGAGGCCATCATGTGTGCCACTTTTGGCTTTGCAATCTATTACTCCATATGAAGCATGGCATGATAGAAAGCCTTCTATTGAGCATATGCGTGTTTTTGGATGTTTGGCATATGCTTTGGTGCCACAAACACAACGCAAAAAATTAGATGATAAGGCTGTCAAATGTATTTTTGTTGGTTATAGTGCTGAAAGAAAAGGCTACAGGTTGTATCATCATCAAACAAAGCATATCTTGGTCTCACATGATGTTGTGTTTGTGGAAGATTCTATTCAGTCATGTACTAGAGACAGTAATGTTAGCTCACAGGACATTTGTGACACTTTGTTGCCTCTTTTCAGTGGTGGAAGTTTAAATGGAAATCCCAATGAGGAAAATGTACAGCTTATGGGTTTTTTGAAAATGTTATGGATCAGCCTATTACTGATGCAGATGTACATGATATACTTGATGAGGAAAGGGCTGCGAATGAGCAGGCTAGAGGTATGCTTGAATGGCTGGTGCATACTTTGCATGACAATAAATTGGATGCACCTTTGTCTAGTCGTACTTGTTTAGGTTCTCGCCATACATCTTATGCATGAGATTGTTATGCTTTGGCGGTTTCTAACTTACATGATGTTGAGGAATCTCTATCTTTTGATGAAGCACAGAATTCAAAAATTTGGATGGTTGCTATGGAATCAAAATATGATGCACTTATAAAAAATGACACATTGACTTTATGTGATTTGCCTCATGGCAAAAAGGCCATTGGTTTAAAGTGGGTTTACAAGTTGAAATGCAAGGCGGATGGTGAGATTGATTGCCATAAGGCTTGACTTATTGCAAAAGGTTATGCATAGCAAAAAGGCATAGATTATGAAGAGACTTTTGCTCCCACTTGTCATTCTATGTGCATTGGCAGCTCATTTTGGTCGTGATGTACATCAATCCGACATTGTTACCGCTTTGTTGAATGGTGACATATTTGAGGAATTTTATGTAATGCAGCCTTGTGGTTTTGTCAAGAAAGGACAAGAGGATAAAGTGTGCAAATGTAAGAAAGCTTTGTATGGATTGAAGCAATCTCCTTGTGCTTGGTATGAGAAGGATGACACTCATTTGGTCAAATGAGGCTTTTGTAACAACCCAACAGAAAGAACATTGTATGTAAAGTGTGAGGGTGATGTACTTCTCATTGTGGTTCTTTATGTGGATGATTTGCTGATCATTGGACCAAATGAGAGACATATTGCTGAATTTAAGGATGATTTGAATGCTACTTTCAAGATGAAATATTTGGGGTTGTTGCATCATTACTTCGGTATACAGTTTAAGCAGTGTGATAGTGGTATTGCCTTGTGTCAGAAAAGTTACATATAGATCAGCTTGGCTTATGTACTAACATAGCACAACCTTGCAGATCTTTTCACAAAGGCATTGTCTTATGAAAAGTTTGAAGCTTTTCAAAAAGCTTTGGGCTTACTCCCCTTTGTGGACTGATCATGTCCTCAGAGCATGGCACTTCTCTTTACTCTATGTGCCAGTTCTCGTTCACCACAGTGACTCAGGGGGGGTTTGTTACCATATACATGTGGTAGTGATGCGTGTGAACACACATGGGACCGCCGGGGCATTTTTTCCCTCACTAGGAGGTTTTCCCCCCCGTGCATTATATATACGCCCATCATTCTAGGGCTATCTATCTTTCCATTGCACACTAAGTAATACACTCTCAGTTGTGTGCCTTGAGCTTCCTTCGTCTTCTCCAACTTGTGTGTGTTTTCCTGCAACCCTAATTCCATTAGCTCTCGCTATCTTTACGACCACCATGCTTTCGACTGACGAGCAAAAAGTCATCTTGTGTGCACTACACACAGAAGCAGTCATTATAGTATCACAAAATGCGGATGAGGCCATAAGGAAATCAATGAGTCTGATATCCTCATGCGGGACCTCGTTATCCTCCGAAGAGAAGGAAATGCAAATTTGTGTGATTGGCAAAAGCTAGCCAACTTTGACTATCAACACAGAACTCGCACCATTTTGGGAAGTATGCAAGTAGCTGTTGAGCCAGCAGAGAATCACACCCACATTTTTGCTCACACTCATCATTTTTGTAACCATTGATTGTCATAAATGTCTTTCCGACATTGATTTTGAATTGAGCCATTCATTAAGTAACGGGACTCCATTGAGTTTCCAGCTTGTAATCCCGAAGTAATTTCACTTGCTGATGTAATTAGTTAGAGATGTTCTCACCTCCAAGGCTGAGGTATATAAGCCAAAGTTTTGTAACCTAAAGGGGATTCAGTTTATTAATCAAAGGGAGTTTTTGAGCGCCGTGACTGTGTCTGAGAGAGAGTGAGAGTCTTATCTACTTGCTACGCGAGCTACGGAGCCGCCATTGGAGAAGCGACACCGCCATTGTGTTAGCAACGGCGAGAGCTACGCACAGATACCAAGAGTGCGCGCTATCGGCTTCTATGTGTGGTAAGTTCCTACGAGCTTCGGTGTGAGTTTTCTTCCAACTCGTGTGTCGGAATGGAGTGTGCATCATATCTATAGAACCACAACGAGTAGAGCTACACATTGGTACCATCGGGGTCAAGTTTCGATCACCTGTATTTTTCGGCCTGTCTTCATACGCGTTTGCCGCACGGAGTGGTTATAGGTTGATTTTGTAGTTCAAGTCTTTAGGGTGTTGTTCTTACCTAGTGTATAGACTTCCCCTTGAGTTTGAGATCGATTCAATGATTCTAGATCCTGTTTCGTATATCATTCGTTCGTAGTAAGGATTTCAGTCACTTGCGTATTTTAGAACTTAGATTTGATTTCCTTCGTAGTGATTGTCATTAGAAGGTCGAGTAGGTGATTTGACACCCACCTAGTTGTTTCCATGCGCCTGCGGGTCAAGCTCCGTCCTCGTCTGACAAATTCTGTTGTTGGTTGAGTTCTCGCTATTTAGCTTCCGCTAGCGGCGTAACCGCCTTAACATTTGGCGCCGTTGCCGGGGACGGGAGCCCTAAGTAGGTGACCTTAGACTAATCCTACAAGGTGAGTCGTATAAACTACTTTGTTACTTTAGTTAGAAAAGATCTAGGAGTGGTGGACTCCGAAGATCTCGAGAGATACTAGGAAGTGGGGTATTCCTGGGTCTTCCGTGTTGACAGTATTTTTAGTTTAGCTTAGATTTGTTTGTTGTTTTGTTGGTGTTGAGTAGTTGTTGATAGAAGAAGAATTTGCTAGTCCGTGAGTGACAGTGGATATCTTTAAAGTCACAATTACCAAACCCATTTTATGATTAGGAATAGCTTAGGTAGGACTTCATTTGATCCTGATCTAGAGCTAGTAATCATTGGAGTATTTGCTTGATATGGTTGATTGCATGTTAGATCACTAAACCGTCGAGTTAGTAGTGAAACTTGCAATAAACAAAAGTCAGAGAAATTTTCTGTGTATCTGGGAGTTGTTGAGCACTTGAGAAAGCTTTAGGAAGGATTCTGTGCCAAAAAACTGGAAATCTGCAACTTTAGACATCATACGCGTATGATGTCTAAATGACCAAACAGAGACCAAAACAAAAATTTTGACTTTACCAGAGTGTTCAAAAGGGGAGTTATACCCTAATCTCAACTTAAAACAAGAGCATTAACACTCAAAGAAACCCAAAAAAGACAAGTCGGAGTCCAAGAAACGCAAAGAATAGAAAATTTTGGATTCAGATCTTGTTTTTACATTCAAACCTGACAAAAACACTTGAAACTCAATTATAAACATTGGAGAAGGCTTAAAACCAAGAATAGTCAAAATCTGGGACAAAAGACATCATACGCGTATAATGTCTTTTGGCACATCCACTGCTTATTTTTAATATCTGACCTGACAAGATTGTTACAAGCACTGTAGGAAGCATAAATATCAAGTTTTTACCCAAATTGATGAAAAAGACATCATACGCCTATAATGTCTTTGACCTAATTTTGGACATATTTTGATACTTTGCCAACACAGATCCATTGTAATAGCTGTCTAGAGGTTATATTTCAAGTTTCATCCCATTTGGATCACAATTGACCCAAAACAAGTCAAAAGCGGAAAATTGCCAAGAAAAGCCTAAATTAGCCATAACTTGCTCAAACAGAGTTCAAACTGAATTTTGTGAGTGGAAAGAGCATAAGGGGGCTACTGAGAGTGAGCATAACCAAAATAGTCTAAATCTGTGAAAAAAGACATCATACGCGTATAATGTCTTTTTCAGCATAACTGCAACAAAATTCTCACTTGATGAAACAGAAGTTGTCCAACTGACAAGATTAAACAATTGACCAAGTATCAATCAGTTTGGATCAATTCTGACCACAAAAACTTGGGAAAACAAATTGCCGAGACAGAGAAGTTAAAGTCCTTTAGGGGAATTGATGAATTTGAGATCGGGCAGGAATCTCCAGAATAACCAACCAAAACAAGGGGAACAAGCAAGTGTCATATCAACCGAGGGAAGTGTAAACCAAAGTTGGGTGCAACCGTTAGAGCCGATCTTTGAAGGAAGTGTTTCTGATACTTCTTCAGAGAGATCTTACGAGATTTTCACCGAACACTTGGAACACTTGAACCTGAACAACAGAGAAAATATGACAGCAGGATCATCAAACCCTTCCGCCACAATGAAGCTATTGTTCATAAAATACCAATACGACAATGAGCAAGGTGCCAGGATCTACAAAGATGGAATGGACCGCTATTGTGTAAAGATAGAAGAGAGACCTAGTGAGTTCAAGGACTTAGTGCCTGTGAGCTATAGCGGAGATAGATATCTAGATGACGAGGGTACCATGTACTTGGTAGTCCTAAACCCTAACATTGTGGACAAATGGGGATTGATGGGCACCAAAGCCAAAGTAGATGAAGAACTCGAGGAGAAAGCACCAATAATGAACTTCCCTGATGCGAGGTTAAGAAGAGAGAATGAAACTACAAGGATCAACACTGATAACATCTATGTGGGGCTATACAAATATAATAATGGGGAGCAAGATCTCTATTATAGATGTGAAGAACCCTACACCGGAGAGTTGACGGACCAAAAAAGACTTTATGTCTTTACCTACACAGAGGGATCGGAAGTGAAAATTGCTGCTTACGACAAGTATGGGAGGCAATACTCAACAATGGGCAAGAAAGAATTAGAAGGATATACATACTTTGGGGGACCACTACATCAATATTATGTTACTTCTAGCTCACAAAGACCAGCACCAACAAATGGAGGGAAAAACCCAATGACGATAGAAGGACAAAGAACTCAGGCTGCTGACTCTTTCAGTCAACCTCAGTACTCGAAGCCCGGACCAATGGGATCATTACATTCCAGAGAGTCAATGGATACGAATCGAGGTAGTGCAGTTCCAATCCCCACATATACCACTCCAGGTCCAAGGTTCGAAGCGGAACCATCACATCTACCTCCTAGTAGTAGATTCAGAGCAGGGGAACCGACAAGGGTAACCCATGAAGTCCATGATGCTAGAGAAAGCTTTAGCCGGGACACAGGAGCAATGAGATTGGTAGCAGACCATAGACGTATGAGACCATCTCAAGTAGCGAAGTGTATGCCAAAGAAGTATGGTGGTTCAGGAGATCCGTATGCACATGTGTCACTCTTTAAGCAAGTCTTAAGAGCTGAGCAGATAACCGATTTCCATACACAATACGAGGGATTTGGTCTTACTCTGGAAGGTACGGCATTGACATGGTTTCAACCACTAAACATAGGGGGATTCCATGACATTGACCATTTGCTAAGAGAGTTTGCTGAGGAATTCTCAAAATGAGGGATTAAGCACAATACGGTCTCACAAATATATGCTTTTAAACAGAGAGAACACGAAAAAGTGAAGGAAGCTTCACTTCGCTTCAAACAATACATTGAGAGATGTCCAGTACGTGAACGACCACAAGATGACAGACTATCTGTTCTCTTTATTGAGGGACTGAGAAATGACACTCTCAAGAAGGACTTGCACTTGAAAGATTGTGCAAGTTTCGAGCAAGTAACAAGAGAAGCATTGTACTTAGTGGATAACTATACGGTTTATGGAGAGGTGTCAGCGGATACAGATTTTGCATCCACTAGCTCCTCCTCCGTAGCGAGCGAGACTACCACTAAAAAGAATGTTCAAACAACAACCATGCCAAATGTAGAGCAAATGATAGAAGATGCTCTAAAAAGGATGGCACCATACCAAAAACCATTGCCAAAAACACTGAAATGGTGTGCTATTGAACAAAAATGGACAAACCATCCAACAGAGGAGTGCTATTACAACAAAGGGTATGTAAGGGAGCGTCAGTATGCACCTCCTGCTCAATTAGCACCACCTCAAGTACATCCAGTACCTCGATACCCAACGGGAAATGTACCAGGACCTATGGGGATAGAAAGACCGCAACCGGTATTGGGACAACAACCACCTTTACCAGGAGCAAGATCAGTGGGCATTAGATATGCACCAACCTTAGAGAATCAGGAAAAACAAGCCCTAGTGCCTGTTCAAGCCTATTATGAAGAATCTGGGGCACACATGTCTCCAACTGTGTATTACCCACCAGAAGAACCCAAACAACCAGAACCATGGGGCATGATTGGGAATGTTGGAACACCAACAGTTACAAGTGCTTCTGATGAAGAGAGATACAATTTGGACGCAAGAACATTGATGTTCATAGCTCATGGAGGGTTAACAGGACAAAGACCATCCTATCCACAAAGGACGAATCAAATGGGACCAAGACCAGCACTAGGACCCTATTACAAGTGTGGAGGTGACCATCTGATGAATGTTTGTCCACATACGGAAATCATTAGAATTAACGCTTATTGCACTGAGTGTGGGGTTACTCACTTCATTGAGGATTGTTCAAAAAATCCAAACAAAGTGCAAAAGACGACATTGAATATGCTAGAAACTATTCCTACTAGCAGTGGGTCTGAAAATGAAACTCTGATACCAACGCAAGTTGTTACTAGAGCTCAAGCTAAGAAAACCACTAGAGAACCTGAGAATGGAAAGTTAGCGACTGAAATGGTTAGTCAAGGACCGCGGAGTCAGAGAAACACATGGAAAGCTAGAAAAGCACGCATGAAGTTGAGAAAAGAACGTGAAGACGCTATTCTAGCTGAGGAACTAAAGCGAACTAAAGATAGATTAGAAAAACTTGAGAGTCAAAACGGGAAACGAGAGATGAGCCCGGAAAGAACGAAACAAAAGCGTATCAAAGAAACAACGAGCTTAAGCTCAGGGGGATCAGTGCTAGTCGACAAAGTGCACGAACCATTGGACGCACTGATGAGAGCTTACGAAGCTAGGTTAAAGAACAACCAAACACAAGAACAGAGGTGGATGACATACCCAAACGCGAAATTGGAAAAGCAGAGACTTGAAATGTGCCAGAGAATGATCGAGACTGCACAAGCCTTATTAGAACCACCAAAAGAAACAATGAATTGTGGAACGGAAAACCCAATTCAGCAAGAGACGGTCATTTCACGGGTAGCTGAAAAGACTCCCAGTGCACAAAAGCCTGAAAATACACACAAGGATGACCGCATAGTGTTGAACACAACCGATCAGGAGATAGAGATTTTTCATCCAGTCATACAGAGGTCTTACGGAAGAGATGAGGATTACAATGAATTTGGAAACAAGTGAGAGAGGCAAACTTTGCAAACGAGCTACGTTGCCAAGCTAATCAGACAAATTGGGAAAAGGACATCAGGAATCCTCCCATAGTGGAATTTGAGGTAGGATCTCAAGTGGACTTGGATCTGCAATCTTATTGGGGAGATGAGGGCTCTGTTAGAACAATGGAGAGCAAACCTCACTCACTGAATACCTTACCTTCATACTTAGGAGAGTATGAAGCAAAATCCGAGACTAGAGCACTTCCCTCACGAAGAATTTCATCAGAAAAAGTCATGGACTCGCAAGGATTGATAGAGATCTTGTCAACACCAGTGACATGCACTATCACTCTAGCTGAGCTTTTGAGGCTAAGACCACATATGTGGACCACTGTAGGAAAATGCTTGGAGAAATTCGGGATAAAAGACCCAACATCGAGACTGAAAGAGGGTATACAAGAGCTGAGTAAACCACAAAAGAACGCTAAGCCTGTACCCTTAAACAAGGTCGGAGAGTATTGCGAAGGTGAAGAGGGGAATACAACCTTACCAGTTGAATTCCAAGGAGTGAACACGATGGCAATACTGGACAGCGGAGCTGGGGTAGCCATTGCTACAAAAGAAATCTGGAAAAAATGGGGGAAACCAGCAATAAGGAAGACTAGGTTGAAACTCCAATTAGCAGATGGACACATGGAGAAACCTATGGGGTTATTAGAGAAAGTTGTAGTGACTTCTTGCGGCATTGAATACGAACATACTTTTGCTATTGTCGATTTTGGCAAGGAGAATAACTATGATATCATACTGGGACGACCATTCATGAGACAGTTGAAAATGGTCCAGGATTGGGGCTACGATCACATATACCTGAGAAATATGGAAACCACTACACGTGTGAACCTGAAAGACCATAGCTACAAAGATGTGAACCGAACACCGGTGGAGGAGTTTGATTCAGCTACTTTGGCGGGATCCGAATTTCCAGCTTGGTTAGGTAAGCCCAAGGAGTTATGGATGTGTGGAGCTTCGAAATGTGGAAGTCTGAAACGAGAAGAATGTGTTTTAGAAAGGGCTATCGAAGACGAAACTTATATAGGAGAACCCTTTCCAGAGGACACGCTTGAACCATTAGAATGGACACACATTCTAGCAACCCTAGATGTTTGTGCAATTCCGGATGGTCCCACAATGAAATTTTGCGACAAGGACGGGTACGACGTGGTTCCGTACTTCATGTTGAGAACTGTACTCGAAAAAGAAACTGAAAAGAACGATACACTGGAAAAGGAAGATGAAGGGGAGGTGTTTCACGACAGTCCCGATCATCCTGAGTGGGGAAATGAAGCAGACAACGAGTCAACGGACAATTCAAGCGGAAACTAAGAAACTATAACGGATGTCCGATTTTATGATTTTCCGAACCAAACTAAACAACGCCAGAAACGCTATAGAGCAAAGAGAAAAACAAAGGGGGTTAGAACCAATCCGATGCCTAGAATAAGGGAAAAAAATCAATTCCTAATGCTAGTAAAGGCAGAAGATTGTGTTAAGGACAAGATTTTTGGAAGAATGAGAGGCAATGATCAAAAGAGCTTACAAAAAGACAAAAGAGGCTCAAGAAATCAAGTTCAAAGGAATGGAACGAAAACTGAAATAGAAAAATCAGAAAAGAACAAGCG
Organism: Adiantum capillus-veneris; assembly: GCF_014529385.1. Taxonomy (NCBI): domain Eukaryota; kingdom Viridiplantae; phylum Streptophyta; class Polypodiopsida; order Polypodiales; family Pteridaceae; genus Adiantum; species Adiantum capillus-veneris. Next base: position 53,952,893 of record NC_140932.1, read on the forward strand.
CAACAGAGAACACATGGAGTCCAAGCTAGAACGTAAAAACAAGTACAGAGAGCTCAAGAAAACTTTGAAAGAAGTTTGGACGACAGAAATTGAGAGTGGAGAGGACGAAAACACCAAAATCAAGGAAAACATGGATGTTCCCTCTCACTATAGGAAATTCACAATAGAGGATAGGAAGGTGGTATTAACCCCACCTATTCGAGAGAGAAAGGAGAACGAATCTTATGACGGACCGGAGAATGCAAAAAAAGTTGATTTAGCAGCTCCAGGTGAGCCACCTAGACCGGTGTACATAGCCACAGATTTGTCTCCACGCGAGGAAGAGAGACTTTTGAGTCTTCTCAGAGAGTATAGGGATGTGTTTGCATGGTCTTATAAGGACTTAAAGGGAGTTGACCCATCGATATGTCAACACACAATCCCACTGAAACAAGACGCAAAGCCTAGCAGACAGAGACCATACACATATAATGATACATTTGCTAAGCGAATCAAAGAAGAGATAGATAAGTTAATGGAAGCTGAATTCATATACGAGATTGAACACACCGACTGGGTATCTCCGATTGTGGTAGTACCCAAGAAGAACGGAAAACTCCGAGTGTGTGTCAACTTAAAGAAAGTGAATGCTGCAACAATCAGGGACAATTATCCCTTGCCGATAACTGATCATGTTCTATAGCGTGTATCAGGAAAAACAGCATACTCTTTTCTTGATGGTTTTTCAGGATATAACCAGCTAGCCATAGCACTGGAAGATCAACATAAAACAGCTTTTGCAACGGAGTGGGGAATTTATGCTTATCGGGTTATGCCTTTTGGTCTAACCAATGCTCCCGCAACCTTCCAGAGGCTGATGACACATGCTTTCAAAGAATACTTAAGGTTGTTTCTAGAAATATACATGGATGATTTATGTGTACATTCTCTTCTGAGAGATGAGCATCTAGAACACTTAAGAAAAGTATTTGAGAAATGTAGGACATATCGCATTTGTCTCAATCCTGAGAAATGTGCGTTTATGGTCCGACAGGGCAGAATTCTGGGACATATTGTCTCACAAAACGGAATATCCACGGATTTAGAGAAGATAAAAGTTATAGTGGATATGCCTAGACCAACCAATGCGAAACAAGTACAGAGCTTTATGGGACATTGCGGATATTATAGACGATTCATTTACATGTACGCTATAATAGGCCAACCACTTTACAGGCTAATAGTGAACTTTGAATGGACAGAGGAGTGTGAGGAATCGTTCAAGAAATTGAAAGAGGCACTCATTACTGCTCCAGTCTTGAAATCACCAGATTGGGAGAAGATATTCCATGTGCATATAGATGCTTCGGCATATGCAATAGGATGCATTCTGGCTCAGCCAGAAGAAGGAAACATGGATTTTCCTATCTGTTACGCCAGTCGACAGCTCAACAATGCAGAGAAGAATTACACCACAACAGAGCGAGAGGGATTAGGAATGATATATGCTGTGAAGAAATTTCGGCATTATCTTCTAGCCAACAAGTTTGTGTTTTTTACGGATCACCAAGCCTTGCTCTACCTAGTGAATAAACCATGCAATACCGGGAGAATAGTGAGATGGTTCATTATCTTACTGGAATTCGACTTCACGGTAGTAGTAAAGAAAGGAAAAACACATCTTAGAGCTGATCATCTTTCGCGATTGACGAATGGAGAAGACCCTATAGGAGTAGATGACGACATGCCAGACGCGTACTTGTTCAACATAGAAATGATACCGAAGTGGTCTCAAAATGTCGTTAACCTATTAACCTATGGAGGAGAGTTCGATAGAAGAGAATACAACCAGAAACATATTGCTATTCAGCAATCCAAGAATCTTCAATTGGTTGCAGGAAGGTTGTATCAATTGGGAAATGATCATGTTTTACGACTATGCATCAATCCTGAGGAATATAATATATATCTGCGCGAAGCACATGTTCAGGAATGTGCATTTCATTGTTCAAGAAGGAACACATATAGGAATTTGTTACAATTGGGAGTCTATTGGCCAGGAATGAAAGAAAGCGTACATGAATATGTCACTGTATGTATTGTATGTTCATCAAAACCGCCAGCAGAGTATTCGACATTATATCAGATAATGATCGCTCCAGAATGGAGTCAGTATATTGTTGAATATCTCACAAATAGAACTTTCCCAGAAGGAACGTCAAAAGCTCGTCAGAAATCTGTAGAGACAGAAGCTAGAGATTACGCTTTAATAGGAGATCAACTCTATAAGAGAGGTAAAGACAACCAGCTTAGGATTTGCGCATCAGAGTCTGAGTATGTGATAATACTAAAGCAAGCTCATGGAGGAGTAGGTGGAGGCCATTTCTCAGGTGATAAGACAACAAAACTTGTCTTAGCCGCAGGAATATGGTGGCCAACATTACATATGGACGCTGAGGAATACGTTAAACGGTGCGATGACTGTCAGCGGACCAAAGTACCACTTAAAAGAGATGATATGCCGCTTAGACCAATGATGGGGGCAAGAGCTTTTGCAAAATGGGGGATTGATTATGTCGGACCCATTTCACCTCCTGCATATAAGACTCATGCACAATACATCGTTGTGGCTACAGACTATCTAACAAAGTGGGTCGAAGCAAAGGCAACTCAAAAAGCAGATGCCAGGACCACGGCACAATTTCTATATGAATACGTCTTTGTACGATATGGATTGCCAATAGAAATTGTGAGTGATCGAGGCACACATTTTATAAATGAAGTGATAGAGATCCTTCTAGATGAATTCATGGTAATCCATAGGAAATCAGCCCCGTATCATCCACAAGCAAACGGACAAGCTGAAGCAACAAACAAAACCATATGCACGGTCCTTACGAAGATTGTATCTGAGTCGAGAACTGACTGGGACCAGAAGTTGCATTCAACATTATGGGCATATAGGGTAGCATATAAAACATCAATAGGAACGACCCCATATAACATGGTTTTTGGGCTAAATGCTATCTTACCAATAGAATTCTTGATTTCAACCTTAAGGGTGGCTAAGGATCTAGAGTGGACAGGGCACGAGCTTTCTGATAGAATAGATGACCTGGAAAAGCTAGATGAGCTTCGCCTAAAAGCAGTAGCTTCTATCTACGCTCAAAAAAGGCGACAAAAAGAATTTTTTGATAAGCATGTGCGGACTAAAGAGTTTAAGGTTGGGGACTATGTCCTAGTTTACACTCTGAAACAGCATGCTAAGAAGCTTAAAAAGCGAGGGATGGGACCTCTGGTGATTAAAGATCTATCACCAAGTGGAGCCGTCAAGCTTGCTACATTAGACGGAGAAGAAATGCCCAATTGGATTAGTGGATGCAGAGTGAAAAAGTATCTTTTGCCGCTAACCCAAGACATGCTTCTCAAAATACATCAAGAAAAGCTGCGTGTCCAGAAAAAGAAAATGATTTTGGAGGAAGCGCAAGCCGAGGCGAAGGAAAGAATGGAGAAAAGAAGACTACTACGTCAGAAACAGCGCAATGAAGGAGCAATACGAATAAACGCAGTCAGTATAACAGAAATGGATAATGACAAAGAAGAACCCATCATTGAATGTAAAGTAGGAACCAACCAAATCAAAGCCAGAGCACTATTGGATTCAGGAGCTCAAGCTAACCTACTTTCACTCAGTTTGTATAGACAATTGACAAATGACACTAAACTACAAACTGCCAAGCAAGAGTTAAAGAGTTACTCTGAGAATTCAATCAAAACTGTCGGATGCACAGTTTTACATATACAGATTAACCAGTATGTGTATCCTCATATGTTTTACGTGGTTGAAGACCAAGCTACACAACAACCATTATTGCTAGGACAACCATGGCAGAAGCAATACAATGCAATGATTGACTGGAGTTCTAAATCAGTGCTTATCAAATACGAAGGTGAAAGTCAATCAGTTAAGTTCACCAAAGGAACAGAGCCAACTCCAAAGGACAAATCCAAAGACAAAGGTAAACAACAACCAGAGAAAAAGAAGAAGCAATGGCAACCAAAAGTTTCTTTACAACCGGATTACTCTTCGACGAGGAATTCTCAACAGTGGATAAGGAAGACAAGCAATAATATAACAGCTCAACCTTGGGAAAAAAACGGAGTCAAAGTTGGTATGGAGACCAAAAAAGGTTGTGCCAGAGAACACAAAGGTGGAAAACAGAGTCTTCAATACCAGACAACAGAGTGATTCCAGACAATCAAAGACAGTGAAACAGATCTGGATTCCAAAGAAGTTCATGACGGCACAAAACTATAGCAAGCAAATTTGGATCCCAAAGATTTGTAAACAGGAACTCCCTTCAGTACAATCAACGGACACTCCTAGGTATTTCAAGTCGAGGAAATCAACACAAAGAACAAAGCAGGTTTGGGTCGCAAAGAGTTTGTGGCAAGCACAAGTGAAGCGGAAGCAGATTTGGATTGTGAAAAAGAACAACAAAGTAAAGAAGAATCCATCTACTGATTCTACTACCGAAGTGCCAAAAACAACCCAAAACCCGACCACCAATCCTTCAATCAAACAAAGAGCAACTTTATTGGAAAGACTATTGTATCATCGCTCTACAATTGCACTGGGAACTTATGACCAAAACAACTACATTGCTTCGCCCACAGACACTTCATAGTCGTCCGGGAGGACTCAGACTAGGAGGGGGGGAGGTATACAGGTATACAGGAGTTACAAAGCAGCTACAAGCGCAAAAAACAAAGAAAAACAAAAATTATATTACAAGGGCGGTGTCTTACATGATTTTGCAATTTTTATGTTTGATTGCGGATATTGATAATATTTATGCCCTTATATACCTTGTTTTGCAACAAGAAGAGATCAAATGATGAATTTGGGTCTCTAGACGTGTAAATATCACTAAATAAGAGTGTTTTTGGAGCAAAAAAATGAAAAAAAGTGGTAATCCAAGTCCAGAAATCACAAATAAGTGTATATTCATATACACAGGGTTACCAGCTATTTATCGTGTATGTTTGGAATTTTTTGGCTTCAATTTGCTATTTTCCTTTATTTTTTATGATTTTCTTAATAAAAATAAAAGAAAAATAAAAAAGCAGGTGAAATGAGATCGGAAAAAAGAAAAGAATAGATGGTGATGGTCCTAATGACAAGGGCAACCCATGGTAAAAATTGGGTACAATTCTGAAAAAGTTGCGGAAAGCCCGAAATGACAGAATTTTGGCAAAGTGGACAGATTTCTCAGAAATAGGTCAAACGGAGTCCAAATTGAGAAATTTCAAATCCTAAAGTGCATTTCACGACGAGATAGGAGCACATGTCAAATTTGGTAACAAGTGATCCGGGAAGCCCGAAGTTAAGTATTTTTTCACATCACTTTCAAGCTCATTTCCACTATTACCTTCTTGGAGAGAGCAAAGAGCACACAGGAGCATCCGACCTTCTACCGCCTTCTACGACTACTACGAGAGCTCAGAGGACACCAGACATGAGAGGTAGACTCGTTGCCATAAGCTTTTGATGCTTATCGTTAACTTTTGTCGCGAAAACTGACCAAAACCAAGAAACAAGAGCAGACGGGAAATGGGAAAGAACGCTAGGTAGGGGCACAACCGCCTAACCAAACCTTGCAAGAACTTAGAGGTGGGTTACCCTAACATAGAAGATGGGTTTCTAACACTCAAAGCTCGAGAAAGAACGACTTGAAAAACCCTAGGTCAACAGAGCCTGCAAGAGGCAAACAGGAAAAAGTTGTCGAAACGACACAAAACTTCTCAGGAAGCTTAACAACATCGAGGGCAATGCAACCATGGAGTATCTCCGGGTTTGGATCACCAAAAGTAGGTCGGAACAACCGATTCGGCTGCGGACACACAAAGCGTCATTTTGGCATAACGGCTAAAATTGACGACCAAATGATATGAAACTTCACAAGCAGCTTCAAATATACATGGATGACTTATGTTTGCAAGCAAAACCCAAAAGAAAGCTGATTCACTTACCGATGGTGAAAAAGACGCTTTCGGGCAACCAAATGGAGAAAGATGGAGAACGGGGAGCCAAAGTCAAGTTCAACCAAATAGGTGGCTTCACAACATATCCAATGAGCTGGAAATGCAACTCTTGAGAAGAAAAGTTGAAGAAATTCAACTCCAAGGCAAAAAGACGACTTCGGAGACTGAAATGCCTATAAGGGGGCTTTTTAGCTAAACTGATGACTTTTTAAGTTGAAAACTAGTTATCAGGGCTTAGGGCACTAGCACAAAGCATTCTTTGCACAAAAAGACCAACATTTCAAGAAAAGACATCATACGCGTATGATGTCTCACAGCATGATTTTCACATCCATTTCAACATTTGAGTGCATAGCCTCATTCCACATGTTAATCACATCCTATGAACCAAGTATCATGAGAATTGGAGTTAGAAAACCCAAGGAAACCAAAAAGACGCAAAGTAGGCCATAAAATTGATTTTTGGTCCTAATTTTGTCAAAATAACTCCAAACTCATTGAAACTTTGTAGGATTGTTGATTAACACATCTATAAGCTATCTGGAACCAAAAAGCACCATTTTGACACAAAAGACATCATACGCGTAATACGTATGATGTCTATTTGCACTTACAGAGCCAAAACTGCTCATTTGTCATCATACATCCATTATATATATCTAATACATGCTACATATGAAGTTTGGAACCATTTGGTCAAGTGGATCACCCCATTAGCCCAATTGAGGAAAAATCCTTCATCCAAAGCCTATTTTAGCCCAAATTCAACATACTCAAGTCCAAACCAAGATTTGAGTAGGGACAGTCCTTCACTAGTACATGGGGAGTCCACAGAACCAATCCCATGAAAAATTGATGAAAAAGACATCATACGCGTATGATGTCTCCAGAGCCATTTTTAGCCCAAAATCTATCCAAAATTCATAAATCCACTGAATAAGCCTATCTAAAGCCATATACAAGCTTATAGAGAAATTTGGTCCAAAAATACACTAAAAGACATCATACGCGTATGATGTCTCACTATGTGATTTTGGCACCTCAGGGCTTCAACCACCAAACAGAAGTGATCTACATGCTATTTGAAAGTGAACCACCAAGTTTTATCCAATTTGGATCATAAAATCCAATTCCCTTTCAAAATTTTGCCAAGAGCCGGAACTGGACTAAATTGGCCAAAACTTGACCAAATGGTATCCAAACTCAAATCCATGCATATGATAATCATGTATACACTATCAGCTACAAGCACAACCAATATGAAGTCATTTTGACACAAAAGACATCATACGCGTATGATGTCTCCAACATGATTTTGAGCCCAGTTTGCATATTTTTTTCACCTACCTTGCATCCTTAGGCCTTGAATTTCAATTTTCAAGTCATTTGAATAGTTAAAAGCTTCATTTCGGCTTTCAGTACTAAAAAAACGCTAACTTCTGAACTTGGAGTTACAGGATCCATGGATTCCGCCAAGTTATCGGCAACGAAGAGAAAAAGACCGACAATCAAAGATGCTCTTGCAGAAGCGGAACCCTTTGACATTCCAGCAGAAACCCTCAAGCCAACCAAAACTTGGGTGGAGGAAGCAGTACTGGAGAAAGAGGGAATAAAGATCTACCAGGGGACTTTCAGAGATCCTCAAGGGCAAGCGGTGGATATACCGATGATCCCACAAGAATTGGTGGATTATAGCAGGTCAGAGAACATCAACAGGTACCTGGAAAGGGCAGACTTGCACAGATTCTTCACCTCGAGACCATCAGGTGTAGATACAAGAAGAGTATGAGTTGGCAACCTCCATTCAGAAGGATGGGAAAGCCACATTGACAGCAATAGATGGAGAGAAAGTAGAGGTACAGATCACTCCACAGCTCATTGCAGATGCATTGAAGCTGCACAACAAAGGGAGCTCTGTCAGGGAAAGAAGGGAGGCTATAGAGGTTTATGGGTCCAAGAAACAGAATGCAACTTATGGAGATATGGCAGACCAAAGAGCGGCAACCCTTTACCGATTGTACAACCAATTTCTCCATATTTGCAGTAAAAGACCGCAAAAGTATACGACACCTCCCCATGCCATTGCAACTACCATCACATGGGCATTGAAGAGCAATATGCCAAAAGAGGTGAATTACGCTCAACACATCCACGAGCAACTAATTGCCATGCACAACGAGAAGCCAAAGTATATAGGAGGAGCTGAAGTTCTGACACGAATAGCTTATGAAGCTATTGGAGCCAGAGATCAATGGCTAAAGGTTCCCTCCCAGAATGAGTGGCTTAGAGAGGCCGATGAGGAGGAAGAACAGCCTGAAGTATCCAAGAAGGCGTCCACAAGAGCACGCAGGAAACTAGAAATAGTTTCAGAACCTGAAGAGAATGTGGATGAGCCGCTTATGAAGAAAGCAAAGAAGAAGGTTGCTCCCAAGCAAACCAAAAGTCAGAAAGCGGCAAGAATGGAAAGACTGGTGGGGCAGTTTAGAGCGGAAAGAGCTCTAAAGGGGGACTTTGAAGAAAAGTGGGTGCCAGACCCCACTAAAGTCGGAACTAGCTCAGCCAGGCCACATGTTGATCAATATATTAGAGCTTATAAGGAGTCAGAGGCTATACTGGAGCAGCAACCTGTCGAGCCATACACTGAAGAGGAAGTACAGCTTTTAAAAGCTGAGCTAAAAAAGGACGACAAGGGGAAGAAGAAAGTAGATGAGTCTACTGAACCTCAAGAGAAAGACGGGCAAGCAAACAAAGGGAAAGCCAAGATGACTGAGGACAATCAGCCCTCCTTTACTGATGTACCAAGCCCGAAGAAGACGGAAATCATTGTGGAAGAGACCACAGTAGAGATGGACACGGCTGGTATGGAAAAGCCGGAGGCCGGGACCAAGGAAAAGGAGATAGATCCAATTCAGCAAAAGAAAAACGATTATGAGGATCTGGTAGCGATAGGGTACACTGAAGAAGAGGCCCTTGAGGCAGTCTATGGGATCCACCTACAAAAACAAGATGATCGGAGAGGGACAGAGGAAAAAATAAAGAGTACAAAAGAGAGTGAAGAGAAACTGGACGAGCAGAACGTACTAGAAGAGCCGAAGCCAGTGGAGGTGGTGGCAGAAAAAGCTTTAGAGTTGACAGATGAAGATGAAAAAGACATGCACATGGTGCATGAACTGCTCAACAAGATCAAAGAAAGATCCAAGGCAAAGGAAGTGGAGATTGAGACAGCCAAACAAAGGGAAGCCGAGTTGCAGAGGAAATTAGAGGATGCTATGACTGAATCTGAAAGTCATAAAGCATCACTCTACGACGCGGAAAACGAGAGAGACAGCTTGATACTCCAGCTAGCCGAGGCTTCAAGAGAAGTAACAAGTGCACATGAAGCAAGGGAGCGGATGGAAGACGACTTGGAGGCGGCTAAAGATGAGCTCATTGAGCTAAGGGAAAGAGTCGAGCTCCAAGAAAGAACAATCACTAGACTCAGGACTACCCCTAGAGCTAGCAGAGCAGGAACCGAACAAGAGGGAGCTCTTGTACCAGCTCTGGAAGACCAGGTCCGAAGCTTACAAAGAGAGCTAAGATTAGAGCAAGTGCAAAGGTTGCACATTGCGGAGAGATCATTGGCAGCAGAGGAGAGGCTCACTTTAGAAAATCAAACACTAAGAACAGAGAATGAGACCCTCCGCAAACAGATCCAAGATCTACAAGAGCAACAAAGAAGAGAGACAGAGACACCACAAGAAGAATCAGGTGGAGCAGCCATAGAGCTACCAGAAACTGGAGAGGCAACCACAATTGAAGATCCAGCCCTAGTTCACGAGGTGGCCTCGACTTCAGGAATCTCTGAAGAAGAAGAACAAAGGCTCCATGACCAAATAGCAAAGTCAACAGAGGAGAGTGCCAAGGCGGAAATGGAATGGGAGAGGGGACTCCTAATCTCCATTAGACTTCAGGGATTAGACACAAAAGTGCTCCATGAAGAGTGGATGCAACCCAGCTTGCCTTTCCCTTTGATGAAGTTTGAAGTGATAAAAAAGAAAAAGAGAATAGACCAGGAGCAGTATGTCGCTCTTTACGAAGGCGACATCACAAAAGAGGAACAATCAAAGAAGATTGTAGATTCGCAGCCTAGATGGAGGAAAGGTTGGCTGAACAAATACCCAACCTACCTCATCTACTTGGTAGAGGCACCAAAGGAGATTCGGGAGGATGCAACCTTCTGCCCGGTGCCAAGAATCAGAAGCTGTAAAGAGCATGGCAGGATTGCAGAAAAGAAGCCAAATTGGCTTAATTACCCCAGGATGCCAGGACCAAAGGCAGGAGAGAGAATAGGTAAAGCCTACATGGTGAAAACCCTAACGGACACCATCAAGCTCTTTACTGGCTCTCCTGACCTTTCGTGTCAGATGCTCAAGAAAATTTGCAGGACTCTCTTAGCTTGCATTGAAGTGTTCGCGCCAGATAAAGCCACGACCTCGAGTCTACTATCGACGGCCGACACAGTGACTGATATGATGTATGATCTTTCATTGCAGCCTTCTCCAAAAGTGTTGCACCTCCTATACCAGAGGATTATGTTTTTGCCTAGCTTCCACATGCAAACATTCGAAGAAGCTTTCTACACAGGCTTTTTCACCCACGAAAGCAAAATATTCGGCCCAACCTTGACCATCGGCAACCTACGATACGAATCACATTTACAGATGCTCAAGACGACAGGACTTTATTGACCAAGCATAAAAGTCATGTCAGGGACAACATGAACGTGGAGGGGGGGAGTGTTGAGCCAGCAGAGGATCACACCCACATTTTTGCTCACACTCATCATTTTTGTAACCATTGATTGTAATAAATGTCTTTCCGACATTGATTTTGAATTGAGCCATTCATTAAGTAACGGGACTCCATTGAGTTTCCAGCTTGTAATCCCGAAGTAATTTCACTTGCTGATGTAATTAGTTAGAGATGTTCTCACCTCCAAGGCTGAGGTATATAAGCCAAAGTTTTGTAACCTAAAGGGGATTCAGTTTATTAATCAAAGGGAGTTTTTGAGCGCCGTGACTGTGTCTGAGAGAGAGTGAGAGTCTTATCTACTTGCTACGCGAGCTACGGAGCCGCCATTGGAGAAGCGACACCGCCATTGTGTTAGCAACGGCGAGAGCTACGCACAGATACCAAGAGTGCGCGCTATCGGCTTCTATGTGTGGTAAGTTCCTACGAGCTTCGGTGTGAGTTTTCTTCCAACTCGTGTGTCGGAATGGAGTGTGCATCATATCTATAGAACCACAACGAGTAGAGCTACACATTGGTACCATCGGGGTCAAGTTTCGATCACCTGTATTTTTCGGCCTGTCTTCATACGCGTTTGCCGCACGGAGTGGTTATAGGTTGATTTTGTAGTTCAAGTCTTTAGGGTGTTGTTCTTACCTAGTGTATAGACTTCCCCTTGAGTTTGAGATCGATTCAATGATTCTAGATCCTGTTTCGTATATCATTCGTTCGTAGTAAGGATTTCAGTCACTTGCGTATTTTAGAACTTAGATTTGATTTCCTTCGTAGTGATTGTCATTAGAAGGTCGAGTAGGTGATTTGACACCCACCTAGTTGTTTCCATGCGCCTGCGGGTCAAGCTCCGTCCTCGTCTGACAAATTCTGTTGTTGGTTGAGTTCTCGCTATTTAGCTTCCGCTAGCGGCGTAACCGCCTTAACAGTAGCATACGAGTATTTAAACTATTTGACTCCAGCTTTTGGTGATTTACGTTGACTGCACCTATGGATGCAATATGGAATGAGCAGAAGGTGAAGAGCAAGCGCATGAAGGCATTGGATGCAGAGTCACTTCCAAAACGAGTGCGCATCACCCAAGACACAGTCGTTGCATCATCCAGGTAGCCATATGCTATAGGGACAGGGGAAATTATTTGAATTGTCTTACAACTCGATGTGCACATCCATCACATTACTCCACCAAGTTAAGCGTTGCCTCAAGTATTTGATTTTCTCTTTCACTTTTTTGTTATGCGTGCTCTCCCAATCATGAAATGCCATACATGTAAAGGTAGTTATGACAACATCTTTGTTTCAAATAAGAGACTCAAAACGATAGAAGTGAGTGCAAAATCTAGTCTTTGTAGGTAGTTTTTACATAATTGACATGCAAGGTCAAAAAATATCTAATACTCTCTGTATTTTGAGCATAAATCTCACAAGCCAGCGAGCAATATCGACAATAGAGGCGAACAACTTGGTATCATCACTTTTATACCAATATTTTAATATAAGATTCAAACCATGTGTACTACAACTAGAAGGAAAAACATGCGGGTATCGTCGCTTCAAGATTTTGCCGGAATTCTTGCAGTTCTTTGCATTGTCCATCACAATTTGGACTACATGTTTAGCACCCACTTCCTCTATCACATAGGCAATTACATTAGAAATATAAATCCCAAACTTAATTGAACCATTTGAATCCACAACATGAACAAATGTTTTGCGTCTAGGTGAAAAACTCATTAAATTATTTAGTGGTTTTCTTTGTACATTGGACCAGTCGTCACTGACTATAGTACATTCCAAAAGCTCTATATTGCTAAGAATTACCCTTTGCACACATTCTTTTACTTGAGCATAGCATTTCTCCAATAGATCATTTTGCATAGCATAGTATATGGGTGGTGAAATCCCTGGTCCAAACTCACTAATTTTCTTCCATGCTCACTGTCCACCATCATCATGGAACTCCCTAAAAAGTAAATCGCTTCAGCAAGAGCGAGGCTGTGCATCATCAAGTAAACCGCTACATAAGCTTTCTTGCAATTAATTTTGACGCATATACACCTTTTCCAGGTCAAAATGATGCTTTGATGAAGATGCAATGGGTAGATTGCTTTCTGGATGCACATTGGGATTTGGAGTGCAAGTTGGCGATGCTTCTGGAGTTTGTTGATTGGAACCATGATGTTCTGGCATCCCTGAAACATTATTAATAGATGTGTAATGTTTCTTTGATTCTTTCTTTTGAATTTCTTCCCTCAAGCGTTTGACCACTGCGGTTGCACTGCGGTGGATACATGTGCGACCCCGTTTCTTGGGTCCACCTAGAAAAATTTTCCTTAATCGAGGTGCCCCACCTGATTTTGTTGTATGGCATAGCTTGCACGCCCAATCTATGAATCGACCACCACTGATGTTAATTGTATATTGCCACTCTATCCTACGTAGCTTCTTTTTTCTATTTTGAATTTGGGTTCTATCACTAGGTCCAACGTTTTCTTCCATCTCAAATAATCTATTCAAGAAAGCATAGAACAATGCATACATAACTAAAGTGACAACAAAGATACTCACATATTACACAAACATACACTAATTATGATGATAAAATGTAGCCACACAACAATTTAAAACTAATTTAAAGTATTGTGTTTATTATGCTTTAACAAGAGATAACCAAATATGTTGTTTATTGTTTCTACTTTAACAAAGAATAACATCCATGACAACTCATGCTAACTCCAAAGTATGTCTCACACTTTGTAGGTTATGCGGTATTTTTCTTTTAAATTTACTTTACATGCATAGTCAACTATATAGACCTACTTAATCGATAGTTTTGATGTTCTCAAAAATATCAACAGATATTAATTTTTTTTAAACCTCAAGCATCATAGCATGATAAATGCAAATAATCTTTAAGACATATAAATGTGTGTTTTCAAATTAAGATACGTGAAATTGATAGCATACTACAATGCATATTGCACACCCAATGAAGGATGTCTTTTGTATCCACTTAAGAATACAATTAAACCAAGGATCTATGTTTGCCCACCAATACTCTAGTATAAGACAATAGACTCTTGTTTAACGTGGATCATATCAAATATCAAGAACCAATCTAGCCCCTAAGCACGACTCTTAACTCCATCAAATCGTTTATAAAACAACATAAGGGAGAAAGCAATATATAAATTATATGTGCTGCTGAAATGAAAACAAGCTCAAGTGACTCCAACTTTGTTTCTAAATCTCCACAGGTATTAGCTACGAACCACACTCTACCCACAATTCAAAGAGATGAAGACTAGTGTCTCAGTATCATTAGGCGAGCTTATAAGGAAAGATGATTGTCCCTAAGTAAGGACGTTCTTTTTAAAAAGACCCTCCTAGCCAACTGAGAGTTCTAAACAAAGGCAATCTTTCTCAAAAAGCTAAAAATGGGGCTAATCATCTCCTCTTTATAGTTATGACATAGCCAATCGGGATTTAGATATTCCTAGCGGTCCTGTTGGGATTATCTAAATCATGGAGGGTTTATATGCAAACCAAGTTTAAGAGGGTCATTGCAAAATTTGTGTGAATATAAATGTAATCACAACACATAAATTCTGTTATTAACGCATGTTATTAACATGTTCACGCATTTGTGAACACGTTAATGAAATCCCTGGTTTCATCCAATAGGGGGAGTTCTTTCCCATCTTAGACCTAGTAGGCAACCATCTCTGTCATATGCACAAGCAGTTCAATTAGCGTGCCCCTCCTTCAACCCTATTGCATTTATGCATCAGCATCTTCCTCATCAACAAGTAAACCTCAATAGTATCCCCCATAATGGCTCCTTTTATATTGTCTCAAATGTTTGGCAAAACATTGAAATTTCCCAAGAGGCCATGAACATTAAACCCCAATACCCCAATACATCTCCCAAAGCAATAGAAGATCTGAACTATGCAGGGAAAGAACCAATTGATGTAGAGGATTCCTCCCTCAATGCTGATGAACATGAAGCAGCAGATGGGCAAATAGTGGTGAACACTGCAGAATTGACCCAGTGGTTTAAGCAGTTGCAAGAGAGAGTTTTTATTGGTCTTTGTCATGGTATCCGCCCTCCGGTTGAAGTTCTAAAACAGTGAATAGCTCAAGAATGGAATCTAGAAACATCATCCCCTCTCAGGATTACACCAACCTAATTACTACTACTTATATTTCTTTGAAGATTTTAGCAGTGCTCTTCAAGTTATTAGTAGAGTTCAATGGTTGTTTAGAAACACTCCAATATCACTCTTTAAATGGCATAAAGGCTTTGACCCTAAAGGGAAGAAGCCTTTTAACATTCCTATTTGGGTGGACTTTCTTGATTTTCCCTATTGAGTTCTTTCCTTGGCTTAAACATTTAGGGAACCAAGTGGGTAAAATCTTAGGGCAAAAGGCCTCCAATGGCATCAATCCCAAATGGGACCCACAACTTCTAATTGAGGTTGATATTGATAATCTGCTAAGAGATATTGTGCTCATCAAAGACCAAGAAGGACAGAATCTGCATGCACAAAAGGTGGTTTATAGGAACTTACCCAATGCCTGTTTTCATTGTCTAAAACAAGGTCATCTCATAAAAGACTGCCCAAATCTTGCTAGTAAATTACAGAAAGAAACTGACAAAATCAAGGAAGCCAAAGACAACACTTAGGGATTTCAATAATTAGTAGGAAGGGTAGTTACAAAAATAGAAACACTCCTCGTGGAAACAATAGTAGAAATGTAAATAATTTTGGAACTTTTCTTGAAGAGGTGTTTGACCCTTCCCTTTCTGAAGATGAGGGGGAACCTGAAAATAATCCTTCTTCATCTGACAACTCTAATGATGATACTCATCAATCTTCTCATCAGCAAGCAACAATAGCATCCCCCAAAAGCACAAAGAAATGATATAACCACTGATAGCCGATTTTTGGAAATCAAGAAAAAAAAAGGTTTATCTTTTCTCTGCCCGAAACACGACAACACCACCGGAAGGCTTGACAAATTACCGGTCAATCGGTGAGCCACAAATTCTCTCTCTCTTTTCCCTGCCCCCGCCACGACCCATGTGGCAGCTCTGGCAGCACCCCTAGCCATAGCGCATCACTATCCATCATTAGCCCTGGCTTTTGGAGCCGCGGCCGCAAGAACCAACCCCAAGTAGGGGAGAGCACATTACCAAGAAAAACAATAAAAAGTTGGTTTTTTTTTACATTCACCACCCTGGCCCCTCTATGCTTAACCACCGGCGGGCCGCCACCAATTTGACCATACCTCTCTCCATTATCACCATAAAATAGAGGTCTCTCTCCCTCTCTCTCCTGCTTGGCTCCGCCAATCCACCACCATCTCTCTTATCCCTGCTTCTGTGTCACCTAGCCCCGCGGGTGCATAAACCAAGTTTCCACTGTCATATTCCATTGGCGGGACGCCATGCATGGACAAGAGTTCTCCCTCTCTCTTGCATTATTTATACACACACACACTTTCACATTTTTTTATCCTCTCTCTCTTACCTCTCGCTCGTCCATACTCCACCGGCGTACCGCCATACCTCACCCCCTAGTCTTCCCTCTCGTCCACACTCCCTCGATCTCACTCTCCCCTCCCTCTCTCTCCTCTTGTTTTCCTCCCACCAGCTGGCCACCACGTATCCAAGCACAATAATAGTCTCTGTGTGTGTGTGTGTGTGTGTGTGTGTGTGTAAGGGGCCCCGCGGGTGCTCTCTCTCTCTCTCTCTCTCTCTCTCTCTCTCTCTCTCTCTCTCTCTCTCTCTCTCTCTCGGTGTGTAGAGTTTGTGCTATCTCCAATCACTGTTATCTGCGTCCTAGCCGCTCAAAGCTAGGTGTTGCCCCCTCTGTTCGCTTCACCGTGGCCCGCTCGGCGTGCATCGGCTCCTCGCGTTTTGAGGCCTTCGGGGTCCACATCGCACTTTGGGCTCGTCAGTTGGTGCCCCCACGGAGGAGGGCTTCTTGGAAACCTTCAATTTACAATGCTGAAAACAACGCACATCATCAATCATGGACGAATGGCTGAAAGAATTCTCTAACTGAAGAACGGAGGAGGAGGAGACTGGAGAAGCACTGACCGCCTTCATCGAAGTGCTGCTCCCAGAATACATCGTCATAAACATCCAAGAGGTAAATTCCCCATCTCGTATTGCTCATGCTAACCTCAAATTAAGAGCATCAGGTGGAAAGGCTACGAAGTGCCATCAGTGCTGTCAACCAAAGCATTCTGTCAATAAGGTGCCGACAGAGGAGGGGAAGAAAGAATGGTGAGTTTTGATTTTGAGAATTGCAACACTCTCACGACAGTCAGATTTTGTGTAGCACCAAGTGTTTTCTCTCTAATGGTCCGAGAAGAGTCGTCAACTACATCAACCACAAAGTCTAAGCTAGAAAGCCTAAAGCATTTGGTGGACACAAGTGGGCCTACACTCTCTCTAGGCCTAGAGAGCTCAAATGAAGTTCAACCACCCAAGCGTCGCCGTTTCATGCAGAATGGAAAGCCGATTGAAGTAGACTCTTCTCACCCAGTCTATTTTGAACCTAATGTGGAGGATTGTGCGGACTTCTACAAGAGGTAGAGGCATGTGGTGAAGGTGTCACCTCGTCAACACCTGAGGTACGCAACCCTAGTGGTCAAATCAGTTCCGGGCTACACTTGACATGGATAATAACAATAGGTTAGAAGTCTTTCCTTTCTGTTTTTTGCAACACATGCATGTAAACATGTATTGATAGGAAGATATTCTACCAGCAAAAGATTGTTTTCCTATTTGGAGCAGAAATGCTTGATGAAATCCTTAGATCCCCACGTCCCATCATCTTGCCCCTTCTGGATTACTACCACTCTTTTTATGTAAGCATCTTTATTATGTTCTAGCTTTGTGATACATTTTAATCATGTTTTAAATCTATCCACCCAATCATGTAAAAAGCCGCTATGAGCCGCTAATGTCATTAATGTTATAAAAAAAAAAAGTTTGTAATTTCGTGAGTTACTACCATGGCAAGTGTCTCTTTTCCCACATTCAGTGGAAAGAAGGGAGAAGATATCACCACCAACTTTCTGAATAACTTCGACATCGCTTGTGTGGTTTCCAACAAGAATGACGACGCCTCACGACTACGATTTTTTCCTCTATTGATGAAAGTAAAGGCCAAGTTTTGGTACAATGCTTTGCCCCAAGCTACCAAGAATGCATGGTATGTACTACGTGCTGTCTTTGTGAAGAGGTTTGGTGGAGACACAACCTCAAAAAAGTTATGGCAGCTACTGACGAAATTAAAGCAAGGAGGTCTGCTAGAGTATACCACTTACGAATCCAAGTTTGTGGATTTGTGAGAGCAATGGGTTGCCTCACTGGAGAAAGGTGAAGGAGCGCCTAATTTTTTGAAGAAGGATCGTTTCATTGCTGGCCTGTGGGCGCCGCCTAAAGAGAAGGTGAAGGAGTGGTTCCATGCAACGTATGAGTTGGCAGTGGAAGTAGCCCGCCTTAAAGACAAGAAGCTGTGCATGCAAGCAAGAGTCAACGAGTCAGAGGAATAGAGCTCAATCCGACTAGCCCTAGTGACTACAATAGCCGCTAATAGAACCCAACCACAAGAGGCATCAGAAGAGCAGCAAGACCTATTGAGTCGCATCACTACTCAGCTTGAAAGTTTATTTGTGCATCTGGTGCAGCAAGGGCATGCACCTGTCAGAAATCCAGAGCAAGGGAGAGGAAAACGAAGGCAAAACCAAGAGTACCACTGCTACAATTGCGGGGAAGACAGCCATGGCATGTATTACTGTCCACATCCAAGAAGGGAGAACTTCAATAGAGGAGGAAGGCAGAATCAGATTTCTCCACCAAGGGCGAGACGACCGTCGCCCAGGCAACCAATCCCACCAGCTCAAGTCCTACAGTCACTGATGCAACCACCGCCACAATCACCACTTACACTCATCCTACGTCCACCACCAATTGGTACCCGCACACCAAGTGTCATTGGTCTTGCAAAAGAGGTCAAGATGAAGATAACAGAAGAAGGGTCAAGCGAGAAGTTTGTTCAAAGGATTGAAGCAGTGGAACAAGAGGTTAAAGAATCAAAAGATGCTACCCCAATGAGGGAGGTGAGTAAAGAAAATCGTGTTACCAATGTTAGTACATCTCTAACCTTGGATGAAATAGGCACCAAAGCGATCAATCGACAACATTGCGTAGTAAGGGTAAGAAGGTGTAAAGTGTTGATCAAGCCTCGTCAAAGTAAGAGGAATGCAAAGAGCATGGAAGATACAAGAGAAGAGGAAGACCAACCTGCTAGCAAGGCTTTGCAGAAGATGGACAACATATCAAGCAAAGGGGAGGGCTTTGAAAACAAAAGCCTGTGCACCAGCATGGACCAAGAACAGTGTAGCAAGCTGAAGGCATCCTGCATCAAGGAAGTTTCACTAGAGGACCATGACGAAGAGGTAAGTATGAATGAAGGTTTGGATTTGGATATTGCTCCAAGGGCTTGGCAGCCGAGCAAGACTTTATTGTGTAGTGTCATAGACTTAGAGATGGGTAATGCCTCTAGTCTACTAAAAGGTGTTATAAACTTGGAGATGGGTAATGCCTCTAGTTTATGTGAGGGTGTTTAGAGTAATTTTGATGATCAACATGTTTCCAACATTTTAAGGATGTTCTAGACTCCTCCACAACGCAGCATTGTGTTTGCATGGGATGCATCAGACTATGGTTATGGTTAACCGCTAGAACATATAGAGGTAAGGTTAGCATGGAGATAAAAGTTAAGAAGCCATGGATAGACAAAAGACTGATAGAATGCAAGAATGAAGGCCTCATCCCCAACTCGGTGCAATTTTTTTCAAATAGTGCATCCTCTCTTTAGAGAGAGGTAAGTGGATTACGCTTGTACTTAAGCCGCAAGGTATGTGTCTTACTATCAACATCAGAAAAGACAGCTGACATGTTTGAGCACACCCAAGAGGAACATGATATGCTTTCTGGCTTTTCCAGTCTCGGCAGTAAGAAAGATTTTGAAGACAACTGGAGCTCACCACACCAACAAGGTGGCCATCTATGGTGGATTCTTGGCACACTCTTGGGAATCATAATTTTCAGTTCTGCCTTTGCAGGAGCCAAGATGCTCATTTCTCCTCTCGCTACTTATGGTTACAAATTTGGTCCCATTGGCATGCAAATTTTATTGTTGAGACACTACAGATAATGATCCTATTCTTCACTTGGGATCCAGGAGGACACTGACAAAAAGTTTTGGAAGCCATGGGCTTCCCATTTAATCAACCCACACTATTCCAAGGAATAGGCTATCACCCAGACCTCTTGCAGATTCATGAATATCCAAGAAATATCACCAATGGCCAAATGGAATGGCTAGTTCATAAGGCAACTCAATATTGGCTCCTACAGATCAGCTGAAGAAGAATCAAAGTCAGGGCTAGAGACATGAATGCCTCTAGCCAAAAGGGGACGGCTAATGATAGCCGATTTTCAGAAATCAAGAAAAAGAAAAGAAAAAAGGTTTATCTTTCCTCTGTCCGAAGCACGACAACACCACTGGAAGGCTCGACAAATCCCCGGTCAATCGGTGAGCCACAAATTCTCTCTCTCTTTTCCCTGCCCCCGCCACCACGGCCCATGCGGCCCAGTTCCGGCAGCACCCCTAGCCATAGCGCGTCACTATCCATCATTAGCCCCGGCTTTTGGAACCGCGGCTGCAAGAACCAACCCCAAGTAGGGGAGAGCACATTACCAAGAAAAACAATACAAAGTTGTTTTTTTAAAACATTCACCACCCCCTCTATGCTTAACCACTGGCATGCCGCCACCAATTTGGCCACACCTCTCTCCATTATCACCATAAGACAGAGGTCTCTCTCTCTCCTGCTCGTCTCTGCCAATCCACCACCATCTCTCTTATCCCTGCTCTTGTGTCACCTAGCCCCACGGGCACATAAACCAAGTTTCCACTGTCATATTCCACCGGCAGACCGCCATGCATGGACAAGAGTTCTCTCTCTCTCTCTTGCATTATTTATACACACACACTTTCACATTTTTTTATCCTCTCTCTCTTACCTCTCGCTCATCTATACTCCACTGACGGGCCGCCATACCTCACCCCTCCCTCTTCCCTCTCGTCCACACTCCCTCAACCTCACTCTCCCCTCCTTCTCTCCCCTCTTGTTTTCCTCCCACCGTCGGGCCACCGTGCATCCAAGCACAATAATATTCTATCTCACTCTATGTGTGTGTGTGTAAGCGGCCCCGCGGGTGCATGGAGTAGAATCTCTCTCTCTCTCTCTCTCTCTCTCTCTCTCTCTCTCTCTCTTAATTCACCCACACATACCCTCTCTCTTCCCCCCTCTCACTCACTCGCACACACTCTCTCTCTCTTCCCCTTGGTGTAGAAACTTGGCATGCACAAAGCCTCTCTCTCTCACTCTCTATACCACCCTCATCCCCTCTGGCAGGCCGCCACCCTAACCCCACCTGTTGACCTTACCCCCCATCCCTCGCTCTCTGTCGGCCATGCGCTGGCCCGAGCCCTCTCTCTTTCTCTCTCTCACTCCCGGTTCAAGCCCGTAGGCGTGCAACACCGAAGCCGTTCTCTCCCTCTCTCTTATTCATCACCCCCCCTCTCCCCCCCCCACACACAACACACACACGCGCTCACACACTCCCTCTATGGCTCGCTACCATCGCTCTCACTCTCCCTCTCTCTTTCTGTATAGCCATTGGGCGCAGCAGCACCGAAGCCGTTCTCTCTCTCTTATTCACACACACCCACTCCCTAGCCACACATACCCCATGCCTCTCCACCCCCTCTCACACCCTCACGTACACACTCTTCCCCCCCCCCCCCCCCCCCCCCTCCTCGCGTCTATGTCGCCATCGCCAGGACGGAAAAAATAAAATAAAAAATTATATATGTAATAAAATTACGTCCTCTCCCTCGTTCCCACCCACACGCACTCTCGATACACACCCACCCGCTTACACACCCACACACACAACCCCGAGCCATACGCACACACACTCACAACACCTTTTTTTTAATAAAAACACTCACACAATACTCACACACTCACATATATAGCACACATGTTTACACGTACGAACATAAACACACCAAACACGCATGCATCGAAAAATAATAAAACCGAAGGAATCGACGTCATCAACAAAAAGAAGAAGACCAAGTCGCGGGTCGTCGACAATGAAACAAGCAAAGACGCCGAAGGCATGCCCCGACCGGCCCCGAAAATGACGAATGCGCCACACCGACGCACCAATTAAGCCCGCCGTTCATCAGCATCTCATCCACGGCGCCCTCTTTAGTAAAATCCGTAGGTTGTCATCAATTTTTCCGAGTTTAAGACCAAATCTTGTAAAAATACCAATTTGTAAATTATCACCTCTCTCTATGTGATGGCCACAAAGGCCCACATAGGAGTTTTCCTTTATAATATTCCCCCAGACAAAGCAAGGGTCAACCATCCAGAACCCACCGCCTTGTTTTGTCTCCCCTAATTAGGGCCCTAACCTAATCAGACTGCCCTAAACCTAAAGCAGCCAGCACCTATAAAAAGGCACTGAGTGGTCACTATCAAAAGAAAGAGGAGATTGACAAGGAGAACAAAGAGATTCGGAGGAGATTGGGGCGGCGGCAATTTTAGTGGAGGTCAACACTTGGTAGCATTTTGGTGGGAGGGATTGGAAACACTTGCATCACGAAAGAGGGGATTTAGTGTAGCAATTTTGGGAATTTGCACTATGTGAAGAAGCTATGTCTACACCTTGAATCCAATGGTCGCCACATACACACTCATGCTAGCAAAGTCTGTGTCTGTGAGTCACGTCTAGAGAACGCACTATTAGGCTCACTATCTCTCCGTCTATGTCTCTATCACCATGATGGCCACCTCCCCATAAATAAGGTTGCTGTAAATATTGCATGAAAATAGTTTTTTCTCACACCCCGAGGATTTTCATCATCACCTGCGTCATTCTCTCTCTCTCTCTCTATGTGTGTGTGTGTGTGTGTGTGTGTATGTGTGTGTGTGTGTGTGTGTGTAGAGTTTGTGATATCTCCAATCACCTTTGTGCGCGTCCTAGCCGTTGAAAGCTAGGTGGTGCCCCCCCTGTTCGCTTCACCGTGGCTGGCTCGGTGTGCATCGGCTCTTGGCGTTTAGAGGTCGTCGTGGTTCGTGTCGCGCTTTGCGCACGTTACCACTAGAGAGTCCAATGGATAATGCTAGGGGCCTTTCCTTGAATTCAAAATCCTCATACACTAAGGCCAACATACTTGCAACTCAAATTTTACAGAATTCTGGTCAACAAGCAGCTATGCAATCAAATGAGAGAGGTGATGTGGACCACCTCAGTAGAGAATTGCAGGACCATGATAATGTTGAGTAGAATAAGTTCTCTCAATCTCTTGATGCACTCAAAGCCGGCTTAACCAACTCAAATTCTAATTTTAGCATCTTGTGTTGATAGAGAATCGTTCTTCTTATGAAAATCCACATTATTTTTATCTTTGGAGAAATTTATAATCACAACAAGGGGTATTCTGAGAAGTTTGGAAAATTTGAAGGGCATTTTGAAAATTAAGGATAAAATATTTGAGGTATTTTCGGAATTCTTGAAATTAGATGGGTATTTTGGGAATTTCCAAAAATTAGAGGGGTATTTTGGAAAGAGAGAGAGAGAGAGAGAAGAAGACGTCGTACGGAAGAGACCTTAAAGATCTGTCTGACCAGGAGAGTCACTGTCCAAGCTGTCTGAGAGAGAGAGAGAGAGAGAGAGAGAGAGAGAGAGAGAGATGTTCTGAGAATTTTTATTAGAACTTCCCGAATCCCAATGCTCGAGAGTGGGACGCACTCTCTATACGAGTCCTAGTCACTCTGCGACCTTTATCGTTTTAAGAGGGGAGAGAGACGCGGAGAGAGAGAGAGAGAGAGAGAGAGAGAGAGAGAGAGAGAGAGAGAGAGAGAGAGAGAGAGAGAGAGAGAGAGAGAGAGAGAGATTTTATTATCGTCCTCGGAGGTCAAATATGACCTATGGGACCAAAGTTACATGTGATGTAGTATGTGTACGGCTGATGAGTGACTCTCGATGCTCCAAAATTGTAGTGATGAGAGTCGCAATGGAGAGCCCACACTTTGGCTGGGAGAGGAAAGTGTGTAGGTCTAAGTTATGGCTGAAAATGTGAGAGAAGCAAGTTCGGATGTGATCAAAAGCTGAGCACTCTAGTAGTGTGTGGTACTCAGACTCTCGAACTTGCAGTGAGCATAATGTGCACAATCGATTTGACTCTTCTCCATTGCCCCAACGCCCTATCTTGCATCGAAGGAAATGGGAGCTAAGCCGAATTGCTGCGATAGTGCGTATCGCGGACAAGGGAATAGGCTCAAGCATGTAAGTGTGAGTACGGTTTCCTCTCTCAGCAAAGAACATGGTTTTGTAGTTGGGGGCAATATAGGTGGTGTAATGTATGAAGCGTGACCCACCGGATTTCTCCCAAGCCGTAATACATTGGCGTTGTAGAAAAGCTTCATTCACTTGAGAGTCAATTGAAGCATCATGTAGCAAGTGTAATGCATCCCATCTCCCAAACCACTTCTTTATGTCTTGCATCCATCCCGTGCTCAAGATCTTGCTTTTATGCGTCTTTTGAACTTTTTTGCTTGCTTCCCATGCAATTGTAGGAAGTCGATGTGAGGGGTTTTGACGCATCTTTATCATGTACTCCACAACCCTTTTTCCATGCCCATAACCTCAATTGGAAGAGATCCCGACTCAAGAAGTAGGAGCATATATGGTGTTTGTGTCTTAACTTGGAGAAAGAGAGAGAGAGAGAGAGAGAGAAGCACTGAGCAGGCACTGCCACGACACTAAGTGACATAGGATGGGACGTGGAGGCGGGTAAATGGATCGACGGTGAAGGACGATGGTGGGGATCTCGAGGCGGGCAAGTCCACCCAAAAAAAGGCGACACCGTTGGGGAATGGAGGTTTGAACCCGGACGTCACCCCTCAATGCTTTATGAAGCATGGGCTAACCAGTACACCCGCCAGCACACATTTGAAACCAAAACCGTTTTACCAAATGTTATAAATGTAAAACCTAGACTTTCCTAGGACTAAACCCGGACAGGCCCCCTGTCCAAGAAACCTGGACTTGCCTAGGAGTAAACCCGGACAGGCCCCCTATCCGGGTTTAGTTCTTGGCCGGGTTTAGTTTCAATAGGAGATCTACGGTCGGCATTGCCTCGATGGCCCCCCCTGTCCGGGTTTAGTTTTAATAGGAGATCTACGCCGGCATCGCCTCGATGGCTACATGCGGACTTCCCGTCCATTGATCCCCTCACCTCCCCCCTCTTAAAAGCTCCGTGTCATTTAGTCGTGAGGCATCAAGCACTGTCAGAGAAAGCAACGCTGGAGGGGCAGCAATCATCCATGAAAATGCGAAGTTTGAAAAGACACACAGAGAGAGAGAGAGAGAGAGAGAGAGAGAGAGAGAGAGAGAGAGAGAGAGAGAGAGAGAGAGAGAGAGAGAGAGAGAGAGAGAGAGAGAGAGAGCCCCATCTTCCATTCTGAAAAGACACACACACAAGTCGGGTCTTAGATTGGAAGTATTTTTCATTCTTGAAGCCTGCAATGCAACACTGGGGAGGGCTGGATGGAGAGAGAGAGAGAGAGAGAGAGAGAGAGAGAGGGAGAGAGAGAGAGAGAGAGAGAAAAGGGGCTCAAGGATAGCCACTCAAACAAAACCAACAAGCTGCAGCAAATCGCAGCTCCACAACACATGGCCTTGAATGTCGAGGCATCCCTTGCCAGGTGCCCGTCAACAGTCTTCCAAGCTCTAGGGTCCAGGCCCGCTACAAGCCAATCTATGGTGATCACTTGTCAAACTGCATACAGCTGCTGCAAATAAAGACAAAAACGGCAGGTATTTAATGGTGGAAGCTACTAAAAATTGCACAGGTCGCAGCTGCAGATCAAGAGTGCTCATGCAAGACTTTGAGAGAGAGAGAGAGAGAGAGTGGTAGATTGGTTATGCGATTTCCCTCTTGAATAACAGGTCTTGCTCTTGTCGGAAAGATCTTTGGGGTCTCTTGGGATAGTTTCTTACGACGTTAAAATCCTCTACTTCTTCTTCTTCTCTCTCTCTCTCTCTCTCTCTCTCTCTCTCTCTCTCTCTCTCTCTCTCTCTCTCTCTCTCTCTCTCTCTCTCTCTCTCATGGAGGCTATCTCTTCTCCTCCCTGGCCAGCCAGTCCAATGGTGGGGGAGCAAGCATTTTCCGTGTTGTGAGCCTTTTCAAAATCGAGAGAATCCATCCATTGTGTGTGTGTATGTGTGTTATCTAAGGCAAGGCAAAGGTGTTGAAGGTTGAATGTGAGATGAGTTCCCGCTTTGAGGCTTGCCTGCATGCTTACTGTTTGATCGACAGCCATGGCGAGCTCATGCTTTGCAGTGGCAACAGTAGTAGGGGACATGATATAGAAATAGTTGAAAGCCCAACATGCGAAAATAGGGATGATGCCTTTTCATGATTCAACCTTCAACCTTGTCTTTGCAATAAGTATCCTCTGTGTGCTTGGCCAATCAAAAATTTATGCATTTCTGGGCAAGCCAAAAAATTAAAAAATATATTTCAAAACAATTATTCTCTTTTTCATTAGTAAAAAGGGAAACCATCACTAAGGCCTCCCTCCTTTGGAGCAGGCCACACCACACCCGCTCCCGCCCCCAACCCCGGCCGACCGGCCCTCTGCTTAATTTATAGCTCATCAAACTCATTCAATTGATGATGGAGTGGTACAATCCTACCCCACCATCACTAGCTTCAATGCACCCTTTGGGTGCATTTGGCTCCACTTTTGCTGATGAGCATGCCAAGTTCAGGTCTGAGAGCTATGCTTAGATCTTCAAGGCGCTCGGCATTATGCAAGACGTTGACACAAGCAATCAAAACTGATGAAATTGTTAGTCAGGGGCTACTAAAAATTAACGTTGTTTGACTTGCATGCCAATTGTGTTCTTTCAAAAGCGCAAGTTGTTGCCGAGATTTGTGACAAGGATGTCGTCTCTTCGACTACAGAATTTACAAGGGGTCAGGACGCTTTGGGCTCTTTTCGGCGGATTTGAAGCAAGGGTGTCTCGTCCACATCAGATTATGATTCTACATTTTAGGAAAGGTTTGCAGGCATTGTTGAAAATGAGTACGAAGCTAATTGTGACTTTGCAATGGAGGTCTAAGTGGATTGATCAAACACATGCAGCTCTTTGCCGTGAGGCTGACCACCACATTTGTACAACAGGACCAGGTTGCTCTGGGCTGATTTCGGCGGATGCGAAGCGAAGGTGTCTCTCCAAATGCAATCACATACGTATGCACCTTGAAGGCAAGGTCACGGTCAAGAAGCTTTGGACTGTTTTCGACGGATGCGAAGCAAGGGCTGATCCACTTGGCCTACAAGGGTAGATCAATTGGGACATTCCACACAAAACACACACTTTTTTTTGTAAATTACAAGTGGAAAACCTCAAAGCGAGGAAAACCCACGAAAAGAAAGGGATACAAAAAGCGGAGCACTATTGTGTAATTGGGTGCCGAGCTGCAAAACACGATTAGAGAAAGCATTACTGGCATACCATTTTGCTTGAGACTGCGCCAATCGTCTTTCAACCGTGCTAGGTACTGAGGAGGCATAAACTGCGCCTTGAGCTTGTCTTGGAATTCAGCCTAATTGAAGGAAAGGGGCACACCTTCTTCGGCTTCCTCTAGGTGCGCGGTCAACTGTGCCTCTTGCCATACGTGGTACCAATTAATGGCATCACCGGCAAGGTACATGGCCGCCGTCAAAACCTTGCTATTCCATGTCTGCTTAGTTGTCGCAAAATAAGCATTAAATTGATGCATCCAAGAATGAATAACACTAGCATCTATCTTACCGTCATACTTACTGAATGTAATTTTTTCTGTGACAGGGTTGTTGGACTCCGAATCTCTGCTTGAGCTACTGGATGAACTACCAACATCTTTGATCGGCTTGGATTTTGAAGTGAGTACCTGTAGAACCAACTCTTGCATGCGTTGGTCTCTTTGCGCCTCACGCTTAACTCCAAGGCCGCTCGTCTGTCTTCGCGCTTGCAATCCAATTCTGCCTTTCTTTCCTTGGCTGCTAAGCGTGCTTGCTCACGCTCACGATCCAAGGTTGCCTTTCTTTCTTCGGCCGCCAGGTGCGGTTGCTCGCGCTCGCAATCAAAGGTGGCGCGTTGCACCTCTTGTTGTAGCATCATGTCCATCATCGACTTGACCAAAGCCTCCATAGGATTTGGTACAAACCGTGGCGTAGATGGGGAAAGGGGAGGGTCAGAAAAACCTCATAGTGGAGAAAATTCTTCTTCGCTACCTCCATGCTCATCATCTTCACGCAAAGTATCCAATCCGCACCATATACTGAGATCTTGGGTACTTAAGTTCATGAGGAACTTGGGTTCTTGTGGTTCTTGGGTTCTTGAGTCCTTGAGTTCTTGAGTTCTTGAGGTTCTTGAGGTCTTTCTTTAGCTTGCAATCTGTGTTAGAGAAGGTTTTTCTCTTACCCGAGCTCGACTCTTCCTGCGGGCGTACCCCTTGGCGGCCTTGCGCTCACTCCAAGGTTTCTTTTTTCCACCTCTCGTCGATTGGCCGACTGCTAAGTGCAATCAGCCACGCTTACATCTTCAAGGCGTTTGGCATTATGCAAGAGTTTGACACGAGCAATCAAAACTGATGAGATTGTTAGTCGGGGGACTACTAAAAATTAACGTTGTTTGACTTGCATGCCAGCTGTGCTCTTTCCCACATCAGATTATGATTGTACATTTTTGGGAAAAGTTTGCAGGTGTTGCTGAAAAGGATGACCAAGTTGATTGTGACTTTGCAATGGAGGTCCAAGTGGATTGATAAACACATGCAGCTCTTTGATGTGAGGCTGACCACCACATTTGTACGTCAAGGCCAAGATGCTCTCGGCTGATTTCGACGATGCGAAGCGAGGGTGTCTCTCCAAATGCAATCACATACGTGTGCACCTTGAAGGCAAGGTCAGGGTCAAGAAGCTCTGGGCTGTCTTCCACGGATGCGAAGCAAGGGCTGATACACTTGGCCTCTAACGGAAGATCAATTAGGACATTTTCAGAATAGACACACACACACAAAATCTGCCCGCCACGGTTAGAAAGCCACTCCTTTTTCACTTCTCTACATGGGTGGAGCTTTGAGCAACTGAAGAAAAGCCCCTTAAGAAGGCTTATGCTACAGATTCTACTGTAGATAACACTTTGCAATAAATGCGATAGCAAGAATGGTGTTGGCCGTCTCCTACAAATTAAGCATGGAGTCTTCACGTCCAGCACTACTCAAAAGGAGGGATGCCTTGGTCGTGCTTCGCACTACCTTCGTCGACATGAATGCCAAATGTCGTGCACTTCGTAAAGCACAAAACGTGCTTGAGGAGTTTGCTCTCCGAGATGTCATCTCTTGGAATGCCATGATTGTGGGATATGCCCAACTTGGGAAGGAACAAGATGCTCTAGGCTGTTTTCAGCCGGATGCGAAGCGAGGGTGTCTTTCCAAATGCAATCACATACCTGTGCATCTTGAAGGCGAGGTCAGGGTCAGGAAGCTCTGGGCTGTTTTCAGCGAATGCGAAGCATGGGTGTCTCTCGCACATCAGATTATGATTGTACATTGTGGGAAAAGTTTGCAGGTGTTTCTGAAAAGGATAAGTTGATTGTGACTTTGCAATGGAGGTCCAAGCAGATTGATCAAACACACGCAGCTCTTTGATGTGAGGCTGCCCACCACATTTCTATGACAGGGCCTAGATGCTCTAGGCTGTTTTGGAAGGATGCAAAGCGATGGTGTCTCTCCAAATGCAATCACATACGTGTGCACCTTGAAGGCAAGGTCAGGGTTAGGAAGCTCTGGGCTGTTTTCGGTTTATGCGAAACAAGGGCTGATTTACTTGGCCTTCAATGGCAAATCAATTGGGACATTTTCCAGACCAAACACACACACACGCACACACAAAATCCTCGCACCACTGTTAGAAACTAGCTCCTCTTTCGTTTCTTTGCATAGGCGGAGCTTGGAGCAATTGAAAAAAAGCCACTTGAGAAGGCAGATACTACACATTCTATTGTAGAGAACACTCTGCAATAAATGCGACACCAGGAATGGTGTTGGCCGTCTCCTTCAAATCACGCAGAGTCTTCACGTTCGGCACTACTCAAAAGGTGGGTTGCCTTGGTCGTGCTTGAAAGTACCTTGGTCGACATGTGTGCCAAATGTGGTGCACTTTGTAAAGCACAAAACGTGCTTGAGGAGCTTGATGTCCGAGATGTCATCTCTTAGAATGCACTGATTGTGGGATATGCCCAACGTGGGCAGGGCCAAAATCTCGTGGGCTGTTTTCGGCGGATTAGAAACTCACTCCTCTTTCGCTTCTTTGCAGGGGCGGAGCCATAGTTACAGGGAATGATTATATTTCAGGTCTCCGTTCCCCGTTCCCATCTCAATTCCTGTTCCGGATCCCCGTTCCTTGTTTCAGACGTGAGTATCCGAAACACGGAATGGCATTTCATGCGTGTTGCCGTTCCTCGTTCCCCGTTCTGGGTAACTATGGGGGGAGCTTCGAGCAGCTGAACAAAAGCCCCTTGAGAAGGCAGATGCTACACATTCTATTGTAGATAACACTTTGCAATAAAAGCGACAACAAGAATAATGTTGGCCTGTTCCTTCAAATCAGGCATGGAGTCTTCACGTTCGACTGTACTCAAAAGAAGGGTTGCCTCAGTCGTGCTTGGCACTACCTTGGTCAACATGTATGCTAAACGTGGTGCACTTCGTAAAACACAAAACATGCTTGAGGAGCTTGTTGTCCGAGATGTCGGGTACGGGATTCCGGTCCTCCCCCTCGGCCACGTGGCTGCAAGAGAATCGTCTGGATACCTTACGGCCAGTGTGGCGTGTAGCCAAGGCGCTCAACGCCCACTAAGAGAAAGAAAGATTGTGTGTCGTGCGCGCAGAGAGAGAGAGAGAGAGAGAGAGAGAGAGAGAGAGAGAGCCGTCCACAAATTGTAGGTCTGAATCATTGTCTACATACTGTAGGGCCATCCTTGCTCTAGAGCAACTACCCCCGAGCATGGCAGCAAGGGTGCTTCTCTGATCGGACATAGTAGCAGGAGGTCCTCTCACTAGAACCTCTCGATCCTGCCTCTCTTGCTGCAGCTATTGACCATGAGCAAGTTCAGATTATAGATGCTAATACGTACAGGTTTACCCCTTCACTTGCTCATGTATATGCTTTCATTGATTGCATGGTCTGCACCAGGGTGTGAGACACACACACACACACACACACACACACTCACACACCCACACCAAGAAGTCAATACATAAGGGTGAACACCAATGTGTTCAAGTATGAAAAGGCTTTAAAAGCAAACATAAGGAAGTTGATAAAGGTCAGGCGATAAATCCCCAGCATCGAGGGCAAAGCGCAAGGATTGCCAAAGCGACATCTTGAAGAAGGGGAAAGGGTCCAGATCAATGTGGTCAAACATGCGGGTGTTGCATTGACGCCAAATACTCCAGAAGGTCCAATATCTGACCCATGTGAAGAAAGCAGCAAAAGGCTTTAATGTTGGTGAAATAAATTCAAAGAGCCAGATTTTGTTTTGAAACACCACTATGGGGAAGTTCTCGACGAGCTGACCCGCTCGCTGCTGCTATCTCCCCTTCGCTGCGGGCCCCACCCCAACCCCTCCCCAGTGCTGCCCACCTGCCCTCTCTGCCCCCCCGCCAGCCCTCGCTGCCCCCCTCGCTGCCCTGCTCGTCCGCGCGCTGCCCCACCCCTACTGTAGCAGCTCACGACACTGCCGTTGTTGCCGCCCCCGCCCGCTGCTGCAGCCCCGCCCGCCCCTGTCCCCCCTGTCATCCGCTGCCGACCCCCTGTTGCAGCCGCTCCCGCTATTTCCGCCCCCGCCCGTTGCTGCTAGCGCTCCCGCATTAACCGTCCCCGCCCGTTGCCCCCCTGCTCTTTTTCCTTCCGATAGCATCCTGCAAGTAGGCTCCTACAGCACTAAGTCCTTTTTGGGGCAATGCTTAGCGTGCCAAGTTGCAGATTCCGCCTGCCGCCCTCTCCTTACGCCACAGCAGTAGACACAGATGGAGGCTCCAGCTTCGCCACAGAGGGACTCGCCCGAAGCCCCGTCGGCCGACCCCGCTGAGCCTACCATTCGACTTGCTCTTTCGCCGATAGAGCAAGCGAGCCTTGCCGCAGAGGTAGAGCGTTTGCAGGAGACTTCGGTCATCTACAAGATTCTTGGCACCCGACCTAGCAGAGGAGAGCTGCGTGACCTTCTCCAGGCCCGCCTTCTTGTAGAGGTGGGCAAGATCTTGGATGTTCAGATTCTCGGACGGGGTTACTATCAAATCGAGTTTGAGACCTCCGAGATGGCGTCCAAGGTCATCGCCATGAGTCCACTGACCATCATAGCAGCACGTGCCCACTTTCGACAGTGGAGACATGGTTTTGACCCGGCTTCGGATGTTCTAGTAGAGGAGGCAGACATCCCCATCTCGGTCTGCTTTCCGGGTTTACGGAGGGAGTACTTACCACTTCCATCCAGGATCTGCTCAGCCATTGGATCTGTCTTGGAGACACCTCGTACGGCAACATCAGTAGCTGCTAAGGCTGCTAGCATCCCCTCAGTTCGAGTTTTGGCTAGAGACACCCACATGCTCCCGAAGGTTATTGTTTTTCCTCGGGTGAGTGGGGGTTGGTTTGGACAGAGTGTGGAGTATTTGGGCCTTCCGAACCAGTGCTTCATTTGTCGACAGATGGACCATCTAGCGAAGGCCTGTCCACGGAGGAGGCCTCAACCTGCACCACAACCTCAGCCCCAGCCTGCCAGGGCTGGCCCGCAGCCACAGACAGAGACACAGCGCACTCATACTGAGCCACCCTCCGATCCTGGGGCTCCAACAGAGGAGGGATGACAGCAGGCCCGTGGTAGACGACGGCAAGGGCCACAGCGTCAGCCTGGCACTTAGAGTGGCCCTCAGGCGCCTACTCAGCAGTAGTGGGCTCCCATGGGGAACCGCTTTGGTCCTCTAGAGCAGGAGGAGGTCCTTGCTCCAGCCCCCCACCCCAGCTACACCCTCGACAGCCTCTCCTCCCCCAGAGTTTTCCCCCTCTTCCTCATCCTCCCCCCCCACCTTCTGCTCCTGTCGCCTCTTCACCTCGCCCCTCTACCTCTGTCGCCCCCTCCTGCCCCTCTTCTCTACCGCTTCCCCCAGCTCCTTCTCCCCCTCCACCTACTCCAGTTCCACAGTCGACCTAGGGAGTAGGGCCTTCTCCGGCGGCTAGGAGATCTCTTGGCAGCGCCTTTGCCACAAGTCGCCTAGTGAGAGAGGGTCAGCCTTTCCTACGGCCCCCTCTACAAGTACAGACATCTTTCCTTGCAGCTATCCCTCGGGGTCTGACGAGCATTGATATCCGGCGTCGGTGGGACTTCTTCGACTACGGCTTCACTCGTTTTCTCGGCGATCCCTCAGCAGACCATGAGGTAGCCTGCTTCAGGGTCCACGCTCTCTTCTTTGCCGCTAGGGGGACAAAGGCCTTGGACTCAGCAGTTGGTTTCTCCTTCCCCCTTTGCGGCACGGCTGAGACAGAGTGGACTCTCGACTCAGTGTTGGGATGGTTGCATACACATGTCCTAGAGCTCTCTCACCACATGGGAGAACTAGGAGTTACAGACATGCTACAGACTTTGTGGCCATTGGCCAAGTTTGCGTTGACACCCCCAAACTCAGTAGGATGTAGGCACATTGTGGTTTACTTCTTTGCTGACACGCAGTGTTTGCCATGCTATGTGTACATTCATGAGGACTCCTGGACAGAGGAGGTTGCTTTACGCACGGCTCGCTCTGCTTGGGCTTGGGCTAGGCACTCACTACAGTCACGCCTATCCAGATGACACTCGGATGCGGATTACTCCCCATCCAAGCCAGCCTCGAAGATAGCCCGTCTAGCTGCTGCGGCAGCATCTGTTCTCTCTCGCTCCCCATGAGGATCATCTCATGGAACGTGCAGGGACTGGGTGGGTCCCAGTTTCAGCGTCAACGGGGCCGATTGCGTCAGGAGCTTCAGCGCTACCTTGTGGGAGGAGAGATTGATCTCCTTATGCTTCAGGAGCACCATCTGTGTGAGAGCCGCATTCGGCGATGTGGTCAGCTTTTGCGTGGACGATATGATACTTTTTGGTCAACTGCTTTTGGACCTGGAGGTATCCAGGGTGGAATATGTATGACTATTGCGGACTCATTGTAGCAGGCCATTGTGGACAGAGGGATCACTCTGCCAGGCAGGGCTCAATGGATTACTATGCAAGTTCAAGGTGGCCTTGTGGGTTTCCTGAACATCTATGCGCCCAATGTAGCGAGTGCTCGTGCAGAGTTTTGGTCACAGATTGTTGAGTCTCTGCCACATGCAGATCATTGGTGCATAGGAGGGGACTTCAACATGTTGAAGGACCCTTCTGACAGGATTGGCAGCAGCCACGCTACTGTGCATGGAGTCGAGTTGGCAGCTTGGGAGAGGTTTTGTATGACTCTGAGGGTCTCGGATACATGGCAGCACTCTGGTTTTGTGAGGCCCCTAGACAGTCTTGCGTTCTCTGTATCGAACCGTAGAGTGGGAGGAGTGAATCTATCGCGGATAGATCGCTTCTACACTAGTGACCACTTGAGTGACTTGGGAGGATTAGTGGGCATCCTAGCAGGGACCTCCTTCTCGGACCATGCACCAGTGATCCTCACAGTGGAAAAACAGACAGAGGAGTGGGACTCAACACTTAGAGAGAGGGTAGAGGCTCTCTGGACAGAGGGCATGGACAGACAGAATTCTCCTGCTAACAGAGTGGCCTCAGGCCTAGCTCAGATCAGCCACTTCTTTCTTCAGAAGTCTCTAGCTCGCCGGGCTGCAGCAAGAGAGATGGAGCAGCGTCTCAGACGGGGCATTGCTTCATTGCAGAGGATGCAGGAGCAACATCCAAAAAGTCCTTGGTTGGAGGAGCAGTTACAGCAGGCTCGACAGGAGCTTACTAGCACAGAGGAGAGGCGACATGAGTTTGCTTTCCACCGATAGGCATCTCAGTGAACTCAGGTGGGTGACAGAGTGACTGGTGCTTCTTTGAGACAGTGGGACCTCGGCACTGGCATGCCAAGGTCAGTCAGTTGAGGAGGCCCGACGGGTCAGTTGCTTGTGAGCCCGAAGATATGAGGATATGCGTGCAGTTGCTACTGACTTCTACCGTGAGTTACTGTCTGAAGAGCCTTATTCAGAGCGGCAGGATGCATGCAGGAAGCAGGTTTGGGCACAGATGCCTTGTCTTGTGACTGAGGAGATGCGTCAGAGGCTAGAGATGCGACTTCAACTTGAGGAGCTGCACACGACTCCTAGGGCCCTCCCCCGTGGCAGCTGTCTAGGTGAGGATGGGTTGACTCCCAGCTTTTTCTTGGAGTACTGGGACCTGCTTGGCCGAGATCTCTATAGTGCTTTTCAATACATTTTGCACACAGGAGTGTTGCCTGACAGCATGAGTGAGTGCCTGATTTACCTCATTCCCAAGGAGGGTGGCTCCTTGGATGAGATTCGACAGTGGCGCCCCATCACCATCCTCAACTCCGCCTACAAAATTCTTGCCAAGGCTCTGAGTTTGAGGATTCAGCCACTTTTAGAGAGCCTTATATATGGGACCTAGATAGGTTTTGTCAAGGAACGAAGTATCCTTGACAACATCTTTACTTTTTGGGAGGCTTTTGCCCTAGCACGGCTCCGTGGTAAGGACCTCGTGATTCTTCTTCTCGATTTTGAGAAGGCATACGACACAGTTGAGTGGGACTTTCTAGAGAACACTCTACGCAGGATGGGCTTCTCAGATGCTTGGATCAGAGGGGTGTCAACCTTGTACAGACAGACTCACAGTCAGGTACTTTTGGCAGGAGGCAGAGGCGATCGCTTCATGCTTACGCGCTCGGTCAGACAGGGCTGTCCTCTTGCCCCCTTTCTCTTTCTGTTCTATACGGAGGCGATGAGAAGATTTTAGGTGTCACAGTAGGTTGGTCTATGGGGCTTAGCACTCCCTATTCGGGGAGATGAGCTACTGGACGCTGAGTTTGCCGATGACTCAGCCTTGTACCTAGATGGCCAGGAGGCCAATCTTCATAGATGTGAGCAGGCTTTGGCGACCTTCTGCTGTGCATCGGGCGCACTGATCAACTGGAGAAAGACTATGGCTTTCTCGGTTGGTAGTGCTCCTGTGCCAGATTGGATGCTAGGAGACGGCTTCAGGTGGATTCCCCCAGGGACTGCAGTTCGGTACTTGGGTTGTCAGGTTGGTTTGGACTTGTCTCTCGAGCAGCAGATTGCTTCCCTTCTCCTGTCTATCAGGAGAAAGTTGTTACATTGGAGCTCAACACGAATTTCTCTGGCTGACAGAGTAGTAGTTGCCAACCAGGTGTTATTGGCGACTATGTGGTACATCACTTCCTGCTGGATCTTCTGGAGTTCTTGTATCAGCCAGGTAGAGAGGCTGATCAGGAACTTCCTTTGGTCAGGACGGGACACTTAGATAGCCCGAGCCAAGGTGGCTTGGCAGGTCATCACACTTCCTTGTTCTCAGGGAGGGCTTGGAATCATTGATCCAGCACAGCAGAGCAGAGCCCTTCTTGGGAAGTTCATCGTCAGAGGACTTCCAAGTGAGGAGCCCTGGAAGGAGCTCTTGCTATAGCGGCTTCGTGCCAGGGTGCCTCAGTCAGGAGGCCCTTGGCAACCTTCCAGATGGATCTTTACAGAGATGCGCAGAGTTGGTTTGAGCAAGAGACTAGAGGATTGCTTCGCTGTGAGCTTGCTTCGATCTTGGGAGCTCTTGCGGAGAGGCCCGGAGCAGAGACAGTCTACTTGCACAGGGGAGCGCCTACTACAGCCCCTTGTCTGGAACCCCATGGTTAGCACTCGGAGAGGCCACTTGGTTGGTAGTCGGCCTCATGTTTCCTAGGGTCTCATGGCAGCAGGTCCAGCGCGCTCTCTAGGTGATTGGCTAGAGTTCACAGGTTTGTCAGAGGAGGTACAGGGGTTCCAGCTACAGGGCATGAGAGGGGTGCAGAGCATGTGTCAGGACATCTCAGAGTCAGTTCCAGCTGAGTGGCTCACGCCTCTCGAGCTAGTAGCACCCCGGTGGATGGGAGCCTTCACACGACTGGAGGTTCTCATCTCAGTCAGGGCTTGCTCAGAGACTGTCCTAGCCATGTTCTTCGAGCTGTAGGGTGGGGGACGACTACAGCGAGTTGCAGTAGAGGCCCCGCAGGTAGCAGAGTGCTGTTTTCAGAGGACCCGAGTAGTGGGCATCTGTGGGAGGACTTGCGTCATAGACCCTGACCTAGCAGCCCTTGAGACTGGACACTGGAGGCTATGGGCTTGGGAGTGTTGTCCACTTGCACGAGTACAGTGGGATCCTGGTGAGTGGCTATGGAGGGACCCCTTCTCTTTTGCAGACCACCCAGGAGTCCCGTTCTTTCAGTACACTGTTCGATTGGGACGTCATATACTAGCAGCACAGAGAGAGGTCCGTCCCGCTGTAGCACGTCATTGGCAGGAGGAGGGTCTCACAGGTGAGTTCTTGATAGCCTTTTGGGAGAGGTTGTGGGACTCCAGACAGCCGAGGCGAGTCACTCTGTTTCAGTGGCTGGTTGCACACAGAGCTACAGCAGTAGGGAGCTGGCTAGTGCATAGTGGTCTCTCGGCCGCATGTGCAGCTTGTGACCATCTGGTGGAGAGTCAGCGTCACTGTCTTTGCGATTGTCCCTCGGCCCAGCAGGTGTGGCTACGAGTTCTTCGGCTGACGCTTGCTCTCTCCACGGCTCGACAGTACACTTGGGGGGCAACGGCTTGGTCCACCCTCACGGGCCCGACAATTCAGTTTGAACTATCTTCCACCAGCAGGATGATAGTGATGCAGGGGAGGCGACCTACACTCCAGCCTACTACAGAGCTTACTCCATAGGAGTGGTGCAGTGAGAGAGAGGAGTGCTGGGACCTCATCAATGGCCTGACACTTTGGTTCATCTGGCAGGCCCGTTGTTTCCGCATCTTTGAGGCTCGCCCTGTGCCACCAACAGAGACTGTTCGTGACTTTTGGCTAGAGCTGATCCATACTCTGAGAGGACAGCTTGAGGGACTATAGGGCAGCTCCGACCACATGCGGGAGCGCCGCGAGGCTTTCCTTCGACTCTGGCGCCCTGGGCCTTTCTACACCATAGTCCAGGGTGTGCTCTGATGGCACTACCGTCCACCTGTGTGGCTCTTCCCTCCTCCCATCTCTTGATTTAGCCTCATTGTATATATGTTGTTTTTTCATTGGGAGAGTCTCCCCATCATGTTTGTTGTAGCCCTCTCTTGCAGAGGTGGCTGTAGCCCTATGGGCAGTTTTCATTAACTAATAGAAGGATCTTTTTCTCGAAAAAAAAAAACACCACTACGGGAAAACGGAGACGCATGAGTGTAGAAACCCGAGCAATAAAGACTCTAGTACAGCGACATTCCCAAAGCAAGTGTTGAACAGATTCTTCGGAAGCAGAGCAGCGAATGCAGCGTGAGGAGCTGATCCGCCGTGCATGCAAATAAGAATCAACTGGCAGCACACCCACCAAGCAACGCTAGAGAAATAGATGTTCCTTAAGAGGCAAGTGGCTCTTCCAAATGGTAGTAATGGCTTTTTGCCACCATCGAGT
This sequence comes from Adiantum capillus-veneris, assembly GCF_014529385.1. Taxonomy (NCBI): domain Eukaryota; kingdom Viridiplantae; phylum Streptophyta; class Polypodiopsida; order Polypodiales; family Pteridaceae; genus Adiantum; species Adiantum capillus-veneris. The sequence continues at coordinate 53,991,583 of NC_140932.1, forward strand.
GGAACGTTGTAATGACCATAGGGCATTGTAGTGGTCCGCAAGCCAACGTTCCGGCAACAAAATGTTGTAAACCTGGCGAGCAAAAACTGTAGTGAAGTTGAATTTTTGTAGTCGCCAGTCCATGATACAGCATCCATCAGCCAGAGGTCAACCAACATGAGGTGCAATTGCCGCCAGAGAGGTCGATAATGCATTGCCTAAACCAAAATCGTGTGTCATCTCGTCACAGTGAAGCACATTCCCTTTTGAATTCACGACATTAGTAACCGTACGCAGCCCACGACGAGAAACAAAGTAAGCCTGACGTGGGAAGCTATCCACCAAAGTTAGCGGGAATGCCCGGCTCCAATGAATGCTTTCCAACCTCAAGGAGTTACTTTCAGGCTAGGTGCGACCAGCCCATGTCAAATGTAAGGTGACCTTCCAATCCGATATCAAAGCAGAGATGAAAGGACAACCAGGAATATGTCCATCAATTTTTCCAAACACAAACTCCCAAAGAGATGAATGCCAGTGGCCAAATGAGGAGGTAACCACATGCTCACATTGAGGCAAGCTTTTCCATGCATGGGAACCCCCCCATATATCTTTGCCCTTTCACCAAAATATTTCCTATTACATAAGCTACTTTTGATTTTTCTTCCCTTTTTCACAAAAGTTTTAGCCTTTATTAAATGAATAAGACTTATGCTAATCAATCAGGATGTAGCATAAATAAGTAAGCTTTCTTTGTTGATCTCTCTTTTGACTTTAAATATTAAATATATATATTCTAAATTACATTATATATTTTAGTATTTTCTAATATATTTTTCATGTATATATATTATTCCACCCTACCAAATATTTTATTCACTAGTTTTCATTTTCAAACCTCAACCCCACTTTCAAATTTCAATAATACCTCCATCTAGATAATTGCCAATATTTTCAAAACTTTAGGTCATGTTTTCATACACATGAAGGAGCTTACACTTGAAGGCAAGAGGGAAGTCCACTCAGAGGGGACCACCAAAAGACCTTTGCAGCCACAAATAATACATTATTTGGCTGAATTTTTTAAGTAGAGAAGAACCCCGAATCTGAAGGAGCGTTCAACATGAAAGATGTAGCTCGTGATCTCAACTTTTAGCTCAATTTTTTTTCAGAATTTTTGGAGTTATGAACGCGGAGCTATGATTTTTGTAGTGGACCCCAGTTTTCTCGTGTAATGGTGACACAGGCCATCCCCAATTTTCTTCCCTTTAGAATGGCTATGGTTCTACAAGTCTTCAAGCATGATTACAAGAGACAAGGCTCTTTTAATGAAGTCTTGGTAAGTCTACAGTGATTCTATCATCATTTTTGGAGGATCCATCCTCATCAACAACTATCCACCTTCGACAACCTCTCTTGTAAATTTCTTACCTCTCTCTTTTCTCCCTAATAAGATTATGTCTAGCCAAAGCTAGACTATTGTAAATATTTCCTATCCTCTACATCCTACCCACATTCTCTCTTCTTCTTTCTCTATTGACTCTGGTATTTTAAATAATGAGGAGACAAGATGGGAGCCACTGTCACATGCACCCCATTTTCCTAGTCACCAGAGTGGGACACTCACTTCAATTAGAAATATTGCTAAATTCTCTCCTCCTTCCCTATATAAGGAGGCCATGAGAGCTCACTTGGGACACACACACACACACACACCTATCCATACACACTCTTGTGCTATATGCTTGTAGCATGAACCCTAATCACATAATCACAACACCATCACCATGCACAAAAGATGAGCACCACACCTCCACACCACTTGTAATTAAGGGTTGAAGGCACAATTTCAAGAAGAAGAAGGGTGGACATACTCATGATATTCCTCGCCATCAACTCCCATCTCTCCATTATGCCTCCTACGATCTTGTTCCCTTCTCATTTTCTTGCCATACGCTACATATTGTATTCATCTTTTGCAAGCAATCAACACACTCCATCTTGGTGCCATACTTTGTGTCTCTTTGGATACATCTCATTGTGAGTATGGTATATGCTTGTTCCTTGCCATTTTTTTTTTCTGCTTATGTTAAGGTGTGCGGATTCGTCACCATACACACACACACTCTCTCTCCCTCTCATATTCCTATCATCTTGCTACTTACATCTTGAGGTGTGCGGATTCGCCACCTCTTGTATGAGAAGTGAGCATACTTGCATGTATCCCTGGCCTCGTTATCTTCCTTACTACATGCACGAGTAGCGAGCCCATTCTCACTCACTCACCACTCCTCTCACCTTATTCTCTGACTACCCCATTCCACATTTGGGCGTGGATCTTGAAATTGTTTTCCATGGCATGTTTCATTGTGTATATGTATGCGTCCTAGCCGCATATCTTGCTAGGTGGTGCCCTATTGCTTATTCCCTATGATGAGGCCATTGTGCATAGTCTTGGTGTGAAGGCCACCGGGTCTATTTTTCACTTCCGCCTCTCATTTGGTGCCCCCACGGAGGAGGGCTCTCAAGACCTTCAGTTTACAAGGCTGACATGTTTACTTCTCTTTATGGACGAGTGGCTTCTTGAATTCTCTAATTGGACCACTGAAGAGGAAGAGCTTCAAGAAGGCTTGACTCAAGTCATCAAGAGACTCTTGCCAGGGTGTTGTATTGTTAGCATAGAAGAGGTGGTAAGACCCTCTTTCCCTACTCAAATTGTTTACATTTCTCATCATCCTTGCAAGCGTAAAAGCAAGGCACAAGCTGCATCATGCTCACATTGTAGCCAAAAACCGCACCTTCGACATGAGTGCAATCCAAAGTGAAGAAAAGACCATCATTTTCTCCCTCGACATCTGCACAGGCGTTCTCACATCAGTATGCTTTTAAGTAGCACCATGCTTCTCTACATCTACGTCCACATCTTTTCCACCTATTCCACCTACGCCCACAACAAGCCTTCACAACTTGAGGAAGCTACTACGAACGCGTGGTCCCTCCCTCTCCCTTGCACCAAAAGATTCAAGGGTTTTCCAGCGCCGACAATCACCCCGTCTCCAAAACAAAAGGGTAAATACTCCAAAGTCTTTCTATACCTCACTCTCATCTCATGAGCCAGGAACTAGAAACAGCAACATGGATTCTATGTCGTCTACCTAGTGAAGTGGCGGAGCTTGTCATCGACAAGTTCTTTGACACTAGTTTTGCTTGGCGGAAAGACAAGACCCTCCACCTTCAAGGGGTGTTGCTTGTGAATCAAGGCTATGATGACGACTTTACAGCTTGCTATGTATCCATCCAACTTGGATTAATACAAGTGGTAAGACTCACCACCTACCTCATCACACCTGTGTATACACTAGATGGCACTCTATCTTGCAGGAAAGTGAAGTTGCTCAAAGAGAGAGAGTTCAAGCTTTTCCAAGAGCTTGCTAGAGGGACAGTCCTAGAGCTAGAAGACGAAGACAACCTTGTCATGTGGTACTATAAATTTGACCTCGACTACCAAGAGCTCTACACCTCCGACTATAACCTTCCACCACAAAGGAGAGAGCCTTTTCGAATTATCATGTGATGGACCCAGCACATCAACCTTCTACAAGGAACCAAACTTATGCACCACAACGAATTCAATCAATCAAAGTAATCTTGGACCGCAAGATGTTTTATCAGCAGATCATTACAACCATGTTTCGTAGAGAACGACTGCAAGAGATAAACACCTCTTCTCTACCCTTTATCCTCCCTATGATTAATCATGAAGTGTCTTTTGATGTAGTTATTTTCATCCTTGTATAGTATGTTTTCCATCTACCGAGCACCCATGTATATTATTAAAAAAAAAAAAAAATCTAAGTCGAGTTAATTTTCTCACTCTCACAATGGCAAGTGTAGCATTTCCAACCTTTACTGGTAAGGTGGGTGAGGATGCTACAGACTTTCTAAACAGCTTGGAAATAGCATGTGTCATCTCTGCGAGAGATGATGATGCTTCACGCTTGCACATCTTCCCACTTCTAATGAAGGTGGAGGCAAGATCGTGGTACAATGCCTTGGCACAAGCAACCAAGGAACGGTGGGACTTATTAAGAGCAGCCTTTGTCAAGCGTTTTGGAGAGGGCACATTATCAGAGAAGCTATGGCAATTGTTGACAGAGTTGAAGCAGGGTAGTATGCTAGAATATGCATCATATGAGTCAAAGTTTGTAGATTTATGGGGGTGATGGGTTGCATCGCTAAGAGAGGATGAGGAGGCACGTGATTTCCTAAAGAAGGGTCGGTTTGTGGCTGGGTTATGGCCAACTCTTAAAGAGAAGGTGAATGGAAGGTTTTCTGCTACGTATGAGCTAGCAGTTGAAGTGGCCCGCCTTAAAGACAAGAAGTTGCGCTTACAAGCCACGAATATCGATGAAGAGGAAGCCGTTAGGACCCGACCACCTCTAGCACCACCTACAACAGCCGCCCAGAGGATTCAACCACAAGAACCAATTGAAGATCAGCAAGACCTGCTCAACCGAATCACCAATCAACTTGAGAATCTCTCAGTCTATTTGATACAACAAGGGTATGCACACAATCGCAACCAAGAGTAAGGGAGGAGACAACGAAGGCAAAACCAAAAATACCACTTCTACAATTGTGGGGAGGATGGTCATGCCATGTACTACTGTTCACACCCAAGGAGGCAGAATTTCAACAGAGGAGCCTAGCAAAACCAAGTTTCACCACCGAGAGCAAGACCACCACCACCACCACAACCTCTCATTCCACCCTTACCCCCACCACCAGTTGGCAATCAAACAGTAAGCGTCGTCAGTCTTGAAGGTAAAGGAAAGGATAAAGTGGAGGAGGATAAGACCAAGGTTAAAGGAGTAGCTGCCATAGGGGTAAAACGTGCTAGGCATGGTGAATCTTCCCAAAAGGAAGAAAAGATGAAGACTAAAAGAGAATCTAGCAAAAAGCCGTCCAAGTCACGACGTAAAATTGACATTGTAGATTTCTCTTTGGGTGAATGTTCTAAACCATATGATTTGGTTCAAGATGTTTCTGTGCAGGGCCCAAAAAATCACCTGGCCCCAATTACTCCACCTAGCACCTAGGGTGAGGAGACAATGGACAAAGATGGTTAGCACGAGACGACCAAAGCCAAAGATAGCTGGGGCTATCTCTGGGAGGAATCTAGATGACATACTACCAGGCTTACATCAAAGGGCAACACATCTCCAATATCTACATCGATGGTGGCGCACAAATATGCGTCATGAGTGAAAAAATGATACACCGTTTGGGTTTAGAGGTGAGTCGGCCGGCACCATGCCGAGCCAAAATGGAAAATAATGTAAAAGTTCAATGTGTTGGTGTTATAAATGCAGTTAGGATAAAGGCATTCAACACCGAGGTAGATGTGGACATCTTTGTCATGCCACACAAAGGGGAGGGCTATCCTATCATTCTAGGGAGGCCTTGGCTTATGGCTATGAGAGCTAAGCAGGACTGGGACACCGGCATAATCCAGATGAAGGATGCAAAAGGGAGGCCAATACTTTACGACATGAAGACAGGTCGGCAATGCGACATGGATCTAGAAACCTCTATGGATGAGTTTTCTAGTGGTGACTCTTCAACCACTTCAGAGGAGTCAACAGTGAGTGAAGAAAGTGATAGTAGCATTCAGGTGATGGGGATCATTCTCAAGGACCCTAAGAAGATGGAGCAACCTGATGCCTCATCATCAAACCAAGGGGAGACACCAGGTATACAGCCTCTGGTAGAAGCACGTAAGCTACATCAAATGCTCTCTAGTGAGTTGTGTGGGAAGGAGCGTGAAGATTATATTTTGATGCTAAGTAATTTTACCACATTGTTCATTGATGAATATGATAAAATCACTGGCATCACAGTAGTTCAACATCACATTAAGCTCAAGGAGGGAAGTAAACCTGTAGTGCAGAAGCTCAGGCGGCTAGGAGTAATTCAACAAGACGCCCTGCTCAAAGAGGTGAGGAAGTTGCTAGAAGCCGGGTTTATCTATCCTGTTGAAGACTCAGAGTGGGTTTCTCTAGTGGTAGTCACACCAAAGAAGAATGGTAAGTGAAGGGTTTGTGTTAATTACAAGCCTCTTAATGCAGCCACAAAGAGGGACCATTTTCCTCTTCCTTTTCAAGACTAAATACTCAATGAGGTAGCAGGACATGAGCGCTACACGGGATGTGATGGCTACTCAGGCTACTTCCAAATTAGTATCACTGAAGAAGATCAAAAGAAGACAACCTTCATCACACCATGGGGATGTTTTGCTTACAGAGTTATGCCTTTTGGTCTCACTAATGCTCCAGCCACTTTTCAGCGATATGTGACATTTGTTTTTCAGCCATTCTTTGGAAAATCAATCCGTGTTTTTATTGATGACTTTTGTATCTATAGCTCTCGCTCTCTTCATTTGGAGAAAGTTTATGAAGGTCTAGCTAGGCTACAAGCTTTGGGGGGCCAACTCAATGTGGAGAAATGCCACATTGGTGAAAGCAAGGTTACTCTTCTTGGCCATGTGATCTCGACCAATGGCATTGAAGCTGACCCAAGCAAGGTTCAAGCCTTGTTGGCTTTGACCTCTCCCACCACAACAAAGCAGTTGGTCTCTTTTCTTCAAAAGGTGAGGTATTTGAGTAGGTTCATTCACTTGCTCTCCCAAGTGGTTCTTCCTTTACAACAAGTTACCCATCAAGACATTTTCACTTGGAGTGAAGAAAATGAACAACAATTCAATGAGGTAAAACAAATTCTAGCTTCACTTCCCACCATAGCACCTCCAAAGTGGGACGAGCCATTTTATGTAAACCCTAGTGTGGGCAATGATACACTTGGGGTTGTATTGATGCAGAGGGATCCTCAAACTTCTTTCATGCGTCCTATCTACTTCTCTAGTCGAATGATGACTCCATCAGAAAAGGGATACACGGCAGTGGAGCACATGGTGCTTGCATTAATGTTTGCTACCACCAAATTTCGCTCTTATTTATTGTCTAGAACATTCATAATCTTAGCAATGGAAGAAGTATTTCCTTATGTAATGTAGCACATGGATGTTTCTTCTAGGATTTGCAAATGGCTCACAAGGCTGCAAGAGTTTGACTACACAATGCAAGTGGAGATCTCCACAAGGGCCAGTCTAGGAGGTATTCTCACTCATCGCCACTATGAAAAGAAGCTAAAGATAAAGCCAAATGATCAAGATATTACACCCGTACTGGAAGTCCCTAAGGTAGAGGAGGCTCACTCTCTTTTCTTTGATGGAGCCTACAAGAGGAAAGTGGACAAAGCTGCAGCAGGCATTGTCATCCTCAACGAGCAAGGGGATAAGGTTTTCTCCATTGGGAATCTCTTGGATTCTCACTCTAACAATGAGGCAGAATATGTAGCCTTAACTCTTGGGTTAGAGTGGTGTGTGACACAGGGCATTCAACTGTTAAATGTATTTGGTGATGCCATGCTTTTAATAAAAAAAATACAAGGAACTTGGGCTCGTAAAAATCATAGCTTGCTAGGCCATTTGCGCAAAGTCAAGGAACTTTTAGGAAAATTTCAAGTTGTACAATTACATCATGTCCCTCGAGCAGAAAATCAAGAAGCAGATGCTCTATCTAGAGAGAAGCTGCAAGATGTTTCAGTGGTGGGTGCTATCAAGTTGAAGCTGCCTCTCTTCCAAGGTAGCGATGCTATGCCTTACATCATGAGTTTCTTGGACACAGGAGAGTGTCCTAAAGATCTTACTAAGGGCCAAAAGAAGTGGATTGTGCGCAAGGCAACAAAATACCGCCTTATCAATGACGACCTCTACTGCAAGGGTAAGGATCAAATTCTTAGGCGGGTACCTCTGTCTAGAGAGATCACTGAAATCATTTCAAGTTGCCATGATGGTGTTTGCGGAGGACACTTTGCACTTGACATCACTAGTAGAAAGATTCTACAAGCCGGGTTTGTATGGCCTAGTCTACATAGGGATGTGCATCATTGGTGTAAAACATGCAAGGAATGTCAAAAGGTAGGGGATAGGAGGCTCACATATGAGCCACAGACTCCTATAATCTCATATGGACCATTTGAGAAATGGGGAATTGATGCTATTGGGCCTTTGCCAAGGAGCCAATCAGGTAAATTTTATATCATCATGGGTATGGACTACATGACCAGGTGGGCTGAAGCAGTTTCCACCACCCGGATTACAGCTAAGGAAGTGGCTAAGCTCGTATTTAAAAACATTTCTTGCCGTTTTGGCACTCCTCTTGAAATAATTTCTGACAGGGGACCAGGTTTTAGAGGAGACCTTGTAGGAGATCTAATGGAGAAGTTAGGTATCTCATGACGACACTCAACTCCCTACTATCCACAATGCAATGGTTTAGTGGAAAAGGTAAATGGTATGATCTGCAAGATCATCACTAAATATGTAAACAATCACAAAAGTGATTAGGACAAGCATCTTATGGCTGCACTTTGGGCTTATCGCACTTCATTTCGCACATCCCTTGGGTTCACACCATATCACTTGGTGTTTGGTAAAGAAGCCATTTTACCCATTGAAGCACAATTGGGTAGTCTCAGGGTGCTAGCTGGGCAGGTGGAACGTCCTAATGCTCATCTCCACAACCACATTCTTGATCTAGAGAGGCTTCAACTAGACAGAGAAGATGCTATCAACTATTATGCAGCACAAGCAAAGAAACGTCGACTTACCTTCAACAAGGGACTTAGGGCAAAAGGTCTCAAGAAAGGTATGTTGGTCCTACGGTATGATAACAGGTTTGACACTAGGAAGGAGAAAAAGTTTTCACAAAGATGGGAGGGGCCATTTGTCATTAGAAAGCGCTACGCCAATGGCAGTTACCGATTGATGGATGCAGATGGTAGGCTCCACAAAACACGTGTCAATGGATAGAGGTTGAAGCAGTACTTTTGAGATTTGATCAAGCACCTATGATGGAAATCCCTGAGGAGGGAGACTCCTCCACCTCAATTGAAGAAGAATCAAGTACAATGCTAGAGGCATGAATACCTCTAACCTTAGGGGGAGGGTTACTGAGGCAAGCTTTTCCATGCATGGGAACCCCCCCATATATCTTTGCCCTTTTACCAAAATATTTCCTATTACATAAGTTACTTTTGATTTTTCTTCCCTTTTTCACAAAAGTTTTAGCCTTTATTAAATAAATAAGACTTATGCTAATCAATCACGATGTAGCATAAATAAGTAAGCTTTCTTTGTTGATCTCTCTTTTGACCTTAAATATTAAATATATATATTCTAAATTACATTATATATTTTAGTATTTTCTAATATATTTTTCATGTATATATATTATTCCACCCTACCAAATATTTTATTCACTAGTTTTCATTTTCAAACCTCAACCCACTTTCAAATTTCAATAATACCTCCATCTAGATGATTGCCAATATTTTCAAAACTCTAGGTCATGTTTTCATACACATGAAGGAGCTTACACTTGAAGGCAAGAGAGAAGTCCATTCACAGGGGACCACCAAAAGACCTTTGCAACCACAAATAATACATTATTTGGCTGAATTTTTTAAGTAGAGAAGAACCCCGAATATGAAGGAGCGTTCAATATGAAAAATGTAGCTCGTGATCTCAACTTTTAGCTCAATTTTTTTCAGAATTTTTGGAGTTATGAACGCGGAGCTATGATTTTTGTAGTGGACCCCAGTTTTCTCGTGTAATGGTGACACAGGCCATCCCCAATTTTCTTCCCTTTAGAATGGCTATGGTTCTACAAGTCTTCAAGCATGATTACAAGAGACAAGGCTCTTTTAATGAGGTCTTGATAAGTTTAGAGTGATTCTATCATCATTTTTGGAGGATCCATCCTCATCAACAACTATCCACCTTCGACAACGTCTCTTGTAAATTTCTTACCTCTCTCTTTTCTCCCTAATAAGCTTATGTCTAGCCAAAGTTAGACTATTGTAAATATTTCCTATCCTCTACATCCTACCCACATTCTCTCTTCTTCTCTCTCTATTGACTCTGGTATTTTAAATAATGAGGAGACAAGATGGGAGCCACAGTCACATGCACCCCATTTTCCTAGTCACTAGAGTGGGACACTCACTTCAATTAGAAATATTGCTAAATTCTCTCCTCCTTCCCTATATACGGAGGCCATGAGAGCTCACTTGGGACACACACACACACACACCTATCCATACACACTCTTGTGCTATATGCTTGTAGCATGAACCCTAATCACATAATCACAACACCATCATCATCACCATCACCATGCACAAAAGATGAGCACCACACCTCCACACCACTTGTAATTAAGGGTTGAAGGCACAATTTCAAGAAGAAGAAGAGTGGACACACTCATGATATTCCTCGCCATCAACTCCCATCTCTCCATTATGCCTCCTACGATCTTGTTCCCTTCTCATTTTCCTGCCATACGCTACATATTGTATTCATCTTTTGCAAGCAATCAACACACTCCATCTTGGTGCCATACTTTGTGTCGCTTTGGATACATCTCATTGCGAGTATGGTATATGCTTGTTTCTTGCCATTTTTTTTTTCTGCTTATGTTAAGGTGTGCGGATTCGCCACCATACACACACACTCTCTCTCCCTCTCATATTCCTATCATCTTGCTACTTCCATCTTGAGGTGTGCAGATTCGCCACCTCTTGTATGAGAAGTGAGCATACTTGCATGTATCCCTGACCTCATTATCTTCTTTACTACATGCACGAGTAGCGAGCCCATTCTCACTCACTCACCACTCCTCTCACCTCATTCTCTGACTACCCCATTCCACATTTGGGCGTGGATCTTGAAATTGTTTTCCATGGCATGTTTCATTGTGTATATGTATGCGTCCTAGCCGCATATCTTGCTAGGTGGTGCCCTATTGCGTATTCCCCATGATGAGGCTATTGTGCATAGTCTTGGTGTAGAGGCCACCGGGTCTATTTTTCACTTCCGCCTCTCAACATAAGAAAGCAACCATCATTGTCCATGGTTGTCGCTGCTCAACAAGCGTGGGCAAAAGCGATGCTTTTTAGCAAGAGCATGTCTGCACGAATCCAAGATGTTAAGGCCACCAAAGCGCTTTGTACAACAAATCTTACCATGGACATTAGCCTTTGTATGCCATAAATGCGATAGTATAGACGAGTGAAGAGAGATAAGTCGGTGTTGCGGCCAAGACAACAAGGGAAAATAGAACTGAGCATATGCCATCATGATGCTCTGTACAATGCGGAGTATGACATGTAGTGGCCAAGTAGACAATTTCGAATATTGGAGTTTGATATTGAGGCGATGCATAACCCATTCAATCTGCTGGGTGCCAGTAACATGCCAGCCAATAGGATATCCCAAATGTCGGGTAGTTTCATGCGGAGGCATAATCTTTCCAGGCCACAAAAGCTGATGCCAAGCCTGTGCATGAAGAGGCATGAGATTAGACTTGTAGAAGTTAACTTTAAGACCATTAGCAAGACCATACAAGTCCAGTGCCTGCATAATTTCGCGCATATCATCTAGAGTATTCTTGGGCGTGAACAAGGAGTCATCCGCATAGGCCTGCCCAATGAAATTCTGACCAGAGGGCAAATGTAATCCATGAAGGCGGCCTTGGGAGATCAAGTGATCCAAGCGTAAAAGCATAGGGTGGGTAGCAATGGCAAACAACAAAGCACTAAGTGGGTAGCCTTGTCGAATTGAACATCCACGAGACCAAGAATCAGTCACTTCGCCTGTAAGGATCCCTGAGGTCGTATAAAAAATACACAATATGCGCTAACTTTGGGCCAAATCCGAGACACTGCATGGCATCCGTAATGTAACCCTAGTGGACAGTATCAAAAGCCTTATCTATGTCAACTTGCATCACAAGCACATTGTGTTGTGTATACTTAGCAAATTCCATACCCACTAGGATATTGGCCAAATTATTCATTATTTGGCGACTAGGGATAAATACATGTTGCGCCTGATGAAGACCTGTAAACAGATAATCTTTGATGAAAGTACTATCATCTTGGCCAAAATCTTATAAATGACGGGCATGAGGGTAATAGGCCGCCAGTGGGAAACTTGCTCGCAGAGTTTGCATTTAGGTAGCAATACAAGAAGACCCTCTTTTCAAGATTCTGGCAAATGCTGTGTGTCCCATGCGGCATTCATCATGAGAAGCACAGGCTCCTTAAGAGAATCCCAAAACGAGATGAAGAATTCAACTGTGAGACCATCCCAACCAGGTGAACGGCATCTACCAAGAGCAAGCAAGGCTAAGTGTAACTCATCTTGCGTAAATACTGCTTCAAGACAATTAGCAGCCTCTGGTGAAAGGATTGGTTGCACTCGAGATAAAAATAATTGCCGCGCTCGGTGAGCCTCAATAGAGGCGGAGGAGCAAACATAGTACTGTAGTGAGAAACCAAGAGCGTGAGAGGAGCATAACCTGCTTATACCTTGAGTTTGTCTAGTATGATGCAGGTGTTTGAAGAATTGTTTACAGCCACACTCTTTATCCATGAGAGCCCGTTTGCGAGCGCGAGTTTGCCATTTATCAATTTTGCGTACATACGCACAGACGAGCCTGACAAAGAGCGGCTTCTTGTGAAGTCGACAAGGGTCTTGAGTCAGCCAACTCTTGTAGACTTTGATACTCCAACTTTGCCTCATGAATATCCCCACGCAACTGGCGTATGTCTAGCTTACCATAATCCCGGATAATGCATTGGATACGTATGACAAAACGATACCATGTAGTATCCGGATCATAATGTATCTGATCACAGAGTGGAGGAATGACCTCATTAACCATTCCTCGAAAGCGGTCATGAGAAATATAAGTATTATTCATATGCAGAAGACGCTTCCGAGGATGAGGCTGATCACACGTTGGCGGGCCGAATTGCAAGATCAAAATTATTGGAGCATGATCAGATAACAACAATGTATGATCAATTCTCATCTCACAGACAAAGTCATCATATTGCCGCGAATTCGTTAAATACCAGCGGTCCAATCGTGCACGATAAGAGGTGTGCACATTATGCTGAAAAGTGAAGCCCGAAGCATCAGGATGTAGACACGTTGGATAGTGGAAAAGGGGAAGACACCCGAGACACAAGTAGCTTGCCTCTCTACAGCCCAGGGTAAACACAGCACCCCAATCCACTAGGATTCACCTTCAAAAATTCTCTTTCCTGCTAGCCGACCACCGCCTGCACACCTCTCGAGTCAACCACACTATATAAGATCACGATCGAGCACATACACACCTCATGACACACTTTCGAGCTTCCCTCGCACACCCAAAACCTCGTTCTTTCTCTTTGCCACAAGACACCGCCGGTTCGATGGGGGCACACTTGCCTACACACACATCCGACACCGTGGACACAAGCACAAGAGGTGCAGAACAGAGAGGGGAAGGGGAAATGACACAAAAATCCTTGCTTTCCTTTTCTCAGCACAACCTAGTACAAACGGCCTCGTCGGCACAACCTCGACGGGCACACCAAGCTCATCCCGACAACCCTCGTTGGTGTCGTCGTCGAGAATCGATCTTTCCTCCTCTTGCCTTCGTTGTCAAGGCACGCACGCATGCACGTGAGCTCCTTCCTCTCAAGTTCTCATCACCCGAAAGCACCCCCTCCTCAGGCTTGCTTCACCCTCGACAGAGCAAAGAAAGAAGACCCTCGAGAAGCTCCACTTCGTTGCTTCGAAAAATCCCCCACTCCAAACCCTTCTTCATTTTCTAAGCCAAAAAAAAAAAACTCCTCTTTTTTTCCACTCCCAAGGAGGCAACGACGGCAACGACGCCGTCGTTGCCCTCCTTCTCTTTTTACCTTTTTACTTTTTTTTTCCAAGCTTTCTATAAAAGAAAACTCTCCCCAGTGGGCAAGCAGCGACTTTGGTCTTCACATTCCAACTTATTTATTTTTTCTTCCTTTCAGGCTTTTGAAGTTAACTTCCTTGTTCCCCCAAAGTCCAGCCACTCCTACATTTACCTTTACAAGTAATAACCAAGGACCCTCGCTCCTCGTGTTGTCGGTGCTCTGTGCACTAATTCCCGAGCTGCAAAAAACTACTAAAGATTGCTGACCCAGAGTCTGAACTTGCCAACCCACACCACACTTGAGCTTTGCCGAGACCGCAAACTGGGGTTGCAAAAACCAAGAAAATCACTGGGTGCTGCCTCGCCGAAAACTGTCGTTAAAATTTCACCTAGCACCACTCAACCACCGCAACTCTGATTGTCAAGTTGTTGATCCATATCCACTTCAGGTAACATGGGCCACCATCTCAAAACTAGTCGAAGCTCAAAAACCATCAAGTGGCACGTCCAAGTGGGCACACACTCGACCCCCGATAAATATTCCACAGGCCATAACTTACCCATTTGGGCTCCAAAGGGCAATTCGAAAAGACCGGCATGCTCCACAACTTGAGCTTTACACATCTGCTTGCGCATTCTAGCTCGGGCCACCTGTCCCCATCTCACGTGCCCGTCGGAGATCTGCAAGACCTTCCAGCTTCGAACTGGCACATCTTTCACATCGAAGCTCCGTTTGATGAGTCGTCTGGACGGGCCTCAAGAGCATCTTGAACCCTACATTCCAAGGCACATTCCCTACATTTTGGACACTTTGGTCTGCCATCCCAATTATCCCAATTTGAAGGCCCCTTGGCCTAAAAAACTACTTTAGACATACATTTCCGTTGCCACTAGTCTGTCGAGGACTTTTCCACCTGCTTTAGCTCGCCGCCATGCACCTACTAGCATCCATAGCACTGCTTTTCACCCTTCCTAGCACGGACCAACTTTGGCTGCACCAACGTCCACAGATCTTGCATGTACATAGAAGCACTAAGATTATCCCAAGCTTGCCTCTCAACTCGTAGCATATGAGAATGACCAGTAGTATTATCAGAAATATTCGGTACATTATTGAAATTCCCACAAATCAATGCATTCAAAATCCATGAATAAGAGCTAATATCTTGCCACAAGACAGCCCTGTGCCCGGATTCTGTATGCGCATAAACAACACCCACCTCATACACTTGATCATGCAACATGCATTTTATCACCATCCATCAACCACCGAGATCATTGTAATCAAGGACTGGTTGTAGTTCACGACGAGGTAGCATCAGAACACCCGAAAAACCAGCCAAGCTAGCATAAGCTATCCAACAACCCGCAAAATAAAAGCACGGTCTGGCAAATTCATGCTGATTATGTTCCTGTAACATGTATGTACAAAGTGTCAGGTTAGCCTACACTTCTCGGGGTTGTATAACCCTCGCACACTATATGAGATGCATACTATACTGCTATTCATCACACCACATATGTACAAAGGGCAAAGAAAGTAGCAGCTAGGTCGACATGCCCATGGACACGTCTTTATCCATTTTGTGCATATGGGAATTTAATGGCTGACTTGGCCCAGGATGCGGGTCTGAGCCAAAAGCTTCACTTGTGACCACCACTTGCTGCCAAAGATTTATTGTCATTACAAGGGAGTTTGCATTGACCCACAATCTTTGGCTCCGGTACATAATTACGTGAAGAAGCCGGAGTTCTAAGCTTAACAGGTTTCTTAGGCACCATCCTTGCATTTGTGTTTATAGCTTTCCCTTTATATTTCTCTTTTGATATAGTGGCGATAGCCGTAGATTGCTTCCCCTTCTCTTTATCTGTTGGTGAAGGTGATGTAGAAGTCGTCGTTCCAAGAGATCTATGCTCAGGCGGTAACTTTTCAATCGGGATGGATCGTGAGGTTGGAACAACCGAAGAAGAAGGCTGTGAATTCGGCTCATGGCATTCAGACAACATATGCCCAAACTTACCACAAGAAAAGCATGAATCGGCAAATTTACCACATTTCAGTTTGAAAGGTCGTTTGCCCACCAAAGGATCCCCTAAATTTACATAAATACCATTAGGTGTGGTAATATCTGTATTCCATAAGATGCAGAAACGATTTGTATTTACATCTAATTTCGGGGGACAAATAACCTTTCCCAGCTGTGAGACTAACAATGGGAGAAAATTGCGCCATATTCGAGGAAAATCCTCCATCTCAACCCGCACCAGGCATTTATGATGAATCAAACTCTGATAATCTTTGGTGAGGTCCCAAGGCAAAATATGAGTCATCTGGGTATTGAAAACCAAAGGGGACATTTCAAGAAGTGTATCCTTGGCGTATCCTTGGCTTCAGAGTTGATCAAAAAAACTTTATAAAATCCACGCGCTCCAAAAGTAAACACCTCTGACAGCTTCACGTTTGAGAAGAAAATCCACCCACTGTCCCACATCTTGAGCAGTAGGCATCTTGCCGGGAAAGAAGAGGATTAGTGCATTAAGAGCTCATCAGCGCGGGAACAACCAGCTGTGTCTCTGTGTTTGTTGCTACTGCTTGAGGGGGATCATACACCATCCTCTCTCTACACACCGAATGCTCATACACACCATCAAAATATTCACACCTTTTTTTTAAATCTGTTTTGATTAATTTACAAGTGGGAAACCTCAAAGCGAGGAGAACCCACGAAAAAGATCAAACAATGGGAAACCTCAAGCCGAGGAAAACCCATAGAAAGTATTACAAACTGTAACATAGAAACAGTCAAAGTAGAGCTGGTAATGGCTAACAGGGAGCTCGTCTAAGTCTTAGGCAACTTGAAGAGACTGTCTAAGAGATATCTTGAAGAAAGAACATATTCCACTTGAATCTGTTGAAACATGAGGGAATTCCGTGCTCTCTACACTGTCCACAGTACTAGAACCTAGCACACACACTCACCCGTACACCCCCCCCCCCCCAACACACACACACACAGAGTAGGGGAAGCGTCCCCCACCTACTTCAAAAGTTTCTTCGTCGTTGTTGTCGGTACGTTGTGCTGGTGGAACTCATGGCAACAAGATGAGCTTGCCAAGTTGACGTCCCAGCACTACGAAATTGACAACCGAAGTTGATCCATGGTGTTTCTCATCAGGTCAATGCAATCCTGAAGTGCCCCTTTGTTCGTGTGTGTGGCAAATCGGGGCGGTAGAAAGCTCGCGAGATGCCGTCCGACCTGATATGATGAGGATGTGAGGCTCAATGCAAATGAAGAAACTGTGGCTATTTGCCGATTGGGCGGTGATGAGGGCTGAGCTTATGAATAGCGGTGAATGTGAGAGCACAATTGTGGGTATGGTGTAGTTCTGCAAGCGGGGAAGGAACTTGCCGTTGCACCCCTTCGTTCATGCTGGGAAGGTGGCCTATATTTATCCGACACAGACATTCGATGAGCTAGAGGGGACAAGAAACAGAAGATCTTCAACAAAGCATGGCTAGCATCTATAGCTATGGAGATTTAGAGAGAGAGAGAGAGAGAGAGAGAGAGAGAGAGAGAGAGAGAGAGAGAGAGAGAGAGAGAGAGAGAGAGAGAGAGAGAGAGAGAGAGATGAAATGAAATGTTATATTAACGTCTTCAAAAGGCCAGAATGACGTATGAGACCAAACTGATACAAAAGTGGTGAATCTGTTACAATGTCTGGGTACCTTAGTACAAAAGTACTAAGTGTGAAAAGTGTGAAAGTGTGAAAATAAATGTGAAAAACTAAATACAAAGTATTAAATAAACTCTTAGGAGCATTCTGGGTGTCTGGCTAGAATGCTTCTAATCCTTTGTTGTAGTCTCGTCCGGTGAAGTGTGCTTATGCATCTCGGTCGTGGTCGTCTCGATTTCCTAAGCTCAATCGCCCTGTCAATGAGGGTGCCTTTGGTATGAATGTGGGTACTCCTTTGTGCTGGCTGCTGGCCTCTTGCTTCTCCTTCCACTCCTGCTTCACTCGATCCGAAGAAATCTGTGATCTGCTCTGAGGCTGTAGTGCTCTTTGTCTTCTCATTAGATTATCCCTGTGCCGATGTAGTTCCAGTAGGTACAAGCCTAAGCATCTTTGATCTTGGTATTGCATGACTCTATTAAGAGGTCCAAAGCCTTCTTTAAATAGGCAATGGAAGCGCCCACGTATCTCATAGTATACGGTGCAGTGTCATATGTAGTGTAATTCTGTCTCCGGCTCCAT
This sequence comes from Adiantum capillus-veneris, assembly GCF_014529385.1. NCBI lineage: Eukaryota > Viridiplantae > Streptophyta > Polypodiopsida > Polypodiales > Pteridaceae > Adiantum > Adiantum capillus-veneris. The sequence continues at coordinate 54,009,681 of NC_140932.1, forward strand.
TCCGCATAACTTGCAAATTCTGCTCTCAGGTGGGATACCCCTAAATCTGCCAAATTCAATTTCCAACTGGTGTGAGGATGTACAAATCTAACCAATAGCACATCTCAAACCATGAGACAGGTGGGTATCCATGTCTCTCAGGCGAATCACAAATCCATCTTCAGATAGCTGTAGGAAGTTTTCTTTGTAGTCGTCCATCTTCGTGCCCAATTCTTGTGTAGGGTCTACCCATGTCCTCTTAGTATCCAACTGTATAAGATCTTGACGAATGATTTTATTAATCTCCGTTCGTGTAATTGCCAATGATGGAGCCTCAAGAGAGTATTGGAAGGGGGGTAATCTTTCCATACTGAACCCATGTCTGTGAAACCACGAGGACAATTGCGCATACCAGCATGATGTATCCCCTTTCATTGCTAATTGTCGAGAGGATTCAAGGGCCAGTCTAGTATATCGGCAATTATTTGTATCCCACAAACCATGTATAAAGGACACTGATCTGGTAAGAGCTTCCATTTCTATCGGAGGGGCAGCTAGTTCTGCTCGGGTAATCGCGTGTGGTACGGAGGCCTTGGCTCTAATCATTCGGGAAATCATAGATACCAAAGGTCTCTCCATTGACTTCCAATTATCCTGATCCACAGAGGTCCCCAAATCTGGACCCCATAAAGCATAGCCGTAGCCACCACAGTATCAAAGAGCCAAAGTTTTGTTCGTGGTTCCTGAAACTGCATTTGTGAACACATCCTCTCCAACCCTCCCAAGGCCGCAGAGGCTCTAGACAATCTAGCATCCGCTGCTTTCTTAAGAGTAAACTTCGGTCTTGCAAATACCACCCCAAGGTATGTGTATGCATCTGTGTACTCTACTGTATCCTGGCCATATGCAAATGTAGGTGCCGATCTCCTAACCCACTGCGGTGTGGTGTTAAACACCATAACTTTGGTTTTACCCAAGTTTACCGACAGTCCACTGTCCTCCGTGAATTTATGTAATGCATCTAGCTGCCTCTACATTCTCTCTGATGATTCTGCTATCAATACAATATCATCTGCATACAACAACAAAGGGATCCATGACCCTGCAAGTTGAGCACCTCTGTCACCCTCTCTCAAGCTAACCCCTAACTCTAGCACAAGTCCCCACCACCACCGTCCTCTGTCCCCCAGCCTCCCCCTGGGCGAGGGGATGCCCTATGGGGAGGTATGAAGCCATAGCCCCGCCCCCTCCAAGCTCACCTGCGGCATCCTCGTGACATGCTGCTGTGACAGCATGCAGAGCCGAGACGACACCAGCAACGGAGACTCGAGAAGCCTGAAGATGGTGAAGGCGAGCCTCCCTCTGCTGGGGATGACGAGGGGCTGCTGAAGCTGTTGGAGTTGCTGCGGCAGGTGGTGGCGCCCGAGCCGATAGAGGAGACTCCTTCTCTCGTCTCTCTCTCTCTCTTTCTCTTGCCACTCTGAACCTAAAGAGCCCCCGCCCCCCTAAAAGCTAAGGGCTTCAAATCAAACCCAGATAAATCTCTGTGACAAAGTGAGCAGCAGCCATCACAACCCGATTTTTTACCATGAATACACCGAAGATCACCATGAGGAGCCGACCCAGTTTTGCAGCCGTTGTGGCAGCACCGAGCAAGAACAACCGGATTGGACAGCTTCAAAGAGCCCTTGACCAGCTTATGGAAGAGAATCGGGATCTCAAGGCTCGCCTCGGTAAGCTTGAGACGCGCTTTGACTCCATGGTCGATCTTGGCACAGACAAAGTAAGAGAAGTTGAGGTGAAAGTCACCCATGCTCAGTCTGTGGCTTTGGTAAAAGTACAAACTTGTGTGACGACGGAGCTTCGCGAGGAGAAACTCCATGAACAGAATGCCCTTAAGATCGGCATCAAGCCAGAAGACATTTCTTGGATTAACGACACACACAAGAAAGTACCACCGGAGCACTGCCTTCTCACTTTTAAGGACAAAGAGGAGCGAGTGAGGCTATTGCGCCAATCTTACCTCCTCAAAGGAACAAAGGTTTGGATTGCTGAGGAGCTGACCATGAATCAACTCAAGGTTAAAAAGTGCGAACTCAAGAAGGTCGACGAAGCCCGAAAGCAAGGAAAATGGGCAGTCTACCGAGGGGGGAAGGCCATCATTCAAGAGTTCCGAACTCCCAAAGGGGTTCTCCCCTCACCCAACCCTACTTAGGTTTAAGTCTTGTTTTCCTTTTCTTTTCTTATCTTCTACCCTACTGACGGACCCTCAGTCCATAACTCATATGTATCCAATGCCCTCACTTAAAAAGGCTGCATTGTAATGTTTTTTGTCTCCGGTCCCATGGGTCATATATGACCTTCGTGGACGATAATGATATCTATCTATCTATCTATCAATGTAATTTGATACCTCATCTATGTACATACCAAATAAAGTAGGGGACAATGGGCATCTCTGCTTTACTCCAACGGTGGAATATACAATGTTGGAATCCCCTTCTGGAGTACGTACATACCCAGTTACTGACCCATATAAGGCCATGATCCCCCAAATAATCTCTTTGGGGACCCCTAACTCTTGCATCCTGCGCATCAATCTGGCCCTTGGTACTGTATCAAAATCTTTCCGAAAATCCACAAAGCAACAATACATCCTTCTCCCGTTTGCTCTTCCTTCCTCAATAATGGCTCTGAGCGTAAGAATATGATCTAAAGTGGAACAATCCCTTCTGAATCTAGCTTGTCCTGTTGCCCTTATGCCCTCATTCTCTGCCCATCTACTCAATTTTTGTTCAAGAATGGATGCGTACGGTCGGGTCAATGTGTGACCTACCATAATGGTACGGTAGTTCCCGGGTATCATAGGATCCCCTAACTTGAAAATAGGTATGATAGTAGATAATTTCCAAGATTCAGGTAATCCTTCATACATGACCCAATTAAACAGACGAGCAAGGACTTCTGAAACTAGATCCCTGGCATGGATCAGATGTTCTGCTACTAAACCATCATGATCATATGCTCTTCTTGTCTTCATCTTATCAATGGCTTTTTTCACCATTTCCGTAGTAAAGAAAGTACTAGTACCAAGGCATGGCTCTAGCGGATCTGGTAGTGGAGGTTGTCCAGATACCATATATAATGATGTTACATATTGACCCCAAATCTCAGGATAAATAATCGTCGGAGGCAGTGAGTGCTCGTGAAATAAGCGCCAGGCCTCATGTGAGTCCTGACTCAAGAAGAGCTGATATAAATCCTTCGCCAGATTGGCTAAAAATGACCTTTTCTTGCGACGTACTATACGCCGAAGAGCAATCCGAGACTGCTTATATGTGATGATCCCAAGTGTAAGCTCTTTCTGGACGTGGGTTCTCGTCTCTCTGCATTCCTCGTCATACCAACTATTTTGAGACATGTTCCCAGATCCTCTCTTTTGATCAGGCTGAGTATGTGGGTATGCCTCTTGTGCTGCTCCATGTAGTATCTATGTTAATTGAGAAGTAATCTCCTCTACAGTATATACTGGCTCGGCTGCCCACATCCTATTATAGATCTTTTCCACATAGACTGAATCAGTCTCTGGCGTGTAAGTATATCTTGTGTGTGTCTTCTTCCTTTGTACTTGAGAGGCATTGTATTGGAAGGAGATTGATAAGGTCAAGAGAGCATGATCCACTGCAATCCCCACCGGTCTGGGTCCCACCTTAAAGTCCTCGATCCTAGAAATAAAGCTTGGTGAAGTCATGACATAACCCATGTACTGGCCCCATGCCTGTGCGGGAAGCATGTGAATCCCCCAGATAACGGGAAATTCTCTAGACCATTAAGTATGGCCAAACCATGTATAGTTTCCATCTCCATGATATGTCTCCCATATTCAGTGTGTTCTTTATCCTGTGAGTTTCTAGTAAGCCCCCTCTGTGATAAATCCACTTCTCTGAGCATTTCCTCAGAAGTATCATAGAATACTGCTTGAGAGTTGGCCGTTCTGGCATTAAAGTCTCCTAAGAGAACGATGTCTCCATCTCTAGAGAACTCCCATATGTCATTATTCAATATGGAGAAAGGGGACTGTCCTTTAGGTGAGGAGTAGGCTGAGGTACTTGGAGGGAAGTAGCATATAGCGATATATAGAAATCTACCTGTCTCGGCTCTCATTCTCACCCACATATACCTTGCTTGCTCATCTTTCCTGATAATCTGTAGTAGTGGTTTCAGCTCCTCTTTAAATAAGACTGCTACTCCTCCTGAACCTCGGCTACCCCGTAGAGATCTCTTGTCTGGTCGACCAGCTATTTCCCATAAATAACCCTTCACATGTGGCATACGCTGTCCCGGTATCTGGTGTGTCTCTGAGTAGAAAACTATGTCTCTGTCCCTAAAGCTGTCTTCAAAGGCACCTACATAGCCTATATGATCCATTACAATTCCACGCCGCTATCCGGAGCGTCGCCCCATAGGTCTCGCACCGTCATGCTGAGCGCTTTTCCAGAACCACTACTTTCACTCCTCTATAAAAGGCGATTTTCCCCTTTTCTCTTGCTGCCCTGATGTCTGGCATCAACTCTTGCATGTGTGCCACTTGTGCCAATGTAAGGTCATCTCCGAGGAAAATACTGGTTTTCTTAAGAGTTGGCCTCTTCTTTAGGAATTCTTTCCTTATTTCTATACTCGGGAAGCGGAGAATAAGTGCCCTATCCTTTATGTTTCCCTTCTCATCGATTCCTTTCTTGCCCACTCTCCATGCACTTGTGTGAGTAGGCTCTGTGATGCCCATGCGTTGTAGCAATTCCTTCACTTCTTCATCTACATTCTCGTTGTCTTTGACTCTTGTGACCCGCACATGCAGAGCCCGATTCTTTCTTTTCTGCTCTTCCTCAATGGTCATATTAATAATGGTAGCAGGAGGTGTGGTCTCGAGCATCTGGGCCTTCCCTTTCTTCGCATCCTCAATCCATTTCTCTACTTCATCAATCTTTTCTTGTGTCTTAAAAAGATGTTCCGCCCATGAAGATGCCGTTTTCGATTTCTGTTCATCTCCTTCCCTAGGTCCACACAAATCACTATGAACAAGTGCCAACTGTGTATCTCTTCTATTGCTTCTATGCTTATGTGGCTGCTGTGTTTGCTTACCATACAGACAATGTTCACAGAATTCAAAATCATTAAATGAAAAGCCAGGCAAATAACCAGAACGAGACAAGATTTCCATTCCCTTCTTGGACATATGTCCTAACCGGCTATGCCACAAAGAAACGTTCGGCTGCTCGGTTACATTGATTACATTTTTAGAGACATTTGATACATAAATCATGTAAAGTCCTCCAGACTTGACTCCATGTGCTACTGTCATAGAACCCTTGGATATCTTCCACATGTTCTGTCCAAAAGTGGTGACGTAGCCAGCATCATCAAGTAAACCTGTGCTAATCAAGCTCTTTGTAATTGCGGGAACATGTCTCACATTCTTCAGTGTGAAAGAAGAGCCATTCTGAAACTTCAATTGAACATCTCCAACACCTAAGATCTCACATGTCTGCTCATTGCCTAGCCGAACATGATCTTTAGTGGTCACATAAGAGGTAAACCACTCCTTGTTTGGAGACACATGAAGTGATGCCCCTGAGTCTATACTCCAGTCACTCAGTGCATTTCCATCAGATGCTGTAAGAATAGCTAAGTCCATTGTATTCTTCAAGAAGTAGATGTCTCCTGACACTGACTGTCATCCTCTGCAACAGTGTTTGTCACATTTATTTCTTGAATCTTCACTGAGGACTTGTTCTTCTCACCATGGTCTTCAGCTTTCTCTTTGCCTTTTTCTGCTTTCCATTCTCTGCAGTCTCTTTTCATGTGACTCTTCTTGCCACAATGGTAGCATTCTATGTCACTCTTGCCTTTAGCACTGCGGGACTTGCTACGAGACTGATTCCTCTTTCCACCTTTGTACTTTTCTTTGGTCCTTCCCTGACAACTAAGGCTGTTCCTTTTCCTTTGTCCATTGTCTTTCTATTGGTTTCTTCAGTAAGCAGACTTCCTTCTACACCTGCTATGTTCAAACCATCTGGAGGTGCAGAATTACTCAAAGCTGTGCGAAAAGTGTCCCAACTTTCCGGCAATGTGATCAACAGGAACATAGCTCTAACAGGTTCATCAAACTTGACACCTTGAGCTGACAACTGACTGTAGATTGTGTTGAATTCATTCAGATAATTGGACATAGGTGTCCCTTCTTTCATCTTCAAGTCAACAAGCTTCTTAAGCCAGTATACCTGTGAAGCTGCACTCTGCTTCTCATAAAGATCACTCAGCTTTAACCATGCTTGATAAGCCGACATCTCGTCTGCTACATTGAAGTAAACGCTTTCTGCCAAAGTCAGCATAATGGTAGAAAGTGCCAATTCATCCATTTCGCTCCATTCATCTTCGTCCATATCTTCTGGTTTTATCCCCTTGAGCTTTATAGGTTTTATCTGCTTCTTTTGTACCAACACGTGCCATTGATATTGTAAAGAGCAGTGTCCTGTGATCCAGCCATAGCTACGCTTCACAGTAGTTTACTTTCCTGGGAAAAATTCTGCAGAGTTTCTCTTGTAAACTGACCTCTGAACCAATATCAACCTGATGAACTAGTGGATGTCGCCTACAGTCTGTGTGTAGATGCGCCCCTGTCGTATGTGACACGCCTCCAAGAACTGCGAGCCGTCCTTCGATGTGTAGACAACCACAAATCAGCACTCTGGGAGTGTCGATATCCTCAACACCTGCAATCGTAGGCCGAAAACCCCAAATTTGCAGAGTCGGATCTGCACCCGTCGAGACCATGTAGTCGAAAATGGCCTGCGCAGACCTTTGTCGAAGCCGAACGGTGGCTGAGATGACCTCAGAATGAAATTCTGACAACACCAAGCCCTTCGAGCTTGCCCACGAGATTTGGGGCCGTGTCTTCGCCTGTCGAATTTCACTCCAATCTGAGCTGGTGACTCTAGCCTCCTGCCGTGCTGTCCCGAGCCTCGATCTGAGCTCTGATACCAGTTGAAGGAGTACGAGTGGAAGTGCAACGCGAGAGAGAGTGCGAGAAGAAGAGCACGACGATATGGTGAACTCGCTCTACTGTCATGTGTAGAGCATAGTGAGTTCTTATTAGGTTTTTACAAAAGAATATGTGTACATACCTGGCGGCCCGCCCACTTACCTGGGCGACCACATTGGGCTTTATACCCCAACATCTCTCTCTCTCTCTCTCTCTCTCTCTCTCTCTCTCTCTCTCTCTCTCTGTGCGTGCTGAGCGCCCTGGCTATAAGCCACACTGGCCGTGAGGTAGCCGGAGGATTCTCTTGCCGCCACATGGCCGAGGGAGGTGACCGGAAAGCACCTTAGATGTGTGTGTATGTGTACGTGTGCATGCGGGGAGGGGGGGCTCTGAGAGCTTGGATAAATGGCTAGACTTAAACATTGTGGCAAGCATATGAGGAAAAGCAACAAGCCATCAAGAAGGGCCAAAAAGCATAACTATTTTGTGGTGAGAAACTTTGGATTGTTGAGGTAAATATCAACATGTTCCCTTGATGGCTCAAAACCTAAAAATATATAAATGTAGCATGCACGTTCAATTAAATGGGCTTTTATATTAAAGAAAAGTTATTTATTTACATGTGCAATTAAAAAAAAATAAATTTGAAGAAAGTTATAGGTTTATTGAGGGAAAAGAGTGTGTAGAGGGATTTTAAATTACCTGTTGAATGCACGAGCTTGGAAGGTGGACACCTTGGGTTTGATAGAAAGAAAGTAGAGACAAAAAGCTCAAAAAATGTGTTTCAACAGCAAAAGCAAGAAAACAAAATTTCACATTTAAAATGCACTCTGTCCACACAAGTTGTATGTATAAAGTAGCTAACTCTTTCTCACACACAAGTGCCAATGCAAGAATAAGGCTAAACCATTTTTATGAAATTTTATCAAATTTGATTTAAAACATTACACTCAATACTGTGATAGGTGAGCAATGAAGAAACCTGAGTGACGAAGATTTGCGGCGATGAAGAACCAAAGAAACCCGAAGAAGTGCGCTCAGCTCATCTAGACTCGTCAGCTACAACCAAGCCGGTAAGCAACCCTCTAGTTGCCCTCTCTGCCAATAAAGCACGCCCACTGCTGCATGTAAGGGAATTATCGTAGCTTTGTAAGTTTTTACCTTCGAGCTCTGAAGAAGGAGAAAGAGAGCCTTAACGCAGAAATACAAACACTCAAAGAAGAAGTCTCAGCCCTCAAACAGGAGAACCCTCTAGTTGCCCTCTCTGCTAATAAAGCACGCCTGCTGCTGCATGTAAGGGAATTATCGTAGCTTTGCAAGTTTTTACCTTCGAGCTCTGAAAAAGGAGAAAGAGAGCCTTAACGTAGAAATACAAACACTCAAAGAAGAAGTCTCAGCCCTCAAACAAGAGAACTCAAACGTCGAGATACGGGTACTCAAAAAAGAAGTGTCAGTCCTTAAACAGGATCTTGCTGATAGAGTAAGCAATGGACTAGAGGAAAGCGAATTTCAACCCTCGGTAATAGATGAAATCAAGGAAATTAAGGAACAGGTAAGGATGATCACAGAGGAAGAGAAACTGAGTGTGGCAAAGACATCTTCATGGGCGGAGATGATAACAAGGACACAGAAAAAGGCGGACGACACTGAAAAATGGATTGAGGTCGCCAAGAAAGGGAAAGGGCAAGACACTCCTTGTACACAAACGCTTATCAACATGACTCTCGAAGAGGAACAAAGAAGGCGGATGCGAGCATTGCATGTGAGAGTGACCGGTCTCAAGGACATAAACAATGTGGAGAAAGAGGTCACAAGCCTTACATCCATGATGGGGATGGAGAAGCCTTTGCACACAAAGGCATAGAGGGTAGGTAAGAAAAGTGATGGCACGTGAGAGTCTTCAAAGGGGAGAGCTCTCATACTACGCTTCCCCTTGTTGGAAGAGAAGAAGGAATTCTTGAGGAAGAGGCCTACTCTCAAAAAGACAGGTATTTTCCTGGGTGATGACTTGACTCTCTCACAGCTCGCACATATGAGAGAGGTAATGCTAGAGATTACAACGGCAAGGGAGAAGGGAAAGATAGCCTTCTACAGAGATGGACGGGTGGTGATTTTAGAGCGGCGTACTGCATGACGGTGCGAGACCTATGGGACCACATTGAAGATAGCCTTCTACAGAGATGGACGGGTGGTGATTTTAGAGCGGCGTACTGCATGACGGTGCGAGACCTATGGGACCACATTGAAGATGGCTACGTGGAATTGTAATGGGTCTATGAGGTTGTACGAAGAGATGATCATGCTAGATATATGTGGGTGAGACTGAGACCTGACGCAGGTCGATTCCTATATATTGCCATATGTTACTTTCCTCCCAGTACATCAATGTATGCCGCATCCAGAGGGCAGTCGCCTTTCTCTATCCTAGATGATGACATTTGGGAGTTTTCTAGGGATGGTGATATCATTCTCCTAGGGGACTTCAATGCCCGAACGGGCAACTCGCAGATAGTCTTCTACGACACTTAAGATGAGATGCTTAGAGAGTTGGATGTGGGTGAGTTGGGACTTGACAGATGCTCAGATGACAGAGAGCAAACGGAGTATGGGAGATACCTCATGGAAATGACGACTACACATGGATTAGCCATACTTAATGGCTTGCAGCGATTTCCTGGAGCAGCCGGTTTCACATGCTTTCCACATAGACATGGGGCCAGTACAGTGGATTATGTTATGACACAACCGAGCTTTGTCCCCCGCATGCAGGATTTCATAGTGGGAGCCCGGCCAGTGGGCATAGCAGTAGATCATGCTCTCTTGACACTATCCGTTAAATTTCAGTATAGTACAACCCAGACATCAGGAGGCAGGTCACACACCCGCTATACATTTACACCAGAGATTGATTTCGTTTATTGAGAGGAGATCTGGGACCGTCTATTGGAAGGCACAACTGGCACAAATGGTACAGGCCTCTCAGTGGAGGAGTGCACCACTCTACTGACTGAGACACTACATGGGCTGCATCAGTGGCATACCCACACACTCAGCCGGGCAAGAGACGACATTCTGGGAGCATGTCCCATAATAGTTGGTATGATGAAGAGTGCAGAGAGATAAGAGCCCAGCTTCAGAGGGATCTTCTTTTAGGAGGCATCACTTACAGACAGTCTCGGATTGCTTTCTGACACCTTGTGGGACGGAAGAAGCGAGCTTACCTAGCTCAGATGGAGCGAGACTTGTATCAGATGTTCTTGAGTAGGGACTCAGGAGAGGCATGGCAACTCTTCCATGAGCACTCCCCTCCCCCAGTGATTACTTCACCTGAGGTGTGGGGCCAATATGCGACATCATTATATACGGTTCCTGGACAGGAACCCCTTCCAGACCCTACCAAGCCTTGCCCAGCTACGAGCACTTTCTTTACACCTAAGATGGTACAAAGGGCCATCGACAGGGTGAAGACCGGGAAGGCATATGATCATGATGGTCTAGTAGCGGAGCACTTTATACATGCCACGGATATGCTGATGGAGGTTCTCGCAATGTTATTCGTGCCATGTGTGAGGGATTACCTGAGACTTGGAGGTTGTCTAATATTGTGCCCATCTTCAAGGCTGGTGACCCTATAGAGCCTCGGAACTACCGCACTATTATGGTTGGACACACATTGGCACGGTTGTATGCATCTATCTTGGAGCAACACTTGAGTAATTGAGCAGAGAGCGAGGGTGTACGAGCAAAGGGTCAAGCCGGCTTCAGGAGGGGTTTCTCCACTCTTGATCATATTCTGACACTGAGGGCCATCATTGAGGAGGGCAGATTACATGGGAGACGGCGGATCTATTGTAGCTTTGTGGATTTTCGTAAAGCATTTGACATGGTACCAAGAGCTCGATTGATACGCAGACTACAGGAGATGGGGGTGCCCATAGAGGTGATTTGGGGGATTATGGCTTTGTACAAATCAGTGATGGCACATGTACGCACTCCGGAAGGGGTATCTGATTTAGTTCACTCTACTATTGGAGTGAAACAGGGCTGCCCATTGTCTCCTACTCTATTTGGTATGTATGTTGATGAGGTGTCTGATTACATCGACAGAGAGGGTGACAGAGGTGCACAGCTGGCAGGGACGTGGATCCCATTGTTGCTATATACTGATGATATTGTGCTGATATCTAACTCGCCAGAAGGTATGCAACGACAGTTGGATGCACTACGCAATTTTGCAGAGGATAGTGGATTGTGTGTAAACCTAGGTAAAACCAAGGTTATGGTGTTTAACACCACACCGCAATGGGTCAGAATATCAGTACCTACTTTCAAATATGGTCAGGAGATTGTGGAGTATACAGATGCATACACTTACCTGGGGGTAGTCTTTACTGGGCTGAGATTTTCCTTGAGAAGAGTAGCAGAGACTAGACTAACTAGAGCTGGTGCGGCTCTGGGAGGAATGGAGAGGATGTGTTCGCAGGTTCAGTTCCAGGAACCTAGGACAAAGTTATGGCTCTTTGATACTTTGGTTGCCTTTACTATGTTATATGGGGTGCAGGTTTGGGGACCTTCTGTGGGCCAGGAGGGTTGGAGGCGTATGGAGAAGCCCTTGGTATCAATGATCTCTCGGCTGATTAGAGCCAAGGCTTCCGTACCGCATGATATCATTCGAGCGGAATTAGCTGCCCCCCCTATGGAGATTGAGGCGCTTACTAGATCAGTCTCCTTTGTACATAGTCTGTGGGATACTACCAGAGACATATATGCCAGGGTGGCTCTAGAGTCCTCCAGACAATTAGCTCTTAATGGGGATACATCATGCTGGTATGCACAGATGGCATCATGGTTTCACACACATAGTTTCACCATGGACAGGTTGCCTCCTTTTCAATACTCTCTATAGGCACCCTTGAGGTCTTTGACGCAGGTAGAGATTAATAGACTCATTCGTCAGGATCTGATCCCGCTGGACACGAGGAGGACATGGATAGAGCTGATACAGGAGTTGGGCACAAAGATGGCTTTCTATAGAGAGCATTTTCTCCACCTCATGGGGGATGGCTTTGTGATTCGACCTAGCTATATGGACAGGCATCTTTCTCATGGTGTGCGATGTGCCATTGGCCAGATACACACGTCCTCACATCAGTTCGAGATTGAGACTGGCAGATTCAGAGAGACACCAGCAGATAGCAGGATATGCCGCTTATGCCATCTAGAGCCAGAGACAGAGGTACATTACATATGTCATTGCACAGTGTACTATGAGATACGAGGCCGTTTTCATTGTCTATTCAGAGAAGGTTTTGGTCCTCTATCTAGGGTCATGAGTTATGAGGATCACAGATGTCTTGGGCTATATATACTTGAGCTACACAGGCATAGAGAAACTTTACTGAGGAGAGCTGAAGAGAGACAACCGTAGAGACAGATCACAGATTTCTTTACACTAGATATTGTACACCCAGAAGAACAGACAGAGGAGCAACCAACAGTGAAGAGGTCTACCCGCACTACTAGCATTCTGATAGACCGAGCATTGGAGCTAGGGAGATCTAGACGACCCCGATGGAGAAGAGGAGCTACACAGTTTCGAAGGAGGCTACAGCAAAGGATCAGAGCCATACTTTTTCGTCGTCTAGAGTGCAGATGAAGATGGATCTCTATGAAGATAGATCTCTACTTCCCTCCCAAATTGTCCACATATTGTATTGCTCAGTTCACACATTTCACGCCTTTCGCCTTTCACACCTATCCGCTTAGTTTAGGATTCCGAAGTATTTATATCTTGTTATCCCTAGTTTAAAAATTTATTTTGTTAATCTGACTTGGTATCAGATACACCGCATTGTAACTTCCTGGTCTCATAGGTCATTTTGGCCTTTTGAAGACGTTAATATAACATTTCATTCTCTCTCTCTCTCTCTCTCTCTCTCTCTCTCTCTCTCTCTCTCTCTAATACGCTTGTTATTTTGTGAATTAGAAAGGGCAGGTCAGTAGCCAAGTTGGACCGCAAGAAACTTGGCTTTTGATAATCTTAACCACAACATCCAAACTATAACACAAGAAATGTCTGCATTCAACATGTTAGCAACATTCCAAATGCTGCCCAACTTCAAAATTTGACCAATTGTCACACAAGAATTTCAGAATATGTCTCATCGTTTAACATATTGGAAATCACAATTGAAGTGGTAGAAGAAAGATCAACCGAGCATGAAGTACGTGGCATTTTTCGCTCGAGAAATGCAAGTTTGAAACACCATGAAGAAACTCAACCAATATTGGTGAATGGACAAGCACCACAGAACTTTCCGCTTACGGTTGGACGATTGGCGATTCTTAATAACCATTCTTAACGGTGGGGGACTCTCTCTCTCTCTCTCTCTCTCTCTCTCTCTCTCTCTCTCTCTCTGTGGCAGAAAATCATGTGTGTGTGTGTGTGTCACGACCTCGTGCAAACCTTGCAATCGATGAAAGCATACATGTGACAGAGATGGAGGGGTAAACCTGTCTGTCTTTGCATCTGTAATGTGAACTTGCTGGCGGTCAAGAGTTGCACCAAGAGAGGCAGGATCGAGAGGTCCTAGCAAGAGGACCTCCTGCTACTGTGTCTAATCAGAGAAGTGCCCTTGCTGCCATGCCCGGGGGTAGTTGCTCCGGAGCAAGGATGGCCCTATAGTATGTAAACGATGATTCAGAGCTAGAACTGGCTGACGGCCGCCTCTCTCTCTCTCTCTCTCTCTCTCTCTCTCTCTCTCTCTCTCTCTCTCTCTCTCTCTTTGCGCACGGCACGCGATATTTCTCTCTCTCTGGGTGCTAAGCGCCTTGGCTGTAGTCCACACTAGTCGTAAGGTAGCCGGAGAATTCTCTTGACGCCACGTGGCCGAAGGGAGGGACGGAAATCCCTCTCTGACATCTCGGACAGCAAGCTCTTCAAACACATTTTGTGCTTTACGAAGTGCACCACATGTGGCATACATGTCGACCAAGGTAGTACCAAGCACGACTAAGGTAGCCCTCCTTTTGAGTAGTGCTAAACGTGAAGACTCCATGCTTGATTTGAAGAAGACGGCCAACACCATTTCTGTTGTCACATTTATTGCAGTGTGTTATCTACAAAAGAATCTGTAGCATCTGGCTTCTTAAGGGGCTTTAGTTAAGTTGCTCGAAGCTTCGCCCATGCAGATAAGCGGAAAAAGAGTGAGTTTTTAACCCTGGTCGGGAGGATTGTGTGTGTGTGTGTGTGTGTGTGTGTGTGTGTCTAGTCTGGAAAATTTCCCAATTGATCTGCCGTTGGAGCCCAAGTGGATCAGCCCTTGCTTCGCATCCGCCGAAAACAAGTCAAAGCTTCCTGATGTTGACCTTGCCTTCAAGGTGCACACGTATGAGATTGCATTTGGAGAAACACCCTCGCTTCGCATCCGCTGAAAATAGCCCAAAGCATCTTGGCCTTGTTGTACAAATGTGGTGGTTAGCCTCATATCAAAGAGTTGCATATGTTTGGTCAATCCGCTTTGACCTCCATTGCAAAGTCGCAATCAGCTTCGTCATCCTTTTCAGTAAAGCCTACAAACTTTTCCGAAAATGTACAATCATAAACTAATGTGCGAGGGACACGCTTGCTTCGCATCCGTCGAAAACAGCCCCGAGCTTCCTGACCCTGACCTCGCCTTCAAGATGCTCACATATGTGATTGCATTTGGGAAGACACCCATCCGCCGAAAACAGCCCAGAGCATCTTGACCCTGCCCAAGTTGGGCATATCCAACAATCAATGCATTCCAAGAGAAGACATCTCGGACAACAAGCTCCTCAAGGACGTTTCGTGCTTTACAAAGTGCACCACATTTGGCACACGTGGACCAAGGTATTGCCAAGAACGACCACAACAGCCCTCCTTTTGAGTAGTGTCGAACGTGAAGACTCCATGCTTGATTTGAAGGAGACGATGGAAAGGGGGAAATGGGAAAACCACCAGCACATAAACTCGATGCCTCTATATAGCTCAGTGATCTCACAGCACCCCTATCCCCTAGCAAACACACATCCAGATACACAATCTGCAAACAACTAATGTCCAAGCCCAATCCCGACCAACCTCGATTGGATAGACCCAGTTGTAAAGCATGCTATGATAACCTCCATATAACACTGTAAAGCACCATGTAACAAAAAAGCAAGCCAATAACAATCGATACTCAAAGTCCTACCCAATCCTTGACATACACCTCAAGCTTGCATATTCCACAACCGTAAAGGTAGCACTCACACATTACACACATCCCAAGGATGGGCACATATCACAGACTTCTATCCTTTGCACACACCTCGCTTGCAATGAGTCACACCACCCACAGGCATTTGGAGATTGCGAGCATACATTACATTCTCATAGGGAGCACCCACATACTTGACACCCTTGGACAACACACAGATGACACAATCCATTGGACACGAGAGCGAGAAGAAAGAAATAAACTTTGAACCATCTCCAAAATGTAAAGTGTAGGACTATATCAATGCTATCTATTAGCAACTGCGGGATGGCATACAAAAGTGCATAAAACTACCGTCCTTCAACTGCATATGACCAGTCTCATAGCTGGCGGCCCTTCATTGCCATACTCAAATCACCCAATGATCGACGGGATGTCTTCTTCTTCGCTTGCAGCACTCCGCTTGTCCTCTTCATGCATTGGCCTTCCCCTTTTTTGTTGCCTTCGTGACCCGCCCCTTGATACCACTGGCGGCCACCTCAGCACCTCGTCCCTGGCTCTTGGCGGCCTCTCCACTATGGCCAGCCCCCTGCAGCCTCCTCGGCCTGTTTCGTGCCTCGCCCAGGTGGCGGCTCCCTTCAAACAACGTCCTACTGGCGTTCCTCTCTGCAGGCGGCCTCTCCGGCGCTTCCTGTCCAGCCCGCCACCCCTCTTGGTGTCTTCACCCCTCAGGCCATGGCCCTCTCCCCTCTCTTCATGGCGACTCCTTCAGTCCAACTGGGGTGCAGCCCTGCAGCCCCTTCCTTCAAACTGTCCTCCTCCTCTTCAGCACTCTCCCGAGCCCTCCTCCCTCTCTTCTCTAACCATACCCGCCTGCTGTAGCGACTCTGCCCCCCCTTTTCTGCATGGCATGGCGCCACCTCCCTCTTCATGCAAGCTAGCCCCAAGTGGCACCCTCCTTCTGGCGCTTCCACTGCATGCGCCCCCAACTGGCTCGCTTCTTCTGTCGGCACTGTTCGTCGACTGCAGCTTGCCATTCGCTTTTTTTTTATATTAAGAGCCTTAAAAACTTTTGGGCTTGGCCCCTTTGCACACGCCATACATACACAAGGACTTTCAAACATATTTCCATATAGAAAATAACAAGTTTTCTTAGGTACACGTGCCCTTTCCCCATGTAAAAGTGGACTTGAGTAAAGGGTTTAAATAGGAAAAGTTATTTCCTTGGTGGGTGCGGCGGATGTCAAAGCTTTGCAAGCTTTAGCTGAGCAAGAAGAATGGTGGGAGGAAGAGAGGAATGGTGAGAGAAAGACAGCTGCTCCACTCCCAAGGCTTCTCAAATCAGAATCCCAAATGATGCTTGCCTTGTTTTCCCGCCACGGCTAGCAAAAAATGGTGGGAGGGAGACAACTGCTCTACTAGTTTTCAGCAAGCAATAGTTTTCAGCCAAAGGGAACTGCAGGGATAGCGTTTTCAGCCCTCTGTCGCAGCAAGTATTCAGCATTTTCAGCCTTCGATTGCAGCCATAAAAACGCAGCCCTAGACCTGCTATTTCTCAGTGTTTTTATCAGCCAAAACACAGCAAAAAACCAGCATTTTTCAGCCACAAAGACAGCAGCCAAAACAGCGTTTTCAGCACCCCAAAGTGGTCCCAGATTTCCAGCCTTAGTCTCTTTGTGGACACCAGATAGAAGGACACCGATTTCAGCCCTAAAGTCATCATCGTCGTCACCGGCATAGTCACGAGTTGCATCAGTCCATGCATCATCATTGTACACCTTTGTGCAATCATAAGTAGACCTCTCTCGCCGACGAGAGTGGGGCCTTGGGAGGAGGGTTTTAAAACGTCTCTGGTGTCGTATCTCTCTTCTCTCTTTCTCTCAGTCTCATACACTTGCACGCACAATATCCATCCATTTTGTTCGTGATCACAACACTCTCCATAAAGAACGGAAGGCTCTCCCTTCCATGAGAACTAAAAGGAACCTTGAGCAAAATATGGATCACTAATCTTGAGAAAATACAACATTCATTCAATTGCACCTTACAAGCGTTTTCCCTTTGGTCAACGTTTTCCTATGCTGGCGTTTTCCCATCAGGTAGGGCCAGCCCTTGCGTATTTCCCAAAGCAAGAAGAGCTTGCATTTTTGCCTCAGTTTGGGCATCAGATCGGCCAGTATTAACATTTTCAGCTTGCTGGGCTTGGAGAGTTGGAGTTCATTGCTATCGTACTACCTCAGTTGATCACCAGTGACTGATCCTATGGGAGGTTTGTCCGACACATGCCTTTGCGTGTGCAAGAAGGCACAAACAGTCACCACGAATTTAACGTGGCGGGTGCGGCGGATGTCAAAGATTTGCAAGCTTCAGCTGAGCATGAGGAATGGTGGGATGAAGACAACTGCTCCACTCCCAAGGCTTCTGAATTCAAAATACCAAATGATGCTGGCCTTGTTTTCCCGCCACGGCTAGCATAAAAAACGTCCTGCAATGGAAAATGCAACATAACATGGAGGAAACGCAGATCATGAACCTTCTAAAGTGGTTTAGAACTAGGTCTCTGTTAGTTAGGTTGCATATACTCTACCAAAGACATCTTTGTACATGGCCGGTTATAGGGAGTTCTTGCCAACGTTTTCCCTCTTGTCAGTGTTTTCCCGTGCTGGCGTTTTCCCATTATGAAGGCCAGCCCTTGTGTATTTCCCAGACCAAGAAGAGGTTGCATTTTTGCCTCAGCTTGAGCATCAGATCAGTTATCAATGTTTTCAGCTTGCCGGGCTTGGAGAGTTGGAGTTCTCCATTGTTGTCCTACTACCTGAGCTCATCACCAGTAATAACTGATCGTATGGGAGGTTTGTCTGACTGATGCGTATGCGTATGCAAGAAGGCACAAGCAATTGTCAACGTGTCCACGCCAAAAAACGCAGCAAAAGGTGGCTGAAAACAGAGAATTCAGAACTCCACTAATGCTCAGAAGACGCATGACGCCGGAGGGCTACGGAAGAGGACGAGAGGGGCACCAAGAATCGGATGAAAATCAGCAAAAACAGTCCCAAAACTGAATATGGAGGGTCAAGAGTCGGTACGGGAAGCAATGGAGAACTTCACCGTATTCGTATGCGTCTGACTGATGCGTATGCGTATGCAAGAAGGCACAAGCAGTCACCACAAGTTTAACGTGGCGGGTGCGGCGATTGTCAAAGCTTTGCAAGCTTCAGCGGAGCATGAGGAATGGTGAAAGGAAGACAGCTGCTCCACTCCCAACGCTTCTAAATTCAAGATCCCGAATGATAATTGCCTTGTTTGCCCGCCATGGCTATTTAAAAAAACGTCCCGGAACGGAAAACACAACATAAGATGGAAAACCGTAGAACTTGGCCTATGTTTGTTAGGTTGCATACCCTCTACTGCACACATCTTTGTACAGGGCGCGTTACAGAGAGTTCTTGCCAGTGTTTTCCCTCTTGTCAACGTTTTCCTATGCTGGCGTTTTCCCATCAGGTAGGGCCAACCCTTGCATATTTCCTAGACCAAGAAGAGCTTGCGTTTTTGCCTCAGGTTGGGCATCAGATCAGCCACCATGAACATTTTCAGCTTGCCGTACTTGGAGAGTTGGAGTAAATTGCTGTCGTACTACCTCAGTTGATCACCAGTGACTGATCGTATGGGAGGTTTCTCCGACTCATGCATATGCGTGTGCAAGAAGGCACAAGCAGTCACCACAAATTTAACGTGGCGGGTGCGGCGGTTGTCAAAGCTTTGCAAGCTTCAGCTGAGCATGAGGAATGGTGGGAGGAAGAGAGAAATGGTGAGAGAAAGACAGCTGTTCCACTCCCAAGGCTTCTGAAATCACAAACCCAAATGATGCTTGCCTTGTTTTCCCGCCACGGCATACCCTCTACTACAGACATCTTTGTACGAGGCAGATTACAGGGAGTTCTTGCCAACGTTTTCCCTCTTGTCAGTGTTTTCCCTTGCTGGCGTTTTTCCATGAGGAAGGGCCAGCCCTCGCGTATTTCCCAAACCAAGAAGAGGTTGCATTTTTGCCTCAGCTTGAGCATCAGATCAGTTATCAATGTTTTTAGCTTGTCGAGCTTGGAGAGTTGGAGTTCCCCATTGTTGTCCTACTACCTCAGCTGATCACCAGTGTACTGGTCGTATGGGAGGTTTGTCTGACTGATGCGTATGCGTATGCAAGAAGGCACAAGCAGTCACCACAAATTTAACGTGGCGGGTGCGGTGATTGTCAAAGATTTGCAAGCTTCAGCTGAGCATGAGGAATGGTGGAAGGAAGACACCTGCTCCACTCCCAAGGCTTCTGAATTGAGAATCCCAAATGATAATTACCTTGTTTGCTCGCCACGGCTAGCAAAAAAAGTCCTGCAATGAAAAACGCAACACAAGATGGAAAAACCGTAGATCATGCACTGTCTAAAGTGGTTTAGAACTTGGCCTCTGTTAGTTAGGTTGCATACCCTCTACTGCACACATCTTTGTACAGGGCGGGTTACAAAGAGTTCTTGCCAGCGTTTTCCCTCTGGTCAACGTTTTCCCGTGCTAGTGTTTTCCCATCAGGTCGGGCCAGCCCTTGCATATTTCCCAGACCAAGAAGAGCTTGCGTTTTTGTCTCAGTTTGGGCATCGGATCAGTCACCATTAACATTTTCAGCTTGCCGGGCTTGGAGAGTTTGAGTTCATTGCTATCGTACTACCTCAGTTGATCATCAGTGACTGATCGTATGGGAGGTTTGTCCGACACATGCGTATGCGTGTGCAAGAAGGCACAAGCAGTTACCACGAATTTAACATAGCGGGTGCGGCAGATGTCAAAGCTTTGCAAGCTTTAGCTGAGCAAGAGGAATGGTGGGAGGAAGAGAGGAATGGTGAGAGAAAGACAGCTGCTCCACTCCCAAGGCTTCTGAAATCAGAATCCCAAATGATGCTTGCCTTGTTTTCCCGCCACGGCTAGCAAAAAAACGTCCTGCAATGGAAAACGCAACATAACATGGAAGAAACGCAAATCATGAACTGTCTAAAGTGGTTTAGAACTAGGTCTCTATTAGTTAGGTTGCATATACTCTACTAAAGACATCTTTGTACATGGCCGGCTACGGGAGTTCTTGCCAACGTTTTCCCTCTTGTCATTGTTTTCCCTTGCTGGTGTTTTCCCATAAGGAATGGCCAGCCCTTGCATATTTCCCATACCAAGAAGAGATGGCGATCCCTAGAGCTGAAAATGCGATCTGGAAACACGTCGTAGCAAGCGCCACACCAGTGCAAATTGAGGATAGAGACCTATGAAGAAGAAAGGTCTCCGACCAATCATTGACAAGGCAAAGGGAAGGTGTTGTCCATGCTAAAAAAAAGCAACAAAAGGGTGCTGAAAACGCTGCTGAAAACAGAGAATGCAGAAATCCACTAAGTGTTAGGAGACACTGGATGCTGGAGTTTTGGGAAGAGAACGGAAGCGGCACCAAGAACCGGCTAAAAATCAGTAAGAATAGTCCCAAATCTGAATGTGGAAGGTTACGATTGTTTTTTTTTTTTTCCGAGAAAAAGATCCTTCTATTAGTTAATGAAAGCTGCCCATAGGGCTACATCCACCTCTGCAAGAGAGGGCTACAACAAACATGATGGGGAGACCCTCCCAATGAAAAAACAGCATATATACAATGGGGCTAAATCAAGAGATGGGAGGAGGGAAAAGCCACACAGGTGGACAGTAGTGCCATCTGAGCACCCCCTGGACCATGGAGTAAAACGGCCCAAGGCACCAGAGACGAAGGAAAGCCTCGCGGCGCTCCCGCATGCGGTCGGAGCTGCCCTGTAGTCCCTCAAGCTGTCCTCTGAGAGTATGGATCAGCTCTAGCCAAAAGTCACAAACAGTCTGTGCTGGTGGTACAAGGCGAGCCTCAAAGATGCGGAAACAACGGGCCCGCCAGATGAACCAGAGAGCTAGGCCGCTGATGAGCTCCCAACACTCCGCTCTCTCACTGCTCCACTCCTGTGGAGTAAGGTCTGTAGCAGGCTGGAGTGTAGGTCGACCCCCCTGTATCACTATCATCCTGCTGGTGGAAGATAGCTCAAACTGAAGTGCCGGGCCTGTGAGGGTGGACCAAGCCGCCGCCCCCCAAGTGTACTGTCGAGCCGTGGAGAGGGCAGGCATCAGCCGAAGAACTCGTAGCCACACCTGCTGGGCCGAGGGACAGTCCCAAAGACAGTGTCGCTGACTCTCCACCAACTGGTCACAGGCTGTACATGCGGCCGAGAGACCACTATGTACAAGCCAGCTCCCTACTGCTGTGGCTCTGTGTGCAACCAACCACTGGAACAAGGTGACGCGCCTCGGCTGTCTGGAGTCCCACAGCCTCTGCCAAAAAGCTGCCAAGAACTCAACTGTGAGACCCTCCTCCTGCCAATGACGTGCTGCAGCGGGGCGGGCCTCTCTCTGTGCTGCAAGTATATGACGTCCAAGCCGAACAGTGTACTGAAAGAAAGGGACTCCTGGGCGGTCTGCAGAAGAGAATGGGTCCCTCCATAGCCACTCACCAGGGTCCCACTGTACTCGTGCCAGTGGACAGCACTCCCAAGCCCATAGCCTCCAGTGTCCTGTCTCAAGAGCTGCTGGGTCAGGGTCTATGATGCAAGTCCTCCCACAGATGCCCACAACTCGGATCCTCTGGAAACAACACTCTGCTACCTGCGGGGCCTCTACTGCAACTCTCTGTAATCGTCTCCCACCCTGAAGCTCGAAGAACAGGGCTGGGACAGTCTCTGAGCAAGCCCTGACTGAAATGAGAACCTCCAGTCGTGTGAAGGCTCCCATCCACCGGGGTGCTACTGGCTCGAGAGGCGTGAGCCAATCAGCTGGAACTGACTCTGAGATGTCCTGACACATGCTCTGAACCCCTCATGCCCTGTAGCTGGACAACCTGCACCTCCTCTGACAAACCTGTGAACTCTAGCCAGTCACCTAGAGAGCGCGCTGGACCTGCTGCCATGGGACCCCAAGAAACATGAGGCCTACTCCCAACCAAGTGGCCTCTCTGAGTGCTAACCATGGGGTTCCAGACGAGGGGCTGCCGTAGGCGCTCCTCCGTGCACGTCGACTGTCGCTGCTCTAGGCCACGCCGCAATAGCTCCCAAGCCCGAAGCAAACTCACAGCGAATCGGTCCTCCAGTCTCCTGCTCAAACCAACTCGGCGCAACTCTGTAAAGATCCATCTGGTCGAAGGTTGCCAAGGGCCTCCTGCCTGAGGCACCCTGGCACGAAGCCTCTGCAACAAGAACTCCTTCCAGGGCTCCTCGCCTGGAAGAAGTCCTCTGACGACGAACTTCCCAAGAAGGGCTCTGCTCTGCTGTGCTGGATCAATGATCCCAAGCCCTCCCTGAGAACAAGGAAGTGTGATGACCGACCAAGCCACCTTGGCTCGGGCAATCTGAGTGTCGCGACCAGACCAAAGGAAGTTCCTGATCAGCCTCTCTACCTGGCTGATGCAAGAACTCGAGAAGATCCAGCAAGAAGTGATGTACCACATAGTCGCCAACAACACCTGGTTGGCAACTACTACTCTACCAGCCAGCGAAAGTCGTGCTTAGCTCCAATGTAACAGCTTTCTCCTGATGGACAGGAGAAGAGGAGCAATCTGCTGCTCGGGGGACAAATCCAAACCAACCTGACAACCCAAGTACCGAACTGCAGTCCCTAGAGGAATCCACCTGAAACCCTCTCCTGGCATCCAATCTGGCACAGGAGCACTACCAACTGAGAAAGCCACTGTCTTTCTCCAATTGATCAGTGCGCCCGATGCACAGCAGAAGGTCTCCAAAGCCTGCCCACATCTGTGTAAATTGGCCTCCTGGCCCTCTAAGTACAAGGCTGAGTCGTCGGCAAACTCAGCATCCAGAAGCTCATCTCCCCGTATAGGGAGTGCTAAGCCCCTCAAACCAACCTGGTGTGACACCAAAAATCTGCTCATCGCCTCCACATAGAACAGAACGAGAAAGGGGGCAAGAGGACAACCCTGTCTGACCGATCGTGTGAGCATGAAGCGCTCACCTCTACCTCCTGCCAAAAGCACCTGACTGTGGGCCTGTCTGTACAAAGCTGACACCCCTCTGATCCAAGCCTCTGAGAAGCCCATCCTGCGTAGCGTGCCCTCTAGAAAGTCCCAGTCAACTCTGTCGTATGCCTTCTCAAAATCGAGAAGAAGAATCACAAGGTCCTCCCCACGGAGCCGTGCAAGGGCAGAAGCCTCCCAAAAAGTGAAGATGTTGTCAAGGATACTGCGTTCCTTGACAAAACCTGTCTGAGTCCCATGTATAAGGCTCTCCAAAAGTGGCTGAATCCTCAAACTCAGAGCCTTGGCAAGAATTTTGTAGGCTGAGTTGAGAATGGTGATGGGACGCCACTGTCGAATCTCATCCAAGGAGCCACCCTCCTTTGGAATGAGGTAAATCAGACCCTCACTCATGCTATCCGGCATCACTCCTGTGTGCAGAATGTACTGAAAGGCACTACAAAGATCTGGGCCAAGCAGGTCCCAGTACTCCAAGAAGAAGCTGAAAGTCAGCCCATCCTCACCTGGACAGCTACCACGAGGGAGGGCCCTAAGAGCCGTGTGCAGCTCCTCAAGCTGAAGAGGTAACTCAAGCCTCTGCCGCATCTCCTCAATCACAAGACAAGGCATCTGTGCCCAAACCTGCTCCCTGCATGCATCCTGTCTCTCTGACTCGGGCTCAGCCGACAGTAGCTCACGGTAAAAGTCAGTAGCAACTGCACGCATATCCTCTGGCTCACAAACAACTGACCCATCGGGTCTCCTCAACTGATTGACCTTGGCATGCGAGTGCCGAGGTCCCACTGTCTCAAAAAAAACACCTGTCACTCTGTCACCCACCTGAGTCCACTGAGATGCCTGTCGGTGGAAGGCAAACTCATGGCGCCTCTCCTCTGTGAAAGCAAGCTCCTGTCGAGCCTGCTGTAGCTGCTCCTCCAACCATGGACTGTCTGGATGCTGCTCTTGCATCCTCTGTAGTGAAGCAATGCCTTGTCTGAGACGCTGCTCCTCCTCTCTCGCTGCAGCCCGTCGAGCCAAAGACTCCTGGAGAAAGAAGTGTCTAAGCTGAGCTAGGCCTGAGGCCACTCTGTCTGCTGGTGGAGCCTGGCTGTCCATGCCCTCTGTCCATAGAGCCTCGACCCTCTCTCTGAGTGCTGAGTCCAACAAGACCCGCTCTGGGATGCGAAGCATCGTGCTCCCACTCCTCTGCCTGTCTGCCACTGTGAGGATCACTGGTGCATGGTCCGAGAAGGATGTCCCTGCCAGGATGCCCACTGATCCCCCCAAGTCACTGAAGTGGTCACTAGTGTAGAAGCGATCTATGCGCGATAGATTCACTCCTCCCACTCTGCGGTCCGATCTAGAGAAGGCAAGACTCTCTGGAGGCCTCACAAAGCCAGAATGCTGCCATGTATCCGAGACCCTCAACGTCATACAAAACCTCTCCCAAGCTGCTAACTCGACTCCATGCAAAGTAGCATGGATGCCTCCGATCCTGTCAGAAGGGTCCTCCAACATGTTGAAGTCCCCTCCTACACACCACTGGTCAACCTGTGGCAAAGACTCAACAATCTGTGACCAAAACTCTGTACGAGCACTCGCCACATTGGGCGCATAGATGTTCAGGAAACCCACAAGGCTACCCTGAACCTGCATAGTAATCCACTGAGCCCTACCTGGTACAATAATCCCTCTGCCCACAATGGCCTGTTGTAATGAGTCCGCAATAGTCATACATACCCCACCCTGGATGCCTCCAGGTCCAAAAGCAGCTGACCAAAAGGTATCATAGCGTCCACGCAAAATCTGACCACATCGCCGAATGCGGCTCTCAGACAAATGGTACTCCTGAAGCATAAGGAGATCAATCTCTCCTCCCACAAGGCAACGCTGAAGCTCCTGACGCAATCGGCCCCGCTGTCGCTGAAACTGGGGCCCACCTAGTCCCTGCACGTTCCACGAGACGATCCTCATGGGGAGCGAGAGAGAACAGATGCTGCCGCAGCAGCAAGACGAGCTATCTTCGAAGCAGGTTTGGATGGGGAGTAATCCGCATCCGAGCGTCCTCTAGATAGGCGAGACTGCAGTGAGTGCCTGGTCCAAGCCCAAGTAGATCGAGCCGTGCGTAAAGCAACCTCCTCTGTCCAGGAGTCCTCATGAATGAATACATAGCAAGGCAAACACTGCGTATCAGCAAAAAAGTACACCACAATGTGTCTACATCCTGCTGAATCTGGGGGTGTCACCGCAAACTTGGCCAGTGGCCACAAAGTCTGCAGCAAATCTGTAACGCCAAGTTCTCCCATGTGGTGAGAGAACTCGAGAACCTGTGTATGCAACCATCCCACCACTGAGTCGAGGGACCACTCTGTCTCAGTCCTGCCACAGAGGGGGAAGGAGAAACCAACTGCTGAGTCCAAGGCCTCTGTCCCCCTAGCGGCGAGGAACAAAGCGTGGACTCTGAAGCAGGCTGCCTCGTGGTCTGCTGCGGAATCGCCAAGAAAACGAGTAAACCCGTAATCGAAGAAATCCCAGCAGCGTCGGAGGTCAAATCTCGTCAAACCACGAGGGATAGCTGCAAGAGGAGATGTCTGAATCTGCAGTGGGGGCCGCATGAAGGGCTGACCCTCTCTCGCTAGGCGACTCGTGGCGAAGGCGCTGCGAAGAGATCTCCTGGCCGCCGGCAAGGGTCCAGTCTCCTGAGCCGACTGTGGTACTGAAGCAGGAGGAGGGGGAGAAGGGGCTGGGGGGGGAGGGGGAGAGGAGAAGCGGGGTGGGGCGGCAGAGACATGGGCGGGGCGAGGTGGGGAGTGAGCGGTAGCAGAGGGCGGGGGAGGGCATGAGGAGGAGGAGGGGAGATCGGAAGGCGGAGCGGCTGGCGAGGGTGAAGCGGAGGTGGAGGCTGGCGTAGGGGGCTCCTCCTGCTCAAGAGGACCAAAGCGGTTCCCCGTGGGAACCCACTGCTGCTGAGTAGGCACCTGGGGGCCACTCTGAGTGCCAGGCTGTCGCTGTGGCCCCTGACGTCGACGGCCACGGGCCTGCTGCCACCCCTCGTCCGCTGGAGCCCCAGGCTCGGAGGGTGGCGCTGAATCTGTGCTCTGTGTCGCTGGTTGTGGCTGCGGCCCAGCCTTGGTAGGCTGGGGCTGAGGCTGGGGTGCGGGTCGTGGTCTCCTCCATGGACAGGCCTTCGCTAGGTGGCCCATCTGTCTGCAAATGAAGCACTGGTTCGGGAGACCCGAGTACTCCACACTCTGTCTAAACCAACCCCCACTCACCCGAGGCAGAAGGATGACCTTCGGGAGCGTGTGGATATCTCTGACCAAAACTCGAACTGAAGGGATGCCAGCCGCCTTGGCAGCTACTGATGCTACCGTACGAGGTGTCTCCAGGACAGTTCCGATGGCGGAGCCAATCCTGGAGAGAAGTGGAAGGTACTCCCTCCGTAAACCTGGAAAGCAGACTGAGATGGGGATGTCCGCCTCCTCTACTAGCACATCCGAAGACAGGTCAAAACCATGTCGCCACTGTCGAAAGTGGGCGCGTGCTGCTCGGATGGCCAATGGACTCATAGCTATGACCTTGGAGGCCATCTCGGAAGTCTCGAACTCAATCTGGTAGTACCCCCGTCCGAGAATCTGGACATCCAAGATCTTGCCCACCTCTGCGAGGAGGCGGGCCTGGAGAAGGTCTCGCAGCTCTCCTCTGCTGGGACGAGTGCCGAGAACCTTGCAGATGATAGAAGTCGCCTGCAAGCGTTCTACCTCTGTGGCAAGGCTCGCTTGCTCTGCCGGTGTAAGAGCAAGTCGAATGGTGGGCTCAGCGGGGTCGGGCGAGGGGGCTTCAGGCGAGTCCCTCTGAGGTGAAGTTGGAGCCTATTTCTGTGTCTACTGCTGAGTCGAAGAAGCGGGCGGCGAAGAAGAAACCTGCAAACAAGTCAGCCAGGCACTTTTCCGAAGAGAAAGTGCTGCCGAGCCAGGTGCAGAGGGCCTTCGGGAGCGAAGAGGATGGGGGGAGGGGGGGGGGGGGGGCGATGGGAAGACAGCGAGGGCAAAGAGGGCAGCTGTGCAATGTGCGGGTGCACAAGCAGCAACGAGCGGGGGGGATGGAGTGGGGAAGGCAGAGCGAGAGGAAGGCAGCGGGCTGCTGCAGCCAAAGGGCAGCGCGCAAACAGGGGGGGCAGCGGGCTGCGGCAGCTAACGGGGCAGCGCGCACAGATAGGGGGGGGCAGCGGGTGGGTTGAGAGGCAGTGCGCAGGGGCTGAAGGGGGTGGGGGGGTAGCGAAGGGGCAGCGGGGGGAGGGAGGGGGGGGGGAGGAGAGCGATGGCGCAACAGCAAAGGGGGGGGGGGGGCGAGCAGCAGTAGCGAGCACTCCAATTCAGGTTACGATTGTTTTAAGGTCATATGGATCAGACCTTGGTATATTTCAAACTTGTAAGTGGAGGTTGTGGCATCAACCTTACAGTTAACAACTACAACAGTCTTTTCAGTAGTTCAGGCCACTTTGGCAATTCGACAATACATCATACTGTATTGGGTGCTTGCTGAGGACCCAACATGAAGCTTCAAAGATGGGGATCTTCAACATATCATTATACATTAAATCTTCAACATAGAATGGCTCCTTCCTTGCATAAATCTCAACAAATATGCTCCCAAGTGCCCGAGTTAAAGCCAGACGGGAAGCTTAGGGCATGTACATATTAAGCTTGCGCCTTGTACATACTATCTCAATACTAACCTCATGCAAAGATAAAAATCTGAAATAAAACCACAAAGGTACTCATTAGTAGGGCACTTGGCATTACCGATGGTAAGACCATAGAATGCCAAAAGAATGTAGTCTCAATGCTTTAATCTTCCTTTTCATTAACCCATTCTCAGGACCAATATTTATCCCTCTCCTCCAACGCCATCAGCCTTGGCCCTTCTTAACTATTTTATGGCTGATCGTCCATCTCCATCACCTCCATCACCATTTATACGTTGATCCCATACTTCCAAAGAGTCTGAAAGCCAATCAGAGACAAAGAGTTCATGGTTTTCAACTGTCCTGACTCCACCACAGAGAAGTAACAGAGATCACACACCACTACATCAGGAGATGGAGATGAGGATCACCCAAATACGAGCCGACCCCTATCGCTTCTAGATATCGTCTTATACCCCATCATTGATACAGGATGGAGATAGGTGCATATCAAACTTAGTACACACCAGACACATATAGAGGTGCATTACTTCTAGTATAGAGCTCCATCTTGTCTCCACCCTAACACGTTTTGGGTTATATCCACATCATTGAACATCAAATATTGTATCGTGTCATAGCTATAGCTTCCCCAACTCGTAGTTAAGAGTTCTCATGTTTTTCCAATTCGGTTTTCATTTTGGGATACCAAAGAACAGATCACTATTGTACATAGATTGTCTCATAGGTCGATTGCATCTTTCCGTAGGCCTTAATATACACTCTCTCTCTCTCTCTCTCTCTCTCTCTCTCTCTCTCTCTCTCTCTCCCCGACCCTCTATCGTACTCTTACCCTTTCGTTTGAATTTTCAGTCAAGAATTTTTATCTTAATTCTATCGTACTCTTACCCTTTCTTTTGAATTTTTATCTTAATTTTTCCCAAATCTCTCTCTCTCTCTCTCACACTCACACACACAAACAAACAAGCATATATTCTCTCTTTCTCTCTCTCTCTCTCTCTCTCTCTCTCTCTCTCTCTCTCTCACACACACACACACACACACACACACACACACACACACATACACTTTCAAGTAGATAAAACTCTCTCTCACACACACAATACATATACACATTCAAGTGGAAATCTCCCTCTCTCTCTCTCTCTCTCTCTCTCTCTCTCTCACACACACACACACACACACACATGTAAATAATTAAAGAAAGCAATCTCTCTCTCTCGCTCTACAAAAGAAAGGTGCAGGCGAGCTCGAGGACTCACCTGTGCAGATCAACGAGCACAGAGGAAGGCGAACAGCAGAGAAAGAGAAGCTGGAGAGTGAACATGCACAGGACCTCGAGGAGGAGCTCGTCTCAGCGCTAGCGGGTGAGGCGTATCTCTAATGCGAGCAAAATTGCGGCAGTATTTGAGTCTCAGCCAAGAATTAGAACAAGACTTTGTTGTGTGCCGTTAAAGATAGAGAGAGTGAAAAAGAGGAGAGAGAGAGAGAGGCTTCCTGTGAATCCTACATAGTCTCGGTGCAGTCTTAATGCAAGAAGGCCATGTCATTGCCTACAAGAGCCGATTGTTCTCAAGGCCAGAATTGACAACACAGATATATGAGACAGAGCTTTTGGCGGTTATCCATGCTCTTACTCAGTGGCGACATTACCTACTCGGAGCCGATTTTACGGTCTTCACAGATCACCAGAGTTTATGCTACTTCTTGTCTCAAAAGTAACTATCGGAATAGCAGATTCGGTGGGCAAACATCTTGTCACAGTTGCTTTGTCCCGGAAGCCGTTGGTTCTGGCTATTTCCGCGATATATCATAGGAGCTTCGAGGATATGGTCGATCAGTATGCCACAGATAAAGATTTTGTAGATATTTTCACTCGGATACGGAATGGGGAGGTAGTAGCGGGATATTCCATTCGGGATGGCTACTTGTGAAGAAAACGATGTTGTGCGTTACACAGCCGTTGAGGGAAAAGGTTCTAACCGAATACCACTGTCCACCATTTACGGGTCACCGCGGCATTGCTACCACCTTGAAAGGTGTGGAGAGATACATTTTTTGGCCGAGACTCAAGAAGGACGTGGACGATTTTGTACGCAGTTGCTTGGTAGGCCAGAAGGTCAAGTTTGACAGGCATAAAGCACAGGGATTGTTACAGCCTTTACCCATACCCACCCGCCCCTGGGAAAGTATTGCAATGGATTTCATTTTTGATCTCCCGAGAACACAGAGTGGGCACGATGGTATTTGGACTATTACTGACAGATTTAGCAAGCAATCTCATTTCATTCTAGTGAAGAAAACAGTCAAGCCAGGTCACTTAGTGAGACTGTTTGTGGCCTAGATCTTCAGATTACATGGCATGCCTGAGACAATTGTCTCTGACAGAGATCCTTCATTCACGAGTTTGTTTTGAAAGGCTATTTGGGAGAATATTGGCACACGGTTGCAGTTCTCGTCATCTTTCTACCTGCAGACAGATGGGCAATCGGAAATTGCAAATTCAATCGTACTCGATTTATTGAAGTCTTACATCTCGGATCAGAAGACTCAATCGGAAAAGTATTTGCTTTTGGTGGAATTTGCCTACAATAACACGATTCACTCTTCGACGGGAAAGTCGCCATTTGAGATTATTGAAGGTGCTACGAAGGTTCCACCCTTCCTAAGCATGAAAGATAAGATTTTTGAAGACGACGAGTATACATGGGACTTGGACACGGCTTTTGCCAAGGTCCGGGAGACTTTGCAGAAATCTCAAGAAAGGCACAAAAAGGCAACAGATCAACATCGTTGCGATTTGAAATTGAAGGAGAACGATTGGATGCTCTTACGTTTTGAGAAGGCGCGCCTGAGAAAGAAAAAGGGAAAGGAGCGGCTTTTTCCAAAGCTTAACATGAAATACTATGGACCTTTCCAGATTTTCGAAAAGATAAATGATGTCTTCTTTCAACTGAAGCTGCCCGATACTTGGAGGATTCACAATGCTTTTCATGTGAGTCTCCTGAAGCCCTTTAAAGGCGATGTGCTTGATGATAGGGAGCTTGATGAGCAACCCAAAGTGGAGGAAAACGAGGAGATACTCGTTCCAGAACAGATTTTGGCACATAAAGAAAGAAAGATAAAAGGTAAAATGATAAGGCGGTTCTTGGTTAAATTCAAGAACTACCCTGCATTGGATGCGAAGTGATGGAGCAAGAGGACCTGGCAGATACTCCTCACATTGTGAACCTTTACCTTAAAGCATTTGGTTTAGCATAGTCTATTCCAAATAGAATCCCGAACTCAGGTGGACGGAATTTGGTGCAGCGGGTATGCACAAGAGGGAGTCACTCCACTCCTTTGTCGACAGATTGCCCCAATTTTTGATACTAAAGTCATTGATGTCTCTTTTGAGTTTCAGGGATATTGTAAGTTGACAGTATTCTGTTGTATGACTTTAGGGAACTGGAATTCTTGATAATATGATACTGATTTGTTCTTGACTTCTCTAAGTGCAAGAACTAATAGACGAAATGACTACAGCATTTCGGTCTGAAAGATCTCGATAGACGTGATTGCAATAAGGATTAGTTAATTGGACATCTATGAGGTCCCGAGTGGATCTAGATGCGATTGCTAAATACGATGCTGATTAATCATGGTCTGAGATCCGAATGAATTTTTGAATGTGATTTGTCATGTGATGTCCTATGATGCGACTGTCGATTGGTACATGTGGTAGGTGTGTTTCCTAGTGCGTCGGTACTAACAATCAGTGTCTACCAAGACAATTGATGGCCTCTGTCTGTTTTTGCAAGTGTAATCGAGGACGATTGCAATGCTTTCAAGAAGGGGGTATGCCACAAATCAGTGACGTGGCTTGCCCAGATGCACTTGACACATTCCCACAGAAATTCCGCAGATAGTGACACGTGGCAGTATGACAAAATCCCAAAAATTACGGAGAACTGCTGATGTGGCAGCATTGTACGGACCCGAGATTTGTGGCGTGATTCGCGGAAGCAGACTGACGTGGCATGCTGTACGGAATTCTGCATTTTGCACTGGGAAAAAGCAGTTAAACATCCTATGCAATGGCTAAGACGCTTTTGGGGGAAACTTTCTGTAGTTTTAAGATTGAAGAAGCTTTTGGATTTTGAAGCTTTTGGATTTTGAAGCTTTTGGGGCTCTGCTTTTAGCATCCCTTATAGCCTTTATCAAGGGGGGGCTCCCTCTGCAAAGCATCTGGACGCAGAGTCTGAGAGAGAGAGCACCTGCGGGAGTTGTACTTGGCTCCGAAGATTAATATAAAAAGAAATATCGAAAGGGGCACCAGTCTTTGGGGCCAATACCTCTTGGCATGGAACTCCGCCGGGCCGTGTCAAATCAATTGTGAACTGTGAACTATTTTGAAGTAAATCTCTGCTGTGTTGCGGTAGAATCTTGACTTGGAGTGTCCAAGTTTGTTACAGACAACCTCGCTTTGCATTCACCAAAAAAAACTCAGAGCATCTTGGCCCTGTCGTACAAATGTGGTGGTCAGCCTCGCATCAAAGAGCTGCATGTGTTTGATCAATCCGCTTGGACCTCCATTGCAAAGTCACAATCAGCTTCGTGTCACGTGCACATGACTCTATGTGCCACATGGATATGCTTTATCGACTTCCAGAGCCAATTTTCCCCTTCTTCCTAGATAGGGATGTCTAGAATCCTAGGAGGATTAGTACCGGAAATTTTGTGAGCCTATTCACAAGACCTACATGTATGGACAAGTCCATTAGATTAGGTTTTCCAATTCTGGAACCCTCTTTCATAAATGGTTTGTACACGCGTTTTGCAAGGTGTTATTATACTACGGTGGGCATCTGGCATGACGTGCATGTGCCATGTAGTTCTAGGTTAGAGGAATCCAACGAGCCATTCCTCACATCGGTCGGATTCTCGGGTCGGCAGATGTGCGACAGTTTCACCAAAATCTGGACCCCTGGACCAATTTTTAAATAAATCAATTTATTGATTTGTTTGTTGGAAAACCTGGTGGACACTTGCCCTATCCAGGCCTAATAAAATTTATAAGGCCTATACCTCACCCTTAAAGGGAGTAAGACAGCTCCCATTTTCAAGTCAAGTTGCATAGGCAGCAGTAGGAAAGCATCATCCTCATCGTTTTTGCAGCAGAGCCAGCTTGGGGTTTTCAGCTTGCAAGATCAGTGAACGTTTTTAGGGCAGATCATCCAAAATTTTCAGATCCATGCCCTAGCGCTACTTCTTGGTAGCAAAGCAAGGCAGCGTTTTCAGTTTTCAGCAGAGCAGGCCAGTGTTTTCAGTTTTCAGCCCATCGCAGGGGAGACGGTACGAGATCTGCTAACGCTGTCTATTCCCGTTGCGGTCCGGTACTTCAGTAGCCCATCAAGACTCACATTGGCCATTCCCTCGCCGGCATCAAGTGCTCGCATTGCTGCCCATCATCGCCATCAACAAGGTCTGCGTTTTCAACCCTCGTCTACGCAAGAGATCTTCTGAGTTTTTGCAGCCAATTTTCAGCCCTTCATTCCTCTCACATCGGGAGCTCTCCTTGGTGTCTATCCGCAATTGAGAAGGATGCATGTAACGTGCACATCTAACCCATGTGCATGTGGACAAGCTACTTCAGGTCTAGGGTCACAAGTCAGCTTAGGAAGTGTTCTGGCACCTTTGTGAGCCTGTGCGTAGGCCGTGCATGTCCAGGCACTTAGAGTCGTTTCATATCCTCTGGTTGCACACACCATGATCATCAGCATGACAGTCAGTAGCTATCATGAGCATTTTACAGTGCACAGAACCCATTTTCCCTACTTGCCATTTTTCACTTATTATTAATAAGTAACTTTGTTGGGAACTGGGTAGGGAAAATTGGCTAAGCAAGTATAAATAAAAGCTAGCGCTAGCAGTTTCTGGGCAGAAGAGAGGCAGCAGATACCCAACATTTGGCAGTGCACCTTCTCAGCAAGATTTGGCAGGACAACCTAGCGTTTTTCAGCCACCAAAGACCAGCCAACGTTTTCTGTGGAACGAGCCTAGCGTTTTTGCAATTGCAAATCATCATCAACGTTTTGCAGATTCCCGGCGAGACAGAACTAGCCATAGCATCAGCATTTTTAGTTTTCAGCACTTAAACACCGAAGATCAAGTCCCAAACCTTGCAGATCTCACCTTCCCATAGAAGATCCTCGCCGTGTGGTCAGATCAGCCAACGTTTTCAATTTCAGCCTGTTGTTCGCAGATTTCAGCATCTGCGTTTTCAGCGCATCGTCGTCACGTTGTTGCCATCACCGTCCTCACTGACACAGTGCCAGAATTCAGCAAATAGCACATTTGCAGATTTCAACCCCTAGTGTTTTCAGATTTCAGACCGTCTCATCATCGTCATCATTGTCGTCAACATCATCGGCAAGTCCATTGCATCTAGACCATTGTACCAGATTTGTGCAATCAATAGCATAGACCTCTCTCACCATAGAGAGTGGAGCCCTTGGAGGAGGGTTTGACATTATTCTAGTGTCGTATTCTTCTCTCTCTATCTCTCAGTCTCAGTACCTTCATTCATAGTGTTATTCACTTTGATTGTGATCATTTGCACTCTCTCACTAAAGGAACGGAAGGCTCTCCCTTCCGTAAGTAAAAGGAACCCTTGAGCACAGTTCGAAGCACTCATCCTGAGCAAAGTTCAACATTCACATTCATTGCACCTTACATTGGTATCAGAGCTTTGGCAGTGTTCTGTATCACTAAAGGAAAGAACCACAAGCAATTTTTTGCTTGTTGCAGTCACACGTAACCCAAGTCAGAGAGAAAATCAGATTCAGTAAGTATGATGGTAAGATGGATGCTAGTGTTATTCATTCTTGGTTGCATCAATTTAATGCTTATTTTGCGACAACTAAGAAGACAAGGAATAGCAAGGTTTTGATGGCGGCCATGTACCTTGCCCGTGATGCCATTAATTGGTACCACGCATGGCAAGAGGCATAGTTGACCGCGCACCTAGAGGAAGCCGAAGAAGGCGTGCCCCTTTCCTTCAATTGGGCCGACTTCCAAGACAAGCTCAAGGCGTGGTTTATGCCTCCTCAGTACCTAGCACGGTTGAAAGACGCTTGGCGCAGTCTCAAGAAAAATGGTATGCCAGTAATGCTTTCTCTAATCGTGTTTTGCAGCTTGGCACCCAATTACGCAAATCGGATGATGAGCGCAAAGAGGCATTCCTTTATGGATTGCACGAGTATATCAAGTATGATGTCGAGGTACTCGATCCAATCGATCTCAACAAGGCGGTAGTGATTGCTCTCGCGCAGGAGATGAAGCACAATAAGGGAAAACCTAAGGAGAACAAGTCTTCTCAAAGTACCTCTCAGACTCCTCAAAACCCTCAGAACAGTAAGAACGATAAGAATGGTAAGAATGGTAACTCTTCTAGCCAATCTTCCAATAGTCTTTCAGAAAAGAACACTCAAAATGAATCTAAGGGTAAAGCTAACACACTTGCTAAACCTGAGCTCACCCCATATGAAAAAGCTACACAAGGAATCATAGGACGATACATCACGGCAGAAGAACGAGTCATTTATTGTAAGGAAGGTCGTTGTTATCACTGTCACGTCAAGGGTCATATAAAGAAAACATGTCCTAAGATTGAATATAACGAATCTAAAGAACCCACAGAACCCAAATCCTCTGTTAATGCCATAAATGAGAACACTCGTGTGTCCCAAGTTTCTCATGATCTTATCATTGATGAGTCTCTCATGAAGTGTTATGGTCATGTGAATGGTCAATACATGGTGGTCTTGTTTGATTTTGGTAGTATGCATGATGTGATTGGTGACTCTCTTGTCAAAAGAGCCCAGTTGGAGGTTCGCAAGACATCTCCTTTCGAGGTGTTGGGCTTCGCTCCTGGTATGGACTCTCTCATTACAAGAGAGCGCCTTGATGTGTTATTCACGGTTCAACAAGTGTCCTTCCGCAGAAAATTTGTAGTGTCTCCTCTTTCAGGATGTGATATGCTTCTTGGCATTCTATGGTTTCATGAGCATAACCCTTTCATTGATTGGGCGGACAATATTTCACTTTCAATGCCAAAAGTGACTCTCCCATTGTCATTTGTGGGAAGAAAGTTGTTCATTCTTCACCTCTCATTCCTAATGTGCAAGCGAAGTTTGAAAAGAAACGGGAGAAGGAGACTCTCTCAGTCTTTTCTTCTCCAAAGCACGACAGACATGTTTTGCATGATATAAATGTGATTATTCACAAGAATGATGATTTGCATGATAAAGATGTGATTGTTCACAAGAATGATTGTTTAGTTGATGCTTTTTTTTAGTGAAGCTAACCTTGTTGCAGATACGATCAATCATGAAGAACCGATCTTGGCTCTCGACTAGAGATCTAAAGAACCCGCTCAGGAAGTATTGTGCATGATAAGTCAGCACGCATTGTTTAAGTGTTTCATTCGTGACGGTTTCTTGTATTTTCGTCACCATCTTTACGTGTTCCCTTTCAATAGGCATGCCGTATTGTACGATGCACATGATTCACTCATGGATGAGCACGGATGTATGCGGATTTCTATTGAAAAGAACAAAAGTTTGCATGACACAGTCTCAAAAAGAGCATAAGAAAGATTGACCATCAAGCATCAGCATTATAATTGTGATTTGCCACAGTTGATATATTTAAATCAGAAAGTCAAGATTTGATCTTACTTTTTGCATGTTTTTGGTGAACGGTTTGGCACTCCGTCACTTTGTTCATCTGTATTGCATGCATAGTCTTTTAGGAAGCATAGTATTTTTCCAGTCACTCTACATGGAATAGGTATGTTCATGATTTTGTGTTGGAAGTGGTTTCAGGAATTTTCCTCCTCGGAGATTCTTGATGAAGGTGGATCTACGTCCATAGACGAAGTTGGAACATTGAAGCAGTCACAGATCACTTTGTGTCGCTTTCGGCACGGCCCAAAGAAGCAAGCATTGCAAACCTTTATGAAGTTCAAGTATCGCACGACCCACGCATCAGAGTGGGCCGGCGGAGAGTTATTCCTAGGATTCTAGACGTTGTTGGCGATCTCCCTCGAAGCCATACAGTTCGGTACCAGTACCTCACTTTGAAAAGAAGAGGATGTCACGTGCACATCTAACCCTATGTGCATGTGGACAACAAGCTACTTCAAGTCTAGGGTTCAGGTCATCTTAGGAAGTGTTTTGGCACCTTTATGAGCCTGTGCGTAGGCCGTGCATGTCCAGGCACTTAGAGTCATTGCACATCCTCTGGTTGCACACAACATGATCATCAGCATGACAGTCAGTAGCCATCATGAGCATTTTACAGTGCACAGAACCCATTTTTCCTATTTTAGCCCTTTTTCACTTATTATTAATAAGTGACTTTGTTGGAAACTGGGTAGGGCAAATTGGATAAGCAAGTATAAATAAAAGCTAGCGCTAGCACTTTCTGGCAGAAGAGAGGCAACAAATACCCAGCATCTGGCAGTGCACCTTCTCAGCAAGACCCAACAGGACAACCTAGCGTTTTCCAGCCACCAAATACCAGCCAAAGTTTTCTTTGCAACAAGCCTAGCGTTTTTGCTGCAAATTGCAGATCAACCCTGGCGTTAGCAGATTTCCCCAAGATTCAGTCTAGCCGTTTTGCAATTGCAGATCATCATCAGCGTTTTGCACATTCTCAACGACAGAACCAACCATAGCATCAACATTTTCAGTTTTCAGCACCTAGACACCCCAGATCAAGTCCCAAACCTTGCAGATCTCACCTTCCCGCAGCAGATCCTCGCCGCGTGGTCAGATCAACCAGCATTTTCAGTTTCAGCCTGCTGTTCGCAAATTTCAGCATTTGCGTTTTCAACGCATTGCCGTCACATCGTCGCCATCACCATCCTCGCCGACACAGTGCCAGAATTCAACAGATAGCAGATTTGCAGATTTCAACCCCTAGCGTTTTCAGATTTCAGCCCGTCTCATCGTCGTCATCATTGTCGTCAACATCATCGGTAAGTCCATTGCATCTAGACCATTGTACCAGATTTGTGCAATCAATAGCATAGACCTCTCTCGCCATAGAGAGTGGAGCCCTTGACAACATTCTAGTGTCGTATTCTTCTCTCTCTATCTCTCAGTCTCAGTACCTTCATTCATAGAGTTATTCACTTTGTTTGTGATCATTTGCACTCTCTCACTAAAGGAACGGAAGGCTCTCCCTTCTGCAAGTAAAAGGAACCCTTGAGCACAGTTCGAAGCACTCATCCTGAGCAAAGTTCAACATTCACATCCGTTGCACCTTACAATGCAAGGTGCATCAATTTAGCCATGGAGGTTCCTCTTCTTGAGGAGTTACCGCGGTGATTTGTCGTCATCGAGTCCGAATAGCCATCTTGGTTAACTTGAAAGATCCACAAGCACCCAAACCGCGCCATGACCTCTATTGGTGAGGGGTAGATCCAAAAGTAATCTCATAGACATAGTGCACATCGAGTGCAAAATGCTTCATAAGCAACGAATATGATGAATATGCATGCCGTTCCAAATCAGTCTTTGCTAAACACTAGGGCCCATAACACCTAGTGTGCATGCATTTAGCAAAAATAAATCCGAACTTGCATATTCATGATCATACTTGCCAATACTTATGGCAAATGTGATGCTCCTAGCACACATTAAAGAGGAGTGTAAATAGTTGTGAAAAGAAATTAATTACTTTCTACTGCAATCATTTGCAAGCGTTGCTGAAACGTTTGAACCATAATAAAAGGTGAAACATTAATCACTTCTAGGTACAAAAGGGGACTGAACCGGCAGGCGGCTACCCCCTTCCCAAGGTTCGCACCCCTTCTCTCTCGCTAGCACCCCTTCCCCGAGAGCCATATCCCTTTGTGCAAATCGATGGGCTGCAATCACTGGGCTACTTTGCTGAAATTTTCACGCACCCCTTCGCCAATGCTCGCACCTCTTCGCGGAGAGCCATGCCCTTGTGCAAAACACTAGCTTGAAATCGCTGAATTGCTAAATTCTGGAAAGGCGCTGGGCTGAATTCTGAAATCGTTGGGCTGAAACGTTGCACGTTGGCTGCAATTTTCCTTCGTAAAAAGAAAACTCTATGCATGTTGAAAGATACATAAAGAGAGTTTTTTTAAAAACGCTGTCTGCACCTTGTAATGGCCTCTATTAATTAAATTGGCCCGGCTGCCCCAAATTTAATAAAGTGTGGACACAACACTGATCTGATAATTATAAAAATCACAAAATGATCAACGGCAGCCAGATTTTCTCCCTCTCCCTCAACACCGGCACACTCTCCGCCACCACTCTGCGCGTGCGATGGCAGACGAATTCTTCGACGCGCCCGTGCCGTATCTCTTGTATGTAGACGAGGTCCCTGAAGAAGACTTGCTGGCGAATCCTCTTCCTTCACAGGAGGTTATTATCATTCTCGAATCACACCTACTCGAGCCGGAGGTCGTCATAATTCCCGATTCCTTGACTACAGAGCCGAAACACGCTCCAAAAACAATTTCTGCTCTCGAAGTATCAATTCGTGAGCTTACTCTAAGTTATCAGTTACTTTCGTAGAGCAGTCAGCATGGCCGAATCAAAAGATGGCAACGCCAATATTATACCCGAGGATCCGATAGCAGTTCTCAAAAAGCAGATGACAGTAATTTCAACTAGCCTCGCATCAATTAACACTCGCTTGGATCAAATGCAGATGCAAACCTCTTCTCAGAGTCACCCAACTGCTTCTCGGACTATACATGCTACTGCTCTGCCATCTTCTTCCGACGCTTGAAAGGTCGACTAGGAAGAACCACTCAAACAAAAGCCTTCGGAACTCAAATTTTCTCACCCAAAGCATGGTTCTCAGAGACAACTAGACACAAAGTGTCTTCGTGTGAGCAGCAAAAGTCTCAGCATGAATATTCTCGGAAATGGTACAATTCTAAGCAACCAACTTCTTATCGGAATCATCAACAACAAAAGAAGCAACATGAAGCTTCCAAAGGATCATCAGTGATATCAAGATGGGCTTACTTAGTGGCACATATATCTGACCCTAGTCAAGTACTCGGTTGTGAATGCCGCGACGCTGGACAAGTTTCCCCTTGTCTGATGGTGGTACAATTGAAGATTTATTTATTGATCCTTTCATTGTGCAAGAGGATCCTTCAGAGGTCTAAGAGGCAATAGCTCCCCCGACCTCCCTCTTCTCAATTGGAAGCCTTAATACCCGCTGAAACAGCTCAAGATTCAAAAGATTCCGGTTCTTGTGTGACAATAGACAAGCACAAAACTCATTCTTGACTGTGATCCATGCAGAAAAACTCGCTTCGTCACCGCCCTTGCAGAATAAAGTCT
This sequence comes from Adiantum capillus-veneris, assembly GCF_014529385.1. Lineage (NCBI taxonomy): Eukaryota > Viridiplantae > Streptophyta > Polypodiopsida > Polypodiales > Pteridaceae > Adiantum > Adiantum capillus-veneris. Next base: position 54,050,071 of record NC_140932.1, read on the forward strand.
CTCTTTGAACAGATACCAAATGCTATGGTGAATGATAATTTTTCAAACTTGAAGATACTAGTCCTTACCTTCAATGGTGCAAAGGATAAAACAGATGCAAAATCTAGCAGCACGACTTCAGTCGCTGCAGTTGAATATTTAGACACAACCTGTTCCACAGATAAACCTTTACAGATGGATATACCTCCAAGCACTACTTTGTCTCAATCGACATCACTTCAGGAGGATTTTAATGTTCCAGACAAACCAATGGAATACCTTACAGATTTACAACAGAGGTCATCGTCCAACAAGTCAATTTACCAATAATTTCACTCGAAGCAGACAAAGATTCAATCTTTTCTTGGACAAAGCTCGAAGTTATAAATGACTTTGACAAAGGCACTTATCAAGTTGCAGATATGATCAGTTTTCAGTTTGGCAAAATAGTTATGGTCAATAACAGTGCCACGACATGGGACTTGACAGTTAGAGCTTTGGATGCAGAAGCAAGCAGAATATATTTTTCTTCTCCCGGAGTTTCTACAACTACCCCTGTGTTTTATTTTAAATGGGAGGGAATGTCACGATTGTGACGTATTCTTTATCTTTGTATTACCTTCCTCGCTTGGTTCTCTTGCAGATACAAAGACGTACCAAAGCAAAGACCCCTGTTCTCGAAAGAAAGTGTCTCTTCGCCCAAGAGTCACCCTTGTCATGGATGCTTGAGAGTCAGTCGCTGCCTGCATCATCGCCTATGCCATCGCTTATGTAAGGTGCAGCGGAATGAATGTTGTAATTCTCAAGATTAGTGATCTATATTTGCTCAAGGTTCCTTTTAGTTCTTAGGGAAGGAGAGAGCCTTACGCCTTTATGGAGAGTGCTATGATCACGAACAAAGTGAGTGGATATTGTGCATGCAAGTGAGTGAGACTGAGAGAAGGAGAAGAAGAAGAAGAGAGTAAGAGATACGACACCCGAGAGGTTGTAAAACCCTCCTCCGAAGGCCCCACTCTCGTCGGCGAGAGTGGTCTACTTTGATTGCACAAAGGTGTACAATGCGTATGCAATGGATTGATGCAAAGGGTGACTATGTCGATGACCATGATGAAGACTTTAGGGCTGAATTCGATGCTCTTCTAACTGCTGTCCACAAAGGGGCAAAGGCTGAGAATCTGTACCGCTTTGGGGGCTGAAAATGACTGGTTTTTACTGCTGATTTAAGGCTGAAAATGACTGCTCTTGTCAGGGCTTAGGAGAAGATGAAAAATGCTGAAATTCTTCCCTGATCTGGCTGCGTTTTTTTGTCACTGTCATAGGCTGAAAACGCTGGTCTTGCAGGTATATCCCAGGCTGAAAAACGCTGGAATGAGAGGTTCTCCAATGCTGAACAAAAACGGTAGAAGAGCTGGTTGCTGGCGTTAGTGAATTGGCTGAAATGACTGCCCTTGGTGGTAAGGGAAAAACGTCAGGAACAGGAGTATGCTGGTGATGGCTATTGGGGGTAGAAACGCCGGGATCTGCAAGAAGCTTGGGCGATTCCAAAACGCTGATGGCTGCAGGTGACGGGGCCTCACCAAGATGGCTTGGAGAGGGTCTTGCTGAGAGAGGGAGGGAACACCTGTTGCTTGGTAGCCTGCTGTGCTCCTTGGCTCATCTGCCAATTTGTGCTAACTTGGGTTTTCTTATATATTAACTTACCCAATTTGCCCTACTGAGTACCCAACAAAAGTCACTTAATAAATAAGTGAAAAATGTTAAATATAAGGAAAAAATAGGCTAAAGTCACTTTAAAAATCCCAAAACTGATGCTTATGCGGTGTGCAACTAGAGGATATGCATCTACACTAAGTGACTGGGCATGCACGGTCTACGAATAGACTCACAAAAGTGCCAGATCACTTCTAATCTAAACTGACTGGACTGACGGGAACCCTGCTATGGTGTAGCTTGTCCACGGACACATAGGGTTGGATGTGTCACGTGACATCCCCTCCTTTTTAAAGTGAGGAATTGGTACCGAGCTGCATCGCTTCCTTGTAGTCTGCCAACAACTCTGGATAATCCTTGAAGAACTCTTCGTCTACCCAAACTAACTCTGATGGAATCTGATGAAAATGCTTATGCTTATGCTTATGCGGTGTGCAACCAGAGGATATGCATCTACACTAAGTGACTGGGCATGCATGGTCTACGAATAGACTCACAGAAGTGCCAGATCACTTCTAATCTAAACTGGCTGGACTGACGGGAACCCTGCTATGGTGTAGCTTGTCCACGGACGCATAGGGTTAGATGTGTCACGTGACAGCCTACATCATCACTAGAAGGCTCTAGAAGAATCTAGAAGATTCTAGAAGGTTCTAAAAGTATCAAAGAGATTCTAGAAGTTTCTAGAAGCTTGGAGAAGATTCCGTAAGAATCTAGAAGTTTATGGAATGCTCTAGAAAGTTGAAGAAGGATCTAGAAGGTTCTAGAAGAACTAGAAGGATCAAGAAGTTTCTAGATACTTGAAGAAGATTCCGGAGGAATCTAGAAGTTTCTCGAAAGCTCTAGAAAGTTGAAGAAGGATCCAAAAGGTTCTAGAAGAACTAGAAGGATCAAGAAGGTTCTAGAAGATTCTAACCTCCTCAAGAAGAACCTAGAAAGTTCTAACCTTCTCAAGTAACCTCCTCAAGAACTAGTGTAAATAGGGGTCTTGGGCCACAAGCCCCTTAGTCTTCCCAACACCAGTTGTGAGGCTCCTATGAGGAAATCCCTCTTCTAGTTCTTATGTTCAAGTGTTGTCCTTGCAATCAAGCCTTGTCTTGTACTCAAGTCATGTAATCCAAGTCTTGTATCTAGCTCTCTTAATAAAGTATTAAGTGTTGTAATCAATATTAAGCTTATCATCAAGTCCAAGTTCTTGTACATTGTAAGCGCCTCCTCTTGCTCTCTTCTAGCTCTATACACGCTCATAACAGTTTGACAAGACTACCATCTCTTAATCTTTTCAAGCCATCATGGAGCCGACGATGGAAGGTGTCATGAATGCATTGCAAAGCATCCAAGCTCAGTTACAAGAACTTCGCGAGAGTAACACTCAACTTGAAGCAAGGCAACCCCTAATCTTGGGACCGGCATTGCAAGATCTTCAACGTTGAATTCAAGAGCTTCAAGAGACAAACACACATCAAGCACAACCTGCAAGATCCAGCTATTCTTAACAACATAAGAAGGAGCCGAAGGTCAACATGCCACAAAAATTTAATGGGACTAGATCAAAGTTTAGAGGTTTTCTCCAACAAGTGCGTCTCTTCATTCGAATGCAACGAGAGCGTTATCCAGATGATGCCTCTCAAGTAGGCCTTCTTGGGACCCTCCTCTCGGGTACGGCTCTCTCTTGGTTTGCTCCCTTACTTGAAAAAGAGTCTCCTCTCCTTCATGACTTTGAAGCTTTTGTGCGGAAGTTCTCCACAACCTTTGGGGATACTGATAGAGCAAGGGTTGCTGAAACCAAAATTAGAAATCTCCGCCAAGGATCAAGACCTGCATCTGTCTATGCATCCGAATTTCAACAGCTCACTTGTGATTTGACCTGGCATGAGGAATATTTCATTAGCCAATTTCGATGGGGATTAAAGGATAACGTAAAAGATCTTTTATTGACTATGCCAAAGGTTCATACACTAAGCGAGTTCATCTCTCTAGCAATAGAATGTGATAATCGACTATTTGAGAGGAGACAAGAGAGGCGTCTTGGGCGGTTATTGCGACCCAAACAGAAGTGACACATAATGGCTACACACCTCAACAGGGCCATGAATCAAGCATTGAGCCCATGCAAATTGATTTAGCACGGTTTCAACCTCTCTCAGTCCAAGAGAAGCAAAGGCGACGCATTAATGGCTTATGTATGTATTGCGGAGAGCAGGGGCACATTGTTCAACAGTGTCCAAGGAAGAGAAGGATTAAGGTTCATGATGCAATGGCCTCAACGTGTTCGAAAAACATGGACGTCCAACCCCAATAAAGACAGACCGGTTGGACAAAAGACAAGCAAAAGAAGGTCTCTTTCTTCCTGCTGATTCCACTTCAAGTTTCATGCTACCAGTCAAGATCCATATGCCGGGTAAGCACATGGATTGTGAAGCATTACTAGATTCAGGCGCAACGGCATGCTTCATGGACAAAGAATTTGCAAAAGAACAAGGCATACCACTTGTGGAGAAGTCTAATCCAGCAATTGTAGAAGTCATTGATGGTAGTCCTCTCGCTTCAGGGGATGTCAGGTATGAAACTCGCCCCATAGAAGTAACATTGAAGGAGCATGTTTCAAGAATAGCGTTCAATATTATATAAAGCCCAAGCAGTCCAATTGTTATTGAGCTACCGTGTCTTGAATTACATAATCCTGACATCTATTGGAGGGCTCAGAGAATTGAACCACAAAAAGTCCAAAAGAAGAAGGGAAGGCATAATAGGCCTATATATCTTGGAGCCAAGGTCTTCATGCGTGCAGCCAAAAAGTATCCAACTTTCTTGATATTTGCAACACCAACCGACACGTCGACAACAAAAATCATGGAGGCATTGCCACATCAATATCAAGATTACAATGATGTCTTTGAGAAGAAGAATGCAGACCTCTTACCGGAGCATCGACCCTATGATTGTGCTATAGAGCTTAAGGAGGGAACCCAACCCCCTTTTGGCCCAATATACAAGCTATCTCAAGATGAATTGTAGAATTACGAAAAAATATTGATGAGAATCTTACTAAGGGGTTCATACGGCATTCAAAGTCCCCAGTAGGAGCTCCAATACTCTTTGTAAAAAGAAGGACGGAACTCTCCAGATGTGCGTGGATTATAGAGGCCTGAACAAGATCACCGTCAAGAATCGCTATCCCCTTCGCTTGATCCCAGAGCTTCTTGAGCGCCTTAACAAGGCAATAATATTTACAAAAATAGACCTTCGTGATGCTTACAACCTAGTCAGAATCAAAGAAGATGATGAATGGTAGACAGCCTTTCGGAAAAGGTATGGCCACTTTGAATATACCGTCATGCCATTTGGTCTCACAAATGTCCCAGCAGTTTTTCAACATTTAATGAACGATATCTTTCGGGAGTATTTGAATTATTTTGTGGTAATATACTTGGATGATATCTTGATATCTTCCAAGGATCAAGGGGCTCATTTCGGCCTCCGTTTCCACTACAGGCAGGTCTGCACAGGTAATTTTGTCATTTAGTGTAGAATTTGTGTCAATGTCATTTTCTGCATAACAGGTCGTATACAGTCAATTGTGGGTTGTGCTATATAGCACGTGCTAGTATCACTCAGTTTCTCTTCATTTTGGGCAGTTTTCACATCAGGTGCAGACATTTTTCATGGCTAACAACAACACAGATGTGTTCAAGATGTTGCTCTGTTGAGGACAGGTTGGATGGGGACAATTACCCTATGTGGTCTTACATGATGCAACATGTTCTTGTGTCAAAGGGCGTCTATAATATTGTGCATGGCATTGATATACGTCCTGGTTCTGAGGATGTAGGCGATATTGAGGATGTTGCAGGTCTTGCTGCAAGGATTGTTGTTGTTAGAGTTGTTTTTCCTACAGCATAACAAGCTCATTAGGATGTAAAGGATGCGTAGGCTCATGCATTGATTGCAATTTCTATAAAGCGCACCATTACTCCTCACATTTGTTCAGTAAAATCTACAAAACAGGCTTGGGATATTCTGGCTGGTCTATATGCAAGCCGCAATGAGGCAAAAATTGCTTTGCTGCGTAAAGAGCTGGAATCAAAGATTATGCATGAGGAAGATGATATGGACACTTCATTTTCTGGTGTCAAGGATATTAATGAGCAACTTATTTATGCAAGTGAAGTCATTTCAGATAGTGATAGCCATTTTTCGGCTCTCCATAATTGCCATCGTAAGTTACTCCACCCTACCAAATTCACCCAAACGCTATGGCTATCCCTACCATTTCACTGTACATAGGCGTGTGTGAGTTAGGGGGCTTTTCCCATATCTTCTTAAAAACCCTCAGCTAGCTAGTCACTGGGCTAGTTGAGCCAAAAAAAAATAAAAATAAAAATAAAAGTATATTATGGTCTCTTTGTGTGTAAATATTTCATTGTATATATGGCCTCAATATAGGGATTTTTTATAATTATTTTGGTATTTTATTTAAATATTTCTACTTAGGTGTGTGTTTTATTAAACCTATGTACACCTTCTTTCATCCTCCTACACCATAATTATATTTTTTGCCAATATGTACATACTCTAACCTCATATTTTTCCTTTATACAAATCACTCTCACATTTTCACCCTCACCCTCGTGAAAACAAAAAATTGATTTCTACTCATTGGTTACGTTTATTATATTATTTACTTGCATATATTTTTCTCTTTCACCCAAAATAATTCAAGGAGGGACCATATCATATGATTCCAATATCTTTCCATATCCATAACTCCTCCATATTTTTATTATTATTTTTACTTATTATTTTTAACACCATGTGCTCATTGAGCTAAAGTCCATGAATAGTCTATACACTAGTCCCACCATGTATATATTTTTTTATTCACCAATAATCCTCCTCCATGCATGGGTCAAGGGCAACTTGGATGCTTTGTATTATATTATGACAAAGGAGGGGCTCACTCTTGGATGCATTGTACAAATTCAACAAAGGAGGGGGCCACTAAAAGACTTTTGCAGGCATAAAAGCAGGCTTTTTGGTGAGAATTTTGGCACCTATCTCCACTCCGAATTTGGATCGGTGGTCAAAAGAGAAAATGTAGCCCACGCTCTGAATAATCACCTCAAATGTTTTCATGATTTTTGGAGCTTCCAGCGGTGAGCTATGATTTTTTGAGTGGACCCCAATCTGCCCACTTTTCTCACAAGTAGCCCTTAGTCTTCTCTCACCCTTCCACACACCTACTCACTCTTACACATCCCTCCCTCTCCTTCCCTCACTCAAACCTGCAATTTCCATGGCTTCTTCCACCCTCTTCACCATTACCCTTCTCTCTCATCCCTATAGTTCTTTTATGAACCTCTACATACATACACCCTCTCCATGTCTCTCTCTATTGCTTCCATGTTACAATTTCATTTACCTCTCCTAAAAATATCTAAAATTCAGCATCTTAACCATGATAAATTCTGCAAATTGAGGATTTTTCATCAAAAAATCCTCTTTTCATTGTGGTGGTCAACTGTGGCGGCGGCGTAAAGAAACGAAGAAGAAGAAGACCAACGGTCATTTTTTCCACAATCTACACAATGGTGAGTTCAAGCTTCTTCAAAGCTTCACCATCTCAATGATTCTCTTTTAATTCACCCCTCTTCCTTCATCAAATCAACTCATCCTACCCATTGTAAATGTATCACTAACAATTCTAGTGATTATTACCACTAACAACTAACTTCTCTTGTAAAAATGCACCCACACTATCAACATATGGAGTAGGCAACCGCACAAGTAAACCAAATTCACTCACTCCCATGGAAGTTTCTCTCCTTTCACCACATCAATAATTCTCTTACTTGAGCCCACATCCATATGACTCAAGAGAAAAGAGAGAGCCCATTCTCATTTGAAATTCATAATCCTTGATCTTTTCTAATAAAATTGATTAGGCTTAATCCTAATCAAGGCTTCTAAAACCTATAAATAGAACCCATTCCTTCTTGTAAAATACATCACTATACCATTGCACACTAGAGTGAGCGTACCACACGCTGTGAGCGGGATGAAAACACACACAGCGCCTCTATAACGACCCGACACACACTCTTGGGAAGATACACACACACACTATGGGGCACCACTCGGCTTACACAACACACCTGGCCGAGACAGGGAACACACCTCTGGAGTGAGAGGAGAGAGACTATCCACTTGCCCACTCCACACAGACACACACATACACACACACACCCAAAAAACTCAGCTCAAAAGAGGAGAATTTCTGATGTTTAGATACAAATGAGCTTGGGCCAACACCAATGGGGCAAACAGCTCACACAATATGGGTAAAAGATACCAGATACAATCACAAACTAGAGCAGAAACTTCGCTCATAGGAGAAACTTACACAGAAAAACAGCAGGAAAAGAGTGAGGAATTTGGCAAAATGGACAGCGCCATCGCGTCCGGAACGGCCCAAAACCCCAGTCTACAATGTCAAAGTGCTCAAATCCGACCTCGGATGAGCAGTTTAGGGCCAAAACAGGCTCCAAAATGGGCAAAAACACACCTGCGGCTGTTCCTCCTCTCTTCTCCACGTTTTTTCTGGTCTTCTCTCCGTTTTTTTAGTTCCCACACTTAGCTTTATTAGTTGGGCACCCTTGGCCTTTTAGATGACCTCAAACGGACCCCGAACAGGCCAAAAACTGACCTCGCAGTGCATAGTTGTCACCTTTTTGCATCATTCGCACACCTGGCACTCAGCTTTTTTCCAATAATGCATCTCGCCACCACGTGAAGTGGCCCCCAAAAAAGGTCCTCATGATGACCTTTCTGCATAATTCTCACAAGCAAACACCCACGTTGTGTCCGTCCTCATCTGCGTGCAAATATTGACCTCGTTCGCCCTCCTGACGCCACTAGATGCCATCTGACACACCTGCTGACCTCACGTCGTCGGCCTGCGGATAGCTTCCTCGAGAAGTTTTACGCGCTACCAACTCCTCCTTATTGTAGAAAAAACACAATGGTACTAGTAACGATGAAAATCGATGCACTATGTACATGGTGTCCTACCTGTACACATGTGGGCCCCACGTAACCACCTGGCTCTGGAAAATGGGCAATACTTTATTTGATGCACCATGCATGGGTATGTACATATGCGCAATCCCTTGCTCCAAAAAACTCCTGACATAATTTGCCCATCCCCTAGCCTGCTAGATCATTCATGATCAGCAGCAGCAAAGAGAGATATGAGACTCGCCGTATCACAAGTCTCCTCATCCTTCACCAACATTTCTTGCTCCACCGACAACTCATCTTGTTCCACCATCATCAATCTAGCATGATACAATTTAAGACGCAATCCATTTACCCTTGACTTATGTAGAACACCATCCAGGTTAGCCAGCTGATATGTGCCATTTGGAAAACACTCTACTACCTTGAAAGGGCCTTCCCACTTAATTTGAAACTTCTTTTGGAAGGTGTTGTCCAGCTTACTGTTGTAGCGCAAAACCAAGTCATGTTGCTTGATACCCTTACTTTTGACCTTTTCATTTAGCTTTGTCAAAGCCTTATCCTGCCTCTGCCCATAATGCTCCAAAGCGCTCATCCTATCCAACTGGACCTCTTGTAACTGCAAGAGCCTCTCTTTGAATGCATCACTAGGCGGCCCAAGCAACTTCTCTAACATCTTGACCGCAGGCAACTCTACCTCCACAGGCAATAGTGCTTCCTTTCCATACACCAAATGAAATGGAGTAAACCCTGTACCTGTCTTCACCGAAGTACGGTAAGCCCATAATGCACTAGGCAATTCCAAATCCCAATTCTTTCCTTGGTGCTCTGTCACTTTCGAAAGAATCTGTACCAACTCACCATTGAATCTTTCATTCAAGCCATTACACTGCGGGTAATAAGGAGTGGTATGCTGGTGCCTAATCTTCATCTTTGCACATAAAAAATCTAGCAGTTTAGCTCTAAAGCCAGGCCCCTTATCTGAAAGTAACTCCAGTGGCACCCCAAACTTGCAACATATTTCATCATACACAAATTTTGCCACATCCTTTGCAGTGATTTGTTTTACTGCTATAGCCTCTGCCCATCTAGAGAGATAGTCCACTGCCGTCAAGATATAGCTTTTGCCCCTGCTTGTGATAGGTAACGGGCCTATTGCATCAATCCCCCACTTTTCAAACACATCAAACGCCATAATGGTTTTTCGTAGCTCTGGCTTCAACACTCTCTTCCCAAATGCTTGACACCTATTGCAAGACCTACACCAATGGTGAACATCCTTGTGCAAACTAGGCCATACATACCCCTCTTGCAAAATCTTATGCAAGGTGATCTTTAGAGCAAAATGGCCACCACATGCGCCTTCGTGATTCTCTTCCAACACTCTGTAAAGCTCCTCCCGCCAAGGTACACGTCTCAACACGAGATCAGCCCCTTTCATGTATAAGACATCACCAATCAATTTGTACCTGTATGCTCTACGCACAAAGCCATACTTCTTAGACTTCTGAATCTCCTTTGGAATGATTCCTGTTAGCAAAAACTCCTCTTCTTGAGCCAAACTTTCCCGGCCATGATAAAGAGGTAAAGTGGTCCTCAACACAAATAGCTCCCCAATCATGCCTTGAGCTGCTTCATGTGCCTCTCCATTTAGAGCACGTTCAATGTGTCTGATACTCCATGCTTCAAACTTTTTTAACAGGCCTTTAATTCTGAAGCACATTTCCTTCAATGAGGTGTTCTTGCTCTTCCACACACCCAACACTTGCTTCACCACTAACAAGGCATCACCTTTTATTCTCAACCTTCGAACCCCATGCTTCAAACAAATGTGTAATCCGGCTTCCAATGTAGCATATTCAGCCTCATTGTTACTATGCGCATCCAATTTGAACCCTCTCTTGCATACTAGCTTCCCCTCTGGATCATAAAGTGCTATACCCCCTGAAGCTGCATCATGGCTCTTTCTGTATGAACCATCAAAGAACAACACATGTGCATTGCTGATCTGTGGCACTTCTTCAACTACCTTTCTCACCACCTCTTCCTTAACAATAAGGGGATTCTCCTTGTAGGTCAACAAATCAGCTAGGGTAGCCCTTGTACTATCTTCCACTAGAAAAGAGAACTCAAACTCTTGCAGCTCAATTACCCATTTCTTCACTACATTTGACATGTTAATACCATTAATTAACTGTGGCAAAAAGGCATAACTCGTCAAGAAAACAAAAGGCCGTGGTAGCAAGTAATGACGAAATCGTCGACAAGCAAATATTACACTAGCCATCACTAGCTCTACTTCCGATAACTTTCTCTCCGCTACCAACTTCACTCGGCTTGCACAATACACTGGCCTCATATAATGGCTGCCCTTCCCCTTTTGCAATAGCATGGCTCCAATGGCATCATCCCCTACTGATGGATTTACATAAAAAACTTTCTCCCAATCAGGAGCCTGCATGGCTGACAACCCCCCTAACACCTCTTTCACCTCTTGAAACACTTCTTCACACTTGTCATCCCATTGCAATGGATCATGCTTTGCCACTTGCTGTAATGGATAAAGAAGCTGCGAAGACAATGGAATAAACCGTGCCATGTACTTCACTTTGTGTATAAAGGTTGCCAATTGCTTCGTACTCATAGGTGATGGAAGAAGAATAATAGACTTCACCTTATCTGGATCAGCCTCAATGCCATTTTCTGACACCATATGGCCCAATAACTTCACCCTTGGCTGTGCTAGATGACATTTCTTTGGATTTAGTTGTCCTCCACATTCATCATATCGAGCCAATACCATCTGCAACTTCTCATGATGCTCAGCCCTACTGCTATAGACACAGAAGTCGTCCATAAAAGCCTTAACACAACTACCAATGAATGGTTCCAGCACCCAATTTGCTCTTTCTTGATAGAAAGATGGTCCATTTGACAACCCAAACGGCAACACTGTGTAGCAATAGCAGCCCCATGGCGTAATAAAAGTTGTCTTTGTGCGGTCTTTAAGAGCAATCTTCAATTGAAAATAGCCTGAAAAACCATCACACACACTGTACCTCTCATAACCTGCCACTGAATCCAAGATCTGATCGATGAATGGAAGAGGATATGGGTTCTTCTTAGTAGCTGCGTTTAAGGGCTTAAAATCTACACAAATCCTCCACTTCCCATCCTTCTTTGGACTGACTACTACTGGACTCACCCATTCTGTGGTCTCCACAGGGACTATGAACCCTGCCTTCAATAACTTGTCCACCTCTTCCCGCAAGGCTTCCATTTGCTCTTGACCCATCCTTCTTAGCCTTTGCCGCACTGGCTTAGAACCTTCTTTCAGCTCTATATGCATCTCTTCGCCCTTGAACCCTCTGATCTCTTCATATGAAGTAATGAACAAATCAGGAAAACTAGCCAGCATATGCAAAAATATATCCTTCTCCATAGCTGAGAGGTCTCCACTAATCATTTGCGTCATTAATTCCTGCTTTTTTGACAACTCAACCTTGGTTTGCATCAGCCCTTCAATCACTTCATAAGGTCCTTCACTTTCATCTTCAACTTCATTCGCAAATGCGACTAAACCACACTCCTGGATTTCTTTATCCATCAAAAGAAATGCAACATCAGCATCCTCATCACTGCTGGTAGTGCTATCACTGTCCTCATCTGTCACCGTGGAAGAGTCTTCATCACTAGACTCATCCTCATCTTCATAAAGCTCCTCTAATCGTTTCCTTGTGTCCATATTATAAAGCTTCTTGGTACCTGTCTTTCCATAGAGGCTAATTGTACCATGTCGCCAATCTTGAACAGCTCCCACTGCACGTAACCATGGTCTGCCCAGTATAATAGGATATGCTCCCAACCCTGCTGGCATCACATGAAAATCAACCACTGCCTTTGCATCATATGCCTCCACTTCTAAGCTCTTTACAACACCCAAGCATTTTACTTTTTGATGGTTTGCCAATCTGATCCGAAAACCTGACACCCCAGCCACTGTGAGACCCATCTTCTCAACGCATGAGTGTGTTATGACGCATATTTGGGCTCCGCCATCCACATAACCTTGTCCCAAATTTTTCCTTTTATGCCACACATCTACTATTGGACAAATGTCTGGTAGCTCGTCCATTGCCAACACCTTCACTGAACCTCTCTCTGGCTCTTTCTCCATTGGGTTAACCATCCTCTTCCACTGTCGCTTTAGCTTAGGCACCATCTCTATAAGCTGCCCAAAAGTAACATCTGCCTTCCTGCTCGTCAGATCCTCCTTCAAGTCATAGCTTAATTGCCCATCCCCTAGTGGAAAATCTGAAACATGAAACTTTCGACGAGCTCTCCTTTTCCTCTTGGCCTTGACATCCTCGCCTTCATGGCTCTTTCCTTTCTTCTTACTAGGACCTGGGGCACTTCTTCCTTCCTTTTCCTCTGTGGTCCTCTTCCCAATAGGCATCACTAATGTATCCTCTAGCTTTGATGCCTTCTCCAAGGTGACTACACTTAGCACTTTTGTCTTCCCTTTTTCCTCCTGGGTCAGTCCACTGGTTCCTTCGTCTCCCTTAATTTCGATGCCATAATCATTTGACCTAGTTAGCACCTGTCTTGGCAATGGATACATGTCTCCCCCCATCCTTGGTGGCTTATCACATTGTGGGCTGATGTGACCCAACTCTCCACAATTATAACATGTGGGCGTCTGCCTCCAAAACCTACTATTACTTTGTCCAGCACCATTCCTAGGTTTTTCTTCACCTCCTGGCTGATTTGCAAACCGCCCTCGACCTCGATTATTTCCCACTTGACCTAGCATGTTTAGGCTAAGATTCTTCATCAGATCAACCACTTGCCTCATGTCTTGCCTTAGGCCATCATCTTGCACTGCTGTAGTGACCACTGCTGGCATAACCTGAGTAGTAACAGGAACCACTGGTTCATGATGAACCCCTGACATACGACCTTGTAAAGAGTCCATAGGCTGAAATTCAGCTCTCATGGGCAAAGACTCCACCCCTAACTGGCTCATTTTTCTCATCTTCCACTCTTTGTTCCTTGCTACCTCTAGTGCATCTTCATATGTCCTAGGCTTCTTTAGCTCTACTCTCCAACGTATATTCTCCCAAAGACCAGCCAAGAACCTGTCCTTCTTCATCATGTCAGGCGGGGGTACCTGTGGTGCTAAAGCCTTGCACATTCGCTCCCATGCCAATGAAAACTTTCGTATGTACGCATCTACTGGCTCACCTTCCTTTTGCACCAAAGCCTGTACTTCTTGCCACACTTTGTCAGGGTCTTCTATCTTCACAAACTCCACTTCCAATCCATGCCTTAGATTGTCCCAACTCAATCTTATAGGTGGATCAGCCATACACAACTCCTCTTCAAATGCTTTGGACCAAGCTCGTGCATCACTCTTCAAACAAATTTGGAGAAGGCGTAACATTTGCGTAGGGTCATGAATCTGGTTGCTAATGCAAGCAACCTCCATCTTTTCCAAAAATTCTTCCACATCTTCATCACTTCTTCCATGAAACTCGGGATAAGAGAAAGCCATGGCTACCCAAATTATGATGCTTTGAGAACCCCTTCGAACACACGTGCAAGAACCCAAAACTTTTCACTACCCAATCCCCAGAAACTTCAATGGAGCTCAGCTTTAGATGAGAACAAACACATGCACATCAAATGAGTTTTCATAGTTGATCATCGGAATGACAACAGGCAAAGGACATTCCAGGATCTCTCTCAATCTTCTTGGCCCAAACATAAAGACTATGCGCTGCTGGAAAAAGATCTTCCTGGACACATGAACATTAATCTGAATTCTTTTCGTTAAATGAAAAGGAGTGAACTGAGGGCCATTTTGATCATCCATTAAAGCCAACCATGAAGCTCCCAAGAAGGCACACCTGACTCAACCTCTGATTTTGCCAAAATTTCAGCAGCATAACAGCATAAATGGCTCAAAATACCAAAAAACCAGCCATCATAACTTGGGAAAATTTCGACAGAGTTTCCCCAGAAGTAGAGCAGTAGGAACCCAAAATATAGACTGTCTATGTATGCATAAACTGTCAACAATAGAACCCGAGCATCAAGTAGGACTCACTAGTACATAGCCTATGGCGAGGTCACGAAAAGGGTGCTCCAGCTACCTGTATCACCGAAAGGATCTCCACATTTGAGAATCCCCCAGCTCAATAAAAACCTCACGCTATCGACCCTCACACGAAAGCTAATGCAAATCGCGTATAGTCAAGTCTCAGAAATGACTATCTTCCAGACCAAGTCTCAGAAATGGCTGGGACTGCCAAATAAAACCATATATGGCTCCACAAAGGCGTACAATGGCAGTTTCCACAAGTAACGTACAATCCAACAGACAATGCGCTCAAATAGGCGCCAAGTGATGCATTCCCACAACAACTGCAAGTGACATCACTGTACTCCAGCTACCTGTACCTGTGTGAATCACCTGTACCTGTCCCTGTCCCTGTTCCTGTAACCTGTAACCTGTAACCTGTAATCTGCAACCTGCAACCTGTAATCCCGAAGCTCGAAGCTTGAAGCTCGAAGCAGAAGGTACTCGAAGAAGGTCCTCAGTGGGGGCACCAAAAGAATGTGAGCGGGATGAAAACACACACAGCGCCTCTATAACGACCCGACACACACTCTTGGGAAGATACACACACACACACTATGGGGCACCACTCGGCTTACACAACACACCTGGCCGAGACAGGGAACACACCTCTGGAGTGAGAGGAGAGAGACTATCCACTTGCCCACTCCACACAGACACACACATACACACACACACCCAAAAAACTCAGCTCAAAAGAGGAGAATTTCTGATGTTTAGATACAAATGAGCTTGGGCCAACACCAATGGGGCAAACAGCTCACACAATATGGGTAAAAGATACCAGATACAATCACAAACTAGAGCAGAAACTTCGCTCATAGGAGAAACTTACACAGAAAAACAGCAGGAAAAGGACAGCGCCATCGCGTCCGGAACGGCCCAAAACCCCAGTCTACAATGTCAAAGTGCTCAAATCCGACCTCGGATGAGCAGTTTAGGGCCAAAACAGGCTCCAAAATGGGCAAAAACACACCTGCGGCTGTTCCTCCTCTCTTCTCCACGTTTTTTCTGGTCTTCTCTCCGTTTTTTTAGTTCCCACACTTAGCTTTATTAGTTGGGCACCCTTGGCCTTTTAGATGACCTCAAACGGACCCCGAACAGGCCAAAAACTGACCTCGCAGTGCATAGTTGTCACCTTTTTGCATCATTCGCACACCTGGCACTCAGCTTTTTTCCAATAATGCATCTCGCCACCACGTGAAGTGGCCCCCAAAAAAGGTCCTCATGATGACCTTTCTGCATAATTCTCACAAGCAAACACCCACGTTGTGTCCGTCCTCATCTGCGTGCAAATATTGACCTCGTTCGCCCTCCTGACGCCACTAGATGCCATCTGACACACCTGCTGACCTCACGTCGTCGGCCCGCGGATAGCTTCCTCGAGAAGTTTTACGCGCTACCAACTCCTCCTTATTGTAGAAAAAACACAATGGTACTAGTAACGATGAAAATCGATGCACTATGTACATGGTGTCCTACCTGTACACATGTGGGCCCCACGTAACCACCTGGCTCTGGAAAATGGGCAATACTTTATTTGATGCACCATGCATGGGTATGTACATATGCGCAATCCCTTGCTCCAAAAAACTCCTGACAACGCCAGTTCTATCTTGGCTGTAAAGAGAGAGTAAGCTTTCTATACACCATCACCTTGGTGCATAGAAAAGCTTGAGCTAGTTTGAGTGAGTGCGAGTAGAAGATATTCTTCCTACCATTGTTGTATCTACCCCAATATCAATGAATTGGTAGTTTTGGGTGCAATTCATGTCCAAAGGCTCACGCTTCTCCTCCAATTTGGCTTGGCAAACTCATTCAGCTTCATAAGGTGACTTGTTTCATTGAAGGTTGTTGTTTTGTTGCTTGTGATTCATTGGCTATTGTTTGGCTACCATTGTAAGAGGGTGGATGGTGAGAGGGCTCCCATAACCCTAAGACAATGTGCTAGTGATGCTATAACCAAATCTTGTCACTTGATTCCGCAAGCTCTAAGTTTCTTTTTGTGCAAAATATAAAGTTGAAGCTAACTTGTACACCATCTCTCTCTCTCTCTCTCTCTCTCTCTCTCTCTCTCTCTCTCTCTCTCGTGTTTTAGTGTGTGAGAGTGTTCCATTGGTGTTAGGGTTAGTGTAAATTCCTTGCTTGTTTGTGGGTTGCTCTAACAATTCTCCTCTTTTGCGTCCTAGTTCGCTCTTAAACTAGGTGGTGCCCTTGTGTAGTTGGGATTTGGCTGTGGGTTTGTTGTTTTGGTTTGTGTTGTGTTGTGCCCCAGTCCCATTGAGCAGCATGGGAGCCTTGAAGGGTGTCTAGAGGTTGCTCTTCTTGTTGCCCGTCCCGGACCGCCTCAATAGTTCCCTTGTGTAGATTGTTCTTGATACCTTGCCAGATTCTTACCAGACTTTTGCTAGTAATTGGATACTTATAACCCAAGGGAATCCTGAAGTTGTCAAGTTTGATGCATTGTGCACATTGCTGTTGCAAGAGTCACTTTCTAGAATAAACAGGACTAGATAGCATGCAACTTTTATTGCTTCTCAAAGAAAGGGTGGTAATAGTAATGCAGCCACTTCTTATTGTTGTGTTGCGAGTGGCAAAACTTCTATTCCCAATGCTTCTACTGACAGCACTTCGTATGGCAATTGTGGAGATAAGGGAAAAAAAAAGATGCGTTGCCATTATTGTAAAGATAATGATTACTTGATCAAGCAGTGTCCTAAGTTGAAGGCCAAAGAGGCTAAGAAGAAAGAGAGTGGTTCCGCTGCAAATGCTGGTTCCACTACAAATGCAGCCATTGTTGGGTCTTCTGTGAAAGGAGACTGTGATGCTGATGTTGATGTAGAATGGGTTTTTACTGTAGAGTGCACTTACATTCCTGTTGTCCATGATGCATGCAGGTCAGTTACTACAGATTCACATGTGTGGTATTTCAACAATGGTGCTACAAAGCACATTACCTCTCACTTGTGCCAACAATGCCTCTTATCCTACTAAGGGAGTTGAAAAGATTGTACTTACTACTGCAAATGGAATTTCTTTCACAATTGTTGATGCACTTTATA